>NC_088793.1:123891424-124516424 GCF_011386835.1 Chrysemys picta bellii | reverse complement strand
GCAGCCCCTGCTGGTCCCACTCCATGTAGAATGTTGTCCGAAGTCATGAAATTGTCCCAGGAGGACTTCTGCAATCAGCAAGCTTTTCCCAGTTCTCAGGCAAATAGCTCCGTTCCATTGCTTTTGCAACAACAAGGCACTTTGCACCTAATACAGCCCCTCCTCCTCTGCTGCCCCAGCTGAGGCTTCCGTAGCATAAGCTCCATTAAAACAATGAGGAGAACTGCAAACATTTGCACTATAAACAGCCAGGTTGAGCTTTCCTTCACAGGTCTGATGCTAGAGCCTAGCCCAGCAAAGTGCTCCATCCTTTTCTGAGCCTACGGACTGCGTTTGTGCCTGGCCTTTCTGTGGGCCACACAAAGAGGAGGTTTCAGCTCTCCCCCATGCAGTTGCACAAGGGCCAATCTGGCCCTTAGATAACATAGCTACCCCTGACAGTAAGCACCTGCTGAAGGAGGTTCTTAGTTGCTCTTCTGCAAAAGATCTCTGAGAGGGTCCTCTGGCAGTTTTAGATGATCAGAAGTTTATTAATGACCTAAGAATTGTAATCTTATTTCTTTTCGTAGACTTATAAGCAGAATTGTGTAAACATGGAGTCTCATTCCATTTTGTTTGACTTAATAAAAGGAAATCAGGGCCAAATTGCACCTGATTTTAAAAAGGCATAACTTCCACTGATGTCCTACTTCAGCCCCAAAGGAATGCATAAATCCATAGTGGTCAGATACCACAGTGATGGCTAATAATAATCTGGGTAAGACAGTCAGACATCAGTCCCCACATTCCAACCATGGAACATTGCTTTAGCAGCCAACCTGGGGCTGAATTTGGCTGGGCAGGGGAGCAGTGGGGCTGTGGAAAGGAGTAGGACCAGAGGCTCCACTTGCATGCACATCCTTCAGTCCAGGATGTGGAGACATTGGTGCCATGGAGTCTTGTGCCATTGGGCTAAAGCAGCCTCCATGGAACAGCTTTATAGCCTAAAGGGAAGATTCGCACCTCCCATCTATGCTGATACTTCGACTGAGCTCTGAATCCCTGAATTATGCCTTCAGGGCTTATATGGTGTGTTGGGCCTGGTATGGACCCTCTGCGGTAGGGTGAATTTACCTTATGAATACATATTATTCAATAACGGTGTGAAACTAAAGCAGGTGGGACTAGTAATGTGAACTTCTGTTTTAAACATGACGTTCAACATTAGAAACGTGCATCGTGAACATGTTTTGGAATGATAATATCTATAAAATATGTAACAGTGGGTCTGGTTTCCTGGCAGCCCAATGTGGTATTTGCTGCAACAAAAGTCATGTGGCACTAACAATAATTCTAAAAAGACTGCTTCGGCTGCTTTACTCTTTAAACAAACATAGTTTGAGGGATAGGGAATCAGCCGAAGGATATTGGAGGTTTTGAAGTTGGTCAGTGCCTAAGTTGAGCATGATTTAAAAAATGATGTTGCTTTAGCTGGCTTTGTGGCCACATACAGCATTGCCAGCTGGGAAACATCAATTCTGGGCACAGACGGACAGTTTCAGGTTTATTCCAAACTATTACCAGATCCAACTGCCTCGTGGATTCCATGCGTGTAAATACTACCATTCCTTGGAAAGGGAATCTGGGCTGCTTTGTGCCAAATTGTAGAAATGGTATTGGCAATGAGAACAGCCATATGCCTGTTCTCTGAGGTAGAGAAAAAAAAATCAGTACTGGATGTAGTGTTCAGTAAGCACTCAGTCATCTGGTTTGTCAGAAGGCAGCACAATGCTTATGTTAACACCATGAGCACTCGGATCAAACTGACTTTGCTCAGGCTTCTGAGCATGCTCAGAGGATTAATACACAGGTCACCTTGTTTCTACCCTTGCCATGAACACATATAGATGTTCTGTAATTGTTATGGGAAAACTGAGGTTAAACAGACGGGTGTTGTATTGTGTCCTAGAGGTGGTCATTCTTACCTTATGTGGAATGGATTCTACAGCCCATCCTATTTCACCTGTTCTCTCACTGCTTCATCAGCTTACCTGACAAATGAGTCAAATTTACATGGAGTTCACAATTTTGATTCAACACTTTTGCTTGGCCCATCTTGTTTCCATGCTTTCCAAACTTCATACCTAAATCTAAACCTTTCTTTTGCTAGCCACTGCACACTGCTTTTTCATTAGGGTCCTGATTCCATCTATTTTCTATTTTTTGCCTCTCTTTAATGTAACAAACTCCACCTATAGATTCTTTTCTGCTACGTAATATATTATTTCTGTACCTGGACTTTCAAATGTCTTCTAAAACTTTTTAGGGTGAAATCCTGGCCCAGTTGAGGTCAAGCAGAGTTTTGCCATTGAAATCAATGGGACCCTTAGCCTCAGCTCCTTCCCCAAACACTGCGCCTGATTCTGCAAGGTTCTGTGCATTCATCTTGGCAGGCCTGAGCCCATTCTTAATTCTTCCCTATTCCTATTCCTATTTTGTAATATTTGTTGGCGGCCTGGATCTCTTTACATTCTGTTTTGTGGTGCTCCTTGTGTTCATAATTCATTGTTGTGCCTTCCAGAATTATTCTGTAAAATAGATACCTTAAAATCATGATGCCTTTTGTATTGTAGTAGTAAGATGATCAGTAACAAGTGGTACTTTTAAAGCAGTTAAATACTACTAGTGTCGTTATTTATTGATCTACTAAGAATTTGTGGCCTCCAGCACTATAGTATCTGAGTGTCTTAGATGGAAAGCTTAATAATTATATATTAATAATGTGTTAGAAGTGTGCTTGGAATGAGCCCAGCATGGAAGCACCCCTTCACAAATCAGCAGATATTAACCTCTGTTATATGGTATGCGTATAGAGTAAGCAGAAGGTGAGTGTTAAGTTTAACCATTGTGATGTCATTGTGTTGTGATATCTATCGAGAATACGTTACGCAGGAAGTATACCATGGGACTAGGGCCCTTGCTCTACTCCACACATCTGTAAATATAACCCCCCATTCTGTTACCAGCGTATCTCTGACACCGTATATCATTGTGCTAAAACTGAACTTGCACTGTGCTGTCACTGAGTCATATTACATAAGAGCTTGCAATGCATCTGCCCACACAATGCCTGGCTCAAGCCAGGCCTAATAGCCCTCAATTACATGAGCACTAAGTTATTATTTATTGATTATTTATGATATGCTAGATGCTGTATCAGACTCAAAAACAAAGACAGTCTCTGATCCGAAGAGCTTAAATTATTGAGAGTGTAATTTTCAAGGATGTTCTCTGTTTGCAAATATTGAACTCTGACAGCAGGGAGAAATAGGCTTTGCACAAGGTGTTAAGTGTATTCAGTATACAAAGAAGGACAGGCTATAGCTCCTTGGGATTCAGAATAGCTCCTGGGAATGTGTCCAACTGTCCAGTGGGTTTTAACAGATCAGTATTCCAAACAAAAACAAAACAATCAGGTTGGAAATTTAAAATACCAGTCATCAATTGGCAACCGTGAGGTGAAAAAGGATTCCCACGAGCGAGGAGGTTTGGATTCCACAGGCTTGCTAGGCTCCACTGGGAAATACCTTTCCCTTCTGAGGTTCCCTTCGCAGCAGTGTGTACGGTTGCTCAGCAGCCGCAGGAGCGACGGGGGTGGAGGGGTGGAATGCAGAATGTTTAGCTGGTTTCCTCGGTAACAGCACCCGGCCGAAGGGAAGCAGTTATGCTGGATACACAGCGGAGCCGGTGCGAGTGGACAGCGGAGCCTTGACGTAAGTTATTGTTCCGCCACTCGGGCTCTGCTGCAATGTTTCTCTCGTGGCTGGGTTCTGTGGGAAAGTGGTTAGAGTAAATCGTTTTTAAAAAGCAACGCATGTGCCTGGGTGGGTCCTGGAGGCCATGCACCGGGCCGTGCGGAATGAGCGAGTTACAACGAGAAAGTGCAGTGAAAGGGCGCTACAGAAAACCAACAGATACCAACTTTCATGCAGTAAATAAGCACCCCGATTTTCACCATAAACCAAAAATCAAGCTAATCCCATTTCAAAACAAGGCCAAAACAAGCCAACCCCTAAGAACCCCAACACTCTATGTGACTAGATCCCCCCAGCCAGGACCAGATTAACTCTCCTGTGGGCCTAGCGCTATTCGATTTTATGGGGCCCCTGGGGGGTTGGCGTGCAGGAGGGGGCTCTGGCCTGGGGCAGGGGATTGCGGTGCGGAAGGGGGTGCAGCTCCAGCTGGGGGGTGGGGCCAGGGATGGGATGGGGGTTGGGGTGCAGCAAGAGGTATGGGGTGCGGGCTCTGGGTGGGAGTTTGGGTATGGGAGGGGGCTCTGGGCTGGGGAAGGGGGTTGGGGTGGAGGTGTGGGGTCTGGGAGGGAGTTTGGGTGCAGGAAGGGGCTCTGGGCTGGGGAAGGGGGTTGGGGTGAAGGAGGGAATGCGGGGTGCAAGCTCTGGCCAGGAGGTGCTTACCTTGGGTGGCTCCTGGTTGGCGGCGCAACGGGGCTAAGGCAGGATCCCCCAGAGTTGCCAAATCCACAGAAACTAAGTGGAAATTGAGCTTGTTTTAGGCTGAGTTGGCTCGTGCGTTGCGCGTTGGCTAGCTTTTTGGCTTTCAGGGCTTTTATAATAGCTTGTAGTTGATTGTTTGGCTCCCAGCCCTGGTCCCGGCCAATCAGAATGAAAACTTGAATCAGGTGATTTTGGCTCCAGTCCAGCTACGGCGCGTGTGTGCATCTCGCTGCACACCTGACTCTGCGTGGCAGCGGTGTTGTGCGTGCATTTGTGTCCTCTTCCCTGCCCCTGAACGTCCCTCGCCCACGAGGGGGGGTGGGAGGGTGTCAAGGCTTGGGGACCAGTGACCGGCCCTCAGCGTGGAAACTTGCCGTGGGCCGGATGAAATGAAGCAGCAGGCCCCATCCGGCCTGGAGGGCCACCCCTTAGCCCAAGGCCCTGGGATGTAGCCCCCTAAAGCCCCTGCATTAATCTGACCCTGCCCCCGGCATGCAGTCTGGGACTGTGGTGGGCCCACTGTGCATCCCTGACTCTCTCTCCCCCTTGCCCCTGCTTGCCGGAGGCCGATAAAAAAAAGAAGCAACAACCTGCAACAAGCTACTGGCCAAAAACTAGCCAACAAGCAACTCTCAAAAGCAGGGGCGGCTCTAGGCACCAGCAAAGCAAGCAGGTGCTTGGGGCAGCCCATTTGCAGGGGCGGCAGTGATCCAGCATGGGAGCTGAGAACCAACAGGGGGCCCTGGGAGCTGTAGTTCCTTGGTTAGCTCCCTGCCTATAGAGCCAGCCCTGGAGCAGGGAAAGAACTACATTTCCCAGCATTCCCTTGGCCGCTACCAACAGGAAAGGAAGGTGGAGGGAGTGAGGTAGCTGAAACCTCACATAAGAACATAACATAAGAACATAAGAAAGGCCGTACCGGCTCAGACCAAAGGTCCATCTAGCCCAGTATCCTGTCTACCGACAGTGGCCAATGCCAGGTGCCCCAGAGGGAGTGTACCAACAGGCAATGATCAAGTGATCTCTCTCCTGCCATCCATCTCCACCCTCTGACAGACAGAGGCTAGGGACACCATTCCTTACCCATCCTGGCTAATAGCCATTAATGGACTTAACCACCATGAATTTATCCAGTTTTCTTTTAAACTCACGCTGCAGCTTGCTGCGAATGGAGAGCTCACTGCTAGAGCGGGGTGGCACTGTGAATGGGGAACAAGTGTGCCCAAGGAGTAGAAGGCTTTGGCCCAGCTATCCCCTTCTGAAGACATCCCCAGACTGGATTAGGGATACTGCTGTGACCTCACCTTGCAGCCCCCAAAGAAAGAATTGGGTGGACTAAATGGACAGTGCCCCTCTCTATCTGAAGCCTAGCAAGGGAGGTACATGGATCCTACTAGAATTTAAAATGAAAAGTAAGGGAGGAGAGGCTCTGGACCTGGGCAGCTTTAGATACAGAACCAGGCACGTAGGAGGATTTCCATGTCTGAGCCATGGAAGCAGAAAATGATTTTTCTTCTCCAGATTTAGCTAATATTCAGAAAGGGAATCTAGCACCTGCCCTCCAGATTTGAACACCTCAACATTCAGTAGTGCTCAAGCTCAGTTTGGGCAGCTGTTACTTCATTTCTCCCAAACAAATATACTGATCCACTGTAACTTGCTGTAGAAAAAGTAGGATAAAATTGAGCAAGAAATGCTTCCCAGTGGTTATTAGGACTGGAATTGTTATTTTCAACAGCCATTGCCATTTTTTTTTAAGTTTTATTTGTTTAAAAGGAAGATAGATATATTGCATTGGCAAATTCCCCAGAGAAACAAAGAGTGGAACAAAAGAATAATAAAGGCACCTTAACTTTTCCTCATTTATGGAGGACAGTCTTATAATATGCTTCCAGATATCCTCCAATCACACAAGCTGAACACTGTTCAACTTTATTAGAGTTCTGTAACCATATGGGAACCAATCCTGTCTGTGTTCTGTGCACATCTAAAATTCCTGCTCAATGACCCACCCTGGGAGCGAGTTTCCCGTGACCCAGGGCTGGGGCGGAAGGAGGGTACAGTTGGCAGGGGAGAGCCCAGGGCTGAGGCGGCAGGGGGTGCGGGTGGAAGCGGGAGAGCCCAGGGCTGGGGTGGCAGGAGGTGTGTGGGTGGGGGGGGGGGCACTGGTGGGGGGAAGGGGAGAGCCCAGAGCTGGGGCAGCAGGGGGTGCGGCTGGGGGGAGAGCCTAGGGCTGGGGCGGCAGGGGGTGCGGGTGGAGGGGAAGAGCCCAGGGCTGTGGTGGCAGGGGGTTTGTGGGTGGGGGGACACTGGTGGGGGGGAAAGGGGAAACCCAGAGCTGGGGCAGCAGGGGGTGTGGGGTGGGGGTGGGGTAGAGCCCAGGGCTGGGGCGGTAGGGGGGTGGGGGAGGCCCAGAGCTGGGGCGGCAGGGGGATGCGGGTGACGGGAAGCCAAACATTTTTTTGCTTGGGGCGGCAAAAAACCTAGAGCCGGCCCTGCTCACAAGCCAATTAAGCCAAAAACAAGCCCAATGTCTGCGTTTTTTTCATGGGTTTGGCATGTCTGAAAACGAACTGTGCTTTCAGTTTCCTCAAGCCCGAGAAGCAGAGCAGGAGGGCTGCCTTTCATTATTCAATACCAATCATGTGGTTGGTGCTACGTAAAGCATAACAGCAGATGCAGGGTCCCAACCTGCTCCTAGCTACACTGTGATAAATACGGAGTAACTCCAAAGACTCCAATAATTCTGTTTACACCAGCATAAATAGGACCAGAATTGAACTCAAGCTCTCTGCCCTGTGAGCTTACAGTGTCAGAACATGATCCGACCAGGCTCTGAGCAGCACTTGGGGATTGAGAGCACTCAGCAGCTCTCAAGAGCAGGCTGGGAACAGGCATAAGTAACCTTGTAAAAGAACTACTCGAGTTTTGCACAGGAAAGGGCCCAGGCTCTGCAGTCTGGAGCTATAATGTAGTATTGTATGATAATGTACTGTTGTAAAATGTACTATTTTAGACAAATACTGTAGAATATTATAAAACACATTCATTTTCACTGTTGTGTGTTCTTATTTAATTATAGGATGAGGTAGCAGCAAGCCCCTACATTTATGTTTCCTAACACTTTCCATTATAATGGATTCTGGGGACCTTTTCTCTAAGAAGCATTAGCACCTCCATTGTTTGACATTCAGGACAGGGAGATCCCCTCATGCTACAAAAGTGCCTTTTCTGTGTCTGGTGACAGTCTATTGAGATTTAGCTAAGGGCTTGTCCACAGGAACAATGAGTTTGTGGCAAGCTGGGGTGTCACTCTGCTCTGCACTAGCCTGCTGTGGTCTGACTGTCCCTCAGCACTCTGCTGATGCGCATTCGCCGGTTTTTGCTGATGCGCTTTGAGCTAGTCCCATTTCAAAGAGAACTAGCTCAAAGCACTCTGCCAAGCTGCTAGCACACATCAGCAGGATGCTCACAATCAGACCCCAGCAGGCGAGTACAGCGCACACTCACGCCCCTGCTTGCCATGAACATCTACAATAATTGTTCTTGTAGACAAGCTCTGAGTGTTAAAAATCACCATTTCCCTCCTCTCATGTCTCTCTTCTAGAACATTTTGGCAGATGTTTTGGCTCAAATCACTAAATATTCTGAAGAGCTCAGCCTTGTCACTCCCACAGCGGCAGCCTCCACTGCACTAGGAATACCTGTGAGCCACCAGAGCAGTAGCAGCACTGTGGGTAGGGGAATGGAGAGAGCCCGGCTGGGCTGCCTGGACAACCCCTTCTTCTTTCCTTACACCCCCAGGCCAGCACATAGCCCCAGCTTCTGGGTGGGCAAGAGAGAGAGTCAGACCAGGCTCCTCTGTTTGCCAGAAGCTGGGAATGGGCGACAGGGGATGGATCACTTGATCATTACCTGTTCTGTTCATTCCCTCTGGGGCACCTGGCACTGTCCACTGTCGGAAGACAGGATACTGGGCTAGATGGACCTTTGGTCTGACCCAGTAAGGCCGTTCTTATGTTCCCCTGTAAATCTGCCCTAGACCCTGCACATGGTCTTTAGCAGCCTATATCCTCTGGGACACAATCTGGGGCAGGAGCTCCCTGAATTCCCAACTAGGGAGGGGCAAGGGAAATGAGCCATGCTCCCACCCACCTTTAGTACTATAGTATATTTTCTCATAGGGCCCCTACCTCATTCAGTATACAGGATAGACTCACAAGGGGGGAGCAAATTAAGTTTGCAAAGGCATTCTTAATTTAATTCTGGCATTTCCTAATCTTAACTTTTGAGTGCTTGAATTTGCAACCTTAATAACGTTCTTTAACATAGTTTGTTGTATGTAATTTCCTATATTATAACAATGCCCAGAGGTCTGATCTGGACCCCTTTGTGCTAAGTTTTGTACAAGCAAATTCAAAGACACAGTTCCTGCTCCAGAGCATTTAGAATCTAAGATCAGATTAGAATCTAAACTTGTCTCCTTATAACAAAATGCAATGGGCCAAGTTCAGATGGGATGTGTAAGTTAGATCCCCTTTCTCTAGTTTAGGTTCCCTTTAAGCTATTTATACGCACTTAGGTCTAAAGGATTATAAATTGATGTAATGTGTATATCATGGAGCCTGGAATGACATGTAAAAGGTGTAAAACAAAGTAAGGGAGGAGCTAATTAATATACATCTTTTAACTCTTTGATGTGCAAATTACAATAACACACACTACAGACAGGGCTGGTTCCAGGCACCAGCGAAGGAAGCAGGTGCTTGGGGCAGCCAACAGAAAGGGGCAGCACGTCCAGGTCTTCGGCGGCAATTCGGCAGCGGGTCCCTCAGTCCCTCTTTTCCTCTTTGAGCTGCTGCCAAAGAGGAAGAGAGGGAGTGAAGGACCCGCCGCCAAATTGACGCCGAAGAATGAAGTGGCGCAATTGAGCTGCTGCCAAAGTGCCGCTGATTGGCTTCTTTTTTTTCCGCCCACTTGGGGTGGCAAAAATGCTAGCGCCGGCCCTGACTACAGACACCAGGCGAGTGGGTGTAAGTAGCTCTATGGCTGCACTGTTTAGTGTAAGGGAATCTAATTTACATTTCATGACTGAATGTGACCCTGTGAGTCTACAGGAGTCTACATAAATAAGTTTAGAAAGAGTCTAGAGGGAATCTTAAGTTGGCATATCATAAACTTTGAGGGATCTGTATGAAAGCATAGATTTGCTTCCACTTAGCCTCCCTCTAGACTTTTTTACTTACCTGTGACTCTGGTCCAACAAGTGGATTTAATTGCTATATTTAGTATAAAACTGGGTGTTAATTTAATCAAGGTGCTGGATTGGTTAAATATGCCAGGACTTCTCTTCTGGTTTTAATTGTGTGAATTTAGTGATCCTGAAAAACCGAAGTTCCTTTTTTTAAAAAAATCCACAGAACAGGTGCAGCATAGGCAGCAGCAATGAACGTTTCCCCACACTGCCCTGCTATTGCACCTCAAATCTGACCTGGAGGAGATGACCTCCAGGGTTAGTTCAGTCTCCAAAGCCACAGGAGAACTGTGGGCTACCATGACTCTGCCCCACAGGGAACTAAAAAGACAACTTGTGAGCGTGCTCTGATCTCAGCCCAGCTCTATTTTCTCCATCAAGGACGGAGCGCTCCTCGGGCCCTCCCCTGACTGCACCCGGGAGTACCGCACTGTAATGGCTAGATGCTGCATTGCCTTTTTGCCTCCCTACATGCACCCATCCTACTGGTCACTCTGTTGTGCTGCAGGAGAAAATAAAAGCATCTGCTACAAAGGGGTTTTGTTTTGTTTATTTAAAGAAACAAGCTGGGATTTAATTGATGAAGGATAACCCCATTAACCCTTCATTTCCAGCTGTCATAGCCTCTCCCCTTCCTTAAAGCTCGCAGTGTGCTCTTTTCTCTCTCATGTGCTTTCACAACAAAATCATGACCTTATAAGAACATTCAGTTCAATCCCTCCAGCACAAGTCTGTCCAGATAACAATTAAACTGTTTTAGAATTAGAAGTGAATTAGAATTGGCATTCTAAAAAGAAAAGAAGAATGTAAACCATGGAGGAGGGAGGAGGGGGAGAATTGGGTGGTTTGTCACTTTCTCATATCAATTTACTATCAAGGAAAATTGTAACCAAACCTTGGCAAATCTCCTTTTTAAAAACCGTGTCCCACACTCCGCCAGACCTAGCCCCAAACAAGGGGTGGCCACAGACAATAACGATCTGTCACGTCGTGTTATGTTAGATGGAGCAGTGATTGAACCATGTTTAAATATGATTTTCAAACTCTGTCCTACGGCCAGCAAAGATAGGGGCCAAAGTGTGACTTTCTGTCCAACTAAGCTGGTAGATTAGGTTTTGTTTTTTGCAGTTCCTCAGCCACTGTTCTTACATAGCAAGGGCAGGGATTTATTTTAAATGATTTTTTAACTGCTCACTACAGCCACTGCACATGTGCCAGTGGGAGTGAGTTGCAGAGGAGTTGCAACAGAACCCCTGACTCTTGGAGGCTCAGCGCATACGGCTGCAAAGCCTGGTTTGTCCAACAGATTTGTTGGGTAAATACCAACCTACATATAGTGACGAAAAAGCTGTGATAACTGGCTGGTGTGCATGGAGTCAAACGATGTTAGAGCTATACTCAAAAACCACGCTGAGTAGCTTAGGCTCCTACATATGCAAAATGCTTCTCCTCCTCACACGTCTATCTTGGCTGCCCACACTGTATTAGACAAACTTTTTGCCGCAACTGAGTTTAAACTTAAGCACCTTAGTTACACTTGATTATTTAGCTACTGTAGACTGAATCACACACTGGGTCTAGTATTAAGGTCCTGATCCTGCAAGGTTTTATGCATACACATGCTTAACTTTAAGCACATGAGTAATCTCATTGAAATCAGTGAGACTACTCTTGTGTTTAAAGTTAAGCAAAGGCATAAATAGGTGTAGGATAAGGGTTTTATGCACAGCTCTCCTACATTGCTTCCTGATGAAACTACACAGACATCCTCTGTCAGATGCTTTGCAGAAATGGCATTTTCCTGAGTGACTTCAAAGAGACCGCGACACCACAGTGATCTGATTTAAGACATAACTTTGAAACAGAACGTGAGTGACAATCAGATGTGTTACAAAAGTATTTTTTTTAAAAAGCCTCAATTCCTCCCTGCAAAAAATCAGGAAATTCCCGTCACAGTTTTCCACGTCACTAATATTTTTGGCAACTCTTGGAATTCTTTCTTATAATTTTCCACAGATCACCGTGTTTGCAGTCTATCTCGCTGTAGAGTCTAATGTCATTCAAGGGTCCTACAAAAATTCCTATCACAATTTGCACCTATGGGTATGGTTGTAGGGATGAGATCAGCAATGTACTGGGCATGGAGAATGGATTCAGTCTTTTAGCCGTACAGGTGGTACTCCCAGCTCAAGATTGAGGCATGCTGAATGGGGCACATTGTGGGGAAGTCATGTTGAATTTGACACAACTGCTTCCTATGCTGTTTGGTTTGATACTTTGTGGGCTTGGCTATCTAGGGCTGAAAATCCAACCACTCATTTCACTTAAAATATTCTATTATGAAGCTAGAAGAGGTGAGGCATATGTTCAATGTTTTTCTCAACTAAAACTATACTACTTTTTGTTGTTTTCTGTGATATAATCATCAGTTTTACTATGGCGGAAAGCAAGCAAGAGAGGAGCCTGACTCATCTTTTAGATGGCTTGGAAAAGGCCCACAGAGCCGATGTTCAACTTTACACTTCAGGACACTTAAACCATAACAAGCTTTATAAGCCCCGAGAGAATGTAAAACCGGGATACTGGGACAGCGCCAAGACACCAACACGTTTCATGACAGGAAGAAAGCAACTCCCAGCTCAAAATATATGCAATGAGACAGCCAAGAAGATGAAAAATACTTTGGCTGATTTCACCCCCAGCACCACACCGGTTCCAGTGCATGCCAAATCTGCCTCTCCTATCTACAGACACTCTCAGGCACTCCTGGCCAGTGTTGATCGCCCAGTGAATGGCCCATTAACTTCTACTCCTTTGGAAAAGCAGTTGAAAGAGCTTAAAAAGAAAATAGAGGAGGAAACTGACAGACTCAATAAACCACTTAAAAGAGAAGAGTTAGATGTGCCAGAGATGAAGGTGTTGAAGTACAAGCCAGTTAAGAACAGCCGACGTTGTGCTGCTGAAGTTGCTAAGGACGAGTACCAGTTTATACCTTCATATTTGGCTGGAGTGACTAAAACTGATCAGTTTAACAAGTTTTTACATTTTCAGAGGGATTTTATTGCCAAGCATGATCTGCTAGAGAATGACATCACCGGGAGCAAAGCATCAGAGCGGCATGAAAGGAAGTTGGCTCAGGTAAGGAAAAGCATGTCAATAATTATTACAAAAACAACACATCCTCCCCCCCCACCACCCCCCAAATCCTACAAACCTTCTAAGCTGGACAGGGTCAGAAATGATCAATCTGATCATTGCTATGAGAGAGCCCCACTCATGGTAGCCAAGGAGGTACAGTAAGAGATTCATTTAGTAGTAGTTAGAGACAGAAAAGCCTTGTTAGGTTCTCATTTGGGCACCCATCTGCAGTGCTGAGTCGCCTACCAGCTGATTAATGCTGCTGTGAGCGGGGAAATGTATTTCAGTCTGGGCATGTGAGAAAATCATTTTTACAAGGGCTTGTGTCCCTTGATCCTTTTCATGGTGTGCAGGGGTGTGAGGGTGGGTACAAATTTGTTCTAGGCCAAGGAAGAGTCATAGCACAGGCTGACAGTGTGTCAGTATTGGTCCCACTGACCATGCATTGCATGGGGTCTTTCTCAGAAGCACAGGGTATTGGCCAATCTTGCTCTTGCTCTTGAGTTCCTGCTGTTAAGTTTAAGGATACAGGCTACCGGTGATTACTAACCATGATTTGATTTGGGATGAGGCTTTGGGCTTTGGATACTAGATGACTCCAGCTGGGCACTCTATTCAGCTTGAATCAAGAGAGAGTTTGGGAGGTGATGTAGCTTTTTGCATCCACCCTTCAATGCAAGTGGTCTCCCA
This sequence comes from Chrysemys picta bellii, assembly GCF_011386835.1. Lineage (NCBI taxonomy): Eukaryota > Metazoa > Chordata > Testudines > Emydidae > Chrysemys > Chrysemys picta. Next base: position 124,502,849 of record NC_088793.1, on the reverse strand, counting down.
CTCTAAAACTGGCCTTGATTAAGGGTGTCCTGCTCGGATGTGAATCTCAGAATGGGATGAAGATGGTACTAGCAGAGCTTCTCTGGTGCACCATAGAATCCCTGCTTGCACTGCAGCATTCAAGTCACCAACACTAATCGTTGTGTATTCTTGGAACCCACCAGGTTGCAGAGGTCTCTGAGGAGGGATGCTGTTTTGCTGATGGACCACTCTATTGATGGGCCAGGGGGACTTTAGATAGCTTAGTTGTCCTTGGCCATTGATACGATGGCTCCTAATTGTTCTCTCTATCAGCTTTGTCTGCCTAGGTCACCATGGTATTCAGAAGCCGTGGGAATGATGCAGTAGGCAGGGAGATAACTAGAGAGATAAAAGTACTATGGCAGAAATAGAAATCTGTCTGACTGCAGCATACAGGGTTTTTGAAATGTTATCCTGTGGCTGTGCAAGAGGCAAAGCTCCCCCTCCCCAATTTACACACTAGCTATTTTATAAGAGTGCCACAGGTAGGTGATTGGCGGTATTTGCAGACAGGGAGCTGAGCTTAACAGGCCAGTGAGTAGTGATGGCTGCTCAGCAGAGAGGGAGACTGATAGTCCAGGCTTGAAAGAGGCAACAGCCCACCTCAGTGACAGCATTGGACAAACCGGATGTTGGCAATGAAATGGGTGACGAACAGCTAAAGAAAGGAGTGCTCCCACTTCCTGGATGTCTCCAACCTACTGCAGCAGCTGCACTGGGACAAAGTGTACATTTCTAGTAAGAGGGCCGAATGCTTGAGGACGGACAACCACCACCTCTGAGATACAAGCAGCCATGCTGAGAAAATTGGCTAAGAAGTTGGTTACTTCCACCTGCAATACGTATCTCTAGAGCAGTGGTTCCCAAACTGGGGTTTGTGAACCCATGGTGGTTCACGAAATATTACAGGGGATTCTCGGGGAAAAAAATTCCCTAATGGCAGACAGAGCTGTCCATAGGGATCCCCGAGCCTTGGGGACTTCCAAGAACTAAGCAGATCAAAGAAAGCATATCTATCACACTGAGGAGATATAAACTTCAAGACTCCTTATATGAAATAGAAAGGGAGGTGGATATTTTTTGCTGTTTTTAAAATTAAATAGGCTGCTAATGTTGTTTTTAAATTATTATGAAGAACAAGTTTAAGCTTTGTTGTAACGTGCGTTGTGTGCCTGGACTGCTCAAGACCCGAATGCTTGTGTAGGAGGAACTCTTTGAGTTGGCTTCTTAAATACAGTACCTTCATGCTGCTTCACATCTGATAGTCCTTGATGAAACATAGGAGCCAGAGGCGCCAGTACGGGGGGGTGACCAGGGTCACGTGCAGCCCCCTCGTCGGCATGCCCCCCGTGGGTCCCTCCCTTTTTTTTCCGGCGGCCCCCACAGGCCACCCCAGGCCCTGGGTTGTGCAGGGGCTTTGCCCCCACACCCCTTTTTTCTACTGGCATCTCTGATAGGAGCCTTGTCTTATAACAGGCTTAATCAAAATTGATACAAGCTACAAAAGTGAGATCTTGGAATAGTGTTGCTGTTTTCATAATGTAACAAAAATACTGTAATGATAAATAATAATTAATAAATAGTGTGTAATAAGCTTGTCATAAAACAAGTTTTATATTTCCAAGATCACTGCTTTTATAATTTATGCTGAGGTAAGGGAAACAATCCTTGAAAATATTCATTTTTAGGAGGGGGTTCACGAGACTTGACATTTTAGTGAAAGGGGTTTGCTGGTTGTTAAAGTTTGGGAACCACTGACTTAGAGGAATATCTCTCCACTTGGTCCCAGGGTGCATCAGGGAGTACAAGAGGAGAGTAGGCAAAGGAATAAACAACTGCCAGAGAGAGACCTTCCAGGAACTGCCTGATTATAGACTTTACATTGCATTAAAGATGCCCAGAAAACCAAGAATTTATAGAGCAACAGAGGGTCCTGTGGCACCTTTGAGACTAACAGAAGTATTGGGAGCATAAGCTTTCGTGGGTAAGAACCTCACTTCTTCAGATGCAAGTAATGGAAATCTCCAGAGGCAGGTATAAATCAGTATGGAGATAACGAGGTTAGTTCAATCAGGGAGGGTGAGGTGCTCTGCTAGCAGTTGAGGTGTGAACACCAAGGGAGGAGAAACTGCTTCTGTAGTTGGATAGCCATTCACAGTCTTTGTTTAATCCTGATCTGATGGTGTCAAATTTGCAAATGAACTGGAGCTCAGCAGTTTCTCTTTGGAGTCTGGTCCTGAAGTTTTTTTGCTGTCAGATGGTTACCTTTACATCTGCTATTGTGTGGCCAGGGAGGTTGAAGTGTTCTCCTACAGGTTTTTGTATATTGCCATTCCTGATATCTGACTTGTGTCCATTTATCCTCTTGCGTAGTGACTGTCCAGTTTGGCCAATGTACATAGCAGAGGGGCATTGCTGGCATATGATGGCATATATAACATTGGTGGACGTGCAGATGAATGAGCCGGTGATGTTGTAGCTGATCTGGTTAGGTCCTGTGATGGTGTTGCTGGTGTAGATATGTGGGCAGAGTTGGCATCGAGGTTTGTTGCATGGGTTGGTTCCTGAGTTAGAGTTGTTATGGTGCGGTGCGTGGTTGCTGGTGAGAATATACTTAAGGTTGGCAGGTTGTCTGTGGGCGAGGACTGGCCTGCCTCCCAAGGTCTGTGAAAGTGAGGGATCATTGTCCAGGATGGGTTGTAGATCACTGATGATGCGTTGGAGAGGTTTAAGCTGAGGACTGTAGGTGATGGCCAGTGGAGTTCTGTTGGTTTCTCTTCTGGGCCTGTCTTGTAGCAGGAGGCTTCTGGGTACACGTCTGGCTCTGTTGATTTGTTTCTTTATTTCCTTGTGTGGGTATCGTAGTTTTGAGAATGCTTGGTGAATGCTTATGCTCCCAATACTTCTGTTAGTCTCAAAGGTGCCACAGGACCCTCTGTTGCTTTTTACAGATTCAGACTAACACGGCTACCCCTCTGAAGAATTTATAGGCCAACCTTGCACTTACTAATTCTTCATCCAGGAGACTCAGTTATAGGCGATAATGAATCAAGAGAGACTTTTCTTCACTGGGAAGAAAATATGATCACGCTGTCAGTAGAATGAGCTAGAGAAGGTACATTGTTGTGAATCAGAATTGGAGGAGCGAGGTTTGCCACAATTTGAAATGAAGGGATTGTGTGCTGTTCATTATCATAAACGGTCTATTAGAATAAAAGAGCAGTTTAGCCTTAATAAAAAGAAACACAACTGTTTTGCTGCAAAAACATTGACATTTCTCTAAAAAAATGCAGAGAACATTTCCTCCAGGACAAGTTTGAGTCCATCATATTTTTTTGTGACTTTGTGAAAGTCGACTACAGTTAAAGCTGTTAGCCAGCAGCAATGGCAAACTCTGGCCTTTGATCGAATCTGCAAATTTTCCTTTCTGCCTCTGTTGTGAAATATGAATGTTCACAAAGAGAAACCATGCAACAGCTCATCACCTGAATAAGAACATCTCCCTGAAACAGGTATGATATTGGAGATGGACAGAGCACTAGAAAGACTAGACTAGAAGCACTATAGAGCGAATGTTGCAGTGGATGGGGATGGAGCAGATGACCTGACATAGCTCTTCCGTCTCTAATGCCTAAGATTTTGTAATAAGAAGAGATGCCTATATGAACAGTCACGACACCCTGAGTAGGGCCCTACCAAATTCACAGTCCATTTTGGTCAATTTCACAGTCATAGGATTTTAAAAATTGTAAATTTTATGATTTCAGCTATTTACATCTGAAATTTCACAGTGTTGTAATTGTAGGGGGTCCTGATCCAAAAAAAAGTGTGTGTGTGGGGGTGGGGGTGTGCAGTACTGGGTAGCTAGAGAGCAGTGACTGATGGCCGGGATCCCAGCTCTGAAGGCAGAGCTGCCGCCAGCAGCAGTGCAGAAGTAAGTACGGCATGGTATGGTGTTGCCACCCTTACTTCTACGCTGCTGTCCACAGAGCTGGGCCATCAGTCAGCAGTCGCCACTCTCCGGCCGCCCAGTTCTGCAGGCAGCAGCGCAGAAGTAAGGGTGGCAACACCATACCAGGCCATCCTTACTTCTGTGCTGCTGCTGGCAGTGACTCTGCCTTCAGAGCTGGGCTCCCAGCCAGCAGCCGCCACTCTCCATCCACCCAGCTCTGAAGGCAGCACAGAAGTAAGGGTGGCACTACTGCAACCCCCCTAAAATTGCAACTCCCCTGCAAATCCCTTTTGGATCAGGATCCCCAATTTGAGAAATGCTAGTTTTCCCCCGTGAAATCTGTATAGTATAGGGTAAAAGCACACAAAAGACCAGATTTCACAGGGGGAGACCAGATTTCACAGTCCGTGATGCATTTTTCATGGCCATGAATTTGGTAGGGCCCTAACCATGAGGTTATAAATGTTGCATACCTTGTCCAAGATTTCCTTATTTTTCTCACTCTCCATGCTAACAGTTTTCTTTAAGGAATGAGATGATGGATTCTAAGGGCATCTGTTGTAAACAGGCATAGATCCATGGAAGACTGTGGCGTTACACCAATTTATAACAGCTGAGGAATTGGCCTTAAACGTCTAAGCAATCAGGGGTAATATACTAATCGCTGCCTATAACACTCTTCCTCGAGCTTCTATTTATTTTTTCTTGGCTATTATAAACAACACTTACTTTTCATTTCCAATCTGAGCCTTTCTTCTTATTGCTGAGCAGAGTTCTCCAAATGTATTTTTCATCCTGTGAACCATGTTATGAGTGAGAGAAAATCTTTCCTTGAGTGATCTCTGCCTAATTCTTTAATCTTCCATTGCTTGGTTCTCATAATATTTAATTCCGTACGCCATCAGAAAGGGCTACACAGATCCACGGAGGGTTGAAGGACTGTTGTTTGAGAATCGCTGCTTTAAAGTATATCCATGAGTCTCAAGCATGTGCTGTGCTGTCTGTACCTCCTAGAGCCGAGTGGGGACGACGCATCCAACATACACCTGCGTGCAGTTGTTAATTCTGATTTTTACTGCAGGAGCTCCAGAAGATCTGTGATTGTAACCGTCCCCATTTCAAACGGTTGCAGGTCTTTGGGGATGTGTTTGAAGATATTTGCAACAGCTCTTTGATATTTGGTGATATTCTGAAGGAAGTTAAGGTAAGAGATACCAGTCAGGCTTAGCACATTGTGATCTAAAGGTTCTCTAACTCCTGTTTTGTATTACCAGTGTTGTGCCCTATGCACCCTAGGGACCGTTCACAAAATGTCACTGAATCAGCTAACACTACTCTATGCAACTAGCATGTCCACCACTTCCTAGCTACTGTAAATGAAGTGACATTTATACTTTTCTTTTATTCCTCCCTGAGCTCTTGGCCACACATTAAAATCAGACACACCTGTTAAGTCTTCCTGTGCTCCTGATATGCTCAAAGAATCTCCTAATTTGTATGTAATTGGACATACAGGGGTTGGATGATTTTTTTTTTTAATGCTCTCTTCTGGCTCCTCCGCTCTATTTTGCTAAACATACAAGAGCAGAGAAGTGTTGAGAGAGAGAGAGAGAGAGAGCAACTGTAGAAAAAGTCAGTCCGCCTGCCTGCCCAGCAATTTGAGGTGACAAAAGCTTGCTTCTGCACCCCTGCCATCTCCAGATATCACTTTGCTAATAGAGAGAGAGTCTTCCACAGATCCATTAAGGGGATGGCAGCATTGCCCGAGCTGTGAACATGCACACAGTAGGAGGTGGGGGCTTGCATAGCCTATAAAGATAATGTTTGCTTATATTCATATAAAAATATGTTGAAATGTAAGTAGGCCCCAAAAGGCTTGACAATAGCCAAGTGAGGCTTGGTAAAATATAAGGAAAGTTAAGTAAAACAGTTCAGAAGCAAGTTGTAAATAAGTTCAGGCATAATCCCAAGTCATGTTATCTGGTTATACCGAAAGACGGACAGGGGACACCTGATATGGTTTTAATCAGTCTGCAACCTTATTATTGGATGTCTGGATGTCTGGGACTACCTGGCAGATAAAAGTGTACAGTGCAGGAAACTCCATGATCATTCAATATCTACCCAGGAGATTCCACCAGCACCCCTCCCACCCTTTTTTCCATCCAGGTTCCCCAGCCAACCTGTTGCTGGGACCTTACCATCCCCCACCCTTGAACGAGGCTGAAGGTGGACTATAAGAAAGAGGGGTCGGCGTCCTGCCGTGCCAGTCATAGGAGCCCCGAATCCCCTCCCCCACTTCTGCTCCTTTAAAAAACACCTCCTTTTTAAGACCTTCACCAAGCCATTTATCTGGTCACCTTATCCCATCCCTGAACTGGACATCCGCCACAAGGAGGTGCCAGTAATTACCATCCAGTCAGGTTCCCAGACATCTCCTAATGTCTCTGTTATATCAGCCAAAAGAGGGTCTGTGCCCAAGTCTGACAGGTGAACCCCATCCCCCTGAAATAATTCTGGTGCCCCATAAACTATGCCAGAATGCAAAATTACCGACCCTTGTTCGTAGATTCATAGATTCATAGAGTCTAGGACTGGAAGGGACCTCGAGAGGTCATGGAGTCCAGTCCCCTGTCCTCATGGTAGGACCAAATACTGTCTAGACCATCCCTGATAGACATTTATCTAACCTACTCTTAAATATCTCCAGAGATGGAGATTCCACAACCTCCCTAGGCAGTTTATTCCAATGTTTAACCACCCTGACAATTAGGAACTTTTTCCTAATGTCCAACCTAAACCTCCCTTGCTGCAGTTTAAGCCCATTGCTTCTTGTTCTATCCTTAGAGGCTAAGATGAACAAGTTTTCTCCCACCTCCTTATGACACCCTTTTAGATACCTGAAAACTGCTATCATGTCCCCTCTTAGTCTTCTCTTTTCCAAACTAAACAAACCCAATTCTTTCAGCCTTCCTTCATAGGTCATGTTAAATAGCCAATGAAAAAGTCAATATATATTTAATCATGGTAGCAGAAATATAGGAATGGTAAAAGGTAAATTTAATTTTAATTATTTAAGGGGTGTTATAATTTATTATAAAAAGGGTAGCCCGCTACTTTTAGCTTAGGCATGCCCATCCATCATCAGGGAACCAATCGAAAAAGGATTATACCCATTTTCTTCATTTAGGGACTAATCATCTCTAAAAATGCCTCATTTCACCTTAAAATGTAAGTATAAATGCAGCGTATGGTTATATTGTAATGCCTGTTTTCTTAACTATTTTATATTAAATAAAGTTTTTAATTTTATCACTTAATGTGCCATTCATAGTCCTCCACTAAATTAAATTATCTAGAACCACCCTGCAGGTTCAAGCCTTAAAAAATTCAGTTTGGTTTTATTCCTCGTTTTTAAACTGCGAATTGGAAATACATAAATCAAAGGTTACACTTGAAGGTTTATAGCAATTAACTAGGTCTCTTAACATAATTTGACAAAATCTTCAACCTTAATAGGCATAGAGCACATGCCATGAAAAGGTACTAAATCCTGAGGTTCACAAGGTATTTAACTGTGACTTTATTAATGCCACAGACTGTAGCTTTCCTTATATTTTCAATATTTGCCTTTCAGCTTCATTTATGCTGCTGTTCTCCGGTTTCTAAGGCTTTGTCTACACTATGCACCTTTTAGTCACATGTCTGTGCAGCTACAGCTGTGCTGCTAAAAGGCGCACGGTGTAGTCACTCTTTGTCGGCAGGAGAGAGCGCTCCTGCCAACAAAACACTTCCACCCCCAATAAGCAGCAGTAGCTTTGTTGGCAGGAGAGCGCTCTGCCGCCAAAGTGCTGTTCACACCGGCACTTTTTGTCAGCAAAACTTTGTCATTCGGGGTTAACCTTTCAGTGCCTTAATTTCCCTCTTTGTAAAATGGGGATGATAATACTTTCCTGTGTAAAGCTCTAAAGGTATGTCTACACTACCCGCCAGATCGGCGGGCAGTGATCAATCCAGCGGAGATCGATTTATCGCATCTAGTCTAAATCGACCCCCAAGCGCTCTCCTGTCGACTCCTGTACTGCACCGCCACGAGAGGTCAACTCACCGCAGTGAAAACACCGTGGTGAGTAGGTCTAAGTATGTTGACTTCAGCTACGTTATTCACGTAGCGGAAGTTGCGTAACTTTGATCGATTCCCCCCCACTCTCCAATGTAGACCAGGCCTTAGAGATGTACATATGAAAAATGATTACTGTATTATCATCTAGCTGCATTAGTCAGTGTTTGTTATCCCCCCTCTGTTTTTGAACTGTCGTCATGTTGAAAGGTAACATTTAAAACTCTCTGGACATCAAATCTATTTGTCCCTCCAGCTGTACCCTGGTGATAGTGATTCTAATATGGAACAGAACCTAAAAATTCAGTGACGAAATTGAGTTTCACACTTTCTGTTCTGTACATAGTCGAGTTATGCCATTGGCATTAGACAGTGCCAGGTTGACATACTGTCTGATATTTGAGAGGGAGAGAAATGGCAATATTTCACCCTTGTTAAGAAAGTGAACACACCCCAATGCCTTCCAATAGTTGGCAGTGGGTAATGGCAAAAGGTAGGAAATAGAGTACTATCTAGGATGAATGGCAGCGAGAAGAGAAGGAGCGGCAGGTTGGAAGAGGATTGGAGAACAAAGACAGTCTACATTAAAGGAAGCTCGAGGGGGTGGAAAGAATGCACTACAAATCGGCATATTTACTAACAAATGACATGATCCAACTCTTTCAAATGACTTCAGTGAGATCAAGACCACACTCATTCCTAGCCCTATCAGAAAAGGTTCTTGTAGAGCACATACAGTACATGAAGTGAATCCTGTCTGTATAATCTCTGAACACAGTTGATAATTGTTCTGTAATGTTCCTCGTTCCTCTTTGTTTGTTTAGAATGAATATGAGCTCTACATGGTGATACTTCTGGATTCTCTGCCTACAACACAATACAAGGTAATAGGCGTTTACCAGTGGCAGCGCAGAATGAGGTCACAAGGTCAACGTTACTTGCATTCAAAGCTTAGAAAACAGCGGACGGAGCCAAATGCATAAGTTAAAACTTCCTTCGGACACATGCAAACAGACACATGCACACATGAGCGCACACAGACACAAGTTACATGAAACTGAACAGCCCTTGATTATTTTGTCCTGTGCTTTAGACACATTTAGGACCACTGAAAGTGATGTGCTCTTATCTTTGATACAAAGATCCAAAGTCTGCCCATTATTTCCTTGCTCATGAGGACTTCTGCAGGAGCACCAACAGCAAAAGGTTAAGGTGGAAGCAGATTTCAGGCATAAAACCAGAGTTGGCAGAAACAGCATGAATTGAATGTGTAGAAGCAGTTCACCTAACCATGAACTCTGGCTGTGCAGTATATGTATTGTTGGGGGCTTTGACTTCATTGATGAATACTGCATCTGCACACTGTTCATTCTGTATTAAGATATGTTCCATTTTCTTCTGTGGTCCGAAGGAGGAATTTGAGTAGACTGAATGGCTCGGGGATTCGTAATTTAAATTCAGTGTTATTTATCTCTAAGTCACTGGTTGAAGCAAGCACAGAATGATAGTGACTTTTAGTCACTACCGCTGACATCTGTTTTGTTGGTCTCTGTCGAGTGAGCTAGCGGTTTCACTCCAATTCCTAGTGGACTTATATCTGCGTCATAAAATACCACCCACACAAATGGAAAAGAATGCATTCTGAATAAGTGCCAAACTGCAATGTCCAGCTATGTGTAGACACGTTACATAAAAATATGTTCACACAGCCAGATGTTTAAAGCTAAGAGAGTGGGGAGGGTGCCTCTGAGAAATGTTCTGCACAGTGGTTTTGTGGGGAGCACAAAATCTGAATTTAAACTTTGGTATTTGTACTGAAAATTACACAGAGCTGTGTAAACATTTCAAGCCAGAAACTCCCATCTAAGGCAATTTTGTGGTGTATTGTTCCCTTAAAGCAGGAGGAGAATTCTTCCTGTGCAGGGGAACTCACCACGGGAATGAAACTGGTAAAGTTAGCTCTCTGCGCCTTCTGCATCAGCTGTCTGCCCCCCTCCCCTTCCTTCTCCTTAGCATAAAGGGAAGAAAAAGACATGTCAGCAGTGTTCTGGGGTGCAGTGCAGGCAGGACAGGGAGGGGGAGTGCCATGATTCACCTGATTCTCCACCAGCATGTAGTCTTTTGGGCCGGGGACTGGGTAGCTTTGAATCAGATAGCTGAAACTGGCTCTTTAAGGGTATGGATCCATAGTAGCTGGGAACGTGCTTCCCAGAGTGGGTAGACAGACGCATACTAGCTCCACTTGAGCTAGCCCACTAAAAATAGTTGTGTGACTACAGACCCAGGGAGTCAGGTAATCTGGCACGTTTGTTCTCGGGGGCTAGCCCGAACCGCCACGCATGCTGTGGTGGCCACACTGCTATTTTAAACACTCTTGCTCAAGGAGAGCTAGGGCACATTTATCAAACTGCACTGGGAAGCACGCTCCCAGTCACTGTGGTGACACACCTTATTCTCTCTGGCAATTGTTTTATTCTCTCTGATTGACAGTGTTTTCTGCTGTGTTATATATTGCTGTCATGAAGCTCGTAACACAAGGATACTGTGTGACATTTTATACTTTCATTTTGCTTTTACTGTGAAATATAAAAGTAATCATTTAGGTCAATGGTCTCCTGCCAACCACAAGTACAGGCTTTTGTTATAGGCTCAAGGTGAAAATCCTGTGGGAGTAAAATCCTATGGGAGTTTACCATTTGCTTCAATGGGGTGAGGATTTCACCCTAGGTACCACCCCCCTTCCTTAATGGCACTCTGTGCTGGGGCCCTGGTGCTGCTGTGTTACTATGATGATCTGTTGAAATCACGGAGGAAGGCAATGATGAACCTGACAGCAGTGGAAGTGTGCTTTCTTTAGCACAACTAGCCCATTAATCCCTTTCGTTGCTTCTCTACTATGTATCCCACAAGCAGCAAAGCCTTCAGATGGGTAGGAATGGAGAGATAATAGGCTGGGGGAGACACAGCATTGTCAGTCCTCTTTCTGTTGGTAACCACCTTTACTCCACCTTTCCAAAATCTCTGTGGAATTAGAATGAATTGTCTATGTACAGAGATGGTTGTAAAACATATGGTAGTTTTTCTGGTTCGTCAGTGGAAGTGTTAGCATTAGCACTTATCCTTGTTCAGAATCTTCCCTCAGAATTGATTTTTCACCTAAAAAAAAAGTGCTAGGTCCTGCATATTCAGTGAAGAAAAATTGTACAAGTTCTCGCATGTTTCTTCCGTATGTCCGTTATAAACGTGCATGTCCTCATACTTCACTGTTTATTTAATCTCATAGACACTGATGGCTCAGGTGAAAGGTATGGGGAAAAGACCTGTGAAGGCGCAAGAAATAGAAGAGACCAGGCAAGAAGTACAGACCCTTGTGAAAAAAGCCAAAAGTGCCTTGGAGAGAAATGAAGAGTAAGTGCCGTAAGTGTAAGGGACATGCAAACCAAATGTGTTATCCCACTCTAGTGCCTAGTACTCATAGAGGATGAGAGTCTGTTACTACTGCAAAATAAATGGAGTTATTCCTAGCTCGAGTTGTTGAGTCCATACTGGATTGTTGAAATCTTGCTGGTGACTCATTCACATGAATTGGAGACAAACCAGTTTTTGTTTCAAAATACACTCTTACAATGTTATTACACATACACTCATTCAATCACATGCTCCTGCCTCCAACACCCCATCCATCAAAGTCAAGGACTAGAGAGTCACAATCTAACCTCGTTGACTTTTGCCCCCTTTCATCTTTTTTCCTTATTCTCATTTGCATGAGCTACCTAGATTAGATGACCGAATAGGTCTGTTTATTTTGTTTTGTAGTTATTTTTATTTGATCAAAATTGTGTACGTAACAGCATTAACAATGTGCTTTCCAAACTTATTTTCTTTGATTCTATGATCATTAAGATATTGAAGTGTGACAGAGCCTTGTTTACACCAAAGGAAACTGCAGCAAAAACAAGTAGCTAATTAACAATGGCCAAACAATTATACATGTGTGTAGGTGTGTACAGGGACAGATTGTGTGACAGAGTGGTATGGGAGAAGGGTTTTATTGATATGAGTTTGGGATGACTCATAAGAACGGTCAGACCAATGGTCCGTCTAGCCCAGTATCCTGTCTTCTGACAATGGCCAGTGCCAGGTGCTTCAGAGGGAATGAACAGAACACGTAATCATCAACTGATCCATCCCCTGTCACCCATTCCCAGCTTCTGGCAAACAATGGCTAGGGACACTTCAGAGAATGGTTTTGTGTGTTGTGTTTGGAGTGTGTTGTAAAACCTTTATAACATCTCACAACTTCATGCATTCTGTATATGCACAATATCTCACAAATGTTTAGATTTTAAGAAAAATGCTATTTTTACTATTTTTTGTATTCTTCCAGTAGCAAACCCAGCTGCCTTAGTTCTCATGAATCCAAGTGTGTTGGGCTCAGAGGGAATAATACAAACCTCCAAATATGACCTAAAATAGCTCTTCAAATTTGTGAAAATGTTAGGGGTTAAAGTCCATTATCAAAAAATTTTCCAGGACTAGAAGAGAGTCTGTGTTACAAGAGAAACTGAGGATTTCCCTGTCCCAATAGTATCTTCATTTCTGCCACTAGTAATCTGAATTTAAAGCTGTAACATTTTTAAGTAGACCAAAGGTGTTACTGGTATAGATCTGAATTTTGCTTGGGCTCATGTAATTGTTGGTGGAGGAGGGGGAGAAGAAGGAAATGTTTCTTGGTTGATATCTTTTTAAAATGGCATTTGTTTGAAGCTGCTTGCAATTTTAAAACAAGTCCAGGGGAGATGGATTAATCAGCAAAGAGCAGGTGAGAGGGCCAAGTATGTGATCAGCTGATCATCACATGGGTCTGCAATGGATTACATGGACAGCACTCCACATATGTTTCTGGGCTATGTGTGTATCCTACCACATGTTTAAATAATGTGTAGTAGTTTGAGGGTACATCTACACTACAGGAGGGAGTCGATTTAAGATACGCAAATTCAGCTACGTGAATAGCGTAGCTGAATTCGACGTATCGCAGCCGACTTACCCCGCTGTGAGGACGGCGGCAAAATCGACTTCTGTGGCTTTCTGTCGACGGCGCTTACTCCCACCTCCGCTGGTGGAGTAAGAGCGTCGATTCGGGGATCAATTGTCGCGTCCCGACGAGACGCGATAAATCGATCCCCGAGAGGTCGGTTTCTACCTGCCGATTCAGGCGGGTAGTGTAGACCTAGTCTCAGTAGTTCCATTTAGCAAACAAACTGTTTTCTCTCTGTTGCCATTTTAATGCTACTTCCTTCATGAAACAAGGGCTCAGTGTGAGGATGCCTCGAGTCTGCAAATTTCTCAGAGCAGGAATCATGGACCCAAATTCTTCTTTGATTTATAGCACTGAAATCCAGAGTAACTCCAGTCACTTCACTGAATTTACCATTACTCTGCATTTATACAAGTATACCTGAGCTCAGAATTTGGCCTATGAATGTCAGTGGGAATCCTCACATGCATAAGAGCTGCAGGATTACCTGAATTGCCTTGGCTCATGTCTAATCCGCAGAGTGATACTCAAAATGTAGCTGTGATCACATTAACACAGTGTTCTCTCTTGTTCCACTCTAGACTCAGAAATGAATTAGAAATTCAGTTGTGGGTGAGCCAGTCTCCTGAGAGTAAAACTGGTAAGTAACAAGACAGTGTGGATTTACAGAAGGGGTGTCTTGCAAGAAACAAACACATACACACCCCAACACACACACATTGTGAATCAGGGTACTAAGCACACTACAACTAGACAGCTTCTAATGAAAAGCAAAGAAATCTCTCTCTCAGTGGTGGTGCTGAGCATCTTGTGGGATAAGGCGACATAACATTTTTCTTGCCTTTCATTCTGGGCCTGATCTAAAGCCCATTGAAATCAACAGGAGAATTTGCATTTATTAAAGAACACAGGGCATGTGCCATACCAGATAAAACGTGTGGTCCATCTAGTTAAGTATGTTATAGCCAGCAGGAGATGTCTCAGATGTGAGATAATCTGACACTCCATGAAGGTCTTGTCCTGATCTCTAATAGTCAGAGGGCAGGTTAAGTTGTGCAGCATGAGCTTTCGTGGTCCTTTCATAAACTCTTATAAGCATCAGCTATTATAACTCTGGACAATCTTGTTATTTATATAAATGTTTGATCCCTCTTTGACACTTGCTAAATTCTCAGCTTCAACAACATTCTGTGGCAATGAGTTCCACAGTCTAATTCTGTGCTGCATGAATAATTATCTCCTTTGATCAGTTTTGAATTTGCCTTCAATGAGCATTGGATCAGGGTTTTCAGCTGATTCAATAAAAAAAAAAGTATGTAAATCTGGAAGCTCATGAAAGGGCAAAAAGAAAGGAGACTATTTTCTGATGAACTAGGCCATTTCTGAAGTTCTGTAAAATGTCATCAGGGTAGAATGCAGTATGCCAAGACTGACTGCATAGTGCATCTATATTTCATGCATTTGTTAAACTTCTGTATTTATGGCAAATGCAAAACATGGCTTCTTCATATAGCATGTGACCATATAAAATGGTAAGCTTCTACACTGTAAATAGAGAGAATAAATAGCCACATGAGTTGTTAAGGTGAGATGCTTTCTATCTGTCTCTGATAGTTGCTCCACACATATGCTAAATACTACATGGCAGCTTCTAAAAGGGAGGATATAACTCTGTTTTGGCCCATACTCTCCCTCTCAATTAAATACAACATCATACCCAAGGCTGCATGTGATCTGTTATCAATGCCGTATTTTAAGTGCTACTATCAGTATCTTACTCATTATTATGAATGCACGTTGCATATGAAAAGTGCCATATAGGGTGACCAGACGTCCCGATTTTATCGGGACTGTCCCGATATTTCCTTGTTTGTCCCGCGTCCCGACCGACATGCGGTCGGGACACTGGACAAAAGAGGAAATGCCCCGGAGCCTAGAGCCCGGAAGTGCTCGCACCCCCCCCCGCCCCGACTCCGCCCCCTCCTCCCCCAATTGGATCCCTCCCCGAATCCCCGCCTCTTCCCCAGGCTCACCATTCCCCCTCCCTTCGCAAGCGCTGGAGGGAGGCCCGGGAGACGCAGGGGAAGCGCGGGGCCGGGGTGAGTAACAGTCCGGCCTGGCCCCGAGCAGGCAGGACTCAGTTGGGCGGTAGGGAGAGGAGGGGGGCGGCCCGCGGGGCCAGGCGGCGGCTGTTGTTGTCTCCCCGGGCAGCGGGACTTGGGAGCAGCCGCTGCTGCAGCTCCCACTGCCGCGGGGGAGGAAGCGGCCATGGCGCTCCGCGGCTGAAGCGCCTCCGAACCCCCCGAGCCGGGGCCTGCTGCGGGGACCCAGCAGCGCGCATGCTGGGCCCAGCCCCTGGCCAGTCGCGTCTGGGCTGCTGCCCAGCTGGTGCTATCCCGCGGCGGCCCCGGGGCGGAGGCATCGGCAGCCCAGCCCCGTTCGTTCCCCTGTGGGACGGGGGGGCTGGGGCCTGCTGCCCCCACTCCGGGGCCGCCGCGGGATAGCACCAGCTGGGCAGCAGCCCAGACGCGCCTGGCCAGGGGCTGGGCGCAGCGTGCGCGCTGCTGGGTCCCCGCAGCAGGCCCCGGCTCGGAGGTTCGGGGGCGCCAGAGCTGTAGCCGCGGAGCGCCATGGCCGCTTCCTGCCCCCGCGGCAGTGGGAGCTGCAGCAGCGGCTGCTCCCGAGTCCCGCTGGCCGGGGGTGAGAACAGCCGCCGCCTGGCCCCGCGGGCCGCCCCCCTCCTCTCCCTACCACCTGCCTGAGTCCTGCCTGCTCGGGGCCAGGCCGGACTGTTACTCACCCCGGCCCCGCGCTTCCCCTGAGTCTCCCGGGCCTCCCTCCAGCGCTTGCGTAGGAAGGTTTTTTTGTTTTTTTTTTGCCCCCCCCCGCCACGCCCCCCCGCTCCCCCCCCCCCCCCCCCCCCCCCCGCGTCCTGATATTTGTCTTGGGTGATCTGGTCACCCTAGTGCCATATAATCAAACCAACTTCTGCTCTTTCATCACTTGGGAAATGCGCTGGCCCAAATTCCTCCCTGATGTAACTCCATGCATTTCAGTGGACTTAGCCAGGGCTGCATTTGCCTTGCTATGTTTGATTCTACAGCTTGGCACAGGCTTTGAATTCCAAAGCTTTACAACTGTCCCTCTCAGAAATGATCATTGGCTCTAGATCTCCAACAGAACTAAGGAATTTGAAGTTTCTAGACCAAGACATTTCTCAGAGATGGCTGTGCATGAAACGAGTTAAAAGACTTATGAACTATGTGAAAACGCTTCCTTTTTCAAAGTCTCGCATCTCAGAAATACTGGTCCAATTAATCCCAAGCTCCCCTCCCCAACATTTTCCAGGTATTAGACAACTGTATGTGGAAAGCTTCAGATGAAAAGGAATTGCAAAGAACAAAATCAGAAGGGGCTGAATACTATGCTTAAAAACCCAATATGAGATTGAGGCCCAAATGTGCTAGTCACTATACAAACACATAGTAAGAGACAGTCCTTCTTCTGTATGCTTATAGTCTAAATAGACAAGACAGAAAAGGAAATACTACTATTATTCTCATTTTATAGATGGAGAACTGAAGCACAGAGAGATTAAGATATTTGACAAAGGTCACACAGGAAGTCTGTAGCATAGGCAAGAATGGCATTCAGGTCTCCTAAGTGTAGAACCTTAACCACAATGATAATCTTTAGCAGTTTGTGCCTTCAAATCCTTTACAAACATTACAAATTACTGTATAGTTTTTAGCAAACCCCTCCTTAAAACTCACCTCTGCTGTGAGGCCTACCTACAATGGACAGGCGGTATGCTGTGACCGCTGTTTATTATACCAAATATGATCACTGGCAGGACTATTGAAACCAAAGGCAGAAATGTGATGCCGCCTGTTTCCTGGCTGGGGCTGAGTGGAAGATGATGATGCTCACTGCTTGGAACAGGAAATGAAGGCTTTGTGTACACAAAACTTTTGTCATTCAGGGAGGGGTGTGAAAAAATCACCCCCACTCCCCCCCAGAACGACTAAAGTGTTACTGACGAAAAGCACCAGTGTGAACGGTGCTTTGTCGAGCTCTCCTGCGACAAAGAGCGGCTACACTGTGCACCTTTTAGCGGCCTGGGTCTAGCGGCACAGCTGTGTCACTAAAAGGTTCGTGGTGTAGACGTAGCCTAAGTTAGAAATGTAGGTAGCTGCAGGGGATGGCAAGTACATGTGCAGTTGGGGAGGATCATCTGGATAGAGAAGGATCCTTGGTTTGAAAAGAACATTAGAGCATCACCATAACAAAACCAGTGTATAATTTATGAAGGGTTATTTCTAAATATTTTAGCAAATACTTAGCAGTGATACTTCACTCACTAACTGGGGAGATTTTTAGTTCTTTTTTTAAAACACCCAATCAACGTTCTTATCTACTAGGAATGAACCAGACACTATCATACTCATTGCGCTGCCAGACAAGATGTAATTCCTAGGTACCATACATGCCTGCAAGCTGATTTGTCATCTGGCAATTTCTGAGAAAAGAGCATGTGATCTAATTTCTCATTGGCCTCTCTGTAGACATTTTGCCATTTTCACTGGGTCCTCAAACTGAGATTGCAACAGTTTAGCACAAAATAGCCAAATAACTCTCTGGCAACACTGTGCTGTTAACCATGCCTGCCTTTTTATAGTTCCAGAGACCTCCGGTGACCATGCTATGAAACTGCCTGAAAAGAAACATCTCTCCCTTGCTGAACAGATTGAATCTATGCGGTGCCAAGTTCTCGCTAAGTGGGAGGAAATGCAAGCGATAGAGAAAGAGATTCGAGAAACCATGACTCATGCTGGGATGGCAAATACTATAGAGAAGACGGTTAAAGACATAGAGGCATGACATAATTATTTCTAAACAGTTCCTATCAAGTTTATTGGTGCCTAGCTACTTTGGTGATGGGCTCTTTAGAAAGAGACAGATAGTGACTCAGTTGCCTGTATTTTCTCCTCTGAGAACATACATCTCAACTCTGTGTACTTATATGGCCCCAAACACCATGGTGTTTAGGCTCTGATCCTGCAATGTGATGCATATGGGTGGACCCCCACATTAAAGTAAATGGGGCTCTGCAGACACAGGGGTCTGTCTGCATGCACCACATTGCAGGATTGAGGCTTTAGAGCCATATGTTTTTTAAAGTACATACACCTCTACCCCGATATAACGCTGTCCTTAGGAGCCAAAAAAATCTTACCGTGTTATAGGTAAAACCGCGTTATATTGAACTTGGTTTGATCTGCTGGAGTGCGCAGCCCCACGTCCCAGAGCACTGCTTTACCCTGTTATATCCGAATTCGTGTTATATCGGGTCGCGTTATATCGGGGTAGAGGTGTATGTTAAAATATATAAGTGATTCAGGTGCAGGGTCTGATTTTTTGTTTTTGTTTTTTTTAATTGATGTTCTCTCCTTTCGCTCCTGCACTTGGCGGGTGGCAGTAACTGTGTGCACCGGTAAGGTCATAACAGGTGGGATTTTCAAAAGCACTCTGTTGGCCTAAGTCTTCTCCTCTTGAAGACAATGGTAAAACTCCCATTGGCTTTAAAGGGAGCATGGTTGGGCCAGCACTGAGCACTTTTAAAAAATCCTACCGGTAGACATGTAAATATATGAATGTGCCTGCAAATCAATTTCTTGGATGTCTAAATGAACTTACCTGCGAGCACCACATTTCAGGCACAGAAAGGAAGGCCTGGACAATTCCAGACTGAAAATATAAGGCCTATAATATACTGTCAATATCTAATAAATTAATGATTGAATGAAGCCAAGCAGAGGAATAAAACTACAAATATATGTTAATAATATTTGTTACAAAAATGATCATCTATTTGTTTGTATTCCAGTAGCATTCAGAGGTCCCAGTCAGGATTGGTGCCTCACTGTGCCTGGCATCAGAGACAGCCCCTGCTCCAGAGTGTACAATCTAAGGCTCTGATCTCGCAGAGACTTAAGGGCCTGACTTTAGCTCTGTGAGTGGTCCCATTGAAGTCTTGGTACCATTGACAGTATGAGAAGTCCAATGTGTGTAAGTGTCTGCAGGACTGGCACCTAACACATTTAAAAACAGCATTTTCTTTCCTTTGGAAATTGTGCCGCTAGCAATACCACAAGCTCTCAATAGAGCCATGCTTTCCCTGTCCCTGATCAGGTGAATAGGAATCCCAGGTGTCTTAAGTGAAGTAATTTCCTGAAATCAAATAAAAACTGAATATTCCCTGACCATGCAGAAAGTGAAATGTGGCACAGTTAATGATGGATAGACATGATTGAAATACACATCTAACATTCAAATGTTTCTCCAAACGTTTTATCCTCTGAGGCTGAATTTAGCCTTCCTTCAGGACATCAGATCCATTCAGTTAGTTGTACTGGTAGTAAAACAGAGCAGCCATGCGATTGTGTAGCATCCAGGAAAAAATAGGAAAACAAACACACAGACCAAAAATCATGTACATGCCACACTTCTTGTCTTTTCCAGCTCAAGGGCACAAACCATCATTGTGTTTGCTGGGTTTCCCTTGGGTGTCTTTAAACTGACTGGCTACATTCCAATTCTGTCTTACCTGCCAGTTTTTTCAATCTTGTCTTCTTATCGAAGTGTACAAGACAGAAAACTGTAGTTCACTTTAAAAAATACCTGCTACCCACAAATGACAAACACTCGTTTGGAGAGAAAGTCTTGTCTCAGATGAATGTAGATAGTGTTAATATATTAGATCAGAGAATAACAGCTATAAGCCACCACAGTCTTCCTTATTTGTACTGGCAAAGAAAAGGTATAAGCCCAAGATGTTTTCTGAAAAGTTTCTTTTGCAAACTAATCAACAATGCATGAGTTATGCCCCTCACAGTTAAATAAACAATTAATTTCTGGACAAAATGTGAAGCACCTTAAGAGAATAAATTATTTTCTCTGCTCCAGAGACACCTATTAAAAGGGATATGAGTATCCAGAAGTTCCTTATGTGGTTTTAACTTAGTTCATGTCATTTTTATTTGTTTTATTTTTTGACCAACTTTACCTGAGCTGAAATAAGGAAGAGCAGCCAGCAGAGGGCAATGTTGCACAGCGCTCTCAGCCTGAGAGACCCAGCAGCTGTCTGAGGCGGACCAGCTGACTGCTTCATGTGCAGCCACTCCAGGCACTCTCAGCAAGTATATGAACTCTGGGAGTGAATGGACCCTCTATACCAGTGGCTTTCAACCTTTCCAGACTACTGTACCTCTTTCAGGAGTCTGATCTGTCTGGCATACCCCCAAGTTGCGTACCCTGACTTAAAAATGATTTGCTTACAAAATCAGACATGAAAATACAAAAGTGTCACAGCACAGTATGACTGAAAAATTGCTGACTTTCTCATTTTTACCATATAATTATAAAATAAATCCTTTGGAATATAAATATTGTACTTGCGTTTCAGTGTGCAGTATGTAGAGCAGTATAAAGAAGTCATTGTCTTTACCCTATTTTAGTTTGTACTGACTTTGTTAGTGCTTTTTATGTAGCCTGTTGTAAAGCTAGGCAAATGTCTAGATGAGTTGATGTACTCCCTGGAAGACCTCTGCATATTCCCAGGAGTATGTGTACCTCTGGTTGAGAACCACTGCTCTACACAGTCTGAGACATTAGCTCCCCCAGCAAATGGTTGGTTAGTTAATCTGGGTCTGAATGTGTAAGGTGTATATGATTTCAAACTATTATTCATAATAATAAAGCTATAATCTAAACCTTGCACCCACTGGATATTTAGACAAAGGGCAAGTATGCTATCATTTAAGAAGAGCAAGCTAATTGAACTAGCCCATCTTCGTATTTCTCCTAACACTGTGATTTCATAATGCTAAGATGGCAGGAACATGTACTGTGCATATATATGAAATTTTAAAAATAGGGCAGTTCAATTATTTGCCTTTTTGGAAATGTTGCGCTACAGTTTAACAAAGCTGTGTTATTGCTCTTACAGGCTGAGGCTCTCAAACTCAACTCAGCCAACAGCTTCCTTCAACACCAAATCAAAGTAAGTTCCTTCTTTAGAACTGTGATATGGTCCAAAGCCCCATTGGAAACCTGTTTGCTCCAGTTGCCTTCACTAGGTCTGATCCACAGCCTATTGAAGTCATTGGAAAGACTCCCATTGACTACTGTGGGCTCTGCATGAGCCCAAGGTGAACCACCTGCTAGAGAGTAGAAAGGTGTTGGTTGTCCCTTTACTCTATTTTTCACTGTTTAGGAGAGCTATTATGGTACTTTGATGAGAAGCAAATTTCTCCTGATCACCATTTGAATTATTTTTTACATATTATTCACTTACATTGGGCTTAGGCAGGGGGTTGGTGTGTGGGAGGGGGTGAGGGCTCTTAACTGGGGGGGGTGTGGGCTGGGAGGTGGGGCCAGAAATTGGGGTTCAAGGTGCGGGAGGGGGCTCTGGGCTGGGGCAGGGAGTTGGGGTGCGGGAGGGGGTGCGGACTCTGGATGGGGGTGCAGGCTCTGGGATGGGGCCAGAGATGAGGGGTTTGGGGTGCAGGAGGGAGCTCTGGGTTTGGTGGGGTGAGGGATTTGGAATGTGGGAGGGAGCTGTGGGTTAAGGCAGGGGGTTGGGGTGCAGGAGGGGGTACGGGCTCTGGGTTGGGGATGCGGGCTCTAGGGTGGGGTTGGGAATGAGGGCTTTGGGGTGCAGGAGGGAGCTCTGGGCTGGGGCAGGGGGTTGGGATTCGGGGTTGGGGCACAGGCTTACCTTGGGCGGCTCCCAGTCTGTGGCGCAGCGGGTTTAAGGCAGGCTCCCTGCCTTTCCTGGCTCTGCACTGTGCCCTGGAAGTGGCCAGCAGATCCGGTTCCTGGGCTGGGGGGCCAGGAGTCTCCACGTGCTGCTGTTGCCCACAAGCACCGCCGCCCCAGCTCCCATTGGCCCCGGTTCCCAGCCAATGGGAGTGCGGAGCTGGTGCTCAGGGCTGGGGCAGTGCGTAGAGCCCCGGGGCCCTCCCGCCTAGGAGCTGGACCTGCTGGCTGCTTCTGGGGCACAGTGCGGTGCCAGGACAGTAGGGACTAGCCTGCCTTAGTCCTGCAGCATGGCTGACCAGACTTTTAACGGCCCAGTCAACAATGCTGTAATCTAGCCTAGCTGTATTCTCTGTCAATCTCTGCAATTGATTCTAGTCCGTCTTTGTGAGAGCCTGTGAGAATCAACAGGAAGTGGAGCACTACATAAAAGATGCTTGGAAACTTTAAACTTCCTGCTGAAGTTTAACCTTTTATAGCACAGGAACCACAGCATCCCTTTCCCATAAATTAAGGTTATGAAGTTAAAAAAGACTTCAGCACCACCAATTACTTATCACAGATACTGCCAATTAATATCACAAACAATTTTTTTCTTAACCACTGACAAATATTTCTCTGCATTTATACATAGATGAGTTTTTTGTTTTTGGTGTTTTTTTAGGAAGTTCAAGACAACATCACAGACATTTTAAATAGACAGAAGGTCACCCAGGAAAATCAGCGGTGAGTTAGTAGGTATTTTGGATTTACTATATTGTTTTAGGTCTATATTATAAATGTTACATGTTACAGAATGATGATTGAAACCCCTATTATAAAAACTTCCAAGAGCTGAGTAAGAATGATCAGTTAGTTATAGCTGCTAGGTTTAAGTATGACTTAGTACGACATACACAGTAGCACTTTAGGGATTAAGGTAAGGACTCAATTCAAATAAGGCCCTGTAGTCTAGAATAAACTAAGAAAAAACAATGTGAATCTGAGTGCTTATGCACAGTGTTTGATTGACACCTGCACTTGTCTATTCAGCTACAGAGCAGATATTTTGCAGAAGCTGTTTTAAGCTTCCGCCCACGGCCCTGTTGATATGCTTCAGACTTGCCCCAGAGAGGTGACCTCTAGGCATGAGATGGTAGCACAGTCTCCCTGCCCATCCAGTCCCTGGTCTCTGTTCTGAGGCTGCAGTCCAGTGCCAGGTGTGGCAGTGGTTTTTATTATGTGGGCCCGTGTCCATAGGAACTGAATTGAGACCTTATTTCACACACGGAGCTTCTTTATTTTCAGTGGCACTCTGGATTTAAGTAGTGCTGTTGCATTCAAGGTATTTCAGGGTGCTTTGTAAAGTAATGAGTTAGAAAGTTTTAGTCACTACTGAGCTGGGCTGGATCTGAATTGGTTGCCAGGGGCAGAAGACTGTACACTCTATTACCACTCACCTCGGGCATCCTCCTTACCTTCCTCCAGTACATCTTATTAGTATCAAGATGGAATGAAAGACAAAAGAGACAGCATGCAGCTAAGTCTGCATCATAAAGACTACTCTTTTGACATCTATGCTTATTTCAGAGGTAAGTAAGGAATGTATTTATTGTTTTGGTTTCAGTTATGTGCAAAGATTTAGCCCTTCGTTTATTATGTCCACAGGCGATGTTTTCAGCTAACCGCGTACTGCTCTCTCTTTCAATTGTCTGTATTCAAATTAGTGTAGCATAACATCAGATTTGGGTATGTATTATAGGTCTGCAATATAGTTTTATGAAAACCTAACTTGCAAACTTCTGTAGCAGAAAGAGGTTAACAGTAGACTGAAAGACACATAAAAAGTTTTAGGAGTCCATTTCAGTGATAATATTTGGGCCAGATTTTTTTTCACATACCAGTTAGACACACATCATATACTGGTATAGGGTCTGATCTAGTGCACACTGAAAGAAAAGCCTCTCATTGACTTAATGATCTGAGACATTAAGTGCCTATCTCTTTATAGTATCTGTCCCCATAGTATTTTAACACTATGCTATTTAACCATAGCTACAGACATCATTCCCTGAGCTCAGATGGGAGGTATGTATGCTTTTGGTGGTGAAAGTCCCACATTCAATCCCTGCAGACAACAATGGTGTCTGTAGATACAGGGTCATGGTCTGCAACATTCCCAAATGCACACATGCAGTTATGTGACTAATGGTGCACATCTGAATCTAGAAGTGTAGCGTCGAATTAAAACGGCATATTAATACAGATTAGTGGAACACTGTTTTCTTCTCTTCTCACCTGCCAAGTCCTGCATTTAAAGGGGGTCTGTGTTTTATTTGCTGCCATTGACATAATCACTAACTTTTAAATCAACAATTGGAATGTAGAAAAATCACATCACTCTTTTAGGTATTTTAATGAAGTCTTGTTGCAAACAGAGAACTGCGATCTCAAATCTTGGCATGTAAAAAGTTAAATTTAAGAAAAGATAAAGAATCTGCTTCATGCTCTTTTACTCAGTTGTGGATTGTCAGCACCTGGGATCACAGTGGTTTTTTTTTTTTTTTTTTTTTTTGGAGGACCATATTGCAAAATGGCCCACAATTCATAGGGGAGACACAGAGCTGCTATGTAATTATCTAAGAATACTGATCTGTAGTAATGCTATGAATACTTATGTGACCAGGTCAGTAAAGTGAAGTTGCTGTATTTTGGGTTATTAGACTTTCCTGTATGAATGTATTAAACTAGCTTGATAGGAGACTGTTGGAAAAACAGGCAGAAAAGCAACACAATGGATCTAGATAAGCAATCTACCAACAAATAATTACCTCAGACAATGACCTACTTTCCAGCCTAAAGTTGCAAGGCTGCTTTGCCAGAGTTGGGAACTAACAGATCAAAAGGCTATAAACAGTTACAAAGGCCTAAATTCACAAAGGGAATTAGTTGTTGCCCAATGGAATTAACAAACCTGATTTAGGTCTCTCAGACTCCACAATACATGGGGAGAGTCGGTGCCCAAGAACGGGATTCATAGAAGAGAGCATGTGAGTGGGGAGCTAACTGAGCTGGCCAACAGAAAATGCCAAGGAGAGAGGTTGGGCCTGAACTCTGCCCTTGCCCTAATGCAGGGCTGGGAGGAGGTGCCTATCTCTGCTTGGGATTCACAGCTGTGAACCCTCTCCTGGAATTAGGCACCTAAACCAGTTCAGCACTTTCTCATGGGAGAAAGGGGGGGGGAGTGGAGTGGGGAAGGGAGAAAAGGAGCTCCCATGTCGTCATAGTCAAGAGCCTGGTGGTTAGGGCACTCATCTGGGGGAGTGGGGGGATGGGAGACCTGTTTTCAAATCCCTGCTCTGCCTGATTTGGAGCTCAGAATTGAGTCTCCCATATGCCAGGTGAGTGCTCTGACTACCAGGCTATAGAGTCAATCTCTGACCCACTGATTATTGATACAAAGTGGGAACATCTGGAGAAGTCAGAGGTGTGGGTTAGCCTGGGAACGGTGACAACTCAGATCTGGTTAGAGGGATGGCAGAATTACAGGGCTGCATGTGATGTTAGTTTCTGATATTCCTTTGGTTTTGTGAGGTAAAACAACATTTTAGATTAGAACTGCATGTCCCAGAGAGCAGGAACGGAACCTCACAAACCAAAGTCAATGGCATATGACAAAGAAAACTTGGAAGAAAATGGAATGCCACTGCATCTGAAAGAATAATGAGAACTATTTTGTAAAAAATAAAAATTCAGTAGCATTGTTTTAAAATCATTCAAATGCAGTGCTTGCTTAGCCAAGAGGTTATTAAAAATAAAATATCAAGGCAATTAGTAGTAGATATACTTGAATACAAGGTTAATTAGTTTCATTTCTATGGTGTTAATTATTAAAAGTAATTAGCCCTGAGGTACTTAAGAAAGTGCCCTCACTAAATGTTTTTTAATGTAACATAAAGACTTAAGTTTTGCTTCTAGCAGAGCTCAAGTATAAACCCTTTAAAATGTACAGTGCCTCAGGATATTTGCATAATAAGGCATTTTATAAATGGGATATCTCCAAATTCTGCCCTCCTAATATTATGATTCTCAATTCTGGACCTGACATTACTCTTCCTATCCAGGATAGATCAGGAAAACTAAAACATTAGCAATAGCATGAGATTTCTGAATCAAAGCCTGTCTGGAGGCACAATTGAAGGAGACTATCTAATTGTCTGCTGTCAGAACTTTATCATCCTTTGCCCTTAAAGCACATAACTTTATTAATATGGAATTTAATTACAGACAAGGCATAGATTAACAATTTAATTATTTTACAGCAGTTTCCCCAAGGTGCTGTGGGATTGTTCAGTGAATTAGGGGTGAAACATGCAGCCTGTGTTGAGAGCTGAGAAAATCTTTTGCAGATATTTATTCAGCTTTCTGCAAGACAACTGTGATTTCCTCAGATTTATTTTCCATTTGACGAATGGCTTTACGGTATCTTTGCTCTGTTGATTAATTGCAAATATTCAAACTCAAATTCTGTTGTTTAGTTGTAACTGGACAGATTAAGTCACATAGTATTGTTTGTTTTCCTGGTTGGATGTGTGTTCATGGACTTGCAGCACAAGGAGTAAAAATTCCCTTCAGAATTAGCTTTCCAAAATCATTTAGTCTAGCATTTATGCTAGAAACTGGATTTCTCTAACGTTAGATGAAGTTTTTCAGATGAAACTTTCTTTTGCCAAAAAAATAAAATAAAATAAAATAAAATGCACATTCAGGAAGATTGAAACATTTTGCAAATTTGTGTCAAATTCACTGAATTGTTTGGGGGCAATAAACCCCCTGCCCCCACCAACAAACAAACTAGTGAAAAAAATCAAAACCTTTTGATTTTTCAATTCAACATGACATTTTGTTTTGAATTGTACTTCACTTTTATTTAAAAATGGAAAAGAACCCCCTTAAAAAATTAAATGCCCTCCCACCACCCCTTGTGTCACTTGACCTGAAACAATCTTACTTACTTTCTTTCTTGAATACTTTTTCAGTTGGGACACCAGCCTGAAAAACTCAAATATTTGCAGAAAACGGCCACAAATGAGTCACAAAGATGGTTGAAGTGAATGTGTTTAAACATGTGAATTTTTACAAGAAAAGTTGCATTTATTGTTCTGCCCTCAAAGTCATCCCTAGTACCACATAGGGCAGTTAATGGTATAAGTTAATGCTGCTCCTTGCATCATTTACACCTGATCCATGGCTTACTCCTCTTTCCATAGGAAAGCATCCTGTAGATGTGGGGAGAGAGCTAAAAGCAGGATGTGAAGATGCCTGCATTTAGCATTATAAAGGATGTACAGATCTGTGACCATTAATGTAAACCATTTTCTGTCCTCACAGATTTATTATTCTCCAAAGATACACACTGTAGATTACACTCTTTGGTCCGTGCTCCCAGCAAGAGACTTGCAGGGACCAGCCCAAGCTTCAATTTCAAAAGCAGTTGCCTCCATCTGGGGGTGGAGGATGGAGGTGTGGGGGAGAGGGAGAGAGAGAGAGTGATTGGGTACTATGCAGTCGAACAATAACAACTAATGGTGCCCAACTCTTAGTTCTTTGAGCGATGGTCTCTAGGTCTATTCCACTTCAGGAGCGCACATGCTCCATTCACCTGAGACTGGAAGATTTTTGTTAGCAGTGCCCATTGGTCTTGCACCTGTGCTTTCTCCTCCTCCTGCTCCAAACTGAGGGTGTAAGTGGCAGTGTGGACTGACTGCCTCTCCCGTTCCTTTCCACCACCAGTGGTCTCAGACAGAACCTCTTCGGTGTCTGCAGCATTAGGTAGCTGCTTCTTTTACACTTTGAAGTTAGTTGCCAATAGTTGTAAACCCGTTTTTGTATGGGCTGTCTAGTATGTCCAGGATCCCAGGATTAAAAGTGTGCATGGCTTTCTCCCCTGGGCTTTTCTGATCACCGATGACCACAACTCATGCCTCTATTGCAGTGGTGGGCAAACTTTTTGGGCCAAGGGCCACATCTGGGTAGGGAAATTGTATGCAGGTCCGGGGTAGGGGGTTGGGGTGAGGGAAGGAGTGTGAGGTGAGAGAGGGGGTGCGGTGTGCAGGAAGGGGCTCAGGGCAAGGGATTGGGGCAGAGGAGGGGTGCAGCAGGGGGCTCAGGGCAGGGGGTTGGGGTGCATAGGGGTGCAGGGTGCAGCAGGGGGTTGGGGTGCACAGGGGTGCAGGGTGCAGCAGGGAATTGGGGTGCAGGAGGGGTGCAAGGTGCACTAGGGGGCTCAGGGCAGGGAGTTGGGGTGCAGGAGGGGTGCAAGGTGCACTAGGGGGCTCAGGGCAGGGAGTTGGGGTGCAGGAGGGGTGCTGGTGCAGAAGGGAGCTCAGGGCAGGGGGTTGGGGTGCAGGAGGGGTGCGGGATGTATGAGGGGGCTCAGGGCAGGGAGTTGGGGTGCAGGAGGGGTGCGAGGTGCAGGCAGGGGGCTCAGGGCAGGGAGTTGGGGGGCGGGATGCAGGAGGGGTTCAGGCTGCAGCCCGGCACTGCTTACCTAAAGTGGCTCCGGGTGGCAGCGGTGTGCACCGGAGCCAGGGCAGGTTCCCTGAACCTGGGGGGGGCGGAGGTCTTTGCGTGTGCTGCCCTTGCTGCGCCTCCAGGTACCTTCCCCGAAGCGCCCATTGGCCACGGTTCCCCATTCCCGGCCAACGGGAGCTGCGGGGGGCAGTGCCTGGAGGCAACACACGGAGCCCTGTGCACCCTCCCCCTCCGGGGGCCACAGGGATGTGGTGCCAGCGGCGCCGTGGGCCAGATCCAAAGCCCTAAGAGGCCGGATCCAGCCCGCGGGCCATAGTTTGCCCACCCCTGCTCTATTGCCTTACCCATTAAAACCCACAGGGCACCACCTAGTGGTCAGAGAAGGGTGACAGGCACTGTTCTGTGACTGGCTCTCTGAGTGGGCTACAAGTTGCATCCACCCCTTCTGGGTATGTGAAGAGTCCCACAAAATATAGTTCTGCAGCCCAGCTGGGGGCGTCAGGTTTCACCTGGCCGAAGTCCCTGAGTCAGGACTCTCTGGGATATGGGGATCTTCCTAATACTGACTCTCTGGTGTCAGACATAGGCTTTTTTCCTCCAGCCTTATCAGAAGCAGGGTGTATGGGTAGAGGAACCTGGTCCCAACTTCTCCTGATTCAGGGCCCAGAGACAGGCAGCTGAGTCCTGCACCCTGGAGTGCTATGCGACTGCCTCCCTGGATCACATCCTAACAGTCTCCCTATGCAAGAGAAAACAGCAAAGACAGGTAAAGAAAATAAGCCAAAGAAGAAGACTCTGACCTTGCAAATGTCCAGAGTCCTTTTCTCTTAGCAGGGAAAGATGTGTAGACCATCGATAGTCAGGGGCACTGGCAGCTGGGCCTCCCACAATTCTCCTTTTGCAGAGCTTCAGAGTGCAGGTCTGCTCACCTTCACTGGCTGCTGCAGGTGAGCTACTCTCTGCTTCCCTTTTCAGCTCCTCCTGCAACCTGTGCAGGTCCACATCCAAGAAGGGATCCTCATCTCTGACATCTGCTAAGTCAGGTGAGACGCTGCACCCCAGTATGAGAGCATCAGGAGCTCACAAGGAACATGGTACTGGTTTCCTGGCACCAAAGGGCAACAGCACCCTGAAAACAGCTCTAACTGAAAAAGTAGGACCATCCTCAACACTGGCAAAGGAAAAAAGGCATTAGGCATCTTCTACGCTGTCAGTACCAACAGATTGAGAAGAAGTCATCATTACTGAAGACAACAACGAGAAACAAGGGGGAACAAGGTCCATCCCTCTTTTACTGCTTCTGTGCAATCTCAAACTGGTGCATTTGCTACCAGATCACTTGTTCAGCAGTGCACCTTCCAAGGGTGCACAACACATTATAGCAGAGATCCTTAGCAGATGGTTCTCCAAGGACCAGGAGTGGGAATTATCTGACTTAGTGGTGAGGAGCTTCTTTCTGCGTGGGCATTCCCATCTTGGGATCTCTTTGCATCTCAACAGAACAAGAAATGCCCAGCCTACTGCTCCAGGCCACTAGTTTGATGGTCAGGACAGAGGATGTGCATGTTTCCTCCAATCCTTCTCTTACCTCGAGTTCTGAAGAAGATCAAACAAGATGGAGAATCAGTGATTCTCCCCAATGGCCCAGATATTTCTGGTGTCCAAGCATTCTCAAGATGTTCTTGTGCATCCATATTTGTTTTTTCCCAGACCTGCTGATTCAGACAGAAGCAAATACTCCAACCCAGCATCCCTCCATCTAACAGTGTTGTGTATGGTGGATGTAGCACAAATCCCTGATTAGAAACACAGAAACGTACACATGGCTGAAGCCATGATGGCTGGCTGACTTTTGTATTGCAGAGAAAGAAAAACATAGTAACCACTATCTAACAACAGAGTCAACATAAGCAACTGCTTAAGAAATTATAACTGCAAAATTCACATAAACAGATTCAACATCTGCTTGATACATTCAAATATATCACATCTGTCTTCTCCCCAGAAATATAATGGGCACAATGCTGTCAGAAGTACTTGTGGCAGAACAACCCAAGGTCCAATTACAAATCAGATCTTTCAGGTGGCTTGTGTTTTCTTTCTGGATAGTGTCTGCCAATATTTTGAACACTCCCCTGAGGAAGTGGGGTGTCTGCAGCAATGTTTGACTCATATGTTCCCTCAGATGATACTGGTTGTTCAGCACAGCTGCTTTCTGGTATCATGTTATTGGTTGTTGCGTCAAGCTGGGCACAAATTCAGCAGCTCCCTGAATTTTGCTTTCTTTGTCAGACATGGACTCACCCACGAATCTCGCGATTGGTCAGTGTGCCAGGGCCAAAACATATTTGGTGCCACTTGTACTGTATAGGACAAAGGACTCATTTGTGCACTAACAGTTGATGAAAGCCATGTACTGGGTCCCCAGTAATCATGAGCCAGCTACTGTTTGACCCACTTGTAGCTGATGAGGTGCACTGGTCCCTCTCAGCATCGTTTGACTTATTTGATTATTTCTGGCTTATATCTGACTTTAATAAGCCCAAGTGTGACCTGAGATTTTGCCCCATAAATAGCATTGGCATGTGTTGCATCTTGATATGCTAGCAAAAAATGTTCCAGCTTTTGCTGTAGTGACCCCTTCTCATCTGCCATGGATTGCAGGGCTTGCTTAAAAAATGTATATAAACCTTTCAACAAAGCCATTATGGCTGGATGGTAAGGTGCAGAGGTAATATATCTAATAACATTTTTCTTTATGAACTGCCAAAAATCTTCTGAACTAAACAGAGGACCCTTGTCACTCACAACTTGTTCTGGTGGTCCAGTTCTTGCAAACAAATTTTGAAGTTTTATACTGTCTGTGCAGCTGTGATGGTTTTCATGGAAAAAACTTCCAGTCATTTGGAATGGGCATCTACAACTACTAAATACATCATACCCAAAAATGGTCTGGCAAAATCAAAATGCAGACATTACCAGGGAGCTGATAGGCATTCCCAAGGGTGTAATGGTGCTGGTTTAGGCATGCGCTGTACCTGCTGGCATCCCAAACACTCTTTAGCAAACTGCTCTATTACTTGGTCAATGCCTGGCCACCATACAAACCTGGCGAGTGCCATCATTTTTACTACCCCTAAGAGACCTACCTGAATCTCATCTAATACTCTTGTGCACAATTTACTAGGAATAATAACACAAATTCCCCACATGACATACCCTTGATGTATGGTAAGCTCACCTTTGTGTGCGTGTTAAAGGGTGCCAGCTTAGGGCAATCAGTATATTTCCAGCTCTTCAAAGTTGGCTTCATTAACCTGAGCTAGTGTGGGATCCCTCTTAGTTTCTACAAGACACTGTGGAGCACTCGGTCTGCAACAAATTGACAAATTTGACAGATTCTGTCTCTATTACAGGTCAGCCTTCAACTGGCACGGGCAGGCGGGGGAGCCCATCTGTATTTGCATGCACTTCTTTTCTTTTGAATTTGATGTTGAAGACGTAACCAGATAAGAAGAGAGCACAGCATTGCATTCATGCTGCTGTTATCAAAGAAGCTCCATTCCTCGGATGAAGGATTGCTATTAATGGTCGGTGGTTGGTGACAAGGGTGAATTTCCTCCTATATAGATACTGGTTGAATTTCTTCACACCCCATACCAAACTTAAATCCTCCTTGTCTATTTGTGCATAGCTATGTTCTGCTGCTGGGAGAGATGTTAAGGCAAATGCTATGGATCTCTCACTGCCATCTGGCATGGAGTGCGATATAACCATCCCAATTCCATGGGATGAAGTGTCACATGCTAACTTGATAGGCAAGG
Source organism: Chrysemys picta bellii (assembly GCF_011386835.1). Taxonomy (NCBI): domain Eukaryota; kingdom Metazoa; phylum Chordata; order Testudines; family Emydidae; genus Chrysemys; species Chrysemys picta. The sequence goes on along the minus strand of NC_088793.1, from coordinate 124,470,558 downwards.
ATGGGTTAAGGTATGTAAGAACACTTTCTCAAGTGACTTATTGCTTTGCTTCCAGGAAAGCTTTTTGACACTCACATGACCATACCCACTTTTGACCAGTTTGCAGTAAACAGTTAAGTAGATGCAATACAGTTGCTATGTCTGGTACAAATTGGCTATAGTAATTGATAAATCCTGGAAATGATCTAAGTTGTGACACATCCTTTGGCAGTGGAGCTTTCAGAACTGCTTTAATCATCTCCTGAGATTTATGTAGGCCTTATGCATCAATGATGTGCTCACAGTAAGCTATCGAGTCCTTGAAATATTCACATTTTATGTGATTGGCTCATAATCCATATTCTTCTAGATGTTTTAGTATGCTTTTCAGGGTTCCCAGATGTTCTTCTTCACTTCCACCGGTCACAATAATGTCATCCAAATAACACACTGTTCTCAGAATAGCTTGCAAAACCTGGTCCATTGCCCATTGCCATATAGCAGGAGCTGAAGCAATACCAAACAATAGCCTGTAGTACTGATACATACCCTTTTGATTGTGAGGTTTGCCTTAGACTCTCCTTCAATTCCGTTCGTAGGCAGGCCTATGACACACCCATTTTGCTAAATCATTGCCCCTGCCAGTGTAGCAAAAATGTCCTCAATTCAAGGCAGGGCGCATTTTTCAATGGTCAGTCCAGGGTTTATGATGAGCTTAAAATCTCCACATACCCTTACTGCATCATGTTTTTTTACATTTGGAATGATAGGAGTTCTCCACTTGCTCTCTAGGCCACTTTTGAAAGTATGCCCTCCCTTTCCAGATGTTCCAATTCAGCATCTGCCTTCAAGTAGATACAGTAAGGCAGTGGTATTCAACTGGTGGTCCGTTAACCCCTGGGGGTCCTCAGACTGTCTAAGGGGTCTGTGAAAAATTGCTGTTACCATAGATAAGTAGTTTTCAATCTGCGGTCCGTGGAACCCTGCGGGTCCGCAGATGATGTCTAAGATTTCCAAAGGGGTCCTCACCTCCATTCAACATTTTTTAGGGGTCCACAAATGAAAAAAATGTTGAAGACCATTGCTGTAAAGGACAGGTCAGGCTTGGGCTGCACTTCTCAGCTAGGATTATTTTAGCCTTCATGTGTTTGAGTTCCTATGACCTTCTTGAAGGCTCCCAATGCCTGACATGTATCGCTTCCAGCTGTTGTTCAACTATTTTAGTGAGCTCTTCTGAAAGTGACTGCAGCATCTTTATAGATTTTCAATCCAGAGGAATCATGTAACCACTCATGGCTTCACAGGGCCAGTCCCCCCTTCTCAATGACATAAGTCTGATAAACAGTGCTTATTGCTGTACTCCGCACTCACTTGCATCACTGCAGTTGGCACTATCTTTTCAGCAACATTAATGTCCCCTTCAATTTGCTATTTTTAAAAGTTTCCATATTCCAAGTGTGAGATGCTGCAGTGTCTGTTACCTGCTTGAGCATTTCTCCCACCACCCAGGGTGTCAGCCAGATTGCTGACTTGTCATTTTTGACCAGACTACATATATCCAGGCTGGCTACTCCATTCTCACTCTCTGTGTCACTACTGCCTCTGTCTACAGACTGTACATTGATAGTCCATTTCAATTCCCATATTTGGTCTCTTCCATATTTATCTTAGTGTGACAAACAGCTTGGATAGGATCATTTTTACTATAGCTTCTGCAATATGCATCTTTGAATCAGCAAGGGGACTGAAACCCTTTTCTGCACCAATAGCATGTCTGTCTGCTGAGTGGACCAGATCTTGCCTTGGGTTGCAGATAGTTTATGCATTCCTACTTCCGTTTTAGCTGCGGTATGCAATTCTATTGCATCCCTTGCTGCAGTTTTCAGCATTACTCCAATTTCTACTGCATGTTTAAAGATAAGATTTTCCTCAATTAAGAGCCTCTTCTGTATGCTTTCATTAAGCAGTCCACACACAGATCTGTCGCTTAGGGCTTCGTTAAGCCCATCCTTAAAAACACTGTATGGTGATAATCTTTTTAACTTTGTCACAAAGGCAGAAATAGATTCACCTTCAAGTTGATTCCTCTTATGAAACCTGAACCTTTGTGCTATAATCAGGGGCTTGGGTGCCAAGTGCTCTTGAACAGTTTGCATTATCTCTTTAAAGGGGATTTGCTTGCTGGTTTCTCTGGGGCAATCAGACTGCATATTAAACTGTGATGTTTTTCCTCTTATCACACACAGTAATGCTGCTATATGTTTTTCTGGTGTAAGCTCATTTACTTCAGACTACTGCTCCAGCCTCTCTCTATATGTGAGCCAGTCCTCCATGGCAGTGTCAAAGGCCTCCATATTTCCAATACAGCCTTCCATTTGACCTTGCTGCTGTTAGTTTAGTACTTTGGAGTATTCACAGTTATAGCAGACTCCTCTCCTCACCCAGGGGCTGCAAGCAATGTCAGAGATTGTTTTGCTACTTTGATGCATAGAATGTTTTTGAAATCCTCATCGCCATTTGTTCTGTATGGCAGATATAGCACGAGTCCCTGATTAGAAACACATTCATGTACACATAGTTTGAGCCATGATGGCTGACTACGTCTTGTACCGCAGAGAGAGAAGAAAAACACAGTAACCACTATATAACAACAGATTCAGCATAAGCAACTGCTTAAGAAACTATAACTGCAAATTCACATGAACAGATTCAATCCTCTGCTCAATTCATTCAAATATATCTCACACAGCATGGAAAAGATTTTCTACCCAGTGCCAGCATTCTGAGATACCCCCAGAGGATGCTGAGATCCCTACTATTATAGACTACCTCCTCCTTCTAAAAATGTTGGGGTTGTCTCTCGGTTCCTTGAGAGTGCACTTGGCAGCTGTTAGAGCCTTTCACTCTCTAGTGGACAGCCATGTGGTCTTTGCCCATCCTACTACTAGTTTCTGATGGGACTTGTCAGAATCTTTCCTCCGCTACTAACGTTTACCCCAATACGGGACCTCAACCATGACCTATTGGCATTAATGAACTCTCCATTCAGACCTTTAGCATCATATGCCTTTGCTTATCTATGAAGGTTGCCTTTCTGGTTGCAGTCACCTCAGCCAGAATAGTAAGTGAGCTGGGGGCCCTTATAGTGGACCTAAATGTGGAATTCCACAAGGATAAAGTTTCCATGAGGTTACACCCAAAATTCATTCAAAAATAATCTCAGAATTTCTTTAAAACAAGGTCATACATTCACCAATTTTCTATTCAAAGCCACATGCTACCAGAGAAGGCAGGAAATTACACTGTTGAGCCCTGGCATTCTACCTGCAAAGGACAAAACTCTTCAGGAAATCTCCTGAACGCTTTGTCTCCTTTGCTGAGTGTATGAGAAGGGAAATAATCTCCACCCAAAGACTTTTCAAATGGAGTTCGGGGTGCATCTTGCTTTGTTATGAGCTAATAGTGACCCTTCTCCAACAAGGTTTGAGGCCCCAGTTGACTAGAAGCTAGGCCGCATCTGTAGCTTAATTTGAGATGTCCCTCTTCTGGGGATCTGCAGGGCTGCAGCATGAGGCTCCATGCACAGTTTTGTAAAACATTATGTCATGATACAAACTTCTATAGCAGACACATCCTTCAGCAGAGCAGTCCTCCTGAAACAGCATCGGCATCAGCACTGGACTCAGTGCCTTCAGAGCACAAGGATTTTCTAAAACCAAGGCAAAATTGTTTTCAGTACTATCTTCTGTAGACTACTGGGCTGAGCACATGGACCTCACATCAGTACCCTCAGTGTTCTGACTTCTGAGGATCATAGAATTGTAGAATCATAGAAGATTAGGGTTGGAAGGGACCTCAGGAGGTCATCTAGTCCAACCCCCTGCTCAAAGCAGGCCCAATCCCCAACTAAATCATCCCAGCCAGGGCTTTGTCAAACCTGACGTTAAAAATCTCTAAGGAAGGAGATTCCACCACCTCCCTAGGTAACCCATTCCAATGCTTCAGCACCCTCCTAGTGAAAAAGTTTTTCCTAATATCCAACCTAAACCTCCCCCACTACAACTTGAGACCAGTCCCTATCTAGACTCCCTGGTACCATTCAGGCTCCTTTCCCATGAGGACCTTCAGTCCTAAATGAACCTCATTAATCTTTGCTGAGGAATACCAAGACACATTTCCTGCTGGTATCGACTTACCTTCCAGATTTGATTCTCCCCCTGGTCTTACCACACTCTGCAATGATGATTCAAACTCTGGTACCAATGTGGTTTCTGGCTCCACTCAGACCTTTTGAAGTAGCTCCATTGAGTGGTGCTGAGAGGGATTTTCAGCCGGTACCAACCTATCCTCCATAACCAATTTATCTTCCACTGAAGTCTTGGCTTCCGGTACCAAGGTAGTTACCGAGCTCTCACTGGCCACCAGTGCTGGCACCATTTGGATGTGGAGAACAGAAGGGTGTACTGGCTGCCGAGAGCTAAGATATGGGATGTACGCCTAAGTCAGAGGCTGAAGAGGATCCTAATGGCAGCAGGAAAGAATCCACTGATTGTCCTTCACAAATGATACAGCTAGATGAACAAAGGATACAGCTAGATTCTTGCTGGAACATATCAAGGGAGACTGTGCCAGGCTGGGGAAGATGATTAAGGAAATAGATCTTCAATGGGATTCTTCTCCCTGTCCCTAGAGGAGGAGAACGAAGGTGAGACAAGATTATGATGATCAACAGATGGTTCAGGCAGTGATGCTATAAGGAGGGCTTTGGGATGTTTGACCACTGGGAGATATTCATGGACAGAGGAGTGGTCTCATGAGATGGACTCCACCTGAGCAGTGAGGGAAATAGACTTCTGGGATGAAGGTTGGCGCAACTGATTAAAAGAGCTTTAACTAGGAACTCGGGGAAGACAGCTGGGAGATGCACATATAATCTCCATACACGATAGTAAGATTGAGTGGGAGGAAAATCAAGTCAGAAAGGATACAACAATGGAGAAAGGAACAGCAGTGGGTAGGGGAATGGATGTTAAGAGGAAAGATAGCTTCATTGGTATTGGCACTAACAGTCAGGTAGGCGATACTGGCAGTGGAATGACTGTACCCAATTGGGTGAGGAATGTGGGCGAAGCCAAGCAGAAACAGCTAAGGAGACTGGGTAACAAAATGGAGGCACTAAAACCACTGGTGCAGAAAGTGAAACCAGATATTGTAGGGATGACAGCAACATGGAAGGGCCCAGATTTTCCTGGATGTGATAGCTGTCTGATTTCTTCCCCAAATACTTGCTACGCCAAAAAGAGGTGATGCCATTTTAGATTTGATACAGGTGAGTAGTGAGGACCAATGGCAAGGATTGTTAATTAATCTAAACTCGGGGGCTATACCCTATGACTGGAGAATTACTAATATAATTCCTGTTTTTAAGAAAGGGAAAAAAGGTAATCCAGAAAGCTACAGGCTTGTTAGTTTGACTTCAATTGTATGCAAAGACTTGGAATCAAACCTGTTCGTCTGGATTTCATTGAGAAAGGGTTCTATTTCCAATACTTCCTGGTGCCCAAGAAAAACACGGGGTGGAGACTGATTCTGGATCTAGGGACTTAGAATGCCTTTGTCTGCTTTCAGTGTTTCAGGATAGTGACCCTACCAGTGATAATTCCTTCCCTGGATCCCTTCAGGACAGTTATTTACACATAGCTATGCACCCCTCCCACACACATTTCCTGTGTTTCCTGACTGGCAGGGACCACTACCAATATCACATCCCATCCTTCATTCTCTCTAGTGCCACAAAGGGCTTTACCAAAGTTCTATCAGCAGGCGCAGCCCATCTCAGCCAGATGGGAATAATTGTTTTTCCCTCGTGGACGATTGGCTTCTGAAGGGTTGCTCATTTCTTGAGGTGCAGGCAGCAACCAGCAAGGCCCTATCCCTTGTGCCTCTGCCTCAGCACAGAGAAGTCTGTATTCATACCCACACAAGGAATATCATCAGGGCTATTCTGGACTCCATTACCACAGAGCATACCTGCCCACCCACCGGTTTAATACTGTGTTCAACTTCATTTCTACAATACAACAGAACCCAAAAACTACAGTAAGAGGTCGGCTGCAACTCCTGGGCCCTGGACCATATGGCAGCCTATAAATTTGTAACATCCTGAGCAAGACTACACTCCTAGTGTCTTCAAGCCTGGCTGAGCACTGTCTATACCTGTAACTGTCTACTTAAGCGGGTGTCCGTACCTCAGTGGGTCCTCAACTCCCTCAGTTGATGGAAAGATCCTCAAAATGTATATGTGGGAGTTCCAGTCTCACAGCTTCCCCCCATGAAGATCACCACAGAGGTCTCTTTACTAGGCTGAGGTGCATGCTTTCAGGACTTCACAACTCACGGCAAATAGGCCCCCCAGGAGGCAACCCTACATCAACATATTAGAGCTCAGAGTAGGCAGTTTCACTTTCATCACTTCCCATATCAGGAGCCACCCCATCAGAATAATGCTGGTCAACAGAGCAGTAATATATCAATCGATGAGGAGGAGCAAGACCCCTGTCCTTATGCACAGAGTCCATAAAACTATGGAACTTGTGCATATCTCACCTTATCTCTACAGTAATTGGAGTTCTTCAACATGTTTGGTCCCTATTTGTATTCCACTACCCATCCTCCTGCTCCTCTCCTGTGGAGTCTTATCCTACAGCCATTCACAGTAGAAAACTAACTGGAGAGGCCACACCGCCACTTATGCGCTCAGTTCAGAGCATGAGGAGTAGAGGGGTTCAAGCGCAGACCAATGGACACTGCTAGCAAAAATCTTCCATCTCAGTGCATGGAGCACATGCACACCTTAAATGGAATACAGATAGGGACCACACATCTCAAAGAACTCTGTTACTGTACAGGTAAGTAACCTTTTTTTCCTTTTCTATTGCTGACAGTGGAAGAGTTCATGCAGGGGTTGCTATTCTGTCCCAGATGTTTGCTGTGACACTTTTACCCTGTGCTTTCTACTCAGTGTACTGATTGTGGTTTTTTTCCCCTGTTTTGTTTTTAGAAAGTTGTGGGAGTTACTGAAGAAATTCTTGTCACTTGAGGATAATGAACCAACTTCAGACAATTCAGAAGAACGTGTAGGAAGATAAATTGTAGATGCCTTGAATGTATACTTGACACCTTGAAACCATGCAAATGAAATCCAAATATGAAAAACTGATGTTGAGTCTCGGAATTAAGTATAATAATGCAACTTCAGAAATAGAAATGCATACCATTTTTTACACAAATTATCATGGTTTGGTATACTGTATATATATATAGAGAGAGATTACTATGTACTATCTAGAAAATGCTCTGCATTAGTAATAGCAATTGTTTAAGTAGCTGTGCCTTTTCCATGTAGCTTTCAATAGAAGCTGCTCTTGCTTAGTGATGGAACCTTTATTATGCAAGTGGCAGAGGTTATTAATTAAACTCCCAGGATGGAACTCACAACTAAAAGCTATTCAAGTAAATGGAAGCTGCAGCTTCTAAATAAGATCTATTTATATCACTGTGTGCAAAGACTTTCTTGCAAGTACTGCATACTGGACTTGATTTGGACTGCTTTACAGTGGCATGGCATACTGGCACCTCTCCCGGCAGCCTTCTTGTTCTACAGAATCTCAGCTTCCATTTTAGAAAAGTAAACCTCTAGCTGTTATGATTGCAAAAAAAAAAAAAAATCTTGAAGACACAAACCAAGTATATGTGAAGCAGCAATATCTGCCTGAATTTGTGGAGTGTCTGAAAAGATCGCTCAGAAGTGTGTTTTGCCCCATTTATCTCAAAGGGATGTTAATTCAGATGCCAGTGATGATATTTTAAATGTCTACATTGTTAACTATTTCATTGCAAGTAACAGCTCATTTTGTTACCAGGCAACAAGAGGGAGAGTACCCCTACTAATTATTTTTCCCAATCAAAAAGGAACCAAAACCCAGGGAGCCTAAGGGGACATTTCACACTCCACCCAGGCTATGTCTACATTTCACACCTAAATAACCCCTGACTGGTCCCTGGGTCTGAGCAGCCAGGTAAGCTTAGCCCGGACATGAGTGCCCCCACTGTGTCTGCCAATGTGTGTCTATGGGCATATCCCATAGTTCATTGTCAATTGTCCAGTCTAGGAAAGATACTGGAGGACTGTCAGAACTTGAATGATTTTAGCCACGTTCTCACTGCAGAGGGGCAGGTTCCAGACTGAAGTCTAACCTGCTCCCCCAGCAGGATAAGATAACCTGAACTTAAAGCTGGGTCACAGGGTTTTTTTTTTTATATGGGGAGGGAGGGGTCAGGCTAACACCTTTGTGCAGTGTAGAAGTACCCTTAGAGAGAACTGAGCCCAAGGAGGCTGGCAAAGCCTCTGGGTGCATCTGAATCCCACTAAGGTGAAACTAAACCCAAGAGGCCCAGAGACCGTGTCTGATCGAACTTTGAACATATGCACAATCTGCTGAGTGCAGCCTCTCCTTTTGGCATCTGCAATGAGTAGAGCTTGGAAGACCACATCTACCTTCTTTTTTTACAGGTCAACCTTTGACTCAGGCCCAAGAACAAGTTTAGATGGATATCTGCACTTTACCGTAAATCAAGGATATTTGGATCATGGGGTTTAGTACAAGCCCATCTCTAGCTTGGCAGGAATGAAAGGCTATTGAGATTATTTTTCATCAGTGATTTGTTTTTAAGCTTTATTTCACCAAATCACTGCATTAGTAAACATGGGCCAGGCTTGGCACTGCAATATTTCACATTTGATGTGACATTTTCCATGGAGCTCACCTGGCAGCTTTAGTGACTACACATGTACACTTAAGTGTGTAGAACAGTGGTTTTTAACTTTTTTTCATTTACAGACCCCTACAAATTTTTAAATGGAAGTGTAGACCCCTTTGGAAATCTTAGACATAGTCTGTAGACCCTCCAGGGGTCCGCGGACCACAGGTTGAAAACCACTGTTCTATGTAATTACAACCTTTTGCAGACCCCTTAGACATAGTTTGCAGACCCCTATGGGTTTGCAGACCACAGGTTGAAAACCACTGGTGTCGATAGGTTTGAGGAGAAAAGGTCAGAGGGACATTATACCCTAGTGCAGTGCCAAGTTTAGGAAGGCCCCAATATTTCTAGTAATGCAAAATCATTATGATTTTAATTGTTTTCCATTTTTAGACAAATATGACAGGGTCTGTCTGTCTGGCTGATATTTTCTGACGACAAACCTTCTGGTTGAAATAGTTAGTGCTGCAACAATATGACTACATATGAAACAAGCATTTTCTGTTCTTCAGCTTCTATTCTTCAGTTGTAGCACTCATTCCAGTATATTAATCATTATTTTGTTGAGTCGCTGATGTAACGGAGACCAGAGCATTACAAGTATCAGAGGGGTAGCCGTGTTAGTCTGAATCTGTAAAAAGTAACAGAGGGTCCTGTGGCACCTTTAAGACTAACAGAAGTATTGGGAGCATAAGCTTTCGTGGGTAAGAACCTCACTTCTTCAGTTGCAAGACATCTTGCATCTGAAGAAGTGAGGTTCTTACCCACGAAAGCTTATGCTCCCAATACTTCTGTTAGTCTTAAAGGTGCCACAGGACCCTCTGTTACTTTTTACAGAGCATTACAGTTATTTTCTCCATAGCCTGTTGGAGGATCTTGGGTCTTTGCCCTTACAATTTGAAGTATCAAAACTTTTATATATGTGTATCACCTTGATCAAGACTTTGTGCTACACACTGTATATACACATGGTAAAAGATAGTTCCTGCCTTGAAAAGTTTGCAATTAAAATAGACAAGACGAGCAAAGGAAGGAGAAAAGAAGTATTGTTATCCCCATTTAATATTTTTCCATTCAACATTTAGACTCTGGAACTCATTGTCACTGGATGTCACTGAGGCCAAGAAGTGAGCAAGATTCAGAGATATTGAATGTTTATATAAATTACAAGAATATCCGGTTTTCATAACTGCGAATGCTAAAAAAGATAATCAGTTTTGGAAGGGATACAAAAACTCATGCTTCAAGGATTAAACCAGTTTTTAACTATTATGGATTAGAATAGGAAGTTACTATTGGGTAAACACTCCCACAGCTGTTTACGGTGGGGTTAATTTCACCTTCCTCTGAAACATCTGGTACCAACTGCAGTTGAAGAGAGGATACTGGACCAGCTGAATCATGAAGCTGATCCAGTGTGGCAATTCCTATGTTCCATTTTACGGATGGGGAACTGAGAGAGATTAGATGATTTGCCCAAGGTCACATAGGAAGTCTCTGGCAGAGCAAGGAATTAAACACAGATCTTCTGAGGCCCAGTCCAGTGCCTTAACTACAAGACCATCTTTCTTCCACACTTCATTCTTTCTATGTTTTTGCACGCATCTGATCACTATAACATAACTTGAAAAAAAGGTAATAGGAGCTCTGCTCCTGCAGAAATTTATAGCTGAATGCAGGGAAAATGTTCCTCATCTCACATTTTTGTTAGCAAAGTAAAACAATCAATACATAAAGTCTGATTTGTAGTCTTGTACCTGTGTACATAGGTGTATTCTATGAACCAAAAATATGCATTTTGAACTTGCTAACTGTTACAGCAGATTAATAATTTTCTTCTTGTAATTCCGAATTTATTGTTAGTGCATTTATGAAGAAATATGGGTGCTCCCAAGGTGTTGAAAGTATAATAATGTTTTGTGCTCACCTTTCAATGGAGACTCTCTAAGCAGTTTACAAACATTAACTAAGTTTCACAACACTTCCATGTTATAGATGGATAAACTGGGACAAATGGAAACTAAATAATGACTTTCTCAAGGTTACCTAGCAAGTCAGGGGCAAAATGGGCATGGAATTCTAGTGTCCTGACTCCTAATCCTTTGTCCTAATTTCTGTGTATGCTGCCTTCTAGTATACATAAATCTTAGGAATGTAATTGTTTAGTCTAGTGAACAAAGTAGTTGTTTTCTTTTGTTTTTAATAATCAAAATGCTAGACAGCATCTCATTTATAAGAGAAGCTGTCACTTAACCTGGCATTCATGGTCACATTTAATCTTTATCTTCAATTTTTGTTAACATTTGTATACAGTCAGCACAAGATGCTACCAAGGAATGTCCCCATTCTTTCATGGTCCTTATAGGGGATGCTTCCATTGATGTCCATGGACTCTGGATCAGGTCCTTAATCTCTTCTTATGAATCAATCCTTCCAGTCCCTCAGTCATTTTATTTTTCTTCTCAGAATATATCCTCCAGTTTTTCCAACATACGTATGGTAGTGCAGTGCCTTTCTGCTAAGATGGCCAACGAGGAGTGCCAAATGTGGTGGTTGTGGTGGTTCTTCTGTTGTAGATATGTGTTCACTAAGAACTGGACTGGTAACCAACTAATTTCAGAACTATTTTTTATAACCTTTTTGTATATTGTTACCATCCTTCTGCCCAGGCAGTGGTAAATCTGCTTGTAGAAGGAAGAGGAAGGCTTGTGGCTCGTATAATACTCTCCTTCCATTTTTCAGATGCAGTAGGCGTAGGAAATTGTATTTTAATTGGCAATTATGGCTGTTCTAGGGGAATCTAACTCCTCCTTCATCTGATGCTGGATGTCAAGTTAGAAGGCACACCACTATTAGAGAAGATAGAGTTTGACACTAGAAAATATTTTTCCTTTCAAAAAGGAGGGGATCTGTTTTTGGCAGTGAGCGGACAAACAAGGTTTGGAAGCGGGAAATACACCGGTGAGTTAAAGTTCTAGTGGACTTTGTTTCCCTCAGAAGAAACCCCAAAAGTCTTAAAACTGCCCTAGTTCTCTCGCTCTGGCATGAAGATGGATAAGCAACAGATTAGACTGTGATCATTCTCTGTGTAAAAGCCAACATTATTATTTATTGAAAACATTTGTGTAACATTTAATTTACAAGGTATTTGCAATTCTAGATAGGTTGCATTCCATCTCCTGGAAAAAAAAAGAAGTTTAAATAGGACAAAGAAAACATAAGACCCAGGACAGCAGCTCAGCAGAAGGAGGGTGAGAGTCTGATAATGAGTAGAAGGGAAGAACAAGGACATGAAAAGGTGGATTTTAAGGAAGGATTTAGAAGAGTAAGAAAGACTGGGGAGTTTGTTGGATGGGGACAGTATGTATGCTTCAGGCATAAAGGGCAGCATAGACATGAAACTTAGGCCTGGTCTACACTAACCCCCCAATTCGAACTAAGGTACGCAACTTCAGCTACGTGAATAACATAGCTGAAGTCGACGTACCTTAGTTCGAACTTACCACGGTCCAGACACGGCAGGCAGTCTCCCCCGTCGACTCCGCGTACTCCTCGCGCCGAGCAGGATTACCGGAGTCGACAGGGAGCACTTCTGGGTTTGATTTATCGCGTCCAGACAAGACGCGATAAATCGAACCCAGAAGTTCGATTGCCTGCTGCCGAACCAGCGCGTAAGTATAGACAAGCCCTAAGAGTAACGGATGATAGAGGAGTAAGATAAAAGTTCCCATCTGTGTCCCAGCCCCAAACTTTCAAACAATCAGAGTAGATACCATCTCTGAAGAGTCCCTTGCAGGTCCTAACAAACCCCTGAATATGTTAGAACAGGACATTTTAGAAGCATTTAGTAAGTTCTATATAGACAGCCACAACTCATTCTTTACCTTAAATGCTGAGTCTATGTATTAATTTCAATGGTCTTGGATATGAGATCCTCCTTTCCTAACATGTCTATGGCATAAATGCTATGTCTTATCGCAAAATGAAGGCTTGATATTTGATTCCACATGTGTTTGTACCTTCCATACAGAATGCCTTTTATTAGGTCTTCCTTCGACTGTATGATTAATGTTTTCTACTAGCAAACTCTCAAGGTCTCTTTAGAACTTTCCACTGAGTCCTTAAAATAGAATGTTACTCATTATGTTCAAGGAGAGCAGGCCTCTTAATTAGATTTAGAAGAGGTACTGTTATAGGTTTTGTTAAACTGATAGAATTCTGTTTAACAGTAAAATTGTCATTTCCTTCTTTGACATGTTGCTTTCCAGCACATTGATTTTCAATTATAAACAAAGTTTAAATATTATTTTATTCCTGATCCTTTACTCATAAAAATTAATTGAAAAAGAAAAAAGAGAGAGAAAACAATCTTTGGTACTACTAACATGGTTTTCACAGTGACATCTTGGCAACACTATGTCATATCTATGCATGCCTTCCCTCCCCTGCCATCTGCCACACTCTGACCATGTCAAGCTCTCCACAGGGTCTATGCCTCCACACTGCATAAATGCCATTCACACCTATAGAATTATATACAAAAGTTGAATCAGAAAAATAACTAGTCATTCTCTTCCTACCCCAAGCTTCTTGGATGCTCAGTGTTATACACAAACACACAGTGAGCTAGCCTTAAATACAAGCAACACAAGTGAGAGCTTTGGTGACCCTTATATTGGCAGCCCTATAGCCCTGTGCTCATTTGGCAAATCATAGGCCATCCCAGTTTGTCAGCAGGACTGGTGGGACTGAGAAAACTTGCTGACGAGCTTTGATGTTCCCATCTAGCTGAAGGATCAGAGAGAGAAGACCCTCAGGATGCGATCCACTGCAGTTTGCGTAATGGAGCCATTCAGATTGGAAGACCAGTGATCACAGAACAAAGCCTTATTTTCAGAAGCAGATTCTGATGCAGTTCTTTTGCTGACAACATATTCTTCACCTTCAACAGCTGCACTGCCTCTCCCTTCTGGTCATGTTTCAGTGTCCTAGCAATCTATGAAGGATTTTTTGTAAGCGAAGCACACATGAAATATATATACCCAAGAGTTGTGGCAGTTTTGTAAGTGAGGGTGAATGATGATGAGCTTGCAGACTTGGACACCCCATTTCTTAAGTTTAAACATCTCTGGCAAACACCTCTGCAGTGAAATTCTGACCTGTTGGAGTCAATAGCAGAACTCCTATTGACTTCACTGGGGGCCAGGATTTCACTCCTGAGGGTTAGTATCCTGTCTATTTCATACTTGTGGCACTGGAGATGATGTGGAGAAGCTTTTGGTTATCTGATTATGTATTATATCAGCAAATTGCTCACAGGAAAGTGAAGAGCTTCTAATCCCAGACCCTGAATTCCTAATTTAAGGCCAAGTCATCCTCCAGGGTCTCAATCATGGAAAGGCCCTCTGTGCACATATCACCCCCCACCCTCATCCCCAGAAAGGAGAGCCCACTAGAGGAACTCAAAATTCAGAGGTTTGAATGGAAAAGTTTGGCATCTGGCTGAGATGGTGTACATTGTCTCTGGCCAACCCCACAGGGAATCCACTAAGGAATACCCAGTCCAAATTCATTCCTGGGTGTATCTTCAGAAAGGGGGCATTACTTCCCTGGTGATCCTCCTCCTCTGAAGATTCATTCTGCAGGATTCTCACTCGCCAACCCACATGATGTGGAGGGAGCCATTGGAGGTGGGGTTGTGCACTTTGTTGTTCATGTTTTACAATTGTCAGTTCATTTATTTTTTGTGCTCGGTTTCTTTTTCCTTGGGAAGCATTGGTTTCCCATTCGTATCAGGAATTGTATGGAAGCTTCCAAGGGTTAAGGTTCCAGGATGGAATGTGACCATCAGTGGTGGATAGAGAGGCTCACATTCCTATCCACTACCATTAGGAACGAAAAGTCCTTTAGATCTAGGGGAGCTCAGTCTTTCTCATTCCAGGGGGCTGAGACAGAAGTGTGAGAATCTGGCATGACTATCCTCTTCGGAGAAGTTGAATTAGAAGACAAGTAATTCTCCATTATTAGCTCTCGGGAAGCAGGACACTTATCTCAAGTCATTACAAATCTGGACACATGACAGACAATCAAAATGTGGCACACATTTCTCCAGTGTTGTTTTTCTAGTTAATTAAGCCATTATCCAAAGTGATTAAATTATTTAACCTAGAACATTTGGTGTATTCAATCTTTTTTATTTTTTTCCAATAAACTGAGTGCATGAAGTGGATAATAGTAAGATACTGTAATTAACAACCAGTCTCGTTAGGGAAAAGATAAACATATGATGAAAGGACACTGTTAACAAAGTAAATTAAAAACAACATATAAAACCTCTCTGTGCATGCAGCGAAAGACTAGATATTGAATTATCATCATGGGAGTGACTATACAGATGAGCTTATGCATATGGTAATATGTCTTTTAAGCCTTTGATGATGTGCACTATGGGTAAATTTTCAGAAGTTCATAAGTCTCATAGATTTTCAGGGGGATTTAAGTGTTTAAGGGCCAGATTTTTTTTTTTAGTATTTAGGCACCTAACTCCGATTAATTTAAAAAAATCTGGTCCTGAGGCATGTAGGCACTTCTGAAAATGTAACTCTACATGTGAACTTCAGGCTGACCTGGCTGCTTGTGCTGTTATGTCCTGTGCCGTCCCTCCAACTAACCTGCTGCCTATGAGTTAACTAAACATGGGCATAAAGGCCCTTCACAGCTCTGGCTTTCCCAACATATCCACTTGTTTCTTGTAGCAGTGCTTCCTGTCCCCTCTACTTTGCCAACCATGTAACCTTGATGGACTTTTTTTGTCTACTTTTCTCCCACAGCTATCTTCATGCCTTTTTCCACCCCACTCCCTACTCCTGGAATCCCCTTCCCCAAGTGATCTCTAAGGCCACTTCTATTTCCCTGTTCAATTCCCTCCTCAAGAACTATTTCTTCTATGATGCCTACAATATATCAACCAGCTGATAAGGTAAAGGCTGCAGGAATGGTTGACATATTTTTATTTAAATAGAATGATAATGGATATAAAAATGTAGGTTATTAACTATATCCCTCTCCCACTGTCTCCGCTCCTTTGTTTTTTGCTTGTCTTTAGACTGGAAGCTCTTTAGGCCAGAGTCTGTGGCTAAGTCTATAGGGGTATGATTCTCAGCTTGAGTAGACATACTTGCACTAGCTCTCATCTGAGCTAGCATGTCAAATAGTACAGTAGCCATGATAGCATGGGCTGTGGCAGCATGGGCTAGCAGCCCCAAATACGTATTCTTGGGGTTTAGGTGGGTTTGTACTCCAGCTGGCTAGCTTGTGAGGAAGAGGGAAAATGTCTTTCTCGACTGAAGAAGGTGGGGATATGACAGGGGGTAGGTCTGGAGTCAGGTACGGATTTAGTTCCTCCCTAGTCTGGGATGGGAAGGTTGAGTGAGACAATCCCCTGTGGCTTGTGGGTGAGGGGGTGAGTTCTGTTGTGCATGGAGGATGGGGGGTGTCAGATGATAGCGGATTTCCTGTGAACAGAGTGGGGGGAGCAGGTACCTTGTGGCTTGGGGTAAAGATGTCAGGTCCTTTGAGATTCACTTGGGGAAGAGGAGGAAGGGGTTGAAATTAGAGCACATTTCATGTCTCTGGGGAAGAGGGTTCATGAGGCCTTGTGTGGGGGGGATCATGTTGGGCATGTATCTTCTGATGAACTGGGGAGGGGAATTCATGTGGAGAGTGTTTCCCCGGCTGCTAAAGGGATGGAGTAAGTTGGGTCCCCTGTGGCTTGGGGTGAGGGGATCAGTTGAGGAAGGGATCCTCTGGGGTAGGGGAGGTTTGGTCCCCTGAGACTTCGGAGAGGAAGAAGTTTTGAAGAAAGTGTGTCTGATATCTCTGGGGGAGATGAGTTTGGGTTTCCTGAAACTTTGTGGGAAGTCCCCTGCGACTTTGGTCCCTGGATGCCTTAGGGAGAGACTATTCACCCCCCCCCTTAAGATTTTTGTGAAGGGGAGCCATTGTGGGTGAGGAAGAGATGAATCTCTCAAGAGTGAGGAGTCTTCTCTTTAGCCTGAGAGTAAGGGCTCCCCTGTGGCCTGAGGGGAAGGGGAAGGTGGGTTGGCTGAGAGGAGGGGTCAGGTCCTTTGAGGCCTGGTGGGATTGGTTACTCTGACCTACAGCTGGGTGGTGGGGGTGCTCCCAGTTCCAACACGGCATAGGTGAGCAGGCTTTAACAGTCTCAGTCAATGGTCACTGTAGCAGCAGCGTGACTCTGCTTCTCCTTATTGTTAGAGCAGTGCAGCTGGCAGGATAGTTGTAGAGACTGGGGACACACTGGTAGGGGCTGCAACAAGAGAGATCTCCTTAGAGCAGGGGCAGGAGTGTCAAACAAATGGTAACTAGCACCAGAAGAAATATGGTAACTTTAATGAGGGGCTGAGGCAAGCCATCTCTAGCTCTTCAGTGCATGTGAAGTTCAGTCAACATTTCTACTTGGGACAAGCCCGGTGGAGTGGCAGATCTGATGTTTTTTATGAGGAAGGAAGAAATTAAAGAAGATTTGGCCCAGCTTGTGGATAACTATAAGAGGTACGGTAAGCCCAGGAAAAGTGTTACATATTAGAGAAATGTGTATTTATAATCAAGGGTAAAATGTTCCAGCTGGTATTTATGTGGCAGGCTTAGAGTTCAGTCATGTGAATTTGGGGAATTAAGTAACTCCTTTTGAGGGAAAAAAACAGGCTTTTATATAAAAAAAGTATACTTGTATGTGGTTTTGTTTAAAAAAATGCATATATGTGCATATGCTTGTATCTTCCTTCCTTTTCTCTTAGCTAAAAATAGGGTGGGAAAGGCAAATTAACATTGAAAATAGGAACCAAAAATGTTCTTGACTCCCAAAATTCCTTGGGAGACAGAGGTGGCCGAGCACATGTGCTAAGGAATTGCCCAGCATTTGGCTAAAGATGTCATAAAGGCAATTGGGGGGAGAAAACATGTCAAAGATACATCACACAGTTAAAGCCAAGTGTCTATGTGCCGGATAACAGACTGGAGGGTGGAAGCAGCTCTCTTGGTAGGCAGAGTGGTTGTAGAACAAAACCAAAAACCTTTCCACCTCCTGGAGAGATCATAGGCTGCCCACAGGAAATCTTTGGATGGCAGGGTTCATATGAACCTTTTTCTGTTTGGTTATGATTTGTGTGCTTTTACACCACCATAAATTGGCCCAGTTTTGCTTGAAGATGGATCCTTGTTTGCTCACAAGTGCTCACAAAACTCTTGACTGAACTGGGTTGAGTTTCAGCTTTGGTTTGGGATTTTGTAATTAAGGTGTCTCCTGGCTCTGTTCCCACATCTCCTACTATCATTTGTTTAAAAAACCCAAAACCTTATTTGTCCTGTAGCTTCTTTTTCTTAGAGGACCAACTCCCTGACTGGACAGAGAGCACCTTGCTTTTTGGACCAGTTGAATTTCAGGTGCGGTGGGGGTAAGCACCCTTTATAAAGGTTTCTGTGAGGTGCTTGCTTAACTCAATTTAGACTTCAGGGCTTCTTACCTTTCTGTATTAGGCTGCTTATATCCTTTGGCTTTCTGAGCTGCTGCATTGCTTTTAGCCTCTGTGCATTCCATTCTGGTCTGCTAGGCTGCTGACCAGCCATAGGCCACTGTGAGAGAGCTCCAACGGCCTCTCTGGCCTGTCTGGGCTGCTACAAGACGTAAGCTGTTGTGAGGTCACTCCCATATACCTACTTTAGCCTGTTGTGCAGCTTGCAATTTCTGAGAGGTCATTGGTGGACCAGTTGTTAATAAATGCTTAGCATGATGTGGCAAAACAATGCCTTTCTTTCTATGCAATGCAGTCTTTTAAACAAGCTTTTAAAGTAAATTTAAGCTTATGTATAAAGCATAATACTAATAGTACATAGGATTGTTATGTCACGACTGGACAGAATTCTGCAGATGCCCAGTTACCATGTTTTATTTGCCCCCTTTTTTAAGCTTTAAATGATCCTTCTCGCACTGAAAAGCATATAGTATTTTGAAGTAACCATCTGTATCTTCTCATACATGCTGTTTCAATGCAAAACAAAGGTTGCTTTCCTCTCCTGTCACAAGCACCTTTCTGACTTTTCTAAAGCCATCACTATCCCTGTGCAATGTAAAATTTCAAATAAATTTTTTTTTGTTAAATTTTACCTTGATTGCTGTACACCATGGGCAGGTTCTCCCATGATACAACCTCTCATCATAGAAGGTGTAGTCTGACCAGGGGGTCCAATCTACAGAGGAAATTGGGAACATGAGGCACTTGAATTTCAACCCTTCTCCCCCCCGCCCCTATGAGGCCCTGCACTGCATTTCTGAATTGAAATATTTTGGTTTTAAATTTTTATCAAAAAGTCAAAATTTTCTATGGCAAAAAGACCATTTCCTGACCAGCTCTAGAGAGTGTGTGCGCACACAGAGTGGTTTCCATTTAAATTTTTTTCAAATGCCCTTATAAATTAGCATCACAGTGTTCCCACCAAATTTACCACAGTAACAGAAGCCAAAATTGTCTGAATTGTAGGGGTGGCCTCTTTATGTATACATACATCCTTCAGTTCCCTGAGGGGGAACAGCATAAGTCTTTCTGTCTCATTCAGATTAGTAGCATGTAGTGGAATTGTCTAGTGCCCTGAGTAGCAATTCTGTATAATGTTCACTGAGTTGCTATTTTACAGGTATTATGATACTTAAAAAAAAAAATGAAGCACCACAGGCAGAACAATTACTGCATAGCATTTCACTTACTGTATAATGGATTGCTTGTCTAAGGGGTCATGCAAAAAGTCCCTGACCACTGTATTTCTTCTCTCCTAGTATACCTGCCCTTAGCGGTCCTTGATATTAACCTAGGAGCAGAATACAATTAAAACATTTTCAGTTCTTCTTCATGCTCATCTTTAATCTTGATGAGGGTTTTTAACATAGAAAATACAAGTCAGAGAAGTTAATGTTCAAAAGCCTGGAGAGGATGATTATATTGGCTGAAAATTAAGCCCAAAATGAAAGGAAAGACTAATTTAAGTAGCAGTAATGATTTAAAATTGACTCCATTTCAGGCAGCATAGCCTGATAATAGTTTGCTTTATTCCAGAGGTCCCAAAATTCAGTTTTCATATGCATCCGCTATAAATCATGTCCATCTGGTTATGATCAATAAAGAGAGAGAGAAGTTGAGGTCAATAAAGGGGGCAAAAAATGTCTCAGGCCATTTCCAGGTTACTGTGTTTTAATTTCATACATTAATTAGTCCTTGTTCAATTAAAGAGACAACGTAGCTCTGCTTTAGGGTTCAGGCAGGCTTCAGAGAGCTGGGTGTGAGGGACCCAGTCACAGCAAGGAGTCATTAAGAAACTAAAGCCCAGATCCTCAAAGGTATTTAGGTTCTAACTTCTATGGAAAACCGTGGGAATTAGGTGTCTAAATACCTTTGAGAATCTGAGCGTAAGAATCTTTGAGACAACTTGGAGAGGTCAAGGAGTCCTACAGGAGGGAAGGGATAATGGGGAAGAAGAGGGCCCCAAGGAGCAAGACAGATTGATCCTGGGGGAAATGGTGTGTGAAGTTTTCATGTTTTGTCTTGACCTAGACTTTCTCTCAGTGTTTGTAGAAATCATGTATCATACATAATGAGAGCTGTGCAAACTGTTCACAGTGGAACCTAAATCTATGTGAGACTTGCCTCTTCTAGGGTTTTATTGCAAATAGAAAACTCAGCTCAGGTTCCTAGAAATGTCCCTGTTAAAGTTCACAAGCCTTTTGAGTGAATGTGGATCTGGTTTAGAGTGATGCTGCACCAATTTATGGTTTTGGAATCTGAACTAGATCTGCGCTTGGTCTGCAGAGTTCAGACCTGGATCTTGAAACACCTCTCTCAATAAGGTAAGGGCTGCTCGCACCCTTTCTCAGCAAAGTTGCTGAATGGAGTATTAGGTGTTCTGCTTTGAGTTTCAGATTTGAATGAAGTCCAGCAGTTGGAGGGCCTGTGAAGAATACTGTGGTTTGAATTCCCAAAGCATCTGAATTTCATACAGCCCTCATTATAACCTTTGGAGAAAAGAAAATTCCCTGTAATCCTTGTTCTCTCTAGGCAGCAGTTATAATAATGACACCTCTCTTTCCCCTTTGCTATAATCAGTTTTCTTTCTCTCCTTTGACTCTGTCGAAAAAGAATGGGTGTTCTGAGGCTGAATAGGGTTCAGCAGCTGCTTTGTGTATTGAAGTCAATAGCAGTTCTGTGCCGAGGCCAGGCTCTGGAAGAGAAACCTCAGATTGGAATGTTTACTAAGGAGCTCAGGAATCAGGTTTGTCTGGAGAGAAGGCTCAATGCTTATATTAATGGCATCGGAACTCAGAGCAGTCTGAGTCTGCTCAGACTTCTGAAAACCTCTGTTTCACACTAGGCATGTTCTAAAGCTTACCTCGGACATTAGCAAAATCAGTCCCATGATCTCATTTGTAGACTCTCTCATACTAATAACTCAATTGTACCTATGCTTACAGGTACAGTTATCACATGGTGCGACCCTCAGAAAGTGTGAAATACTTCAGTTTCTCAGAGCTGACCTCTGTATTTCTGAGAATCAAACTTTAATTTTAAAACTATAGTTACAGATGTCCCTTTGTAAGGGCAGTTCACTGGCTGTTATACTGACTGATGAGTGTTTTGAAAAATAAAGTCAAACAAACAAACAAAACCCTAAAGTTTTACCTGTGAATTTATTTTTTTCTTTACTTCTCTCATTGATTTCATTGTGGCTACCTGAACAACTTATCCAAGATGAATAAGGGTGTCTGTCAGATTCTGGTTTATGGTATATTCCTCTGTGTCAACATTTTCATTTTCAGTTGTTTCCCATATTACCGAAAATATTTTTTCCACTTTTTTTTTTATTTTTTATTTTTTTTTAACCATAGAATCATAGAAGATTAGGGTTGGAAGAGACCTCAGGAGGTCATCTAATTCAACCCCCTTCTCAAAGCAGGACCAACCCCAACTAAATCATCCCAGCCGGGGCTTTGTCAAGCTGGGCCTTAAAAACCTCCAGGGATGGAGATTCCACCACCTCCCTAGGTAGTGGACGCAATACTCCAGATGTGGCCTCACCAGTGCTGAATAGAGGGGAATAATCACTTCCCTTGATCTGCTGGCAATGCTCCTACTAATACAGCCCAATATGCCATTAGCTTTCTTGGCAACAAGCACACACTGTTGACTCATATCCAGCTTCTTGTCCACTGTAATCCCCAGGTCCTTTTCTGCAGAACTGCTGCTTAGCCAGTTGGTCCCCAGCCAATAGCAGTGCATGGGATTCTTCTGCCCTAAGTGCAGGACTCTGCGCTTGTCCTTGAAGCTAATCAGATTTCTTTTGGCCCAATCCTCCAATTTGTCTAGGTCATTCTAGGACCCTATTCCTACCCTCCAGTATATTTACCTTTTCCCCCAACTTAGTGTCATCCGTGAACTTGCTGAGGGTGCAATCCATCCTGTCATCCAGATCATTAATGAAGATGTTGAACAAAACCAGCCCCAGGACCAACCCCTGGGGCACTTCGCTTGATACTGGCTGCCAACTAGACATCGAGCTGTTGATCACTACCAGTTGAGCCCGATGATCTAGCCAGCTTTCTACCACCTTATAGTCCATTCATCCAGACCATACTTTTTTAACTTGGTGGCAAGAATACTGTGGGAGACTGTATCAAAAGCTTTGCAAAAGTCAAGATATATCACATCCACCACTTTCCCCATATCTATAGAGCTAGTTATCTCATCATAGAAGGCAATCAGGTTGTTCAGGCATGACTTTGCCTTGGTGAATCCATGTTGACTGTTCCTGATCACCTTTCTCTCCTCCAAGTGCTTCAAAATTGATTCCTTGAGGACCTGCTCCATGATTTTTCCAGGGACTGAGGTGAGCCTAACCGGTCTTAGTTCCCCAGATTTTCCTTCTTCCCTTTTTTAAAGATGGGCACTATATTAGTCTTTTTCCAATTGTCCGGGACCTCCCTCGATCATCATGAGTTTTCAGAGATAATGGCCAATGGCTCTGCAATCACATCAGCCAACTCCCTCAGCATCCTCGGAGGGATTAGATCTGGACCCATGGACTTGTACATGTCCAGCTTTTCTAAATAGGCCTTAACCTGTTCTTTCACTACTGAGGGCTGTTCACCTCCTCCCCATACTGTGCTGCCCAGTGCAGCAGTCTGGGAGCTGACCTTGTCTGTGAAGATCAAGGCAAAAAAAGCATTGAGTACTTCAGCTTTATCCACATCATCTGTCACTAGTTTGCCTCCCCCATTCAGAAAGGGTCCCACACTTTCCCTGACCATCTTCTTGTTGCTAACACCTGTAGAAACCCTTCTTGTAACCCTTCACATCTCTTGCTAACTGCAACTCCAATTGTGCTTTAGCCTTCCTGATTACACCCCTGCATGCTCGAGCAGTATTTTATACTCCTCCCTAGTCATCTGTCCTAGTTTCCACTTCTTGTAAGCTTCCTTTTTGAGTTTAAACTCACCAAAGATTTCTCTGTTAAGCCAAGCTGGTCGCCTGCCATACTTGCTATTCTTTCTGCACATCAGGATAGTTTGTTCCTGGGCCCTTAATAAGGCTTCTTTAAAATACAGCCAGCCAGGGGTGAAAGTAACTGAGGACACTTACAGGGGGGTGGCTCTGGCCCCCGGAAGGGGTGGGGCCTCGGGCAGAAAGGGGGGCTGGGGGGGTCAGCATCCCCCAGCCAGCCCTTGGTCTGTGCTGCCCGGGGCTTCCGTGTTGATTTAAAGGGCTTGGAGCTCCAGATGCAGTAGCGTCTGGAGCCCTGGGCCCTTTTAAATCGCTGGCCCCAGGGCAGCGACTCCCTTTGCCCCCCCCATCCAGTAGGGGGCGGAGCAAAAGGGGCAGGGATGTTAAAGCGCTGCAGGGTCCTTTGCCGCGGCAAAGGACTATCCTTAAAGCACTGCCACAGCAGCGCTTTAATGTTCCTGTCCCTTGCAGCACTTTAATGTGGGCTGGGTATGGGCCGGTGCGGGTTCTTACTGGTACAGAGTACTGGCCCGTACCGGCACACTTTCACCCCTGCAGCCAGCTCTCCTGGACTCCTTTCCCCCTCATATTAGTCTCCCAGGGGATCCTGCCCATCATTTCCCTGAGGGAGTCAGTCTGCTTCTCTGAAGTCCAGGGTCCATATTCTGCTGCTTTCCTTTTTTCCTTTTGTCAGGATCCTGAACTTGACCATCTCATGGTCACTACTGCTCAGGTTGCCACCCACTTCTACTTCTCCTACCAATTATTCCCTGTTTGTGAGCAGCAAGTCAAGAGGAGCATGGCCCCTAGTTGGTTCCTCCAGCACTTGCACCAGGAAGTTGTCCCCAACACTCTTCAAAAACTTCCTGGATTGTCTGTGCACTGCTGTATTGCTCTCCCAGCAGATGTCAGGGTGATTGAAGTCCTCCATGAGAACCAGGGCCTGTGATCTGGAAACATCTGTTAGTAGACCGAAGAAAGCCTTGTCTACCTCATCCTCCTGGTCTGGAGGTCTATAACAGATGCCCACCACAACATCACCCTTGTTGCTCTCACCTCTAAACTTAACCCAAAGACTCTCAACAGGCTTTTCTCCAGTTTCATACTGGACCTCTGAGTAATCATACTGCTCTCTTACATACAATGCAACTCCTCCACCTTTTCTCCCCAGCCTGTCCTTCCTGAACAGTTTATACCCATCCATGACAGTGCTCCAGTCGTGTGAGTTACCCCACCAAATCTCTGTTATTCCAATCACATCATAGTTCCTTGACTGTGCCAGGACTTCCAATACTTCCTGCTTCTTTCCCAGGCTTCTTGCATTCGTGTACAGGCACCTAAGATAACTAGCTGATTGTCCAACTTCCTCCCCGTTGCACCCTCCTCCTTGTGTTTCCTTCCAGTATCCCACTTTCCCTTTTACCTCTGGGGTTACGTCACCATCTCCTTGCCTTCTGTTAGGAGTCTACCCAGAACTTGAGGGGAAAATTCTCCTCTGCCATCTGCACTACAAATATCTCCTGTGTTTTCAGTGTTTGATCCATATGCAGAATTTCCTCTGATGTCAGAGGAATTTTGCCCCAAAATTGCATATCCCAGAAAATGTTCTTGAAATCCTTTCAATTTTTTAAAACTTTATCTTCTATGTAGCATTTTTGGGAAGTTTTATTTGTGAAAAGTGTTATATAATGAAAACTTGGATTTTTGTGTATTTATTTTCACTCTGCTACACTTTGCCAATATTTGAATATACTATAGAAGAATGAATTAATTGTTTTATGAATACCTGTTGTGGGAGATGCCTTTAGTACCTGTTGGGGGAAGTTTGATGTTTACATAATCTTCAGTGGTCAAATAGTATTTGCAAACTGTACTACAAATGAAACTGGATATATGTTCACAGATTTCTGAGAAATTAGTGTATTAAATACAATTTTGTGGAAAATGATTTTATTAGGTCATACTAAATGGATGTTGAACATTAATTGGTTGACATCCTGTTCGTTTTTATCTAAGTATGTTGCACTTTTTACTTCACTAATTATTATGATACAGCAACACCTATTTCAGAGGTCATTATGAGATACAGCATGTATAACAATGCATATCAAATCCATTTCATCCTCTTTGAATGTTACAGCACCTCCTGCTAGCCTCACTTTCCAAGTTTCTTTCAAAACATCCATTAGATGGCAGTACAGCCCAAATCTTAGCAGTGGAGAAAATGCTAGGTTCCAGACGGCAGTTAAAACAAGCTGAAGTTTTGGTTGATTGAAACATGACAGTTGAAATTTCTGAAGAAAGTTGAACAGCAGTTTGTCAGAACTGTCCTCTCCAGTGAGATTATTGCCAAGCAGTTGATAGGAGTAGAATATATCAGGATCATAGGGGAATAGTTTAGGGACTGAAGTAAAATTGTTTGTCAATTCTTTTTAACCACCGTTATCTATTAAGAGGAAAGACACTTCATTCTCTAACGCCCCATCCACTAAGCATGTGCATTGACTTCAGTGGGACTACTCACATGCTTAAGTGGCTTTGCTGAACGGAGCTGAAGTTTTTTGTTAGCAACTTCATATTTATTCTGTACATAGGTTACAAAATGCCATTTGTCTGAACACTGCAATAGGCAAAAATTGTTGTAGTTTTAAACCCCCTCTGACATATTCCCTGACGCTGCAGATTTTTTTCTGTGAGCTTTTGAGAACAATGTAGTGTATATAAAATTTTCATTAACATACAATTCCAGGCTTCTTCTGTACACAGAACATTATTACTCAGAAGGAATGTTGCCCAGTAACACATACTTTATGCTTATTTACCAAACTTTGAGGAAATGACTCACCACTAATTGCATTAGTCAGTTATCAGCTTAGCTGCTGCTTCTGATGAAAAATGCTTATTATAAAGCAGCAGTGTACCTGCATAAATAACTGCATCACTGCATTTGTTGGAGCTCACATTGTTTCTTTCTGGGTTTCCATGAAATGGTGATGCTCTCATACTTCGTAAAATAAGCAAACGGAAAAATATCTTCTTGAACTAAGATCTGCATGTTATTCCTTTGTCAATAGAAGCTTGACTTCAACAGGTGCTGAGTCATCTCTTTGGTACCTTCTTTCATATCATGTCTTGTGCAAGAAAGAGCTACTCAGTTTTCTTCCTCAAGTGCTCTCCCTTTCCTGTTTTAAATCCTTTCCATCTATTCCACCCCGTGTCCACCACTGACATGCTACTTGATCCAGTATGTGTCCTGTTCCTATTTCTTTCAGTCATACTGTAAGTTCCATGGGACTGTTTTGTTTAGTACATTTTTATTAACAGAAAAAGGTGATGGAAATATTAATTGCATATACATGTAGCTATTTAAAAAGACTACAAGGAAAACCTAAATCAGTGCAAGATAGTGCAGTGATCGATTGGAGAGATGGGAGTGTTTGGCTGTGTGATACAAAGAGTAGCAGTAGACAGCTACATTTTTGGTGTTTACCTTAGAAAGGAAGAATAGATTTCTTCACCCTTCATCTTCAAAGGTTCCAGAATCCTCTCATACTTTTCATAAAAATAACTAGCAGGGAACCTGGGTTCTCTTCTCATCTCTGCCACTGACCAGCTGTGTACCCTTGAGCAAGTTACTTCACCTATCTAAGTCTCAGTTTCTCTTTATAAAACAGGAATAATTATGCATACTCACTTTTCAAACTGTTCTGAGATCTATGGTGAAAAGTTTTAAATAAGTAGTAGTATTATTAAGAAAAGTCTTATTCTTGCTTGATGCTAAATATAATTATAATGGCAAAAAATCTCCAATCAGATTTATCTAGCTACTCTATAAGGGAGTTTTTCTATATTGATTCAGCTGTTCCATGTAGTTAGCTTGTCTATTCAAAAAGGAAATATTTTGGAATTCAGGAGTTGACCAAAAAAACCCTCTTTCCCATCCGCACTGGACTTCAGAAAGGCCCAAAGAGACTGGTGCTTGCTATTTTAAAATAAATGATTAAAAAAATGACATCTCAGAAATGTTCTTTATGAAATGTTAGGCTTTTTCAAAGGACTTTTGTTCTTTTCACAGCTAAATGTTAGTTAAGCTATTTAATTATTAAACACCAATGGCTAGAAAAAAATATATTAATTATGCATTTCCTAGGCCACAACAAAGCTATTTTAACAGGCTACAAAATGATTTAGTATGCATAAAAGTTAACATTTAATAATACCACCAAGAGCATTTATTTTAAACGTTTCCATGTTCCATTCCTGTCTAATTAATATTTAAGTGCTAGAGCATTAGTTATGTTCTTCTGTTTCTTACTCTGCGCTGCTGAAGTTTTTGTTTAGCCACCCTTGGATGATACTCTTGTAACAGGATGCTGCTGTACGGTAGTGCAGACACCAATAGCAAAGATCCAAGGTGTGGACTGTCTTTCATTAGACTCTAGCCCTATGTACATGGGTGTCTCCAGAAAAAGTGCTTGAAGGGGTGGATGGTAACTGGACTAAGGCAAATTATAACCCCCAACCTCAATTTTCAAGCACAACTAAAGATGCAATGTAGACTGTTAGGCTTCACCGGGACAAGGTTTAAAAGTGTGTTAGCTCATGTTATCTAGCTCTATCTAATTAATGCCTTCCTAAACTCTAGTCAAGACAAGGCAAATTGTACTTGAGCACATGATAAACCGGTCAAATTAAAGCCTAAGGGGGATCCTAGACTTTAATCTGCTCAATTTAGCATGTGCTAAAGTACAAAGGTGCTGGTTAGATTGAGCTAGATAACACGATGTAATATCATAGCATTGGATGCTAGTCAAGACAAGACCTTACTGTACTCCTTGGCTGAGCAGGTTTTTAGATTGTACAACTTTAATGTTTGAATTGGGTGGAGGTTTGCGTGAAATGGGGTCTGCTGAGAGCTGGAGAGCCATTTCAACAGCTATCTCCAGGAGTCAGACAGCCCTGGGGTGGCCTGCTGACACTCCAGTGCAGTGCTTGTACCATGACATTTTGCCATGGCTAAACAGTGATCTCCTATGTTGATGCAAAACTATAATGTGAACATCACAATTCAACGTTAAGACATTGATGCCACTGATTTTGTGCCTTTCTGCAACTTTGACACAATATTTCCCCCAATGGCAAATGGGTGAGAATGCAAGACACTTTTCTTCTCTGCTCCACCTCTTTTGGCTACTTGGCGGGACAGGAAGGGATCCCAGAGGCTCCAGTCCATTTGCTCAGCATTCCCTGTGCTTCCTTGAGTGTGTCTTCCACTGACTCTGCCTGAGATGCGGCTCTCACCTAAGGCATGGTCTCCATGAACATTGTTTATCAGAACAGAGACCCGATCCTGGTTTAAACACTAGTAGTGTAATGAGGCTTTTTAGTTTAGGCTTAGGAAAAGGAGACCTAGAACTGATTATTCACTACAACTACTGTATATGCTGGCTCAGAGGGGAAAAACATGAAAATATTGACCTCAGGAACAAATAAGTCCTGAAATTGAAATATTGCCCACATTTTCATTTGAGCAAGCAACAATATCAGGAAGTACATTAACCCAGGATCAGTGTTCAGGGTTCCAAAGAGAATGTGGTGATTGTGTGGGAACTTCTGAGTGTGGAGAGCACTGGGGAGGAGTTGAAAAGATTCCTTGGGAGAGGAAGAAGGTGCTGCTGCTGGGAAGGCATCTAGACTTACTACCTTCTTTGCAGATCTAGCTGCAACTCCAGGGTCAGCAATCTCCAAGCCAGTCTCTGATGTGATTGGGTTTAGCGAGTTTGCTTTTTGTGCTCGACGCTGCTATCCCTTTGAGGAAGCAGATACCAATTCTGAGCTCAATTCCTTATTGTCGGAGAATTCTGAAGCTGTGACAAAAGAAATATTGTGTTCCTGTGTGCTTTGGTGAGGAAGGAGATACTCATAAATAAAACAATTATCATTTATTGTACTTCAACTCTGTGCTCTCCAGTTTGGCTCTAAATCTGGTATTTTTGTTGTTGTTCGTTTTCCTTGCAGAGCACTAGGGTTCAGTCTTTGATAAGATTTCATCTACCGTTAAACATTCCCTTCACCTTTAGAAAACCAAACTTTGAGGCCTGCAAGGAAGTTATTTCCCTTCCCTCTTCACAGATTTGATGGTTTTTTAAAGTATGACAGGGGGACTGATGGGTGGGGGGAGGGAGGTGAGTGGGGGGGATGCAGGGGAGACATAGACAGCATTTACCTAACTGCAAGTATGAAATGCATTTGGATTTAATAAAGGTAGTGAGCAAAGGGATGGGACTTGAGCAAGAGGAAAGCCTTGATGCCTTTGACAAGCCTTTTCTTTATTCTTTTGAGCTAATTGTGTCATTTGACAAGCTGGCATCAGGGTACAGTGAAATTCTGACAGGCTAATTTGAGCTTGCGTTTCCAATGAAACGTACATACGGCACTCATTATATTTAGTGACAATCAGTGTCATTTTCTGCTTAAATGCAAACAGCTCAGTACATTTGTTCAGCTGCCTAGCTGTAAATGAAGCAAGCAACCCTTTGATGGAGCTGAAGCAAAAGAGTTTGGTTGGGTGAGGGGGTGGGAAGATGGGGGCATTTGAACTTTTGACGACGTCCTGGGTGTAGAAAGGGGTAGGGGGCAAGTCTGAATATTACACTGGTCTGAGTGAGCATGGAAGCGGGAAGAGACAGCCGGATAATTGCCATTAATCTTCTATTTGACATGGTGAAATGCTGAGAATGCTCGCTCTTCTACAGTAATTGAGCTTCAGGCTGAAAGGACTGGTGACAAACTGTTACCTAGTTAGCAGCCTTCTGGACTTTTGAGTAAGCACAAACATACCTGTCATTTTAATCTTAACAAATCGTTTATACTGGTTTGTATTCAAGTATACAAAGTAAAAATGGTTTATGGATTTAAAGGGCAAACACAGAAATATCCATGGTATGATGGCTCCGTATCAGAGAGGATAGGAATAAGAAATTACAAAACACATGTTAGGTGTATTGAGTAGACTTGACTACTTGATGGCACTGTGAAGTATCGTTTTTCTAATCTATTCTGTACAGGTTCTTATACCACCCTCATCGCAGTAATAGCTGAGTGCCTTCCAGTGCAGTAAGTGACGCGATTAACATCTGTCATGTCTGTTTTGTGATGTTCCTGGGAGTAAGAGGATAGGCTCTGAATGGAGGATGAAATCTCCTCCTGAGATGGAGAGCAATAGGAGGAGAGACTATTTCATTGCATAGGTAATACCATGCATCAGCAAAGATTAAAGACCCCTTCCTTTAAAGCTTTCGGTGCTGTCGGGCTACTTGAGTCAATTCGTTTGTATGCTCACTTGATACACAAGTTCAAATCCTGGCTAAGGTCGCAAGTTTGTTGATCTCTTCTTAATTCTGTCACAAGGGCCAAGAGAAATCTGCGGATTCGATTTCTGACTTTCAGTCAAATTTCATTAAATGAAATGCATGCTGTGTAGAAATGTGCTTATGTAGCCAGAAAAGGGACCAAGTGGAAATGACACCCTCTTAAGCAATGGATCAGCTCCCTGTAGAGGTATAGTTATATTTGTTGATTTTGATTATTACATTTTTACTCTTGGCAGAGAGAACTGGGTTCTATGCTGGCTCACATGTCATCATCATAATTGATAACCAAGTTCAATTTGCAGAATTTTTAATACTAGTGATAAGTGCAAAATAACTCCAACAAAGCTTGAAATTCAGTTCACTGACATTGTCGAGCTAGTGATTAGTTTTCTTTTAATGTCATCTTTTACTTGTAATCTGAGCTATAAACAGCACCCTAAGATGCCATATTTGGGGGGGGGGGGAAATCTCTTTTCAGAGTAGAACTGCATTGTACATTAAAAAAATTGGTTTCCAGTAATGTAGTTATTTAGTTTTAGGGCACAATCCTCCACTTTGTTACATCAGCTTTACCAGGTGTAACTCTCTAAATCTGGAGTTACACTGGCATAAAATTGGTGTAACAGATTGGAGAACTGTGACCTTGCTGTGATGATGCTGTCATTCAATATGATGATCCAAATTTTAATGCTAATACACTGCATTCAATTTTTGGATAGGAATCTGTGTTTAGCACCACCAGGGCAACTTTGTGTGACGTGTGTCATGGTTTGGATCTGATCCAACAAGGTGGTGTGCTTAAACACCTTGTTTCCCCTCCAGTGTTCAGAAGGCTTCAATGTAATTTATTCCAATCAGGATGTACTTTGACAAGCCAGCTGAATGGGATGCAGCTGTTGTAGTTAAATATTCCCCTCCCCACCCCTTTTCAGGTTTTCCCAGATGTCATCCTCTTCAGAGTGACAAAGCACTCTCCACACTATAGATACAGGCAGCTCCGCCAGTGGTTGGGAGGAAGTGGGGATGGGCTGGAAGGAAAAGCAGCCCGTTCTGCTCATTAGTGAGAAGAGCTGGACAATGGGTTTTGATTGGAAAACCCTTCTCCGCTGATGAATAATTCACGCCCTGGGACACTGAACTTGATACTGATTGTGCATTTGATGAACATCTTAAAAATTCTATATATAGAAACAGATATTTTCCAATAATGTGAATCCTAATAAACATGAACTAATGAGCTTTTTAATTCCTCAGATGCTACCTGACCTGATCTGAAACTTGCTTGTTTTATGCTTCTGATAACTCAAGTGTTGAAACCCAACATAGTTTCCTCCACTACTCACTCTTACCTGATGATGGGCATTGCAGGGCGCTTTACATTTCAATAAAGATACCTGCCCTCTAAGAGCAACTGTAAAAAGACAAGTTTGACTTTTGCGAAAGAGAGAACTTCAAAGGTAAGTTGTATGCAGTTACGTCAAATATTGGTTGGGAGAGATGCCCTTTGGTAACACTATTCAGATGTATACAATTATAGCTAAAAGCTATTATGCTTGAGCTTAACCAAATAACAAATAGTGGAAAGGGGTTCAGTATTTTATTTCAAGAAATGATTTGGCATCTCTACACCCGATTCTCATCTCTCATTGTTATAAATCAGGAGTTACTCCACTGTAGTCAGTTGAATTACACCAGAGTAAAACCATTTTAAGTGAGATCACAACTGGGCTCTGTCCATCCATCAATATCATTCTACCACAGCAGTCTGAGTGCCTCCCAAATATTTACAAATAGAATTCAATAAACTTATATATTCTTTGTACAGCAAAGGGTCCCAGGAATCACAAGGCAAGCCTAGCTAATTACCCAATCCTTGATCAAGTGGGTCAGGTTAGTATTCTTCTCTCCTCCCTGATTATTTGACTATTAGGCTGACCTGAGCGGAGCTGTAGGACTTTCAACCACACATTTAATTTGTGCTGCCATTTTATTCCTGGAGTTTCACTCTTCCCTTGCTACTAGCAGATTTGCGTATGCTGAATATATCTAGAACAACTAGGAGGTGCTGTTGATATACTCCACAGTCACCATTCTCCCTGTGGACTGAGGATCTAATTCTGCTGGTGTAAAGGACCTCCTCTGAAGACAGTGGAGTTACATCTTTGTAAAACGGGGGCAAGGGAAATTGGAATCAAGTCAATTAGAATCAGTGGGTTCTGACACCTGCTGTCTGACATGGCTTTAATGTCTTGTATACCTGCCCTTTGGGGCTAGGAAATGAAGTCCAGTCTTTTACTAGCACTCCTATGTGACACCTCATTTTCACAAAGAGAATCACATCTCCCCTTTGTTCTTCCAGTCCCTTTTGACTGAAGAAGAAAATCCTAATGCCAGTCTTGAAACTGGGTCTCTTTTTCTAGTTGTTATAATAAAAATAATAATTGGGCTGGAATTCTTGCTGCATCTCTAGGAGATGCAGCACAGAAATACAGCCCCTAGGAGCAAGGGGAGGGTGTGAGTGAGAGGAATTTAGGCACCTTTGCTATCCAGGGATTCTGGGGTGTTCCCAGGGCCAGTGCAGCACCCAGGGTCTATTTGTTTTAATTTATAGCAGCTTCCCAAGGGCTGCTCCATGTCCTTCTGTATACTACAGGGACCCTTTCCCACTCCAACATGCCAATTAATGCTACTTGTAATGGCTGTTTCTGTGACCGGCTCCTATCCACTACAGCTACTTGCCTAAGGCCACCCCTCCATTTCACATAGGACAGCCAGCTGATTGTAATTTCCTATGAGAAATGCCCTGAGCCGGATTCCAAGAAGTGATCCAGAGGTGAAAGGCTCTGTAACCCACTACAAATCCCCTGAGCCATGCAGTCCACCTTGAACTTTTCTCTTTTGTCAGCAGAATGTCCTGTGGGTAGCCACATCACCTTTTAACGCTGTTCTGTTTGCTCATCATCTGAAAAACAGCCCAGCTAACTCAGTTTTTGATTCTTGACAAGCCTTCAAGATGTATTTAATTCCTCATGATATCCCCATTCTCACTTTTCTCTCAGTGTACTGATTCTATTCTCCTTGAAATCACAAACCTGGATGAATCTTTATGCAAGTAATGTGGTATGGCAAAGATTATAGGTTCAGATGCAAATGCGCAGAGAACTGCTGAATTCTGATTTCCAAAATCAAATTACGACCTTCACTTGAATGCAGAGTTCTGCTTACAATTAGTCACAATATTGTCTCCACAAATCAAAGAAGCCATTACTAGGAAATGTTAAAAAAAATTATATATATCAGCAGGATGCGCAGCTTTCAGATCAAAGAAGAATGTGTACAATGTGTCCTTGTTTTCTGAATAGTGCAAAAGAGGTGCTAAGGGTCACAGTTTACTACAGCTGTGATTCCCTGAGATCTTTCATCAGGATAACTAGCTTCTGTTTGCTGTGATCAGTCTTGATTTCTCCCTGCATAGTGTCCAGTCCTGACAAATGAGGTGTCTGTATGAGTTAAGTTTTCAGAATGGCATGAGCTGAGCTGAGCTGAAAACTTCATCATTTGGTTATTTCTAGAGAGCTATACTCTGAAATAGAGGCCAAAAAATAAGAGTCTGCTTTGGGAGAATGTTTGTCACAGTTAATGTAAACAGAAAGCTAAAGGGCAATTAAAAATACTTTGCATTTTTCTATTGCAAAAACTCCCAAAGCGCTGTAGAGCCACCTTGCAGGTGGAAACATGGTGGCCATGCTGCCCCAGCAAAACTATGCAACAGTGGTTTTAGGGACAGATGTGAAGAATGATTTAACTATTTGAAGCTAAAAATGAAATTTAGGTCTGCAGAATATAATTTCTTAAAACGGAATTTGCCAGGAGGCTGGGGCTACAATTCTTACCCTTGTGAAAATTATCAAGAGACCTTTTAGGAAAAGGCAACCTCATTTGCTCAACTTAGCAGTCTAAAAGTTCACCAGGATGACTGGCATTTGTCCTCTGAATATATTATGAAACCTTGTGAAGATTAAAGGCCAGACTCTGAGCTAAGATCCTCACCCTTTCCTCTACTCAGGCAGTGCAAAATGACTGGATTCTGGCTGCTCTTGGCCAGCAGGGAATTTCTCTGGTGCTGAAGAACTCCCCTCTGTTGTAAAGCTGTCAGAGGCAGCTCCTGCCCCAGCCCCACTCGCCATGTAGGGGACGTGTAAGGGAGAGGAAAGATGGAGAGGAAAGATGTGGAGCTCTGCCCTGCAACATCTATCGTCCACTGGTATAGGGTCCATTAAGTTCCATCACTGCAATAAGGATGCTACATTAGTGATCTAAATTAGAGCAACTCCTCATTTGCTCCAGCACAGACTGGCTTTCAGAATCAGAATCTACTTCTATGTTTTAGCAAATGAATGGACCTTCATGTTTAACATTTAAATTAAATATTTAATTTTAAAGATTAAAGTTCTACTCACGAGGGTTAAGCCCAGTATTAAAGCAAGAGGGGAAAATGGATTTACATTCTCCAGCATTAGATTTCCCATACTCCTGTTAATATAAATGTCACCCCTTGGAAGATGGCTGCTTCCAGCCAAAAACTCAGACGTGTCAATTGAGCTTAAAAGTGCCAGGCTTACTGCGACAAAATATTGAGCGCTCTCTGTTCCCATTGAATACTGGGGTAGCAAAAGGCTCTTGGCACCTTACCAGAGACATCTTATATCTTGTAGGGCCTGGTCCTTAATTTTTTTTTTACTACTTTTCACAGTTTATGGATGATGGGAGGTGGTTCTTCTCTTGTGAGAATTTTGAAAGAGAAAGTAGTTAAGGACCTTGAAGACAATGCCAATTGGGACAAATTACAACACGGTTTTACAAAAGGTAGATCGTGCCAAACCAACCTGATCTCCTTCTTTGAGAAAGTAACAGATTATTTAGATAAAGGAAATGCAGTGGATCTAATATACCTCGATTTCAGTAAAACGTTTGATACGGTACCGCATGAGGAATTATTGGTTAAATTGGAAAAAATGGGGATCGATATGAAAATCCAGAGGTGGATAAAGAACTGGTTAAAGGGGAGACTGCAGCGGGTTGTACTAAAATGTGAACTGTCAGGTTGGAGGGAGATTACCAGTGGAGTTCCTCAAGGTTCGGTTTTGGGTCCGATTTTATTTAATCTATTCATTACTGACCTCGGAACCAAATGTAGGAGTGGGCTGATAAAATTTGCGGATGACACAAAGTTGGGAGGTATTGCCAATTCGGAGAGGGATCGGGATATCCTGCAGGGAGATTTGGATGACCTTGTAAACTGGAGTAATAGTAATAGGATGAAATTTAATAGTGAGAAGTGTAAGGTTATGCATTTAGGGATAAATAACAAGAATTTTAGTAATAAGCTGGGGACGCATCACTTGGAAGTAACGGAAGAGGAGAAGGACCTCGGAGTCCTGGTTGATCGCAGGATGACTATGAGTCGGCAATGTGACGTGGCCGTGAAAAAAGCTAATGCGGTCTTGGGATGCATTAGGCGAGGTATTTGTAGTAGGGATAAGGAGGTGTTGGTTCCGTTATACAAGGCACTGGTGAGACCTCATTTGGAGTACTGTGTGCAGTTCTGGTCTCCCATGTTTAAAAAGGATGAAATCAGACTGGAATGGGTACAGAGAAGGGCCACTAGGATGATCCGAGGAATGGAAAATCTGTCGTATGAAAGGAGACTCAAGGAGCTCGGTTTGTTTACCTTAACCAAAAGAAGGCTGAGGGGGGATATGATTGCTCTCTTTAAATATATCAGAGGGATAAATACCAGGGAAGGAGAGAAATTATTTCAGCTCAGTACTAATGTGGACACGAGAACGAATGGATATAAACTGGCTGTCGGGAAGTTTAGGCTTGAAATTAGACGAAGGTTTCTAACCATCAGAGGGATGAAGTTTTGGAACAGCCTTCCGAGGGAAACAGTGGGGGCGAAAGACCTCTCTGGCTTTAAGATTAAGCTTGATAAGTTTATGGAGGGGATGGTTTGATGGGATAAAGTGATTTTAGTCAATAGGTCAATAACGTGCCATAGCTGGTAATTAGCAACAATGGTCAATGATGGGATATTAAAAGTTACTACAGAGAACTTTTTCCAGAGGGTCTGGCTAGAGAATCTTGCCCGCATGCTCGGGGTTCAGCTGATCTCCATATTTGGGGTCGGGAAGGAATTTTCCTCCAGGGTAGATTGGCAGAGGCCCTGGAGGTTTTTCGCCTTCCTCCACAGCATGGGGCAGGGGTCGCTTGCTGGAGGATTCTCAGCGATTTGAAGCCTTTAAATCATGATTTAGGGACTTCAACAGCTGAGTCAAGGGAGAGAATTCTTCCGGGAGTGGGTGGGTCAGCTTTTGTGGCCCGCATCATGCGGGAGGTCAGACTAGATGATCATAATGGTCCCTTCTGACCTTAGAGTCTATGAGTCTATGAGCTTTCAGATGGCTAAGCAGAATGGAGACAGTTTTCTTTCAATAGCTCAGCCGTCGGAGCCTTTTAATCTTGTCTGAACAACCAACGTTATTTTTCTCTTCTCTCCTGTGTTCTTTCTCTTCCTCAGTCTTCGCTTTTCTTTCCAGCAGCCCTTGGTTTGTTTTGGATGTGTGACAAATAGTTTTACAGAACTTTTAGATCTCTTCCCCTGCCCCCGCCCACATGAAGAAGATCGAGAACTGAAAGGCATGGAGGCACTGAGATTAAAAAGAGCAAAAAGACATAGAGAGGAATCTTTGATGCAAAAGCTGAATAGAAAAAAAAGCCAGGAATTATGTTAACAAAGAGGATGATATAGCAATTTATATCCCAACAGTTTGGTCCTAAATAGCCCAAACTGGAGGACCATCTCTGTGTGCTGTAAAAACCGTTTACTGTATTTGACGGAGTTTTGGTGAAAGCTTGAGGGCTCTTGAGGAGGAGTTAAAGGGGCTAATTTGCTGCTTTGATTTTGTGGCAGGCTGAGTTAATTTGTTGTCTGAATATGTTTTATTTTGCTGCTTGGGTGGTCATCGTTTGTGGTTGTCAGTCTAATTGTTAGGGTGCCTAGATCTTTTTAACCCAGGCATTTTAACTGTTATTTATTTAAATCTAAACGTATTAAATTTAGCATCTATTTGATCAGTGGTTGATTAATTATTCATGGAAGTTGAAATCCAGAATACATTTCAAAATCCTTTAGATTTGGAAGCACCTGAACATTTTAGAAGAGTTTGAGAGGCCCTCATGGCTACAGGAGGTATAGCTAGGAAGTTGAAATCTGCATACAAATTGACTGATCCATTCCCTCTCTACTACCCCCACACAGTGTAGTTCTCAGCATCCCCCTAATCCATCAAGGAAGACCTACCATTGCACATAATACGATCACTATCATAGTAGGTGCAGGTGATGGAGATTTAGAGCTGTCTAACAGTGAAGCACAACATTCCGAGTTGACATAAGAAATGTTGCCCCCCAGGAAATTAAAAAGTGTACTTTGTGTGTACATATCGTGTGTTTCTGCCTCTGCCCTGGCACAAGAAGCAATGAAAAATGTACATAATAGCTCAGTGCTAGGAGATCTAGCAAATTATCTATCAACGACTGCCTCCTTTCTTCCTCTATTCAAATCTATAGATGAATAAACATAAATACTGCTTCTAAATGCTGAATGTAGGGAGAATCAAAGGCTTGATCTTCAGCTGGTGTAAAGCAGCATATCTCTGTTGACTGACATGGAGCTATGTTGACTTACACCAGCTTCTCTTTTGGGGCATGATTCTGCAACCGCAAACCAAAACATTAAGATATGAATAACTCCTATTGGAGTCGAGGGGAATGGCTCATATCCTGTAGATGGAGAAATGGGTCAGTGTGTGTGTGTGTGTGTGTGTGTCTCCCTTTCTTACTATCCACCTCCTCAGTATCTAACATCTTATTTTCATTTTCTTATTGCTTTCTATGGGTCCCACCCACAAAATGGGACTCAATTGTCACAGTCACACCCATCTCACAATGTCAAGTATAATACAACTGCAAGTATTTCTTATTTTTTGCATTATATGAGAGTTAGGGCTGGGCAAGTAGTTCAGGTGGAAATCTGAACAAGTTGTGTTCTACCCTATCCAAACGAACCCAAACCTTTGTGAACACGAGTGATGAGTTGTATCATAACACAAATGTTATCCAAAGAGCTTTAGTGCACCAAGATTCCATATCTGGAACACATGGAGGCGTTAAGGGTTCTCTCAACATTGAATTCAGAGTCCAAATGTGGATGCATGCATAAAAGGGGATAGATACCATAGGAACACCTTAGACAAATCTTCTATTAGAGAGGTAGAGAGAGAGAAAATGATCAATAACTTGTATTCAGAAGCAAACACAAATCAGATTTATAAGTGTTCTAGTTTTTTAAAACAGTCATTCCTCCTGGTGCCATTGTCTGAGATGACAGATCCTGGGCTGGGAAATGAGTGTAAACCACACACTGAAGCAGATCACAATTCGTACAGCCCATGTTGATGTCACTGTGGTGCTGGGGTTGCGCCAAGATTATAGGTGTCACTTCAACACACTCTGCACTGCATGTGTCTCAATGACATTCAATTTGAAAGTGCTGGAAATGGCAGGGCTAGCAGACTGGGCCACTGCCTTCTGCAAATGACATGTAATCCACCATTTTGCGGCTGGCTCATAGATCTGTGTCAGTGTGTTCCTGGCTCCCCTGAGCTTGCTTCACATCATTCATTACTCACCGACACATGGAGCTTCATAAAGCTGCAAAACGTCTTATATTGAGAAGTCTGAGACCTCACAATGGATTTCTTACAATGTGCAATGTCAGTCAGTCATATGGAGACATTAATAAGCGGATCTTGCAGACAAAGTATCTTGTCAATCCACCGTTTGCAGATTTGCATTAATAGAGCTTTTGAGGGGATGCTTCAGAGTGGCTCCATAGAAGCTATTTCACTGTGCTGTGTTAATCTGTTTGGAGCTGTTGATGATATTAATAATGCTGCAGCTTGGTTCAGTGTCATTCTATGAGTAGAGCACCATGCTCTCATGAAAATGGATATTCAGATATGAAATTATTATAAAATTATTCTTTCATTTACTAAAAGCATGGACCAAAAATTGGTAATGGGCACTCTCTCCTGGCAGCCCGTGTTGCGCTCAGGATACTTTTCATTAAAACAGGCAGGATCTAAATCCATCCCTTCTTAGAAGCTCACAAGTTGTGATTTCTGTCAATTTTGCCCCCTCTGTGTCTTTTGGAGACAAACTGATGCGTTCTCTGCTGCTTGTGGTATCACTCAGCTACCAAGGCTTCCAGTGATTAACACACACTTGTTTGCACATTCCCACTTTGAACATTCCTTGCTGTTAGGCTACCATGCCAAATTCTCCAGGGAATCACACCCTGTTGCCCAGTTGTTCACGTGTTAGGAGTCCCTCTGGATTTATACCTTTGCAGTTGAGAAAATAATTTGGCCCTTGGGGAATTGAGCAGGTGCAGATAAAGTAAAATGGACTTGAAAACTTCTCCAGTCCGGTGAACTAACCCAAGCTGAATCTGGGGAAAATGTGGGTTAAGCCTTTTTTTCTTGTCATTTTCACCTACCTCTGCACTTTCTGGTTCTGATCGTAACTGAAAGCAGAAAGGACCCATAACCTCTGGTTTGGCTAAGCACCACTTGACACAGGACATGGCAGCGAGACTCAAAGGCGACTTTGCACCACATATATGCCTCCTGCCTTCTGATACTGGGGCCAACTGCTAAACCAGCTGTCAAAGGTGGCTTTCACTTGTGCTAGCAGGAAACCTCCCCCAATGTGAAGGCTGCATTTCTGGCATGAAGGGGCCATCGTGAGGTCCTTGATCTAGGTCAGGATGTTTTCATGAAATTTTGAGTCCAGTCTAGTCTATTCCTGCAGACACAAGGAGTTTGGATGGACCTGCAGAACCATACTCTGCTCTCAGTCACATTGATGTGAATGCAGACTTCACTGGAGTTACTGCAGATTTATACTGACTTAAATTGAGACAATTTATCCCCCTGAACTTGTTGAGGTTCTCCCTTCAAAAGAACTAACTGCTTAGTCCAGTCATGTCTCCCCTTCTTCTGTCCTTATTTGTTTTCTTTCTTCTATTAAAATACAGTAGAACCTTGTAATTGGATAAAGTAGACTAATGTTCCAGTTAAGTGGATAGCAACCATCCCAAGCAAATGGCTGTTCTGATTAGGACAAGAGGTTATTTAAACAAAAATTAGTTTGAAAAGGTTTTGGATGACAATACTGAATAACGCTGGCATTACCTGTATTTTATCTTTAAACCTGAATTCTGTATTAAAAGGCAGAGCTTCGTAGCAGCTCACCAATGAAAAGTATCCCAGTGAAGAGGAATATACAGTATAGCACACTCCAACTTTGGTATAATAATCAACATTGTCTTGAATCTACTTCAAAGGGAAAAGTTGCTTGCTATGAATTCACTCCAGACTCAGATTTAGGCCGTCGTTATGTTTCTGTGCAAACTTAGATGGAAACAGGTTTAAAAATTGTTGTTCAACGTTGAGTTCAGTGGTTCCAGACGCTAGTTTGTGAAAGGTAGAGATAAAAGGTTGAATTTACCAAGCCAACTAGAGGGTTTAGCTACACTACTCCCATTTGAAATTAATTCAACTGGCCCCTCATTTTGGCTTCTTAAGTAGGTGGAGCTTGGTTTATGGGTGGAGCTTGAGAGTGTCCCTCCTCCCCCTATCCAACCCAGATCTTATCCACTCACCTGCAGAAGCTTCATGGGAATTGCTGTAGCCTTATGGTAGAAACTCGTATGGCCCTAAATTGAA
Organism: Chrysemys picta bellii; assembly: GCF_011386835.1. Taxonomy (NCBI): domain Eukaryota; kingdom Metazoa; phylum Chordata; order Testudines; family Emydidae; genus Chrysemys; species Chrysemys picta. The sequence continues at coordinate 124,428,969 of NC_088793.1, read as the reverse complement.
GTAGTGTGTGTAGCTTTGTACCACCTAGCCCAAAGCAGAAGCAAGTTCCCTCTAGCCCCTTTTGAGTGCTGTTTCAGAAGGCCTTCAGACTTCTTATGCCTGCTGCATAGCTGGTATAGATGTTGGTGATAAGGGGCTTCCATGACCCATATGATGGGACATAGCCTCAGGACCTGGCTTATAATTTGTAATTTCTAAGGTGCTTTGAAACAGTGGGAATGGAGTTTTTTCTGCACAATGATGTTCAAGGTTTATTAATTAACTTAGCAAGCAGTCAATAATCACAAAGAATTAAGGGCCAGATTCTTCATTCTCAGAGTACACATAAGGGTCAGGCAGAATTCCAGTCCCAGTGCTCTGGAAAGTACCAGGAATTCTCCTTTCCCTACTCCCCTGCAGGAGCATGGTGTGCCAAAATAGGTGGGAAGGGAGCAAGACCACAGCTCGGACCCAGGCTGCACTCCATAAAGGGGTTCAGTAATGTTGCACCCTGCAGTGCCCCCAGAAGCACCAGAAGCCATTCTGTCTCCCCCTGAGGTGGGGCAGCTCCAGAATGAGGTGTTGACGAAAGGCTGTGCCCACAAGGCACAATTGGGCTCTTAGCTTCTAACCTCATTTACAAAGTGTGTTTCTGCTGCCGCCTGATTGTTTGTTCCTTTGAGTCTATCTTGGGAAGAGTATACAACAGTAATAGAAACTGAGAAGAAACATACAATGTGATAAAAACACCGATTAACTGATTTACTTCCCCCTTCACTCCAAACAGGTGAGCTCTGTGTGGGAGTGACCGGCTGGGGAAGTCAGAGTATCACCAGATGGTGTGAGCAAGGATGTTGCAGAAAAACGGGACTGTTAGTTGTGGCAGGGATGGACGTGATGGGCCATTGCAAGAAAAAATTCAAAGCGTGAGCTTTTTGGTTGTGTATACAATGTACTCAGAGGCACTCAGGCCCCTGTTGCTAACGAGGGTGGATTAGTCCTAAATTCATCTGTAGCTCACCTTTGAGGAGAGCTTTGTTGTTTGCTCATATGCTGCTTTGATAGTTCTACAGCTGGAACAAGCCATTTTGATATGTCATTACTTATTTGATAGCATAACCTGGCAGCATAAGATAAAGACACTTGTCTGTTCTTTCAAAATCCCATCAAGCTCACAGACTCTTTAAAATTCCAGCACTTAGAATAAAATTGGATGTTCTGTATGGAAGTAAAGAGTACTACATCTGTTTAAATGTTGAGAGAAACCACAGGATGGTGAGAGGAAGAGATACTGACACTCCCATTAAGAGGAGGAGAAAGGGGGTATTCAGCAGAAATCACATTTCATTCTTCCAGGTTTGTTACATTAGGACTCTACTGAATAGCACTACACAATCAAATAATCTGCAGACATCATTTGCTCAAAACACCACTTCCTGATTTAATGATTGGTTGTCAAATGTTTTGTATATGCAGCATTTTCTCTTTCCTATTTTTGAGAGTAACATTCTGGCATTCAAACTTCTTTGCTTTTATCAATGTTATAATATCTCCTGTCCAAATCACTGTAATTGAAGATTCTTTCCTGGTACCTCCCAACAACTGCAGAAGGACAAAATATTTTGATTGCATTTTGTACTTCTGCTTATAGTGAACAAGCAGAAAAGATACTGCCTGGCCTTAGCTTTTGTAAAGACAAGAAATGCCCTTTTTTTCTGCCCTAAAGTACCATTTTGGATGACTCTCTTTGATTGTTTTAAAAAAATGCTGCTTTTTGTGGGCTTTTCAACCTGTTGCCCTTTTTTTTAAAGTTTCAACACCTAACATTATATCTGAATAAGAACAAATGTACTTAGAGCAAAGTAGTGTGTTTACAGGCTAGTTATGACATTTATTGTACAGTTAACTAAGGGTGCCAATGATCAGGCGCACAACATACTGAAAGAGCAGAGCTGCTTTTACTGCCATTGGGGAGAAAAGTACTCATCTTTGCGCCATATCCAGCCTGTAATTACATGCCCCTTTAAGGCCTCCGTAATCAACGAAACCCAGTGCTGCCCGGGCTACCTAGTAAACAAGCCTTCAGAGTGTGGAGAAGAATATAGAGTTCTTCTAAAAAGAGCGTTAGCTTTTTACCTGTGTACGTGCCTGCATTTACTTCCACAAGACACTACAAAGAATGGCCTTACACCTTTTACTCAAGTGCACAGCAGCTAGTGTCCAAATACTTAGTCACTGGTTGATGAAAACACCCCTATTCAGGAAGGGTATTTAAGCATGTGCTTACGTTTAATTGAAATTATTGTGACTTAAGGACATGCTTTAAGTTAAGCATGCACTTAGTGCTTTCCTGAGTCAGCACCTTAGTTTCTAACACTCAAGTATAAGACCTATGTGGGCTACAAATCTCATCTGAACTATTTAACTGACTGGTAGCTAGATATTGCTTTTCACTTAAATGCAATCATGGTATGATGAATCTTAGTGTCAAATTCTGCCCTTGTTAGCAAAACTATATTGTAGGTGTTTGGATGGTGTACAGTGCACCCTTTATTGCAATGGTAAGCACACAATTGGATTTCTACCCTATTAAAAACCATACAGGTGGGAAGTATCAAAGGATTCCCCCCGAGATGTACAGAGGAGAAAAATAATTTGTGAGAAGGGAAGAAATGAAATGGAGACTTGTTAATATACATTCTACCATTCCAGAAGGGCAGAAGCAGAACTGTTTAAAGCACAATAAGACTGAAAAGTGATTGTAAAAATGAAACTTCCTTAATCAACAGATCCGCTCTCTTTCTGTAGTCAATCAGATCTGCTGACCTGAGTGATAAAAATCAAGCCGGAAAACCAGGCCCTATGGAAGTCTATGGGAATTTTGTTACTGATTTCCATGGGGCCAGGATTTCACCCAGAATTTTTGCTGGTTTTCCTATCAAGTCTGCACAACTCTGAAAGAGTAAGTTGCATTCTATTCCTGTTCACGCGTCTTCATCAGAATGTCTTACATTGTTCCAATTGGGAGGCCAAATTCTTTCCCTATTCCCACCTGTTCAGTAATATTGAAGGCAATGGAACTGCACAAGTGTAACTGCAGGGGCAGAATCTGTCCTGCAGAATGTTTACTATAGATGATAATTAAGGCTATGATTTAATCATGAGTATTTTTAGTAAAAGTCATGGACAGGTCGGGGCAAAAAACAAAAAATCACGGCCCCATGAGAGAGGTGCACTGCGGGGGGAGGAACCCTAGGGGGCCCTCTGTGGGAGGCCTACTGCTACTCCGGCAGCCATCAGGAGGGGTTGCCCCGGGGGGTCCGCTGCTCCGGCCATCGTCGGGAGGGGGGTGCCCCAGGGCCAGCCACATTAGCAGTTGCTTGGGTGATCCCCGGGGCCATGACCTCCATGACAGACATGGAGCCCTAATAATAATGCACTGGTGGAAAAGAACCCTGTCTGACTTTTAGATTCCTGGGTGAATATGCAGGCTGGCAGTTAACAGATATCTGAGCAATTCTGATATGGACTTAATAGGACACAATATATACAAATTTTTTACAGTCACTTTTCAGGATTGAACGAGCCAAATGGTGCACAATTTACTGTTTCTCACCAACAAAATAACGTGCATTCACGCACCTAGTTAGAATGTATATAGCAGAAGTGCTGGAGCTGCTGCAAAGACAAAGTGATGGGGCCCTTCTGTTGAATTTTGGGCTGGGGAAAGGAACTAGGAGAGTCAGGAGTAGGAGAATTGGGACGTGTGTGTGTGTGTGTGTGTGTGTGTGTGTGTGTGTGTGTGTGTGTTTAAAAATGAATAATTAGAAAATAATGTCATGGCTCCATAGTATTGGAAATCCAGAATAATTGTGTTACTTTTAAACAATGCCATTCTTTTTACAGTTGTGCATATTCCTTTAGCATAAACAGGGACTGGCCTATGCCTTTCCTCTTTTAATTAAATGTGAATTTAACACTCTGCACCCTAATACTTTGCAAAAATATGTTGCTGAGCCTGTGTTAATGAACAGATATTCTGTGGTTTCAGCAAAGGCAGAGATGCATGATATTACAGAGCCCAAAGCTATGGCATCTGATTCACTAATTGCACTGACCTACAAATATGAGGCCCTTTAATAAATCTTCCTGAACTGGTACTTTAATCCGAGTCCCCAGTTAAAATGGAATTTCCTGGGTAGAAATGACAGAAAGTGAATAAGCACTATCCCTGTCCTTCTAGCACTGTCTCTTGTCATGGTCTCTGATTTTGGGTTTGATCTTCACGTGTACTTGCCTGATCTATGAACAGGGTAATATCATTGTTGGCCAAAGGAATGGGTCCTCATTGACATGAGATACCCATGTAGTCCTTGGACAATAAGAGAGAGAGATTCCTTTTGGGAACACAGAAAACAGGGACATGATCTGCTACCTATTTAGAGGGCTGGGTGAGGCTGCTTTGTTGCCAGCATGGAGATAAACCATCTTGTGTTGCTATAGTGGAGGTGACTAACACTGGTAGGGGAAAATTCAAGCAAACTCTTTTTCATTTACAGGTTGGGGGACTCTGCCATGAATTTTGCTATTGTTGTTTTGTAGCATTCTTATAAGAGAAATTACAGAAGATGAGGAGGAGGTGAGGAGTATGTAGATATTGAAAGATGTTTAGGAAATCCCTAATTTTTCTGCTGGCATTTGCTGTAGTTCTATGCCTGATACATGTTTGTAGAAACTCAGGCAGATAACTTTTACTGGTGTGTGCAACGCTGTATTAAAAAGAACTGCATGGCATTCATGTCACCAATGGAATTTCTCACAAACCTAGCCACAGCCATGCTTTTGACAAATAGACCACCGAACACTATCTTTCGTATCACCACCTGGTGTCTTTCAGTTGAAATGCTACAGAATAGGGCCCACAGGCTTGCCAAACTTGAGGAAACTATATTTGAAGATTCTGGGTCATGTGCTCAACCGGTATAAATTGGCATAGCTCCATCGACTTTAATGGAGCCAGGCCAATCTACTCCAGCTGAGAATCCTTGGAGCTGTGGCTGTTCTGGAGAGCTGTTCCATTCTGTTGCTCATTCAAATGTTGCTATCTTTTATATTTTTGCCTTGAAAGTGAAAAATGTGACTGTTTTACTGAGCGTCTCGCTAACAATTGGCCTTAACACTAAAAGTCTCCCCTGAAGACTTTGTTAGAGCTGAAGCCTATTTAACTACTGCAAGAAAGCAAATGAATATGGACATTTCAGCAACAATTGTAAAGGCGCTAAGGTTTTTTTAAAATTATACTTTATTTTTTCTTGCTACAGATGGATAGAGTATGAGGTCATATAATAGAAGGAGCACACTATAAAGATAATTACATCAGCATAGAGCTGTAATAACTCCAGTAGGTTGGAGCAGTCCATGAGTTAATTTTACCTGCCATTGTGAGTCCTTCAGATTGACTGATACCACACATAAAAAAACCACAATAAATTACCGGAATTTATAAACACAGACAACAAATTACCAAAAGTAAAAAAATTAAATTATAGGGCTGGACTAAGGCAGAAATGGAGCGAGGGACCTTTAGCTGGATGTGAAATGGATTTCCCCTCCTGCCAAAATTATTGAAATTTCAAAAATTGTTTCCATCCTGAATCAGGAAGAACAATCCTTCTCAAATATTTTCACAAGCTGAAAATCTGAAAAACATTTCAGTTTGGGTCAAAACAAAATATTTCATTTCAATTTTCACCATTATTTTATTTTTTTGCTATACTTAGTTTGAATTCCTAAAAGAAAAATAGTTTTGACCCAGGAAACCAGACACTGTCATTTTGAAAATGTCAAAATGAAACATTTCTAACATTTTTTTTTCAAATTGAGAAATGTGTTGAAACTGACCCTTTCCTCTGAAAAGTTTCAGTTGCAATGAATTGGCATTTTCTAATTTGAAAAAATGCTTTGATGAAAACTTCCTGGCCAGCTCTATTTAGCACAATAATTTCAAACCAGCCTACATTTAGTAACTGAAAGTTGTCACCATCTAATGGCTCTGTGAAATGAGAGGGTGGTCTTTCTTTGGTTCCTACTGTGCAAATATCCACACCAACAACTACCACCACTATGGCTGTTTCAGTAGAGAGGAACAGGACTTCAAGGACCTGGAGTCTTAAACTCTGCCCTCTTCTCCCTAGAAGTGACTCCGTTCATGTAAGGGCTGGGACGCTCGTAATGTGTATGAAGGAGCCTTGCACACCTATTGCTGGGATGTACGTGCTCTTTGGATGGAGGACTTGAGTATCCAGAGCTGTTGTGTTGTCACAGTGGTAAAGGATCACAGAAAGAGTCGCTTTCTTCAAACACTGAACAAGGAACTTGATTAGAATTAATACACAGACAGAAACCTTATTTAGAAACAATGAAGGTTGCTAAACACACACAACATACTTGACATAAAACAACAAACACGAGGAAATAAAAACTTGTCATCTAATGGTATCACAGACCACGCACCACAAGCTTATCTCTACACCCTAGGGATATCAGCCTTCCAGCACCCCATATACTAAACTATCTCCTCTCAACACACCAGACCAACCCTTCAACCTTCCTTTCTGAACACCCCTTTCATCGCACTACTGCTTCCCAATGCTATTTGTTGTCAGTGTTTGGTTTGAAAGGGTGTTATAGGAGTGTGACTGGATGCCTGGAGTACAGCCTAGAACTGTAGGACAGCTGTGCCACCTTAATTCTCCAGCCTGGGGTATCTCTCACAAAGTTATGCCAGTGACAAGCAGCAAATCCCCCCATGTGACCACTCAGCCATCAACATATGGAGCCCCACGCCCAGCTAAATTGCATGAATGCCCCCTGAGCCACTCATGAATCATATATAGAGAGGCACCAGCCAATCACCCCCGCCTCCACCTTGCACCCCAGAAATATACCATCTTACACTGCTCAAGACTCCCTTGGACAGTGCAAGCTCATTAATAAGTTTGCCACTTCTTTAAAAAGGAAAGTGGACATGCACCAAGTTTTGCAATCTAAGCTGAGATTCCCAAAGCACTTCAGCCAAAACCACACTGTTTTAGGTAAAATATAGAACAAATTTAACAACTACTGAAAGATAGATTTTAAGTGACTATAAGTAGCAGGCATAGAGATCAAAGCTGGTTACCAAAGAAATAAAAATTTAAATGCAGTCTAAATTCTAACTTTAACAGACTAAGCAAGATTTGAATTAAACAGTCTCTCACCCTAATAGATGTTACAGGCAGCTGACAGTTCTCAATACTCAGACTGAACTCCCTTCCAGCCTGGGCCCAATCTCCCTATTTCCAAGTCTTTTGTCTTCAAGGTGATCTTCCAGGTATTGAGATGGGGGAGTGGGGAGGTCAGGAGAGGCCAAGTGATGATGTCACGGTCCCTCTTTTATACTTTCTTGCATCTGCTAGAAAGATCCTTGCCCTGACATGGGGGGGGGGGAGGGGGGGTCAGGCAGTTCCTATTGCTTAGGCAGTCCCCATTGCATCTATGCCCTTTCTCAGGAGCCTCTCGGAGGGTGGATTCTTCTTGTTAGGCCATTAACGCCTATCTGGTCAGTGATAGCTGCTCCTTTGTTGCAACTGAAAGGCCAGCCGCAGGAGTCTCCCAACCTCACAACATACTTCACTAACACATAGAGCAGTGCTTTATAACTTCACATACAATGAGAATACATACAATCCAACAGGGTATTAATGTTCAGCAAATCAAAACTTCTTAATTGATACCCCACAAGGCATATTTTGTACAAAACCTATCATAATCATGTGACAGTGGTGAATACGGGAGTTCCAGGGTGCTACTTTGAGATACAGAGCATCACAAAGACTGTGTGTGCAGAAGGGGTGGTGAGGCAAGGGGGAGATTGTTGTTGGCCAGGAAGACATTTTTTCTTTTGGTGTGTCTGTTATGGAGGTAGGGGAAAGGAGCCAGAACTCAGATTTGTGTATAAGGGCTTGTTTACACAGTGCCTTAATCCATCCCAGCAGGGGTGTAAATTCTAATTCGCACCAGTGTGTCACACACTAACTGGCCTGCACCGACACTGCTGGTGCACACTAAAAGTTCCTTAATGTGCCTTAACATAGTACTTTTTGAAATGGTTTCAAACAGTACCACATTTACTGTTTGAAACTATTTCTAAAAGTACTATATTAACACACATGAGGGAACTTTTACTGTGCACCAGAAGTATTGGCATGGGCCAGTTAGTGCGTGACACACTGGTGCGTATTAGAATTTATACCCCTGCTGGTGTGGATTAAGGCACCATGTAGACAAACCCTGAGAGTGGTAAGGTTAATCTCCATTTCTCTATGTTTTTAAAATGGTGGGACAAACTCTGCCCTTAGTTATACACATGCGCTCCAGTGAGATTGTACGCCTGTTACTGAGCATAGAACTAGGCCCAGTGAGTCCATATGGAGATTCAATAGGTTTTGTTCCCAGGTGCTTTTGGAAAACGAACTTTTTCAGTTTGTCTCCATTGATTTTTTTTTTCTGTCCCAAATGAAGACCTCTCTGAAGACCACTGATATCCTGCGCACATTCTTTTATAGCTGCTTGCCATGCAGTCACACAGACCTCTCCCTATCCCTTAGTTAGTTGGGTTACTTCCGTATTGAGTGATTTGCCTTTTCTTTTTCTCTTTTTTTTTAATTCACCACTAGTCAGTTCTTCAATAAATTTGAGATGTTTTTCCCATGTGAGTGGAAGGGAATCTGGAATCCAATATTTGAAGCCGACTTGTCTTAGCCTGTGAATTCATTAAGACAGTTAGGCCTGTATGAAAGGTCAGGAACAGTAACCTTTTCAGCTTTACCACTCCTTAATCTCATTAGCTACCTCGAAAAAGTTACTGTCTCTCTTTTGGGGGAAGGAGCTTTGTTATAGCATCTAGATAAAAATAGCAGTTAAATCCACTGCAGAGCATCTGTAGCAGCTTCCACAAGGACAGAACAGTTTCATGCAATTTCTTGAACATATATTTTGACTAGAAGTTTGGAATGATGGGGAAAAGGGCACTAATTAGGCTCAGTTTACTGGAGACTGGTCAAAACCTATGGTGAATAACATCTTTGCGCATAATCCCCAGAGGCACCACCTTCAAAGGTGACATCACCATTGTCAGTCAGTGAGCACTGTCTGACCCTATAGTGTGTCACTGCTGTGAATTAGTACACTCGCCAATGGAAATGATACTTGGGGATGGGAGGGAATAATGGTCAAAAGGTAGGCATCTACTGGTTTCCAGATTAAATTATAAAAGACAAAATACACAACCTACCCCCCCCCAGGGTCTTCAACACCTCTGTGTCAGAAGTTGGCTTTTTTCCTCCAAACTTGTTTGCTTATACTTCTTGGTTTTGGACTTTCTGCAATATTACACTATAATGAAAATGAGAAGACTTAGAATATGATCATTTGAATGTGCTTTCTGTTTACAAGTACTTCCCTTATTTTGAGATCAAAATCTGAGGCCAGAGGCAGAAATACTTACAAGAAGCTTCTTCAAGTTACTATAGTTTATTTAAACACTGTCTGGGAATGTTTTTCCAACAGAAAATGTAGTTTTCACAAAATTGAAATTTTCCATGGAAAAAAATTAATTTTAATGAAACTTTTTAATTTTTTTTAGGAACATCAAAATTAAAGATTTCATTTTTGTCAGTTTGAACATGATTAACATCTATCACTTGAGGTTTGTTTTTTCCTCTCATCCACTTCCAAGTGGGTTGTGTGTGGAGTGTCTTGTTCTAGGATTTTTTTTAAAAATGAACATGATGCTATGTGTTTGTATTAGAAAGGGCAAGGTCAAAGAAGCACTTTGGGGTGGAAGGTGTTGGTTTGTGATGGTCTTAGTTCCTGGGGGAGTTCAATCCAGTCTCAGACAGCTCCTGAGAAATCATGGTCTCCTACACAGATGAACTTTATCCTTACGGTAGAAAGTGTCATTGTGCTGAGGAGGGAAGTTGTCAATCAGGGTCTCCATCTTAGCTCTCTAGATGATCTTTTAGATATCCTGGGCACAGGCCATTGAGTGCCTGGAAGATAAGGACTGAGACCTTGAATTTGATTAGACAGTCTATGGGAAGCCAGTGTTAGAGAGCGAGGACATATCTGATGTGCTCGCAGTAGCCCATGTTGTGGAGGAGATGCACTGCAGCATTCTGTACTAGTTGGAGTTTCCTTAGGACTGAAGGCTTCATGCTTGGGCTAAGCCTCCCTTGACCTGGCCAGGGCCCCACCCAGGTTCCCCTGGGAGGCCCTGCCCTCCCTGGCTACCCTGAAGCCGGTGAGGGCTCAGCTACAGCTGGTGGCCTGGAACTCGGGACTGTTGGCAGCCAGGGGTGGCGCTTGGGCCAGTGCTTGGGGGGGCTGGTGGCTCGGCCCAGCGCTTGGGGGGTGGGCGTGGCCAGTGTGGGCAGGCTGGGGCTCCTCTGGTCACAGGGGAGGGGTGGCCTTGGGCTCCTCCAGTTGCCGGGGGGGCAGGCCTTGGGTGGAAGGGGCAGGGCTGCCTGCCTAGCCTCCCTGAAGGGGGGTTCACCTGCCACCCCTGGCTTCATGCCCAGGTGTTGCACATTGTTGTGGTCCAGCCGAGAGTTAATGAAGCTGTGGTGGAGCCAATAGAGGGATGAGGCGGGGGTAACCTTCCTGGTGCCCTTCAAGTGTATGTTTGGTGCCTTATTTCAAGCATATTTTTCAGTTGAAAAATGGCCTCTAATGACTCATTGTCTCCCCGGGATCCCCTTAGATACAAAACCTAGCTCTGCTACTGTGATGAGGGTGTGAATAACTAAGGCCAGTTCATTGTTTGGCAGAATGGGATGGAGTCTCCTACCCAACTGGAGATGGTAGACAGTATTACGTGCTAACCTATAGACTGATCTGACTACTTGTGGAACCAAAGGAGACTGCCCCTTGGCTGCAAACTCTTCTGAACGTTTTCCTCTGCCTGTCATTACCTCCTCTGGCTTGCTCAGGTTCAGCTTCAGCCAGCTGCTGTTCCCTGGTGTTGGGGGAGTTCTTGGTGTGATGTAGAGAAAGTGCCACATTCTACTGTAGCTCACAGCATTGCAAACGGGGGCGGTCCTGGCCAGAGATTGCCATGCTCCAGCTATTCCTGGCACAAGTTACGGTTGCCCTGTGTAAAGCTAGCTGTGCTGCTATTCTCCCACCAAAAATACTGAGATATTTAATGACCAGAAGTGGCTAAACCCTCAGTTTTACATTTCATCCAAAATCCTAATTGCCTTGCTCTTTCCATCCCTTACACCTGTGCAAAGCATTTCAGAACCACTTTGCACGGATGTAAACTACTAAAATTACTACACAGGGGCCAGGCAGTGTAGATTCAGACTCAGCTGTCCCAGGATCACCTCCTGTTGAGCACTGTGGTGGTGAAATGGTTCAGTAATCTTTCAGAGGAAAGAATGCTAGCTTTCCACCTGACCATTACCACTGCCTAGTGCACTCTGGGGCTCTATTCTCACCATACAGGATACAAGTAATTTCCATTGATTTCAGTGGAAGTTCCTCCCATTCTTCAGGTTTGGGGGTAGAGCCTGGGGAGCCAGGGCCCCATCTACTGTTCAAATACTTATCAGACATGTTTTTGTCTAGCCTCTGAGATCTGATAACATGATAGCCTGTAGAATGGGTGCAGACGGGAAGACTCCTATGTGGCTATGAGAGAAGCAACATTCTGATGTGTAAACCTAGGACCAGCATAGAAAAGAGGAATGGAACTGGTAATGAGGGGTTTTGGAGGGTTAGGGGTTCTACCTTGGTCATTATGCATTGCATTGTCAAATACCTTATGACAGGAGAGCTATAGTTAGTGCTAAGCATAAAAATGACACTATCCAATATGGATTGCAGAATTCTTAAACAGGAGTTGTCACTCAAACTCCATTTCCTTCTTGAACAGGGCACAAGCTCCATGTATAACAAGGCTTTGGTGTAGCCACATGGAAGACTTTAAAATATAGTTTTAATATCAAAACAATAGACTGGTCATAGCTTTCAGTGGTACTTATATCCTTGGCTTCAGAGGCAAAACTCAATCCCTTTAAAAACCAAATATATGGAGTGTTTTAAGCTCTCAATTAAGATTTCTTAGAGAAAATTACACCTCTGGAAGTGGGGAGGAGTGGGTGGAAAAGGCTGATGGAAAGCAGCAAGAACTCATTAATTTTTTTTCTCCCACTTTATAATATACAGATTTTTTTCAAATTTCCATATGCCTTACTCTACTTTATTATTAAAAAACCCCCATAAGATCCCAAAGGAAATAACAATGTCCTGTATATCTCAGCATTCTGGTGACATTAGCGAGGATTTTCTCTTATTGTTTGTAATTTTACACAACCCCTTCACATTTTTTTTATTCTATTAGGGAATCCCTAGAATTAATTGGTTTCAGAGTAGCAGCTGTGTTAGTCTGTATCCGCAAAAAGAACAGGAGTACTTGTGGCACCTTAGAGACTAACAAATTTATTAGAGCATAAGCTTTTGTGGGCTACAGCCCACTTCTTCGGATGCATATAGAGTGGAACATATATTGAGGAGATATATATACACACATACAGAGAGCATGAACAGGTGGGAGTTGTCTTACCAACTCTGAGTGGCCTCTCTAATAAATTTGTTAGTCTCTAAGGTACCACAAGTACTCCTGTTCTTTTTTCTAGAATTAATTGTTTTTAATTCTAATGCCACCCGACCAAATTCTCAGTTACTCCCTCCCTCCCTTCTTCTCCCCTGGAAGCAGACAGCTTATACAATTTGAACATTATTTTCTCCCTGCTGGATAGCTGTTAGTCCCACATATGTTACCAATTTGGAGCACTGTCTTTTAGTCATTACTACACAAATGTAAAAATGGCCAGGAAATGCTTGTTTCTTTATGGGTCAGCGTAGTCGAAAGGGAGCCTGTGACATAAGGCCTTATATCAGAGGCCCAGTATATCTGAGGCCTGAACTAAAGTAGTGGTCAAGCCTCGCTAATATAAAGTCAAGTTAGCAAGAGACAGGCTGTGAGCAGAAGTCAGGCTCTGCCTGTGTGCAGGCTCACAGAAATGGGCAAGAATAGGGCTGTTATTGCAAAAACACACACAAGGAGCCAACATCTGACAACAGGCTGAAAGCAGCGTTTACAAGTAAACTCAGTCTTTTACCCAAGAGTCTTCTTTTGTTGCGTGTGGAAATCTTTACAAGCCTTGTATGCCTGGCTTATCAAAATTAAACAATAATAAGCCTACCTGGTGAGACCCCTATCAAAATGGCGTCTGTGATGAGCAAACACAGAGGTGACAGCCACTGTAGGAATCGGGTGGGCTGGGGCAGCCAGCATAGTACCAGCAATTAAGCAGGAGGCACAATGGGCCTGATTCTCCATCACCTTGCACTCAGGGGCTCTCATCTTGGGCTGCAAGCTATTCTTGGTGTGTGTAGTGGTGGGTTTAAGCTACTTTTACGCCCCTCATCCCAATGACTATGTGGCCAACCAAGGACTTGGTCATTCCCATTGTAAGTTAGAGTAGTCTCTGGGCTGTTGTAATTTACACCCTGCTGACAATGGCTCCAAATGGCTATTCTGGCAGCCAAGATAAGGAGATGCCCCAAGCTCACCCCATGCTATGTCATTTGAGGATTCTCCTTCCCTTCTCCTCCCGCCCCACCGTAGAAATCCATTGGGGTTTGGATCTGGTGGCTTTTCAGTTGCTACGTGCTGCCAGGGAAGTGCAACCAAGATGAGCAAGGGCCAAAATATGGCTCAGGATAGTAAGCGCCAAAGATATAGGTCTCTGACATTTGAGACACAGTCAGTCCATGTGGTGTCAATCAGCTTCGTAGCCTTTTTGTAGGCCAGCCAGTGATGGGTAGCATAATAAACACATGATCAGGGCTGACATTCCATCCAGAAGAGGACATGGATGCATATACAACGTAGCTATTTCCAGTACTTTATAGCACCAACCAAAGCCAGCTCCTGAGACATCAGCCAATCCTTCTGGCTTCTGAACAAGAACAAAAAAGCTTCATCGCGTTCCAGTAATCCACCAGATGATGATGAACAGTCTTTCTCCTGCCAGTGTGCAGCATATGAGGCTGTATTTCAACAGGCACACACAAATCACCCACTAAGGTCAGTGATGACAGCACTTGCCTGCTGATGGGATGCAACAGCTTTCAGTTGCTCATTTCTCAAACAAATAATCAGATTCAAGTCTAGTTAATTTTTTTTAAATAGCTGACTTTCTTCTGTGTTTCTCTCCCCTCTCCAATCACTGCTGTCACATGCTCCCTCTTGCTCTGGGGTTGTCTCTTGTGATCTGATACACTTATTCTAACATAGGATATATTCAGATTGGCAAAATGTGCCATGCCAGGTAAAATACATCATCTGGCCTTATGAACCAGTGTCTTTACTGTTGGCTACAGGCAAAACATATTTTTGCTGAGAAATTTATTTTTATTCAGCCTTATTCCCAGCCAAGGAAATGTTAGGGAAACAAATGAGAGCTTTTTTTATTCCAAAAGAAAAAAAAAGCAAAACGAAAAGATATCCTCCATTGGACAGCCTTACCATGTCATGTGTAAGTGCCTGCATTTTAGATTTTAACACGATTGCCATTGACTAAAGGGGAGGAAATGTAAAGGGAGGGGTCTCCTCACAGAGCAGTGTCTTGATTGTTCCATCAGGCATGTGGAGTTGCTGCTTGTAACTTTATACCCCACTCTGTGGAACAGGCTGCAAGGACACCCAACCTGCCTGAATCCATTGGAATCTGCGAGAAGCATATGTTCCCGGCATTCCACTCCCTGGCAGTGTTCCTAATGGGCATTTGAGGCTTGTGCAGCTCATGGCTATTCAGCGATCCCCTCCAAGGGTTATCCCCATGTGGAAGGTGCTTTTTTGCTCTGAACTCTGCAGGGACAATAGATGGTGTGTATCCTCCAACACCTCCCTGCCCATGTTCTTCCTTTACATGGCTCTGTAAAGTCAGGGAGTGTCCCCTGCAGGGAAAGGGTATGACCACTGTGGCAAAGGTCACTGAGCCCCCCTTCCATGTGGAAGACACGTGATGTGTGCACAGTGTCTTTACTGTTGGCTACAGGCAAAACATATTTTTGCTGAGAAATTTATTTTTATTCAGCCTTATTCCCAGCCAAGGAAATGTTAGGGAAACAAATGAGAGCTTTTTTTATTCCAAAAGAAAAAAAAAGCAAAACGAAAAGATATCCTCCATTGGACAGCCTTACCATGTCATGTGTAAGTGCCTGCATTTTAGATTTTAACACGATTGCCATTGACTAAAGGGGAGGAAATGTAAAGGGAGGGGTCTCCTCACAGAGCAGTGTCTTGATTGTTCCATCAGGCATGTGGAGTTGCTGCTTGTAACTTTATACCCCACTCTGTGGAACAGGCTGCAAGGACACCCAACCTGCCTGAATCCATTGGAATCTGCGAGAAGCATATGTTCCCGGCATTCCACTCCCTGGCAGTGTTCCTAATGGGCATTTGAGGCTTGTGCAGCTCATGGCTATTCAGCGATCCCCTCCAAGGGTTATCCCCATGTGGAAGGTGCTTTTTTGCTCTGAACTCTGCAGGGACAATAGATGGTGTGTATCCTCCAACACCTCCCTGCCCATGTTCTTCCTTTACATGGCTCTGTAAAGTCAGGGAGTGTCCCCTGCAGGGAAAGGGTATGACCACTGTGGCAAAGGTCACTGAGCCCCCCTTCCATGTGGAAGACACGTGATGTGTGCACAGGTGGCCTCCTACATACTACTATACACGTGATTATGTCCATATTACAAAGAAAGCCTCACATGTATCTGGTACTTATTCAAGGGTTGGATTCTGGAGAACCTGCCAGAAAACAGAGCATTCCAAAGGGCAAGAGAAGGAAAAAGCCAGTTTTTCTAGCTTGCAGAAGCAGCTCCCTTTTCAGCAGCGCTCAGTACAGCTCTGAAACTGCCCCGTGCAGACTAATTACACAGCAGGTGAAGGTGAGCATTAATTGCAACAATGTATCGCCTTCTACTGTTCCCATGCACTTCTAGGCAATAGGAACATAGTGACTCTTTAGTTTAGCTTGTGCACACATTGCATGTTTTTGGAATTAACCCTTTTGTTTTCACTGGACTAAGGTATTAAGCCATGCAAAGCACGTATCTAATGTTTCATTCACAGAGTGATGCTGAGTGCAGGTTAAGATGAACAAGTGAAAGTTTATTAAACCCTGTGTACTGCTCTCTCCAGGTAGCTGAATTGCTTCTAGCCTAATTCCCCCTGTTCCACTGGTGTCCCATCAATGACAACTCCTCCAGGGAACATGGGCCCTCTCACTCCAGTTCCATTTGTATCATGATACATCTTCCTTATTTTATAAACATTAAAAACAAATAACTGACACTCAGCCTCCCATTCCCCATCCTTTCTGCCTGAGGCTGCTAGCACATAGCTGAGTTGGAATCTTGTCTTTACCACAGACTCAGCTAGTGATATAGTCTTTGAGATAGTTTGGTCTTCTCTCAACAGATGACCACACCAGGAGTAAGCTATTTCCATCTCCTAGTCTAGCAAACTATCTCTGAGTGGAGACTTCTCCTTTCCTGTGAGGTTGGCCTCTGGATGGTTCTCTGTCTCTCGTAGGATCTCTCTGGGTGTTGTTGTGACACTACACCCCATATTCTTCATATGATTATTATGATATGATTATAGCATAATTATGATGTATTTTATGCAAGATAAGTCTTGTAAGGTTTCAGTGGAAGAGTTATGATTTGCTGAACATGATTATCCTATTTGTATGCATGTATCATTTTTTTATCTGAAGTTATGAATATTGACTAGGGATCTGTATTTCAAATGCGCTTATTCTGGAAATAGTTTAACCTTCCTGTGGGCATTTTGGCCAGCCTGTAAGCAATAACTACTATAACACTGCAAGGTCATGTGACCAGGCCACATGATTCTGGACTCCATCTTGGGATGTCAGTATTTTTCCACAAACCAGTCTGGGAACAAAGTTTTGAAACAAAGGGTTCCCGCCATATGCTAAAACTATATAAGGCAGGAAGTGACATAATCGGTGGTTCTTCACTCCCCATACAAGAAGACACCTGGAAATACCTGAGGAACAAAGACTGAACTGGGGGAAGAGCTGGATCCAGGCTAAAGGGATTTCTAGCCTGTGTATGAAAGACCTGGGGATTCCAAGCTGTAAAGCAAATGCAGCTTGCCCCTTAAGAATCTACAAGTCTGCCTGTACCATCAGTTAGATTTGATATGAATACCAGATTTTCACCCTATCTAGTATATTAGTTAGGTTGCATTTTTGTTTATTTACTAGGTAATCTGCTTTGATCTGTTTGCTATCACTTATAATCTTTTTAGTTAATAAACTTATGTTTAATCCAAAGCAGTGAGCTTTGACTGGTGCGCTTGGGGAAAATCTCTGCTTACCACAAGTGTGCATTGTTCTCTTCACATTGAGGGAGAGTGGGATCAGGTATTAAACCCATATACTGGCCAGATTTGACCAGGACAGGATGGTACTGCTTTGGAGTCCTAGGCTGGGAAGCTGGTGGTTAGAGAGCCTGTGTGTAACTGCAGCTGGGTGTGTCCCTACCTGTGTGATTGCTGGTGAAAGTGCAGGCTCGAGGGCTTTGCAGCTTGTCACAGCAGCACAGTGTGAGAGGGAACTCCGGCAGGTGGGTCAGAGGGCTCAGTGATACCCCAGTTCCAGGTGGCACCCTGAGGAAAACCTGTCACAGTTGTGTCTGATGGTTCATAAATGTCCTGTTTCCTTTTGAATCACTTGCCCCTCTTGCATGGTCGCTTTGTATGACTTGTGTGCCACTGCACCCTTGATATCTCCTTTAGTCCACTGCTTCTGAATCGACACAGGAGTGCCTGTCTCCAGGGCTGGTATGTCCTTGGCTGACCTGTTGTACTCAAGTGGCTGCTGTCTCTGATTGTTGGTTATCTCCTCTCAGCAGCCTCTCCAGCCTTCTTGCTGCAATAGGTTTCCCCTCATTGGTTGCAGGGTTTAGGTCCTTTGTCCTGTCAATGCCTGCAGTGGGCTGTTTTGGCTCCCCTACAATGGGGTAGTTGTGTGTACCAAAAATGCTAACAAAGGATCTGAACAACAAGAAAGAGCCCTGTTTAACTGTCCCTTAGCTGTTTTCAGAGTTGATTCCATGTTACCATTACTCTGTGGATTTGCTGTGAGGGAGTTGTGGGGGTTAAACTCCCATATGTGTGCAAATTCCTTGAATTCTTCCAAGGTGTATGGGGGTCTGTTGTTGGTGAATATAGTGTCTGGAATGCTATATTGTGCAAAGTGGGCCTTCAGTTTGCCAATCACTGATTTGCTGCTTGATTCAGGCATGGTACTGATCTCCAAAAAGTTTGAATTGTAGTTCACGCTAATCAAATACTACTTTTCACTGAAGGCAAATAACTCTACTCCCAGCTTTTCCCATGATCAGGCGGGCAGCTCATGGTAATGGAGTTTCTTTCTGAAGACAGTTATCACATGACCAGCAGGTGTGACACCCTTCTATCAATGAACGGAGTTGTATATTCATTCCTGGCAATACACACTCTGAAGCCTGGCTAAGACAGTTGTCAATGCCCATGTGTGAAACATGTATTGTTTTGCATGACATAGCTACATAATGAGGCAGGGACAACAGCTCTCTGTCCTTGAAAAATGATTCCATCCTGCACACTCAGGTCATTCTTAAGAACATAAAAATGGCTGTACTGGCTCAGACCAGTGTTCCATCTAGCCCAGTATCCTGTCTTCAAACAGTGGCTAGTGCCAGATGCTTCAGAGGGAATGAACAAAACATGGTAATTATGGAGTTAACCATCCCCTGTTGTCCAATCCCAGCTTCTGGCAATCAGAGTTTTAAGGCCATCCAGAGCATGGTGTTGTGTCCTTGACCATCTTGGCTAACAGCCATTGATGGGCCTATCCTCCATGCACTTATCTAATTCTTTTTTGAACCCAATTATACTTTTGGCCTTCACAACATCACCTGGCAATGAGTTCCACAGGTTGACTGTGCATTGTGTGACAAAGTACTTCCTTATGTTTGTTTTAAACCTGCTGCCTATTAATTTCACTGGGTTAACACTGATTTTTGTAAAAAGCAACAGAGGGTCCTGTGGCACCTTTGAGACTAACAGAAGTACTGGGAGCATAAGCTTTTGTGGGTCAGAACCTCACTTCTTCAGATGCAAGTAATGGAAATCTCCAGAGGCAGGTATATATCAGTGTGGAGATAACAAGGTTAGTTCAATCAGGGAGGGTGAGGTGCTCTGCTAGCAGTTGAGGTGTGAACACCAAGGGAGGAGAAACTGTTTCTGTAGTTGGATAGCCATTCACAGTCTTTGTTTAATCCTGATCTGATGGTGTCAAATTTGCAGATGAACTGAAGCTCAGCAGTTTCTCTTTGGAGTCTGGTCCTGAAGTTTTTTTGCTGTAAGATGGCTACCTTAACATCTGCTATTGTGTGGCCAGGGAGGTTGAAGTGTTCTCCTACAGGTTTTTGTATATTGCCATTCCTGATATCTGACTTGTGTCCATTTATCCTCTTGCGTAGTGACTGATTTTTGTGTTATGCGAAGAGATACGGATGTGTTATTTGTTCACTTTCTCCACAGCATTCATGATTTTATAGACCTGTATCATATCCCCCCTTAGTCATCTCTTTTCTAAGTTGAACAGTCCCAGTCATTTTAATCTCTCCTCATATGGAAGCTGTTCCATACCCCTCATCATTTTTGTTGCCCTTCTCTCTACTTTTTTCAGTTGTAATATATCTCTTTTTGAGATGAGGTGACCAGACCAGAACTGCATGCAGTATTCAAGGTGTGCGTGCACCATGGATTTATACAGTGGCATTATATTTTCTGTCTTATTAGCTATCCCTTTCTTAATGGTTCCTAACATCCTGTTCGCTTTTTTGACTACCACTTCGCATTGAGCAGATGTTTTCAGAGAACTATCCACAATGTCTCCAAGATCTCTTTGAGTGGTAATAGCTAATTTAGGCCCTATCATTTGAACATATGGCTCTGCTCCTACCATCACTTTTCTTTTGTCTTCTGGCCATCCTGCTAGTATTGCTCTCTTGGCTGCCTGTGGTTGGAGATCCTTTTCTGCAGTCTCTTTGATTTCCATCAATTGAAATTGGGAGATAGTGCAGCATGTTAATGGATTCAGTGCCTGATTCCCTCCCCCCAAGTCACTGACGATGCATACATATGCCTTGCTCTGTATGTCAGCTAACACTGGTAATCATCTCGGATAATACCTGATCTCTACCTGGTAGTGCTAGAGGTGCATCAACGTGTGAGGCAATCTCTTTGGAGCACTAAGATGGGGCTTTGCCATGATTGTCTCTATGACTGGTAGTCTGATTGCACTATTATTGAATGTCCATAGGTGTACTGATGGAATTGCTCCACTCTGTGCATGGAAATTCATATTATCCCTTGTTGCTTTCCTGTCCTGACAGCTTGAACCTGATATGCTCTTAGACTCAAGAAAGTAAAGATGCCATCCTCCTCTTGATTCTGACTGAATCTTTCTAGGACTTTCCTCTACTCTTGCCCACACTGCTAAAATAGTTCAACTGGCTACATTCCTTGCAATGCTGTCTGAGTGCTGGGCACTTCTCCTTTGGGTGCTCATGCTGTGTCCCCCAGTAAATACATCTCGCCTTGGGTATGGAACCCTGGCCACCTGCTCTCCTTTGCTGTTGTCACACTGCTTGTTCTTCTGGTGGTCGTGTGCCTTCCAGGGCTTTCATCTTTCTCTTAGGGCTCCTGCTGCACACCTCATTTCAAAGCATTTGAGTAATGTGAGATTGCCTTCCCAGAGCAGCCGCTCCCTCAAGTGGTGATTCCAAATGTTGCAGACTATCCTGTCCCGAATCAGGGAATCCATCAAGTCCCCCAAATTGCAGGTAGTAGCCAGTGTGCTTAACACACAGTTTTGTTTTGCTTTGGGGAGCAACAGTTCCCCAGGGCTCCCAGGACTGCTGTGAAGCTTGAGGCAGTGGTGAGCTTCAGCGTGCTCCAGATCTCTCTGCCTTGGTCTGCAACAAGGTAAGGCAACAGCTTTACTTTCCTGCTGTCATCCTCCTGCAGGGGCAGGTCTGTGTACAGCTTGAAATCCTCCTTCTACCCGGTCCATCACTGGGGTAGGCTTGTGTCTGCAAAATCCAGTGCTTTAGGGGGCTTCTGACTAAGTTCAATGGCTCACAACACCAGCTGCTGCACTGCAGAGACCTCACAGCTCAGATGCTTCCACCATGTTTCATTCACGAGTGATGCTGAATGCAGGTTGAATTGAATAAATGGAACTTGCATGGCTCTGTCCATGTGGCTGAGTTGCTTCCAGCCTAATGCCCCATGGTCCCTGTTCCACGGCTGTCCCATCAATAACAGTCCCTCCAGGGAACATGGCCCCTCTGACTCCAATTCCACTGACTGATACATCCAGCACCATCTCCATATTGGTTCCTATCCGCTTCTCTCTCTCTACCTACCTGTGTTAGATCACCTTATTTTTGCACTTCAAAGGAGCTGAATGAGGATCAGAGGTCACTGCTGTGGGCCATTAAACAGCTGTTCAGCCGCAAGTGGGAGCGGGATGATGGAGACTATTATTCGTTGCTTTGCAGTGGAAAGATGCTGTAGGGAATGCTGCTATTCATAACTGCTCTCCTAAAGCTCAGTGCCAGCCATCTGAAAAGGAAACTGGTGGAGGCAGACTTAAGAAATAGAGAGGTGGCACCCAGAGGAACAAATTTTAAAAAGATATCTAAGCTGAAATCATGTGAAAGTGTTTGGAGGAGAAAGGGGTTTCTGTCATATTTTTCCATTTATCCTTTTTCCCTGCAAGCAATCATGGAGGTTTTAAAAATGAGCTTTGAAATGTATCACCCTGAAAAATGTAAATTGAATTACCCTTCCAGTGTTTTGATAGTATTGCATTTATCCCAGTGCCATGCCTTTGACTCCGTAAGATGTCAAGGGACTTGAAAAACCCCGAGTGAGATCTTCACCTCTGCTCCAGCACCTTTGTGCCATGTAAAAGGACCAAGGCAGCATAAAGGGGACTTAAATGTCCCATATCTAGCCAGGATTCCCCCAGTGCAGGCCCTTTGAAGAAAGCTACAAGGCTGCCTCCTGAGGACCCTCTCACAAACTCTGGCATAGGGACATGCTGGGGATGAAATTTCAGTGCTGAGTTTTGACTCCAGGCAGCACTGTGACCCAACAGGTAGCCTGGGCAGGCTTCCATAATTTAAACAAGCCCCAGGGCTGTATAAGTTATGTCGGGGGCCTCTCCATCCCTGGAACAGCCCAGGATCAGGAGTCTGGGTGCAATGGAAGTTTAAAGTCAGCTTAGGCCCTCTCTTCCTGGGTTGAAAGTTCTGTGCTGCACCTCTTAAAGACACAATATGCAGCAAAACTCCATAGTGTTTAAAAACAGGAAGTGAATTATACTGTAACTTATTGAAACTCTAGAGGGATAATATGTAGGTAGAAAGTAAGTACCCAGGTTTACGTTTGGATGGGACACTAGTGTTAAATATTCCTGTATCTGCAAAAAAAATAATTGTATTTTTAATTAATGACCACAACGTTCAAGAGGTTTGTTTTACATCTCATCTGAAAGATCTAATATCTCTAGCAGTGTAGCGCCATTATATTGGGATGTTGGGTCAGTACTGACTAACTTAGATGAAGAAATTATACTTACTCAATCAAGAAATAAGTCTTTTATTTCATTTTATGGTTTTGCCCTAGTGGCCAATTGAAGAAAATTGTATTTAAACAAGGATTTCTTACTAGCCTATTTCCTGTTCCTGCTGGATCTAGTAGTGAAATGCAAGTGCTGAACGTATACAATGTGTTTTTCATAACAGACTGTGATGTCATTGTAGGAGAAGCTAGGTCATGAAGGAGACATTTCTTGTTTCAGACATTTGTGTTTTACAGAATAGCCAACGGAATGCAGAAGGTATATTGTGTTTTGTAGGCACATTCTTTGTTTTTCTAATACCATCCATTGTGAATAAAGGCAAGTTTCCTTTTAAACAAGCGGTAGAAGAGGTTGGGGTCAATTACAGGAGTGGGTGGGTGAGATTCTGTGGCCTGCAATGTACAAGAGGTCAGACTAGATGATCAGGATAGTCTCTTCTGACCTTAAAGTCTATGAGTCTAGTACGGATGAGGGAATTTTTTTTATCTGTTTCAAGGGTACACTTGAAACCTTGCTTCTCTGGAGTGCAGAAATAGATTAGTGGCACAATATTGTCTTAAGCAAAATGCTGAAAACACTTGAAGTTCTTACCACATCCTCCTCTAATTTAATGTGCAGAACAAGCAATGTACACTTACTATATCCCAGGAAAAGAGATGTTTGAATCTCATCTGCATACATTCCTCCCAAATTATTAAACAACAAAGAGGATTGAGGAAACAGTAACAGAACCCATAGAACATGCTGGCAAGTGGTTTATTGGGGCAATTCAAATGAAAGGTGGGGGGTTTGTGTCATTAGTTAAAAAAAAAGGCAATCTGTGCCTATAACAGAGGATGCATTGCTGCATGATATATAGTCCACAGATCCATTCAGATTTGACCAAAATTGTTGTATTGTATCTAACTCACTTGTTGTTTAACATTTATTGGGAGCACATTTTTACTGCTCTGATTGCAGGCCTGACAGACTGAAGAGAGAGAGAACCATTGAGCATTCCAGAAAACAGAGCTAACTTTTCCAAATTTTACATGCATACAAATACCTCTACAAATGTTCAGTCTGGGACACAAGAGGAAGACACAAGGGCAACAGGGAGCCCTCCACCAAATGAAGGCTTTTCTGCCTAGTAACTGCTTAGGACGGGATAAAATTAGGACTTCTGATTTTAGGTTTTAGCTGATAAATCAGGGTGTGTTATCGATGTTTTTTAAAAAAAAAAGGAAAAAAGAAAAATTGGTATTTATCCAGTAGACACTAGAAAAACACCGCCTATCATTAGCGGTATCTAAGGGCTTGTCTACACAGAACAGTAAGTTGGACTACGGGGGTACGATTTCCAAAGTGAACTAATGTGTTGTGCATTAATCGGTCTGTGTAGACACTGCTAGTGCTCACTAAAGGGTGCTTTAATGTAGTGCTGTTTGAAACAATACTATATTAAAGTGCATTAGGGAGCATTACAAACAGATTGCTCATTACAGCATATAGTACTGTAATGAGTAATGTATATAATGTACATTGCTCACTACCATATATACAAAGACTGACCTGAAACCCTCTGATTTTTGGACAGGTACACAACTCAAAAATTGCTAAAAATCATCCCCCCAAAATGAACCCCAAGAAACAGAAGCCCTAGTTAAAATGTATCTATCTCACACACCCATTACTAGATAATAGTGGGTTTAAATATGAGATGTTCACAACCTAAAGAACAACAATTGATTTTTGTTGCTTCTCTCTCTTTCCTCTTCTCTTCAGCACATTTCCTCTTCCTCTTTTCTCTCTCCCCTCCCC
Organism: Chrysemys picta bellii; assembly: GCF_011386835.1. Taxonomy (NCBI): domain Eukaryota; kingdom Metazoa; phylum Chordata; order Testudines; family Emydidae; genus Chrysemys; species Chrysemys picta. Next base: position 124,404,340 of record NC_088793.1, on the reverse strand, counting down.
CCAGTTTCTACAGCAGGTAAGAGTGCATATATCAGATCCCCAAAAGTTCAGGATTTTTTGGTTCTTTATTCAAAACTTTCTCAGCAATCTGAAATTTGTTTATTACACTTGGTAACCCTGGAACATTTTAGGTTAGTTAATACACAGCCAGGGAATTTTGCTAGCTTCTGCCCCCAAATCAATCACCACTAATAAATGAGAGTAGTCAGAATGTACAATGTAGTTTTGAAAAGGCAACTAAGAGGTCACCTTTGAAGTAGGTACTGTGTCATTTCTCTTCCTCAACTTGAGTGGAAGCCAGTGGCAGGTCCTCAGGGCCGGCTTTAGGATTTTTGCCGCCCCAAGCAAAAACAATTTTGGCCGCCCCCCCGTTTTTTTTCTTACTCCACCCCCGGCCCCGCCTCAACTCCGCCCCTTCCCCAAATCCCCAGCCCTGCCTCCTCCCCCCAGGCTCTCAAGGTAGGGTGGGAGGGAGGGAGGGGGAGAAGCGGCGCGCAGGCCGCGGCCACTCGGAGTCTCCCCCTCCCACCCAGGCTCTCAAACCTGGGAGGGAGGGGGAGCAGCGGCGCATGAATCAGCTGTTTCGCGCGCCGCGGCCGCTCGGGATCTCCCCCTCCCTCCCAGGTTTGAGAGCCTGGGAGGGAGGGTGAGCAGTGGCGCGCGAATCAGCTGTATTGTGGGCCGTGGCGCGCGAGCGGCAGCGGTGGAGATGAGCTAGGGCGGCCGGGGCACATTTTTAGGGGCGGCAGGGGCGGCATTCTGGCGCCGGCCATGCCGCCCCTAAAAATGTGCCGCCCCAAGCACCAACTTGTTTTGCTGGTACCTAGAGCCGGCCCTGCAGGTCCTTGAGCAGTTTCATGTCTCCAGGTAGAGACAACACAAACAAGCCAGATCTCATAACTGAGTAATCAAGTCAATTATTTGCTTTTCTAAAACTGCTTCATGTTCAACTCCAGCGCTCCATTCTTCTGAAAACAGTCTTGATTTCCTTCTACTTTGTTAGCCAATTTTGTGCTGCCCCCGTGCGCTTCCCCTTCCCTTCCACCTTATCTGTGTCCCAGGAAATTGTATCCCCATGTTTTATTACAACAAATAGAAATATTTCCAGGATATGTACAGCTGTGCTCTTGAACTTGTGACATTTAAAGGGCAATAGAATGCTAATGCAACTAATAAAACAGAAAAATGGGTTTATATAAGTCAGTATGAGAGTAGCTCAACCTATTGTTTAAACAGACTAATTTTGACAATTTATATTTGGAGGCGACTGCGGGGAGAGGGGAGGCCCTGGGGATTGGAACAGCACAGTAAAAACAAACCTCCTGTCAGTGGAAAGTAAACATAAGTTGTCATATTCTCTCTTTCTTTTAAAAAATTTCCAGCCAGTTCTATCGAAAGGATTCTTTGTCATTCAATCCCTGAAGGTGACAATTCAGGAGGGTAATGCAATGTGTTGATTTTTGTGTTATGTAAGATGCTATAATATACAAAAATAATTTTTTAATTGATTTTTGTTTTTTTTTACTTGAACAACAACATTGTTTTAGACCCCATATGGATGGTTAGAAAAATTGAATTCTAACATGTAAAACTATTAACATATCAATAGCATTTGCAGGTCATGTCCTTTCTGTATGAGTCCAGCATATTAAAATTGTAGTGATCTAGAATATACACCGTGTAGCCTTATGTTATTGATAGATGTGGAGTGATATACAATAAGAGAAAGTATCTATAAACCTTATATCTTCAACATTAGTCATTAGCTTAGTTTACAAGGAAAGGACCAATAATTAATAACTCATTAAATAATATTTTAGAGCTAGTCAGATAACAAACATAGATTTGTGAATCTATTCACCAAGACCTCTAATTCAATTTGCTGCTACTAATGAGGTCATATCATTATTTGTTGAACATGAATATTCATTTAATGGAGCGTCAGGGGATTTGTTCATGAATCCTTACTGACTATTTGTGATTGGAGGATGTTTGTTGGGGCTAGCCAGACAGCAACAATTCTGGTTTGTGGAAAATTTAAGGTTTTGAAAATTCTTGTTTAACATCAAACAAAAGTTTTTGAATCTTTTTGCAGAACACCATGAAGGAGAGAAGAGAGACTCACCTGCTCCAGAATTGCCAATACTCCCATGGTTAGGGCACTAACCTCTGATGTGGGAGACCAAGTTCAAGTCCCTGCTTTATCTGATTCACCAGCTTGCTATAGAGCCAGTCTGTCTCTCCTGGTGGAGCTGTCATATTTGTATATGGGCCAGAGACAGAGAGTGACCCTGTGGCCCACTGGCTATTCAGAGCAGCCACTTGACCCTCACATTCCCACATCTCAGGTAAGTGTGCTAACCACGAAGATACTAGCTATTCTTGAGTGGGTCTCTCCATGAGTGATATCCTGGACCTGAGAAAGGTTTGTCAAAACTGATCTATTTCCACAAATAAGGTTTTGTTTTGATGAATCTGCATTTTCTGTTGAAAAATGTTCTATTGAAAAATTCCTGGCCAGCTCTATTAGTTAGTCTTCTGCTGCAAAAGTTTCAAGTATTTAGTGAGGAAACAGAAAATATAATGTGACCAATCGCACACTGCAGACAGACAGCAGATAGTCACAGTGAACATTTTGTGAACAACCAATGGCCTGAAAGTCTGTACCCCTAAAATGTTTAGGGGTTATTTACAAATAAGTAGAAATCCATTGAATTGTTTTTAAAATTATTTTTAAAATAATTATTTATGTATGTGTATAGAAATCAAAATTGCAATATTTTGTCCTTGCTTTGGGTGGGTCAAAGTAATACTGATGGCTGCTTGCCCTGTGATACAGCTTTGTATGCAAAACTGGGGCACTGCTTCTCCTTTGTCAATGGGTCCGTAACTTCCTCCTACGCCCCCGCCCTGGCACATTCTACTCTTGGTACTAAACCTCAACATTTTTCTTGGCTCATAGGCTTGCCTATGAAGTCCTTGGTAGTTGTATCCTTTACCCCAGGGGCAGGCAAAATTTTTGGACCAAGGGCCGCATCAGGTTTCGTAAATTGTATGAAAAACCAATTAGGGGAGAGGGTCGTAGCCCCTCCCCCCCGGGACTCCTGCCCCATCCAACCCCCCTGCTCCCTAATGGCCCCCTCGGGAGCCCTGTCCCATCCACACACACCCTCCCTGTCCCCTGACTGCCCCCAGCTGCCCCATCCAACTCCTCCTTCCTGACTGCCCCCCCGGGATCCCTGCTCCCATTCAACCCCCTGTTGCCTGCCCCGACCACTATCCATACCCCTGCCCCCTGACCACCACCCCCAACCCCCCCTGCCCTATATCCAATCCCCATGCTCCGTGTCCCCTTATCGCGCTGCCTGGAGCACCAGTGGCTGGCAACGCTACAGCCGCACTGCCTGGCTGGAGCCGGGCCACACTGCCGCTGCCATCACGCAGCACAGAGCACCGGTCAGGCCCGGCTCTGCAGCTACACTGCCCCAGGAGCTCACAGCCCTGCTGCCCAGAGCATTGCTCTGGTGGCAGAGCGAGCGAGCTGAGGCTGCAGGGGAGGGGGAAGGGGAGACAGCAGGGGAGGGGCCGGGGGGTGAGCCTCCTGGCCCAGGAGCTCGGGGGCCAGGCAGGATGGTCCCATGGGCTGGATGTGGCCCGCAGGCCATAGTTTGCCCATCTTCGCTCTACCCTTTATGATCTTGTTAGATTCTTGGGTGTGATGTCAGCATCTTTCGGGCTGCTTCTAGTCTCAGATGAAACATTGGCTGGGTCTACGCTACTCATTTGCTTGGTTAATGATCTGTGCTGGCTTGAAATCGTCTAGAAGACTGGCTTCTAGCTGGAACCACAGTTAGAGTCTGTCCTTCAGTTATGGCACTAACCTCCGCTACTCTGTATTCACCAGGCCCCTTCTCACCAGGTCAGTAATCTGAGGTGGTTTATCACTTCCATTGTTTGTTGCTTGATTATGTACTTTCCCTATAGCAGCCCTTCCTTTCTCTGGCCCAGATTACAAATATTCTTCCCTTGATATCGCTCCTTTTCCTTTGTCCCCTGCATGTTCCCTCTCTAATATACCCTCCCTGCTTGCCTTCCTTTCGCCTCCATTCTTTCCTCAGTCCCTGGGAAAAGGCAGATTAGACAAAAAAGTTGCTCTCTGTAGACCCAGCCCCCCAATAACTTTTGCTGCTTTGCCCTGCAATCTGGATTTCAAACCAGTACTCTTGTTGGTGACAGTCCAGACAGGTGTTTCCTGGTTGCTGTGCTTACTTCCTGATTGTTCACACATGCTATTCTGGAGCCTTAAAAATTCCTCTTATCCTGCAGGAGTGTGTGTGTGGGGAGGAGGAGGGTTTGTTTTGTTTTTGGGTTTTTGTACAATGTTATTCAGTGGAATTCATCCTGCCGAGCAGGAAATCCTTCACAGGACAGGTGAAATTTTATGCCTTCAAGACTATAGGGGAAAGGAGTTTTGTCTGCAAGTTTCTCTTTGGTGCTTTTCTAGGATAAATGTTTGTTCAGAATTCATGGGTGCCTACAACTTTAATATTAAATTCCCCTTAAACACTAAAGCACTCTTATTAATCTTCCCTGTCCATCTCTTTTTCACCTAGATTGTTTAGTCCCCAAATGCTTTTCCTCTGGGGATGTCACATAAATTTCCTGCCATCCCATCCAGATGACAACTGATCATGCTGCAGGGCTCTAAAGGTATTTTGAAGGGGCTACAATCCTTCTGACAGTTGGCTGCAATAAAGTCAAAGCTGGACCTTCCTGCTTCTATTGACTCACCAGCTTTGCAGTAAAATATCTATTCCTTGCTTCTCATAATAGTTTTTCAGTGATAAAGCCTGCCCAACATTAGCTACGCCTGGCCGACAGGATCTAAGTTACCAGGATTCAGCTGCCTGACCAGCCTTACAGCTACCTCACTGCAGCCTGGTGCTGGTCATGTGACAAGCTGCCGGCTTTTATATGGAAACAGTCACACTCCTGTAAATATTGCTCAGATATGTAATAATAGAAAACTGCTAGTCTCAGAAAGTTCTCAAGGAGACTTGATTTTTTGCCTTTACATCTTATGTGGGTGGAGACACCATGTAAAGGCTAAACTCATCCATTAAAAGATGTAGACCTGGGTGCTCTGTTCTGTTGTTTAGCCACCTAATCTTCCATTAACATGGTCTTAGTTTTATGATGTAAAAGAACACTACAGCTGGTATACCCGTTATTAATTACTCGATATCTGATGCTTCAGTTGCATAGCTAGTATTAATGGCTAGAAAATCATAACACCCATGAATGATTATTCATCTTGAAATACCTTTGCTTAAGGTCTATTCAATCTTTCAAAAGTAATTCAGGCATATTAGGAATTTGCTAATGACCTTCTGCAGATGATGTAAATCTTCCAAAAAAGTAATTATACTTTCCTTAAAAGCTTGTCTCGCTACATCCATCAAAAATAGATGACATTAACACAGGTGTAATAAGAATGCTAGTGTTTAGATTTGGATACTAGAAACACAGGAACTGTATACTGGATCAGACTAGTGGTCCATTTAATCCATGATGTTGTCTCTGACAGCGGCAGGTACCTGATCCTTTAGAAAAATGAGCAAGAACACAATTATGGATGATTATGGAATAAGCTGCCTATCGGGGATATTTTTATGCCTTGAAGTATATGAGGGTTTAGATCCCTTATAATGTTTTGAATGGTAGCCGTGTATGGATTAGAAACACTCCTCTTTAAAGTCTTTTTCCTGTGGGAGGAAGGTTCTAAAATACAAGATGTTTTATGTTTGTTTATTGTATTACAGTATCATCTAAAGGCCCCAGATGAGATAGGGGCTGCATTATACTAGGTTCTGTACATGGAATTTTGCCCTAACTTTGAATAGTAAGTTTGAATAACCACCTTTAAGGAAAACAGTAATGCTGCGGGTACTGTGGGCAGTATTCCTTCCTTCTAACTATTCTTCTTTAGATATATATCTTTGTACATAGATGCTACGTTCAGTTGTGGGTGGGGGAATCTTTTCAGTTGTTTCATTGTTGCTTTGTGCCCCTTCCAATCTGTTTGTCTCCCATCTTACACTTAGATTGTAAAGCTCTTTTTGTTATGTATTAGCACAGTGGGGTCCCACTTCCTAACTGGGCCAACTAGGAGTTATGCCAACACAAATTAATAATAATCCACCAACACACTGTGCCCATTATTTAGGCTGTTATCAAGGTTCATCATGTAAAATTAATGTAGTGTACTTAATATGACTGCTCAGTGCTATTATTCACCAAACTGCTTAAGGTACTCAGCAGGGCACTAGGTGTATCGTGACAGTCCCTCAGTGATCAACTAAAGATTGAAGGGGCTGGAAGTCAAACTTTTCCTTGCTTAGGGCACATACCCCTAAAGAGAGTCCCAAAACGGCCTTCGGGAATTGTAACAGGAAACATGCAATCCTTGTCCTTGTTTGTCCAAATCAACGAATAAATCAGCAGGTTCCAGCTCTCGTTGGTACCAATGTGGTGAAGTACTTAACTGAAGACTGTAAACAAGAATGGCTTTCTGGTTTTATGATGATTTCATTACCAGATGAGCAGGCAGAAACCTACTTGTACATCTTCCTCAGTTAGAAACTGCATCAGGAAGCGGAAGGTGAGGTGACTTCGAAGCCATTCCAGGCGTGAACCAGACAAGTGTCTCCTTCAGACTTTGATAGTCTGCAGCAACATCCATGTGAATTGTTGACAGTTGGTGTGATCTGAAGAAACGTATAGCCCATTTGCATCGCCTGTGGTGCTTGTTCATCAAAAAATGGGAGCCCTCTGGATGGTGGTAGACAATAGAAAACTGAACAGCATTACTTAGAAGGATACTTATACTTTACCTATAATCAAGAAATGGAGGGCTGGAAGCGACCTTGAGAGACCACCTAGTCCAACCCCCTATGCTGAAGCAGGACCAAGTGTACCTATACTATCCGTGACAAATATTTGTCTAACATGTTCTTAAAAACCTCCAGAGATGGGGATTTCACAACCTCCCTGGGAAGCTATTGCACAGCTTAACTAACCTTATATTTGGAATTCCCCCCTGTAATATCTAACTTAAATCTCCCTTGCTGCAGATTAATCCAATTACTACTTATCCCACCTTCAGTGGACATGGGGAACAATTGATCACCATCCTCTTTATAACAGCCCTTAACGTATTTGAAGACTGTTATCAGGTCCCACTCACTCTTCTTTTCCCAAGACTAAACTTGCCCAGTTTTTTAACCTTTCTTCATAGGTCAGGTTTTCAAAACCTTTTATCATTTTTGTTGCTCTCCTTTGGACACTCTCCAATATGCCCACCTCTTTCCTAAGGTATGGTACCCAGAAAGTGACACAGTACTGTAGCTGATGCCTCACAAGTGCTGAATAGAGCGGGACAAGTACCTCCCAGGTCTTACATATGACAGTCATCTTAATACACCCCAGAATGATATGAGCCTTTTTTGCAACTGCATCACATTGTTGACTTATATTTAATTTGTGATCCACTGTCACCCCCAGATCCTTTTCAGCAGCACTACAGCCTAGCTAGTTATTCTCCATTTTGCAGTTGTGCGTTAAATTTTTTCTTCCTAAGTGTAGTATTTTGCTCTTGTCTTGACTGAATATCATCTTGTTGATTTCACACCAATTCTCCAGTTTGTCAAGTTTGTTTTGAAATCCTGTCCTTCAAAGTGCTTGCAACCCCTCCCAGCTTGGTGTCATTCACAAATTTTAGAAGCATGCTCTCCACATCATTATCCAAGTCATTAATGGAAATATAGCCCCAGGACTGATCCCTGAGGAATCCCACTAGATATGCCCCATCCTTCCAGTTTGACAGCAAACCATTGATAACTAATCTTTGACTATGGCTATATAACCAGTTTTGCACTCACCTTATAGTCATTTCATCTAGACCACGTTTCCCTAATTTGATTATGAGAATGTGATGTGGAACTGTCAAAAGCCTTACTAAAATCCCCTATCCACTTGACTGGTAACCCTGTCAAAGAAGGAAATTAGGCTGGTTTGGCTGATTTGTACTTGAAAAATGCATGTTGGCTATTACTTATAACCCTATTATCCTCTAGGTGCTTACAGAGTGATTAATTTGTTCCAGTAACTTTCCAGGTATCAACATTAGGATGACAGGTCTATAATTCCCTTTTTGTTCCCCTTTTTAAAGATAGACATGTTTGCCCTTCTCTACTCCTCTGGGACCTCACCCATCCTCCATGAGTTCTCCGTGAGATAATTGCTAATGGTTCTGAGATTGGTTCAGCTAATTCCTTAAGTATCCGAGGCTGAATCTCATCAGACCCTGCTGACTTGAATACATGTAACTTATCTAAATATTTTTAACCTGTTCTTTCCCTATTTTGGCTTGCGTGCCTTCCCCCTTGTTGTTAATATTAATTGTGTTGAGAATCTGGTCACAGTTAACCTTTTTACTAGGGCTGTCAAGCGATTAAAAAAATTAATCGTGATTAATCGCACAATTAATCGCACTGCTAAACCACAATAGAATACCATTTATTTTAAATATTTTTGGATGTTTACTACATTTTCAAATATAGTAATTTCAATTACAACACAGAATATAAAGTGTACAGTGCTCACTTTATATTTATTATTATTACAAGTATTTGCACTGTAAAAAGAAAAAAAATATTTTTCAATTCACCTCTTACAAGTACAGTAGTGCAATCTCTTTACCATGAAAGTTGAACTTACACATGTAGAATTATGTACAAAAATTTCATTCAAAAATAAAACAATGTAAAACTTTAGAGCCTATAAGTCCACTCAGTCCTACTTCTTGGTCAGGCAATCACTCAGACAAACAAGGTTGGTTACAATTTGCAGGAGATCATGCTGCCTGCTTCTTGTTTACAATGTCACCTGAAAGTGAGAACAGGCATTCACATGGCACTGTTGTAGCTGGCGTTGCACGATATTTACATGCCAGATACGCTAAAGATTCATATGTCCCTTCATGCTTCATCCACCTTTCTAGAGGACATGCTTCCATGCTGATGATGGGTTCTGCTCAATAATGATCCAAAGCAATGCAGACCAATGCATGTTCATTTTCATCATCTGAGTCAGATGCCACAAGCAGAAGGTTGATTTTCTTTTTTGGTGGTTTGGGTTCTGTAGTTTCTGCATTGGAGTGTTGCTCTTTTAAAACTTCTAAAAGCGTGCTCCACCCCTCATCCCTCTCTGATTTTGGACGGCACTTCAGACTCTTAAACCTTGGGTCGAGTGCTGTAGCTATCTTTAGAAATCTCACATCGGTATCTTCTTTGCGTTTTGTCAAATCTGCTGTGAAAGTGTTCTTAAAACAAACATGTGCTGGGTCATCATCTGAGACTGCTATAACATTAAATATATGCAGAATGCGGGTAAAACAGATCAGGGGACATACAATTCTCCCTCCAAGGAGTACAGTCACAAATTTAATTGATGCATTATTTTTTTAATGAGCATCATCAGCATGGAAGCATGTACTCTGGAATGGTGGCCAAAGCATGAAGGGGCATACAAATGTTTAGCATATCTGGCATGTAAATACCTTGCAACACCAGCTACAAAAGTGCCATGCGAACGCCTGTTTTCACTTTCAGGTGACATTGTAAATAAGAAGCAGGTAGCAATATCTCCCATCAATATAAACAAACTTGTTTGTCTTAGTGATTGGCAGAATAAGAAGTAGGACTGGGTGGACTTGTAGGTGCTAAAGTTTTACACTGTTTTGTTTTTAAGTGCAGTTATGTAACCAAAAAAAAATCTGCATTTATAAGTTACACTTTCATGATAAAGAGATTGCACTTCAGTACTTGTATGAGGTGAATTGAAAAATACTATTTCTTTTATCATTTTTACAGTGCATATGTTTGTAATAAAAATAATATAAAGTGAGCACTGTGCACTTTGTATTCTGTGGTGTAATTGAAATCAATATTGAAAATGTAGAAAAACATCCACAAATATTTAATAAATTTCAGTTTGTATTCTATTGTTTTAAGTGCGATTCATCGCGATTAATTTTTTGAGTTAATTGAGTGAATTAACTGTGATTAATTGACAGCCTATCATTTACTGAAGACTGAAGCAAAACAGGCATTAAACTCCCTCAGCTTTCTTGATGTCATCCATTATTAGTTCTCCATTCCCGCTAAGTAGACAACCTACACTTTCCTCCATCTCTTGCTTCTTGCTTTATAGACCCTCTTATTGCCATTTATGTCCCTTGCTAAGTGTAACTCATTTTGTAATTTAGCCTTTCTGTTTTGTCCCTGTATGCTTGTACTATTATTTTGTACTAGTCATTAGCAATTAGTCCATATTTCCACTTTTTGTAGGATTCCTTTTTGATTTTCAGGTCTTTAAAAAGCTCCTGATGGAGCCTCTTACTATTCGTTCTTATTTTTTCTTTCCAGAGGGATAGTTTGTTGTTGCATCATTCAGTCATCAGATTCAAAGCCAATTCTTCACTTTTAGTCAGAATCAAGTCTAAAATGGCTGTCCTCCTAGTTAGTTCCTCCACTTTCTGAATCAAAAAATTGTCCTCAATTTAGTCCAGTAATTTACTGGACATTTTGTATTTTGGGGGATTACTTTTCCAACAGATGTCTGCGTAGTTAAAGTCCCCCATTACTACTTGGTCTTGGATGTTTCTGTTATTTGTTCTAGAAATGCCTCATCAACCTTCTCCTCCAGATTTGGTGGTCTGTGGTAGATCCCCTACCAAGATAATCATCTCTGTTTTCTTTTATCTTCATCTAGAGAGTTTCAACTGGTCTGCATCTCCCCTCCTTCTGAACCTCAGAACAATTGTATATATTCTTAATATGCAATGCAACATCACCTCTCTTTTTACCCATGCCTGTCCTTTCTGAACAAGATGTACCACTCCATACCAATATTCCAGTCATGAGATGTATCCCACCAAATGTATGTGATGACAGTTAAGTCATAAAGGAAACCTTTGCTTTATTTGCAGGATTCAAATGGTTTTCCATGTTGGATCTGAACAGTGGATATTACCAAGTTCCTGTAGAGATACAAGTTCATGCAAAAACACTTTTACCAAGCCGTCTGATAACTGACAATTCAAAACGCCTTCATGACATACCAATGCCCTAGCAACCTTTTAGTGAATGCTGGAGCATGTCATGACAGGCATGAATCTTACTGAAGTTGTTGCATTTCTAGATCTGGTTATTTTCTCAGCTACTCAAGAAGAACATGAGGCATGTCTTCTAAGAGTTTTGAGTAGACTGTAGCAGTATGACTTGAAACTGGCACCTTCAAAATATAAGATCTTTCAGAGTTCAGTGAAATACTTGGGTCATACCATCTCCCACAAGGTGATTTGTCCAGATAAGAAGAAAACAGATGTTATTGCGACATGGCTGTACCTAACCACTACTGGAGAACTTCGTATTAGGAATTACACAACTGATTTTTAATGTTTTGGAAGGCAACCTCCATTACCAGTTTATCTGTGTTTTGAAATTTAGAGGAAGGGTGACACAACGTTAAGAATGTGCGAAGGACCTAGGCAAATGCTTGCAGATAGATGGAAGCCACTAGTTTATGTAGTAGTAGAACAACTTGAAGGTGATTTACTTGTTTACAGTAAATCAACAGTGGGAGAAGGTTCCAGTCAAACTCATGCATGTTTCTGCTCCAGAGCCAACAGAGAGAGACCTGCTGGGAGAACTGCTGGCAGAAACTCCAGTAGGCAGAAGAAACCTACAGGAAGTAGCTAATGCGGCTGTGCACTGCAGACCGAGGAAATGGATGATTTTTTATTTGATTCAAACTAGAGTACTGTATTCAATGAAGATCAGAGGGAAAAGAGACAAACAAGGGAAACTCCGCAAGATGAACGCTCCATTGGATTGGAGGTGAATTTGCCAGTTATTCCCATAAAGCCCATAGCAGAGATTGAGAATCCATCTCCTTGGAAAGATTGGAGGGGAGTATATTAGAGTGATAGGAGCACCCTCCTAAGCCATTGCATGTGTAACACCTCAGTTTCCCTGCAGCCTGCTTCCCTGTTCTCAGCTCCCCATGGAGCACTGCTAGCAACTCTCTAGCTCCTGCTTCCTCACTCTGCTCCTGCTTACCATGCAACTCTGCAGCCCATCCTGCTCTTCTGCCACCTTCCCAGAGAGAGAGCAGGTCTAACCCTTTCAAAGAGTTTCCACCTCCTCCACCTATTGGCTGGGACATGAGTCTAGATCTGTTCTTCCACCCTGGAGGGTCATAGATTAACAGGGAGGGGTTGCTGGTAAGGGTAGTTTCCTGCTTAGCACATTCATCACTGTAGCTTCAGGGATATGAAAGTATATTGTAAATTAATGTATTGGTATACGTATAGGCTTGCTCGCCTGCCTCCTGCCTCACCTCCCCACCTGCCACATCACCTGAATATAGGGACAAATGGTGTCCCGATCGTACATCAGTTGGGATGTGGGACAAAGGGCTAAATATTCGGACAGTCCCGATTTTATAGAAGTGCAGGGCCCCCAAAGTGCGGGGCCGAGGGTGGTTGCCCCGATTCATCCTACCCAAGGGATGGCTCTGAGTATGTACTGTGATAGAATGTGTGCACATTGTTCTCTTGGCTCACAGAGATCAGGATTGAGTCACACCTGCTGGCCCAGGGAGAGGCAAGTGAGCACCTTGTTTTGTATCAGTAAGGACTGTGGATTCACTCTCATGTGAGGGAGGCAGGGTTAACATCACCAGCCCTCCCTTTGCCGCTTCCTTGGTGAGTAAAGACACACCTGAAGGGTGTGGGTATGAATTGGTACATCCCCCAGCTACTCTAGCCAAGCTCCCTCCCCAGCCAGCACTGCCTACTTCCAGGACTGTGCTAGCTATCTGCTGTCCCCCAACAAGATGGGACGGGGTGGGGTGGGGAGGTTCGTGATTTACAGTCACTTTGGGCTGCATTATCTTCTGTCTGTGGACTTGCGTCCACTGGGAGCTCTGCATTAGGCCACCATAAACTGGTGTAATTCAGGACTTAATCTGGCTCATAGGATTTTAGTATCTACCAGTATCCACTGACCATTTGTTTGAGGAGATCAGATTTCCAGACACTAAACTCACAAATTTAGGATATATCCAGCTCTAAAAATCGGTTGAAATTCCTAGTTTTAAAAGGGGAGGAGGCTTTTTAAACCTGACCACGCAGACAGGGAGGCACAGCATGGGTGAGTAGAAGGCCATGTAGAGGCTCTCTACATATCCACCACTCTTCAGGCGTGTCTTTCCTCTACTCACCTGCCTCTCTGTCTAAGCTGCTATTTATACCTGTGCTAATGGGGCTACATGGGTACGTATATTACACGCTGCAGAAAGAAGCATGCAGGATAGATGCACCCTGAGAGCTGTGAACCTTTTGGCAAATAAATCGTACTTTGTTTTAAAGAAGCTGTCCCTGTGTCACTATTTCTGTCCTGAAGGGAAAATTGTACAGGTGCCAAGCCTGTTGTGCCTGGTAAGTATCACGGTTGGTAACCAGCGGCAGACCCAGTATATCACCAAACTGCACTAAATGGCTGACTCATGCAATGATCAAACCTTAAAGTTTGATTAATTCAGGATAAATTAGTAATACAGACAAAGGATGCAAAAGCCTGAATGTGGATGCTCAGAGAATCAACACTAATTGTACCAACAGCTATAGACGTGTGCAAAGCTAGTGAACAAGCTCACATCCAAACACAGAGAATAAGTGAAGCAAACACAGAAATAATGTACTAGTGCAGGGAAAACATGAAATACAACAAAAAACTACACCACCAAAGCTCATGCAAAAGCAAATGCACAAATACAAAGCAGGAAAGACAAACAAAATGCAAAGGACCTGTGGATACTGTGGAGAAAAACATGACAATGGAAAATACCTTCTGTGATGAAAGCGGGACTCTTCTGTAATGTTTCTATTAACGTGTCTCAGTTTACCCATTTGACTTTGCATTGTTACCCACAGGGTGCAGAGGAATTAAAAATTTTCTCATTTAAGACTTAGACAAAGGAACAAGGAGGGAGCACTGGGATCTGTACAGAGCATTGATTGGGCTATGGCTTCCACCAATATGATTTTAAGATTCCCTGTCTAATCCAAACCGAAAAACTTTGAGATGTTGTATTCCAGGTAATGATTAAACCTACCTTGTTTTGAAAAGGTTGTTCAGTGTCACAGTAAGTACTTACTGACATGCATTGCACCCTACTAAGGTAAAGTCTCTCTCGGGATTCTGACTTTGGTTGGACTCACTGCAGAGAGCCATGGAGATTGCTGGAGCCTGTAGGTGCAGTCTCAGCATTGTTACCCCGGGGTCTGCTCTGAAAAACATTTTGAATTGACAGATTACTACATCTCTGTCATCTTTAGGAACCATAGATGGCAGTTCATTTGTGTGTATTTGCTTGCTTGTGTTAACTTGCAAATAACTGACTTGTTTCTTTTTCCTAGATAAGAAACTTTTAGTTAATGACAGGATTGGCTACAAGTATTGCCTTTGGTGGGATACAAAGGCAACTTTGTTGAGATACAAATTGATCTGAGGTATGTGATGGGTCTCTTGGGACTGGAAGTAACCTGAATCTTTTGTGATCTTTGGTGTATAGCATCCAACTACCACTAAATCCAGCTGCCTGGGTGGCAAGATAGACTGGAAAGCCCAAGGGGACTGTCTGTGGCTCCATGGTAAGACTGTTATAGTGATCCAGAGGTTCACATTTGTTACTGGGTTGGTGAACTCTAATCACTGCTCTACAGCCAAAATGCTTCTGAAATAAATGTAGTCAAACTTTACTAATTCTGGGTCACTGAGAACAAAAATGATGCTTAAAATTGTTGATTGGCTCTAGTTTTCAAGATATGCTATTGGGTCAGTATATACAACCCTTGACATGGGAATGGCAGAGGATAAGTGAGTTATAAAGGGAAGGGATCTCAATTTAAACCAGAAATGACTAAAATATATCTTTGACTGGATCTATGAATAAATCTATGACTGGGTTTGGACAGTACTTGCTTTTTAGGCAAAACAATGAATGATGCAATCTGAAGCTGGTATTGCATCATACATGATATGAATTGCATCATGTTATTCCTAGAAGTCATGGATGATGCAATCATAACGAAGCTTACATCACTCTGCTGAACAAATTGCCCTATGTCAGCTCTAGAAATCATACAGTGTCGTGCTCTCTTATTTGTCAGTGTTTGATTTTGCAAAGGGACACATTTCTGCTTAGCCAAAGTGAGCAGAGATGCCTCGTACTTGTGTGAACGGTGCAGATAACTTCTGTTATGTTTGTGGTGAAGTGACTTTTGCATCACAAAAGCACAGTATAACTACTATGGTTAAGAAAGCCTATCACCTTTATTTTGGCTGCAAAATTGGAGATCAGGACAAGAGGTGGGCCCCACACATATGCTGCAACACTTGTGCAATAAATCTTCGCCAGTGGTTGAACAGGAAAAGGAAATCTATGCCTTTTGCAGTGCCAATGATTTGGAGAGAGCCAACAGATCAGATCATACCAGCAACTGTTACTTCTGCATGGTGCCTCCAGTTGGGAAAGGTGTGTCAAAGAAGAAAAAGTGGACTGTGCTTTATCCAAACATTCCATCAGCTATACGCCCAGTACCCCACGGAGAAGGACTGCTGGTTCCTGATGCACCAGAATCATTCTCACTTGAGTCAGATGAGGAAGAGGAAGAGGATGAAACTTCTGGTCCTGAACCATCAATGTCACAGGACCCACATTTTCTCCCATCCTCCTCCTTTGAACCACACCTCATAACACAAGGTGAACTGAATGACCTTGTCAGGGATTTGGAACTACCCAAGAGTAAGGCAGAGCTGTTGGGCTTCAGACTACAGCAGTGGAATCTCCTGGCAGGTGATGTTAGGGTTTCCATGTTCCGTGACCGTCAAAAGGATCTTGTCCCATTCTTCTTCATGGAAGGTGATCTTGTAGCCTGCAACAACATCGATGGTGTGATGGCAGCCCTCAACATCGTTCACGATCCAGATGAGTGGAGATTGTTCATTGATTCATCGAAGACGAATCTTAAAGCTGTTTTACTGCATAATGGCAATGTTTTGCCATCAATTCCAGTTGGTCATGCAGTCCATATGAAGGAAACCTATGACAACATGAAACAACTTTTGAGGTGCATAAACTATGACCAACATCAGTGGCAGCTTTGTGGTGATTTGAAGGTTGTTGCTCTCTTGCTTGGTCTGCAGACTGGATACACAAAGTACTGCTGTTTTCTCTGCGAATGGGATAGTCGTGCAAGAGATTCCCACTACATCAAGAAAGATTGGCCACTACGACAGTTATTGGAGCTTGGGAGGAAAAGTGTTCAGCATCCACCACTTGTTGAATCAAGGAAGATTTTGTTACCATCCTTACACATCAAGCTGGGTCTGATGAAGAACTTTGTCGAGGCCATTGACAAAACACAAGCAGCTTTCAAGTACCTCCGTGGAAAATTTCCAAGGTTAAGTGAAGCTAAGATAAAGGAAGGTGTCTTTGTTAGTCCTCAGATTCGTGAACTTCTTCGAGATGATGCATTTGACCATGCACTGTGTGGCAAGGAAAAGACGGCATGGAAAGCCTTCCAGTTAGTGGCAATAATTTTTCTCGGAAACAACAAGGCAGACAACTACAGGTTGTTGGTGGAAAACCTCCTCAAGGCATACAAAAGCCTTGGTTGCAAGATGTCACTAAAGATACATTTTTTGCACTCTCATCTAGATTTTTTTCCACCGAACTGCGGAGCAGTGAGCGACGAGCACGGCGAGTGATTTCACCAGGACATTGCAACAATGGAGAAATGCTATCAGGGCAAATGGAGCCCATCAGTGCTTGCAGACTATTGCTGGACAGTGACAAGAGATGCTCCATTTAATGAATACAAGAGACAAGCCAAGAAGCGTCGAGTAGACACTAACTAGGACTAAACTATGTACATAATAGTTTTTTGCCTTTTGTTTCATAATAAATTTTATTTATATAACCCTTTTGCTGATTTTTAAAGTGTTACATAAACAGGACAGGTGAAATATTATCATGTAAAGCAACCACAAACACATGAAAAGACCTAGGTTTACAATTTATGATTAAAACTCTACTATCTACACAATATACATAGACATAAAATGTAAAAACTTAAATATCTTAGAAACAGTAGCCAATAAGTTGTTTTAATTGTCATATTTGAATTCAGCACATCAAAATACATAATAAATAGCACATTTTATCTCTGAAGCAGACGACTTCTCAAAAATTGTAGACCAGTGTTATGGAACATACCAGCAGCTGGGGTGTCTGCCCTGTTTTCAACAGTCTGCCCTGAGGTAGGCACTTACGGTCCTGAGACACTCCAGACAGAATGCCAGTGAACAAAGAAACAACCATACAATGTGATGCCAGTGAGACTGGGTTTGGGGCATCACTCCTACAAAAGGGAGAGCAGGTAGCTTTTGTGGCAAAGTCACTCTTGGTGGCTGAACAAAAGAGATACCCAAACAGAAAAGGAATGACTTGCCATAAGGTTTGCATGTGAAGAGTCTGACCAGTATGTTCTAGGGTGGGAAACCATCTGAATGAAAATGACCATAAACCAGTAGAGCCTTTTTTAAGAAGCCACTGCTAGAGGCCCCAAGATGCCTTCAGGTGAACCTCCTTGTGACTGGGTCTGGAAATTAGCTCTTGCGCCATCTGGTGCCACTTTCTGTTGGTTGCTCACACCGGGGCTCATCTCTCTCTCTCCATGACTTAGGGTACTCACTCTTTGTGACTTGGCCCAACAGCCACATGGAGGGGAGTGAAAAACACGCTGCTGAGACTTACATGATCAGCAGGACACAGAAGAAACACAGGCCCAAAAGTGACCGGTACTAGAACAGATTCAGAATGCCACGCCACAAGAAGAACTAAGTGCAAGGCAGTCTCCTGTCTCACCAGAGAGAGACTCACTTGTTCCAACCTCAAACCGCCTGCAACATGCACGCAAGACTTTGACAATACTAAGGTATGAAAGAACAACTGTCCCAAACCCAAAAGAAAATAATTCAGCTCCCAAGCAAGTTGAGTTAGTCAAAGAGTTGGTGTTAAATTATATATAAATGATGATACAGATTTTAAGGGAACTGTCTTGACTCTCTCTTTCTATGCTCAAATACTGAACACCGTCCTTCCTCGGCCTTAGAGGGCTCTGCCATTTTGCCTATTTTAAAAATGTGGGCAGCATGGATAGTGAATCCCCATGCAAACAGAAGTTTCCCTATGAGGCTAAAGCTTTCAGTCATTGCCACCTGGCTATGCTCAGGTTCATGCTTGAAAGCCTCACACAGCTCTAGTTATTACGCTCCCCCAGCGTAATCATTGTGAGCTGGTGCTGGTGCACACACACTTACTTTGCAATCTGCCTGTGTGCAGCTGGATACCAGGATAGTATTTGGCAGCATCTGCAAATCCCATCCATTTGGTGAAGTCATCTACAATAATTATACAGTACTTTAAATATGCATTGCAGTTGCCAAACCATGTACTCATGAAAGACAGACACTGTGGATT
This sequence comes from Chrysemys picta bellii, assembly GCF_011386835.1. Lineage (NCBI taxonomy): Eukaryota > Metazoa > Chordata > Testudines > Emydidae > Chrysemys > Chrysemys picta. The sequence goes on along the minus strand of NC_088793.1, from coordinate 124,385,668 downwards.
TTCCATTCACTTGTGCAGCAAATCTGCCATGTGCTGGGGGTGCAGGGGAGAGAGGTGTATTATGAAACTTACCCCTTGCCTTTTGCAATGCAGGGAAACTTTAATTAGACATAAATGAGTTTGATCAATGAATCATTAACTTCCATTAAACTTTAAGTGATTGCCTGACCTGGCTACTTCATTCTGAATTTAGTCTGGTGTACACTTGATAATTAGAGTTAAAGGGACAAAAGCTGGAGGCTATCCTTCTCAATCCTTCACACAAAATGGAGTTGAGTCAGCTAATAAGTTAATATTATAGTCAGCTTGTAAAGACAGATGTGTGATTTTCCTTGAAAAATGGACCACCAAGTGGAGTGTCACGTTCAGGGACAGCTCCAGGCACCAGCCCACCAAGCACGTGCTTGGAGTGGCACCTTGGGGCGGGGCAGTGCTTGGGTTTTTATCTATTTATTTATTTATTTATTTATTTATTTTTGGTTCGTAGGGGCAGAGCTGGAGGGATTTTTTGTTTCCGCGGCCCGGCGCTCGGAGGGTGGGGCTTTGGGCGGCGCGGCGCTCGGAGGGGGGCGGGGGCTGGCTCGGAGTGTGGGGCAGGGGCTTTGGGCAGCGCGGCGCTGGGGGGGGCGGGGCAGCGCTCGGGTATTTATTTATTTTTGGTTTGTAGGGGCAGCGCTGGAGGGTTTTTTTGTTTCCGCGGCCCGGCACTCGGGGGAGGGGCTTCGGGCGGCGTGGTGCTTGGGAGGGCGGGGATTTCAGCGGCACGGCGCTGGGGGTGGGTTCGGCTGCGCGGCGCTCGCGGGGGCGGGGGGTACGGCGGGGCAGCACTCACGGGGGAGGGTGTACGGCGGGGCAGCGCTCTTCTTTTTCGCCTGGGGCGGCAAAAAAGTTAGAGCTGGCCCTGGTCACTTTGGCTTTCAGAACTAGCTCTGGAATTACCTGTCGTGACATGTTTAAAGCTCTTATAGCCCCTGTCCCTCCCCCCCACATCAGCTGTTGCCCCAGGCTGCGTGGCATGTACTGTAAGGAACTTCTGAAGTGCACTGAGCAAGACAGTAGAAGAGCCAGGGGTCTACCTGCACCTTGGTAAAAGTGCTGGGGGAGCTGTTCTTGCGGCTAACCAAATCAAAGTGTGGCTTGCGTAGGTCCAAATGCACTCAGGAGACTGGAAGAATAACTTCTGACAACTTCCAAAGCCTAGGAAAGGAGAGCCCCTAAAATGTTAGCTTTACCAGCAAACAAGTACAGGGCAATGGCACGCAAATTGGCTTTCCTTGTGTTATTTTTACATTTTGCACTTGCGTGTCAGTTTGTGACATGCTGTAATGAAGTAATGCTACATGTGAAGGGTTTGCATCAGCAAAGATGCCTCCAGAGGACTGGAAAGTCATTTCTTGCCCTGCGTTCACCCACAGTTGAGCTCTCAAGCCTCCTATGCCCTGCAGTGCTGTTCTTCTCTTCTCTCCAAGTAATTTAAGTCAAAGCATTGACTTTGTCACAGCTGGGACCCAGTCTGAAATCCTGGATAACTAAAAACAATCTGCAAGCTGATCTTAGTTTGTCTAATTTCACGCTGTCCCCATACCCCAATACATTTGAGATGCCTGAAAATATTTTCCAGACGAATGAGGAGGGTCTGTATTTATTTTAGTTCTTACAAAAAAAGCGAGATGAATAGCACAGTAGGTGGGTTTGTATTTTAGTTATTACAAAAGAGCAGGACTAGTAGCATAGGAGGCATAGTGCTGTCAGGCGCTGGGTAAGCTTCCACTCTTTGCACTCTGCCATCAGGCAGCCATATTGTTAATTTATAGAGCTGGTCAAAAAATGTCCAACGTTCTGTGAGAAAGTGTCAATTCCATCATAACTTTCAATGGAAACAAGGGAGGCTGGCTGGCCCTGGCTGGTTTGCAGTCAGCCTGTCCAGCTGCCTGAGATTCCCAGCTCCCCAGCTGCCTGGCTAATGGGCCGACCTGCTTCTAGGCACCTCCAGCTACCTGACGCTCCAGCTGCATGCTTAGCGAGCTGCCAAGCTCCCCACACTGCCTGGTTCCCCAGGCTCCTCAGCTGCCCACTTCCCTGGGATCCATCCCCAGGAGCCTGCCTCTCCAGCTTCCACGCTCCAGAAATTTTTGAAAACTTCTGTTTTGGTTCAATATTTTGACAAATTCCATTCTGTGGAAATTTTCACATTTCTACAATTCATAATAATTTTTGTCAGAAATGCAATTTTTTTGTGTGTGGGATGGTGTTGATGGGCTGTTCACCCCACACCAGCCCTGAAAGGGTGATGGAAGTGGAGAAAGGGGCCAGTCAGTGAGATAGGCCACACATGAGGGGTTTAGGCTGGAGAAGCAACTCCTGATTGGAAGCTGGAGCTCAGCTGAGCTGGTGGGGGCTGGGCGAGTATAAAGCTGGAAGCTGGCAACATAAATAGTTGTGAGGAAATCTGCAGCCACCCTCTGTGCATTGGAGAGGGAAGGAGAGAACCTAGGGAAAGAGTAGGACCCTGGCGGCCAGGCTCTCAGGGGAAGGGCATACCCAGAAAAGAGAAGGGTGGAGAAGAAAGCCAGGGGGTCAGTTTAGGAAGCAGCCCAGGGAGAAAACAGCAAGGTTGGGGACTGAACAGACCTTGGCTGTGTGTTTTAGGCTCCCTGGGATGGAATCCGGAGTAGTGGGTGGGCCCAGGTTCCTCACTAGCCACTGCCAGAGTGGCAGTGCCTGGACAGCAGGTCAAGTGAGCCTCTATACCCTGGAAGGGGAAACCACATAGTGACCTGACCTGGCTGGAGGGCTGAGTCACAAAGAGGAAGCTGCAGCTCCTGGAGCAAGAGAGGGTCTGCAGAGTGAGATAAAGGACAATAGGTGGAGAGACCGCAAGGTACTGGAAGAGAGCTAATCCCTAGAACAGCCAAGGGGAGGCACCACTCACGGTGAGTGGACCATGTGACAGATGGAAATTCTAGTCCTGCACAGTTCTATTAATGTATAGTACTGCCTTTCCTCTGCTGAGTGGTATTGCTCATATGAGTAATTGCTCACCAGTGACAGTAAGGGGCTCAGACGCTGGCCCTTTGTGAATGTCAGTCTCTGGGGCTTTCAAAACTCTGCCTTTTATGAGCATTAAAAATCACTTCAAGTGATACAACCTGTTATTTATTTTGGAAAAAACATGTTTTAAGGCCTCAAAACTGTTTCATTATCTGAAGATGCACTTAGAATATGTGTTTGCTCTATATACGGCCCAAAGGACAAATTGCAAGTAACAAAAGCCTTCTTAGCAGGTGGTGGGTAAACGTTTTATGTTTCCAAGAGAAGCCAGACTCCTCTCTCGCCACTTTAAGCAGTGTGAAAAGATAGTTTACCAGATGTTTACCAAAATGATACAGCATATCTTCCTACCAGCCTAGTTCCACAATCGGGTGCATCTATGAGAAGGTGACAAAGAAATCTTGTAGGTTTGTCTAATAAAAATAGACTGTATTTACTGCTATTTAGTATCTTTCATGGCAGGGTCTCACAATCTATGTAAATGTTAAGGATTTGTCTACATGGTGGGGTAATGTGCACTACAGTGGTGTTCTTTCTAAAGTGCACTAACATGTTGCACATTAATTGCAGACCCTGCAGGTGTGTGCTACATGTTCCCCAGTGTGCTTTAATCTAGTGCTGTTTGAAATCAGCAGGTCTGGATAACTTGCATCCAAGAGATTTAAAAGAGCTGGCTGAAGACCTTGCTAGACCATTAAGGTTGACTTTCAATACGGCTTGGATCACTTGGGAGGTTCCAGAAGACTGGAACAAAGCTAATGTTGCACTAATATTTAAAAAGAATAAATGGGAAGATCTGGGTAATTATAGACCTGTCAATCTGACACTGATCCCAGGCAAGATGATGGAGTTGCTGACATGGGAATTGAATTAATAAAGAAATAAAGGAGGGTAATTAATGCTAATCAACATGAGTTTATGGAATACAGATCCTGTTAAACGAATGTGATTTTTTTTTATGAGATTACAAGTCTGGTTGATAAAGGTAATAGAGTTGATGTAATATACTTAGACTTCTTTAAGACATTTGACTAAAAATCTAGAACCATATAAAATTAACATGGCACACGTTAAATGGATTGAAAGCTGACTTACTTCTCAAAATGTACTTGTAAACAGGGAATCATCATTAAGTGGGTCAGTTTCTAGCAGAGTCCTGGAGGGATCAATGCTTGGCCATACAGTATTTAATATTTTTATCAATGACCTGGAAGAAAACATAAAATCACTACTGATGGAATTTGCAGATGGTACAATAATTAGAGGAGTAGTAAATAATGAAGAGGATAGACCAATCACTAATAAAGAGTGATCTGAATCACTTAGTAAGCTGGGCACAAGCATTTTAATATAGCTACATTTAAATGTATACATCTAGGAACAAAGAATGTAAATCAGACTTCCAGGATGGTGAACTCTATCTTTGGAAGCAGTGACTCTGAAAAAGATTTGGAGATGGTGGTGGATCATCTGCTGAACAAGAGCTCTCAGTGTGATGCTGAGGCAAAAAACCTAAGGCAATCCTGGGATGCATAGAAAGGGGAACCTTGAGTAGGAGTAGAGAGGTTTTTTACCTCTGTATTTGGGACTGGTGTGACTGCTGCTGGAATAGTTCTAGTTCTGGTGGCCACAATCCAAGAAGGATGTTGATAAACTGGAGAAGGTTCAGAAAAGAGCCATGAGAATGACTGAAGGATTAGGAAAAATGCTTTATAGTAATAGACTCAAGGAGCCCAATCCATTTAGGTTACCAAAGAAACAGTTAATGGGTAACTTGATTACAGTCTATAAGTACCTATATGAGAACAAATATATGATAATGGGTTGGCAATCTAGCATACAAAGGTATAACAAAATCCAATGGCTGGAAGTTGAAGCTAGACAAATTCAGATGGGAAATAAGGCATAATTTTTTAACAGTGAGGATAAATAACCTTTGAAAAATTTACCAAGGGTCATGGTGGATTCTCTAACACAGGCAATTTTTAAATCAAGATTGGATGTTTTTAAAAAAAGCTCTGCTCTAGGAAATTTTGGGGGGAAGTTGTATGGCCTGTGTTGTACAGAAGGTCAGACTAGATGATCGCAATGGTCCTTTTTGGCGTTGGAATCTATGAAAGCACACTAGGGAACTTCTAGTGCACTCCAGCAGTGTCTATGCTGACCAATTAATGTGCAACATGTAAGTGCCCTTTAGAAGTCACACCCCCATAGTTTGCATTACTCCATGTTGCCATGTCCTATGTCTTACATCAGTCATCTGAGGCAGATATTGGTTTTAATATTATGACCATTACAGGTAAACTGAGGCATGGAGAAATTACTGCAAGTGCAGTCAAGGGTGAACTTGGAAATGGACCACAGAATCCCTGACTCCCACTATCCCTGCCCTAACCACTGAAAACAAACACCAACAACTGCCTCTCTAGAAAGTGTTAATCAAGGGAGTACTTTACCTGAGGCCTATTGATGGGGACCCCAATCCTGCATTGTTTCACTGTGACACCACATTGGAGCCTGGGAGATCAGGAAGCACCTCATCTTTTAGAAATGGCTGAAAGGAAAAATGCATGAGAAGCGAGACAAAACAGAAGGGAAAGGAAGAAGGTGCCTCTTTCCTGTATCAAAAATATAACATGGTGTCTTTGAACAGGTGGGAAGTTTCCATAACCATGGTTTTAAAATGCAGGAGGAGGAGCATAAGGAAGACAGCTGGTGTTCTCTGAACCCTCCTTGCTGCTAATATACTCATCAACAGACTCCTCCACCTCAGACATGCCCCCCCTTTCACCAAACTGAACCTGTAGGTCTGTAGCCCACCATTAATTCATTCAAACTGGCACTGTAGCATACAGCCTCTGAATAGTTCTGTGCCTGGTGGAAACATTTTACTTCAGTTTGCTGGCCTGGTGAATTGTTTTTCTTGGCTAAGCTGAAGCAAGGATACATTTGGGTTAATAGGTTTCTTGTCAGTGCCTCCCTTGCTTTGCACTTGTTAGTAGGGCTCAGGGGAAATGCAAGCTGTGAGATTTAAAAAACAAGCAAATTGGAAACATTTCCAGGATTTGGGCCACATAACAATTCCCTTGTCATAAAGCATAAAGCTTGCTATCCTCCCAACCTGACCCATGGAGTGCAGTCAGCAATAGGTCTAAGAAATGGCCTCTCAGATTCTGCGAAAATTTCTCCATGGTCTGTAACTTGCCAGATTTTTTATTAAGCAAAATGATCCAATATCTTGTTAACTGACTTAGATAGCTGGGGTGAAAGATGGAGATAGAAACCCACAGAACTTTGATCATTGCCCATGTATTGTTTGTTTCACTGGCCCTTTTCCTTAATAGCAAAGAATTGTACAGCTCTCTCTTTAGCATTTTCCTCATTCTTATATATATTCCACAAGAGGGATCCCACTGTACAGGAAGCTTTAAATACCGATGGCAAGAGACAGTCCCTTCCCCAAAGAGCTTACAATTTAAATAGATACAACAGACAAAGGGTGGAGAGAGGCAACATTATCCCCATTTTGCAGATGAGGTACAGAGATCACTTTAATTTAATTCAGGAAATCGGGGGCAGTTAAGAACTGAACCTAGCTGTCTTGAGCCCCAGTTCAGTGCCTTTCCCTCGAAGCTAGACTTCCAGAAGTAAACATGTACTAAATAGCAGGTCTCTAAATATTATACCTCCTTCCTCTCTTCCTGTTGTGTTTCCATTTTTTTAAACAGCATCTCCTTTCTTCTCATTCTTTCTCGTTCCTATTTGTTCATTCTCCATTGGCCATCCCCCTCCCTTCTGACAATGTCTGTTTCTTTGAGCAGGTGAGGAGTAAAGGGGATAGATAAAATAGAATAAGGGGCACACATTCCCTGCTCTCCCCTTTGTATTCCATTCTGTCTCTCCCCACCCCCACCCTGCCCCTGGACTCTACAGCTCTTTATCCTCCCCATGGCTAAGAACCCCCTCCCTCCCATGATGCCTCACTCCTGTCTCCTCACTGGGTTTCACCTTTCTGCCCCCGCTCCCTTGCGGAACATTGCTTCTGCTGTTGATGGTGAGGGAAGCGAGATTGTGTTTTCCTCTTCCAACATATTTCCTCTTGTTTTCCCCCTCACAGGGAGTTCAAGGTGTGTTGGTTCCAGGGTGCTCCCTTTTAGCCTCTTGTGCAGTGCAGCTGAGAAAACTACTCCATTGTGCTGCCCTCTCTTCCCTTGTGGCTGGAAACTATATTGGAGCTCAGATACAGTCTACCAGACCATGGAGGAGGGGAGTTCACAGAAATCCTAGCAGTGCCCCCATGTCATATCAGTCCCAAATGGGGTACCCTCAGCCACAGACTTGCCAGGCCTATTTAGCAAATTTTGGGCAGCCATGGCAGATACCAGTGATTTTCAGGTCTAATGTTCATTCCTAGTGATCTGTTTATATGGTGAATTCTATCTCTGCATTGGAAAGAGTTGGAAATGTTCTTGTTTTAAAAAAAAATAAATGCAGAAATTAGCCCACAAATTATTGATATAGACTCTTTAACCAATGCCCAAAAGAATGTGCTCTGCACCTTGTGGAACAAATAGAAAGATCTGGCCCCTAACAGAATAACTTAGAATCCAAAATAACAGTGAAGACAACCAAAATAAGGGGTGAGGGTAAAGAAGGGGAGAGCATGAGGCATGCACAAGAAGAGCAGGTTGTAATTTTGCTTGGCTATGCACACTTCATACAGTTGCAGAGTTTTGTGTAGGATAATAGCTAAACTGGTGGGGGTGGGACACTGGACCAAGAGTCCGGAGATGTGGGCTCTATACCTACCTCTGCCGGTGACCATTTCACCTTTCTGTGCTCAGGGCCGGCTCCAGCATTTCTGCAACCCCAAGCAAAAAAAAAAAAAAAAAAAAAAAAAAAAGCTGTGATTGGCGGTGGCAGTTCAGCGGCAGGTCCTTCGCTCCTAGAGAGAGCGAGGGACCTGCCGCCCCCGAATTGCCGCAGGTGCTGCCCCTCTCCATTGGCTGCCCCAACCACCTGCTTGTTAAGCTGGTGCCTGGAGCCAGCCCTGTCTGTGCTTCTGTTTCCCTTCCCACCCTTTGTCAGATTGTTAGCTCTTTGGGGTCGGGGCTGTCTTTTGCTATGTGTTCATACAGTGCCTAGCACAATGGGGTCGCAGTCTCCGTTGTGGCCTCTGTTGCTATCCTAATTCAAATACTAATCGTTATGGCTTTGTTTTGGGAGTGGATAATAAGGAGAAAGGAAGATAAGAAGATAAGGGGTGCTGCATGTGTAGGGCATAGGAGGGGAGTCAATGGAGACAGACGTTTAAGGGCAGAGAGAGCTGGGGTCAGGACAGGGCATATAGAGACAGAGGGAAATGCCTGATTTCCTCCACCCCACCCCCGTCAGTCTGTCTGCCTCCACCGTGTACTTGCATTGTAAGCTCTTTGGGGCAGAGAGCATCTTTTTGTCCTGTGTTTTGTCAGCACCTAGCACAATAGGGCCCTGGTCCACGACTGGGGCTCCTGGATGCTACTGCAATGCAGACAATCAATAACCATCATAAGGAAGGTGAGCTGGGTAGTGGGCAGAGGCCTGGCTACAGAGTGGGGTGCAGGTCAGGACATAATGGAACAAGTGATACTAGTTCATGTCAGAGGTTCAGAAGGAGTCCCGATGATGTCACAGGCTTCTCAGCTTGGTGAGAGCTGGAGGTGGGGCCCTGGAGTGTTTGCTTCTCTCTTCCTGGCTCCTGCTGGTGATGCTGGGCTCCTGGGAAAAGGTGAAGGATGTGGCTACTAGGGTCTGCCCCTGAAAGATTCCTAGATCCAGTGTGGGAGGGGCACATGGATCTCCAAATTGAGGGCTTACAGCTTAGTGGGCCTGAAAGGCCAGCCCCATGTCCTATGACAGGCTTTGACCTTCTGCCCCAGCTCCTGCTGAACCGTTGACTCTGTAGGCACTACATGTCATATAGGCAGGGTTGGCAATACAATGGATGCTGTACTTGTGGTACTGCACAGATTTGACACGATACTGGAGGACTGCCGGTAACCAAGGTTGATGGTAGTAGCATTGTTCACTTACATGAGGAAGGCCTGGAGGCCGCTGTGTAGTTGCAGATTTTGTGATGAGCTGATTGCCTGCCTGTGACATAAGCTAAAATTCCCATTGGATTTTTCCCTTGGAAGGAGACAAGGCAGAGGAAGCTGTATTTGGCCTGCAGCACTTGGGTGAGTAAATGCATGCAGCAGCAGGGAGATCTGAAGCAAACTTCTAAACCTTTTAACCTGGCTGCCCTTTGAGAGGTTATTTTCTTCACCCAGTAGAAATGCTGCCCAGCAGAATAATATGTGGAACAAAAGGTAACGCTGTCTAGTGAGGCAAAATAATTTCAGTTCCCTAATACGATGGATTCAAACTTTCATTCCCTTTACCATTTGTAAATGTGACTGACCTGCAGAATGGTTCCTAGGACATGGTATACATATTCGGCACATACATGCGATAGCTGCCAAGTTTGAATTCCTACTGTGTCCTTTTGATCCGTCTACATTATTTCCTTTATACTATATTCCTCTGACTGGCCTTAAAAAAACAAATAATCTTTCTGGAAGCATGACCATGTTGCAGCATTACACCACAAAGCATCTCTGTTTTGTATGCCCCCTTTCCTACAAACCGGATCCCAAGATAGCCTTACACAGTTAAATAATACAAAGAAGTATAAAATGGTGGTGATAAAGACATTGTATGGTGAATAAATTAATCACTCACAAGGCAGATAGAGTTTGGGTCATGAGGCCAAAAACTGGGGGAGAGGGAAATTAAGAAGTAGATAGGAGGGAGAAGAGCTGTTTAAAAAAAATTGTTTGTAGAAGGTGGAGAGCCGACGAGCTGTGGAGATGCGTGAAGGTTGATGCAATGTACCGGTGTTAATGTGTGACTCTCAAGGTGATCCCTTTAAAGGAGTTGCATTTCATTTTTGAGAATTATGTGCTATTTGTTTCAAAAGACCTTCTTTAGTAAACCCTGCTATTGCCTGGATTGTGTTGCTGATTAAAGCTAACAAAATGCCCCAATGCTTTGCAAGTCAGGGGTAAAGTATTACAGGCATTACAAAATGTCAAGAGACTTAAGTTAGCAGTGCTGTTAATGCCTCCCACACTGGCCAAAATGTGTAGCCCTAACAGCTTTTGTCAGTATGATAAAGAGAAAGGTGTACAGTAGCCATTTGACAACAAGTTGGGAGCTCCTGAGTTCTAATCCTTGATCTGATCATTTCTCTCTGACCTTGAGCAAGGCTTTTCCTGCCTCAGTTTTTCCCCCTGTAACATGGGGGTAATACTCATAGCTATCTCAGAAAGGTGTAGTATGAGTTTAATGATGTTAAATGGGATTGAAGATGAAAAGTGCAAATTACTATTATTAGTCTATATGGACAATTTTTCCTTTTATTTTTAAAAGTGGTTTAGACTGTTTGGTTCTGTGACACTTTGGTAAATGGTCCACTTGAACTAAAAGATATTATTTGCATGAGTAGGAGCTCAGAGAAAGGGCAAAATGTTTAGGAAAGCAGAGGTAAGTTAATGAAACATTTCTTATAATGTAAACAAATACGCATTTTTACTGTTGGAAATGCCTCAGATTCAGTTGGCATGACCAAGTTGTATATAAATTGTAAAACTTCAGTGGGGTGCCAAAAATATTATTTATGCCAGTATGTAAAACAATGGTATGTGCTCTCCTGGAATCCTGGGTTCAGTTGTATTCACCCATTTCAAACAGGGCATAGTATAAAGAGAAGATGTTCAGAAACAGATGATGAGAATGACTGGGGCATGGAATAACTTGTATATGAAGAGAAATTGAAAAGATTGGGACTGTTTTTTTGTTCAGTAAGGAGACCAACAAGAATGGGTATGACTGAAGAATATAAAATAATGACCCCGAGTATCTTAGTATCTTAGACCCCGAGTTGGTGGCCAGTAAGAAAATCTTTAACTATATTGTGGGATCCAGGTATTGCTTGTCCAGAAGACTCAAGGGGCGTAAGGGTACTACAGCACTATATAGATTGCTTCAGTCTGATGTGACTAGGCATCTTGTTGTTTGAGAGATCCAGGCCTAATCAAGAGACAAGCTATATGAATATTGCATCCAAAAGAATTACTATAAATTAATGTTAAGGTTGCTAAGTCGGCACTCAGAAGTTAGAAAATGCGAGAGTAAACGTTGCCCATGGAACGTTGAGTCAACCCTGTACCAGGGTGGCCTGGGGCCAGCCAGCCCTGTTTAATTATTAAACCCACCTGGGAAGGGGTCAGATAATTCCCATAATGGCAGAAAGAACTTAGCTGGAGGAGAACTGCAGGAGACAGGTGGCTCCTGGCTCTGGAGCAGAGGGAGGGATGCCACTGCTGCAAAGGCCTCGGGGCCTCTACGCGTTATGTTGTTGGTCAGGGGAGTATATTACTTTGACTGTTTTGTGTTTGAATTAATAAGTCATGCCCTGAGGGAAGGGCCTGAAAGAGACTTAGGTGTGGCTTTAGTCCTTCCTGGGCTGGGTGTGACTGACCCCTTGTATGTATGTATGCATCATGTCAGAAGAGGTGTTCTAGATGGCCACGTGGAATTACTGTGACTCTCCTACTTCCTTCAGCTTCAGGAATACAAGGAGTGGGATTGTGGCTGTTCCCTTTGCCGGGCTAGAGGGGATGAGTGGGAGTTTTTCTCTGTGATAACCTAACTCTTTGCACTCGCAAAGGGCTATCAAGAATCTGTCCCTAAGTCGCTTACCCAAAGTCACACAGAATCAGTCGCAGAGGCTGAATCACCCAGCAAACTAAACCCAAGGACTAGCACTTTTCCTTTTCTTTTTAATGCAACAGCTAAGGAACATTTGTGAACTGCCAGTCACTGAGGGAATTCTTAAACCTTAAAAGCATTACTTTAAAAAAGCAACATGGTTATATTCAGGCAGCAGTGACACTGCAATGGCTGTTGTGTCACATTTTATCTTCCTTCACATGATGCTGAAGGGGCAATGTAATTGAAAGGGAAGACCCATCTTTCGAGCACCCTATTACCCCGCTAGCAAATGCAATAGAGCCATCTGGATTGGTGCGGGACATGAGGGGAGGAAAGTGACCCCATCGCTCTGCCTGTCTTAGAAAGGAAAGGACAGTGCATACACCCTGTCAAAGGCTTCTGCCTCCGGTGCTAGCACCAGAACTGGCAGTGGTGCACCTGCTCCTGCCTCCTGTCTGCTCTGGGGAATAAAAAGCACAACAGCCAAGAGGAGCTGAGGCTGCTGCTGCTGGGCAATGAGACTCCAAGTGATGCTTCTGTAATGTCTGAATCTGAGCCCAGTAATGGCTCCATGCACGGCAGTGACATGTCTGTAAATACCAGAACATCCCTGCTCCTCAATGCGATAAGCCACGTTCATCACTGCTGTATGCGGGTGCAACTCCATTGACTTCAGTGAAGCTGTATCCTCTTACTAGGTGTATTTTGGCCCAATGTATTCTCTGTTTAGTGATGTACTAGTGCTTGACAAAGCAGTGCCCCACTCTGTGCTATCCCATACTGGTATATATACTTGCTTGCCCACTGCTGCGCCTTACCTGCTATGAATGGTTTTTAACTTTTCATCCAGACTGTGCCTGCATCCCTCCTATTAGCTCTGACTGCTCCTGGCCTTTACTGCTGTGATGTTCTCTCACTGCTTCAGAAAATTCCTCCCTAATGAAGATACACTTCAGTTACACAATATTGCATTGCATTTTTCTTGTAATGCTCTGCTTCTTTCTAACCCAAATCTGTATTTTAATGCCTTTTACGGATCCCAAATCTGGATTTTCACCAATTGTTAGATTTGGAATCCAGGCACATAGGATGCATGAGGTGCTTTGACTTCAGATACAGTTTCGAAGGCCACAAAATAATTGGCATGTATACATCTGCATTGTGATGTTGCTATGTTATTCTGACTTGGCATGTCTATGTAGTAAGATCACAAACATTACAACCTTTTATAAGAGTTTGCAGAAGGAGAGGCGCTACAATCGGCCTCATACATCTCTAGAGGTACACATTGAGCACTATAGTATTGGAGTTATAATCCTTAAGGCAAAGTATTATGTTATTTTAATGCACAAAATATTGGCTAATCCTAATGGTGTTTTATATCACCTGCACCAGTCAGTTTCCTGATGGGCAGGAACTCTGTTAAGTTGTACTGTACTGGGGAGGAGGGAAGGTCTGTTCCCATCTGGAGGAATACGGAGCGTGTCTTGTCTCACCGTATCTCTGCTCCTGCCAAGAACTAGCCCTCCTCAATCAGCCAGCCTAGGACCTTGGGCAGCTTTATTCTTCCTGCCAGCTCTTGTCCCCTGTCTCCTACCAGGAACCAGCTGGGACGGAATAGCTCAGGCAAGTGGCTGCTATCAGACATGGAGAGGATGTCCTGGTACAGACCATAGAAAAGCTTTGTGCTGAAGAAGCATCTTACAGCAGAGATAAGATGCCTTGGTGCTTTCTGGGAAGGGATGGAGTTCTTCAAAAGCTTTGTGGGAGCGAGGGGTTGATCAGATGATGGCTACACTGGTGGGGCAGAGTCTCATTTAGCAGCTAGGAGAGAGAGGCAGAGAATACAAAGAGAATGGGATTAGCATGGCTTGATGGGTGAAGGAGAGCATCTCAGCTTCTGCCCCTGACCTGAACGTTCAAAGGGTTAATTGTGACTGATTCCATGTGTTGCGTTTACAATAAAAAAAATGAAATAATGGTTTAAAAATGTCACTGAGAAAATGGCTCCATATCCAGAATATATCCCCATGACACACACTCTTGGCACCAACAAAGGACTTATGGAAACTAACTGCAATCATGGAAACAAGCCCAGCTTTAAATTTCTAAATGACATAGTAGGATCTCCTGATTGCAGTACTTGGTACCCTTATTATAAGGACATTTCACAATTGAAAACTGGGCTTTGGTCCATGGTTGCAGTTAAGTCTCTGGGAAGTACATGTGCCAATGTTCCAGGCCAACATGTGCTCATTGTCAGCGCTGTGATGCAGAACTCCTTTCAAGGTGGCCTGATTGGGAGAAAATCAGTGAGCCTGGTTGTTTCATGTTTGTGAAAGCTTCGTTTTTGTTGCATAGTTAAAAACAAAACCACCATAAGCAGCATTTCTGTAATGCCATTTTTCACTAAAAATTCAAAAATGTTCACTAACATTTATATTTAAAATGCTAATTTATATTAATATATTACTGGTTGCTGTTAATTTTGAGGGGAAATAATGACATTAGAAGCAGACTCTTTCTGAGGCTCAGGACTTGATGGCCCACTGAGACTAGTCATGAGGATCAGAGATTTTCACCTCTAAGTTGCCAGTTTTTATCTCAATGCTGATACCAATTGGCACCCGTATTGTCAGTCTCATCAAAGCAGCAAAAGATCGGTTACATCGCACAGACTGAACTTCCTACTTACCTCTAGAACTGGTCCTTCCATGTCAGGCTTGAAGCACATGGGGAAGTTTAATGAATCTAAATAAAGTCTGTTTTGCAGACTTTAAAGTAACACTTTCATAGGAAAATGGAGTTAGTGTGTTCCTACCTCTAGACATCCTGGATATGAACACTGAGTTTTCTTCATTTTTTCCTCTCCTCTCTTCACTTTTCCATCTTTCCCTCCTAATTCTCTGGAGCTGGGTTGCAAATTGTCCAGGCATAGCTAAAATTCCCATTGTGAAAAATCTGAAACTGCACATCACCCCCACCCCCCAACTATAAAACCACTTCAACAAGCTGTCGTAATGGCCCAGTCAGTAATCACTGACCCTTGACCTCCTGGAAAAGAGGGGAGGGAGCCATACACATACTTTGACTTCCCAGTCCTTTTTTACAAGGAGAGTTAGTATAGAACACAGTTCTCAGAAACAGCATGGGAATTAAGTCCTCGTTGTTTCTTTGGATGTATACCTCATTAGTGATCTCTGGGGTTAGAATGACCTCAGAGGAACAAGACACATACATGGAAAGAAGTCACTGAAATAGTCTAATGGGAGGGAGGAACTCCAGAAATATACAGCTTCAGCTTACAAACAGGCCTTTACTCCATTGCAATCTACAGTATGGTGCTGTCTGGCTCATCTTTCAGGTCATAGAGTACTACTCTGTGGAAATTGTTGTGGTACAAATTTTATCCGGGCTCTGTTAGCCACTGGGACCTGGCCCACTGATGCTCTCATATTGCATGGGATGGCAAAGGAAATACTGAGTATGCCCCGATCTGCTCTTTTCTGGTGGGATGCTAGAAGGCAAACTATCTAGTTTATAGCAGCAGCCAGAGGTGTCAAATCAGTGGACTTGGCAGCATGATTGTATACACCAGAGAGAGAGAGAGAGGGCAATAACATGTGAAGAATGATTATAATGAGGGAGAGATTGAAAAGGACTAAATGCTTCCCAGAAAAAGTGGATATAAACGCTGGATGATAAAATGGTGTTTATGTGAACTAGTAAATTAGGTATTTTTTTAAGGTGCTTATTTTACCTGGATGAAAACCAAGTATTTCTCTTTCCAAAGTTGTCAGATATCAAAGCATTCAGGAAGCAAGTGGTTTGTGCCAGAGAGCAACTTCTGTTCTGAGATTAATTAAAGCCAGTTTGTGGTTGGCAATCAAAGACGAAATGTCTTGCCACGGTCATTCAGACATAAATCTCCATAATTTCTCCCAGAGGTTATCATCATTTTAGGTTTACTGTATGTTTTGGGCAGAGTTTGGGGGCGAGGAGACTAACTTTTAAGGGCAATGCTGGGGAAAGAAAAAGCCTGTTTATGGCTCTCTGTGCCTGCTTGTATTGGAAATGGAGAGGGAGGACCAGATAATATAGAAACACTCCTGGCTAGTAACCCTTTGTGCAAAATGGTGTGGAGATGCTATGTTCTGTAGGGGGAAAAGTAACATTGTGATGTTGCATCATCATGGGGTGTTTCCATCATGATATAGCCCTAGAATTGGATCTCTGTGTCATGACATTACATACATTTAATGATACAGCCTCAAAAATCTTGTGATGCCAGAAAACGTGGTGAAGGGGATTTTTGAAGATTTGGGGACTGGTCCAGAAAGTGGAACACTTACCTAGGGGGAAATACTTAACAGGAGCATTGAATGGGATTTTCTGCTTGGTATCCTTCAACAATGCTATCTCTCTCTCTCTCTCTCTCTCTCTCGTATGGTGCCCCTGTCCTCTTACTAGCCAACCCTGGAGTGGGGATCTATTAACAGCCTCCAAGCACTGTAATGTTCTCTCCTCTTCTCCCTTTAATAAGAGTAATGGAAGTAGTTGGTGCACATTTTTGACCAGTCCCTTACATCTGTACTGACAGACGGCAACTATGCTACTGCTGTATTTGAAGGCAATGAAACGTCTTTGTGCAGATCTCTGGACTACTCTGCTTAGAGGCTATATGGTTTGGTGTGTTGATCTCCCCCTTCACCCCATATCTGTGTGCCTCTCACTTCCTGCTTCTACTGTTATTCATTATTCTTAAGATACTGCCAGGGATGTGCTAGGCTCATTACAGGCCCCAAAAGACTTTACCCTGAGGAATTTATGTTCTAAGGGCCAAACTTTCCAAAGAGCTCAGTTTGCATTTAGATGTCAATCTAACATGATGTGTGCTAGTGTCACATTTCATTTATACTACTTTTCTTTACATATCACCCCAATTCTCCATTTGCACATTCTCTGTTTAGGGTGTTCATGTCACCCTTACTCTTAGTGCACACGTAGTCTACATCTACACTGTGAGCTGGGGTGTGATTCCTCACATGTGTGCACATACTAAAGCAATGAGAGATAAGAGCACACCTAATGTGCTGAGTTCTTTGGAAAATCTAGCCACTATCTTTTGTGCCTAAATGGGAAAAATCTGGCTCTGACTGTGGGTGTAGAATAGCAGGTATTGAGCCCAGCCTCTGTTCTCAGTTAAATTAACAGGTGGAAAATTGAGGACACTCAATTAAATTAAAAGGTGGAAAATTCAAGACTTGTAAAGGAGATACTTTTTTACCCAAAGCCTATTTAGACTGTGGAACCTCATTGCCACAGGAAGTCATTGAGGCTAAGAACTTTCCAAGATTCAAAAAGGGATTGGACATTTTATACGGCTAACAAGATGTTACCATTTAATTTATAACAATATCTTTAGAAGGAATATTAAACCTTCTGCATCAGGACTTTTGCCAGTCTTTAACTATTAGCGATTAGGATGAGACCGAATCTGGGGGGCTGGTTACCTTATCATACATCTGCTTACTGCATGGTTCTTGCACCTTCCTCTGAAGCATCTGATGCTGCCCACTGTCAGAGACAGGATATTGGACAAGATGGTCCTTGGGTCTGAGTGCATATGGCGATTTCTATGTTCTTATGAGCAGAAAAGTAGGAGGGAGCTAAGTCAGGCAGGGTCTTGAAGGCCAGGACAAGGATCTTCCAACCAATGTGTAAAGTGAGGAGAAGCCAGTGAAGGGACTTCAAGAACAGGATACAGCCAGAGTCAAAGATTTTTGATGATTTTTATTTTCTCCTAGACTAGGAGCTGAAGAACAAAAATACCAATATAGAGGTAACTTCTTTTGTTCTGAAAATGCTGTATGTATTCGCTTCTTATGAAGGGTGGATGATTGTCTTTTATTTATCCACAGAACAGGTGGTGGCGATGCAAGCTCCAGCTTACTCTGCCAACATACTCTATTCCTTCCCTGGAGGGATCACTTCTAGGATGTGTATATAGTTTAATTTCATGCCCATTCCGTCTTTGGCCTCTCTATTCGGACTGCCAGCAAGGGGGCCCACTAATGCCACATATGGTGGTGGTTTCTGTGATGTGGACACTTCTCCACTGGGAACTGGACTTTGCCACCATATTATTTCATATATGGTAAGTCACTGAAGAGTTGAAAGCTGATAATAAATTTCTGTCCCTATTGACCTTGCCTGGATTTGAACCAGTGATCTAGAGGTGAAAGGCTCTTTATCAACCAACTAATCCTATGAGTCATCCAATTCAGAAAGGCTTATTTATTTCTAACAGTTCTTCTGTCAGTTTGTAACCAGAAAATAAGGGACATCTCACTTCCTTCTGAGACTTCATGCCTAGTTTCTTGACTGACAAAGTATGGATGAGAATCCAACCTTTGGGATTTTTATCCAAAATGAACCATTGATTATTTTGATTTTTCCCCATTCCTCTTTTCACACTTGTCCATTTCTACTATGAATTCAATAATAGAGAAAAATCAAATATAATTACCCATATTACAAGGTCACAGCTACTTAAAGCTGCCTTTACCACTGTTGTTGTTTTTTTGTTTTTTTTTAATTTTCATCAGTTTTTCTAAATCACTATAGCCTACTTTATACAAGGGGCAAGATTTTAGGGCCTAGGAATCTCCAATATTTTTGTTATGGTAGATAGAAAAAGCTAACACAGAAATCCCATTATGGATATACACTGCTCACCTTTTAAAGTCTACCCTTAGATTTTCTAGACACAGAACAATTGCTCTTAATTAGTTCTTTGCTGAAAACTATGATTTCAGATTTCACAGTACAAACATAATTCATCAACATGGAATCACTATTTCCATGCTCACTGTTAAGCAAAATTAGGTTTCATATCACTAAGCAGCTCAGATTAATGTTTAGGTAGTTTCGTAGCTACCAACACTGCAACTTTAATTGGCAGTAGAATCCAGCATCTCTTGGTCTGTCATATAAATTGGCACCCATGAAAGTAACAGGTAGCTTTCTTGATACACAGAATATGGCTATCACAAATGCCTCTCTTTTGTTTGGGAGCTGAATTTATTCCAGGATGCATATGTATTGATTCTCCTCCACTCCCCGCTGCAAAGCATTGAGTAAAATATGGGAGGATAACAAGCCTGCACTATAGCAGAAAACATCACAGGGAGATTGATGGGTAATTTCTCACTGCAGAGAACAAACACTTTTGCAGATGTTAGTTCTTGCTTGCAATTTTTTAAAAATAGTGTTGACAATGAACGTGATTAACTACAGTTTCCACTTTTCTTTAGCAGGCTCTGACATGGTGCAGCTGTTGTGACACGTTTTCTATTAGTTTCTCTTAATTTTTAATAGGCCAATGAAAATAAAGCTCCTCTCCCCACCACATTCTGTTATTGCTTTTTTAGCATCTTGATTACTGTCTGGAATGAAGTGGAATCCTGCATGTTCTGTGCCCTTTGGAAACAAAACATTGACAAATGTAATTTTTTTGCTCGTCAGTTACAGGAGAAGTTTTGAATACTATTTATTTTTATTCTGTGAAATATAAAAAAAATGCAAAAGTTATTGGAAGAATATCAGAAGAATGGCTATATATTCATATACATTCATACCAAAAACATATTCAATCCTTTATCATTTTAAGACGGAATATCACATTTCAGATATAGGTGGGGAAACATATATTTGATCCCTAGAAGCAATGCTGTCTAGTAGGTCAGCTCTTGGTTCTGCCACTGTTATGCTCTGTCGCCTTGAGCAATTCACTTAGGATGGCAGTATTGCTAAGCTCAAGCATTCAAAAATCATGTCAGGTCTCCAGAACTCATGAAATTAACTTAAAAATGAGATTTTTAAAAAATATAATGCTGAGGCTTTTTCTCTTTTGTCTTACTTTTCTGAGCCTTTAGGGTGCACTCGCTTCATATTTTCAAACTTTTCTTCACAACCACAAGGGCTAAAAACTTACTTTTTCTTTAAATGAAAGCTGAGATTCTCATGCAATCTTCTGATTCCAGAAATCGGGCTTTAATGGAAAACATCAAATATGGCATGACTTGGGATAAGGTTGCAAAAGTTGGCCTCACTGGGATGGAGTTTTCAAAAGCACCTAAGGGAGTTAGGTGTTGTTGTCTTTGCACAGGTGCAATATGAAGGACCCACACTGGCACAGTGAAGTCAAAATAATCATGTTTACTAATTATGTAGAATACATAAGGCCTAGCTACATATATAGTCTGCTGGTTGCTTCTGAAACACAGAAGCCTGTAGGGGCCACTACAGGGCTTGCAAACTATTTCTAGGATACTTCCCAATTTGTATACACCATAGGTGCACAACTTGCATTGAAACTCAAAGGAATTTGGGTACCTAACTCCCTGGCATATATGAAAATCTCACCTTTTTCACCTCACTATGTCTGTTTCCCCAACTACAAAATGGGGATAAATATCACAGTTTACCTCAAAGGGGTGTTGTATGGATTCAATAGCTAATGTTTGTGTGGCTTTGAGAAGATGTTAAATGCTAAATAATAAGTCCTCCTCTACTGCCACTCATCCATCTCACTCCATTCTCAGGAACTCACACCTCAACAATTGCTCTTCCAACCAAAGAGGTTCTTTCCGTGGCCCTTCAGCACAGTAGCCAATGCCACACCATGGTATTGCTGGAGTCTTCCCTTAGTGGTGAGGAATTGCTCACACAGACATCCTTGCAGGGTAAAATATTGTCCTACTGTTAGACATCCTTCTCCCCTCTTCAAGTTGGACTAAGGTCAGACTTAAATTAAACTGAATACTGCAGTGAGAAAATATTTACAAATATATTTTGCTGCAAAGCAAAATATATTAAACATGATATATGTCAAATCTCTATTATTTCTCTGAGGGACATAAAAAAGAAAACAACCTATTACTCTTGAGGCTCTGCATAAATTCCCATTGCACATTTTGGCTGGAAGGAGCTCTTTGGGCTTCAGCATCTTGGCTGAAATGAAACTGAAGCTAATTCAATGATGAAAAAACACAAACATTTACACTCATATACATTCTCTCTCTCTCTGGAGCTTGGACCCCATCTTTAAATATAACCCTTTAGCTTACAATGGAACAACGCTCTCTGCTGTGCACATATATGCATGGTGACTTACACTAATAACATTGCAATATCTGAATTACACAGTGAGGATAATCGATAGCACCACTCAGGAATGTAGCTTCAAATGATAAATGCACAGATGCCCACTGAGGTTCCATTTATGGGCCCTCCCAAGTTTTGGCACATGTTGCATGTGATTCCCAGGAAAGCAATCAGGATCTGAGTTAGCATTCTGAACAGCCCCACACCTCAAAACTGTTTGGATTTAGAGTTTTCATCCTATAGTTTCAACTCCATCTCTGCTTATACTTCAAACACATCAATTTGGCAATGAGAATGTTATAGATGGCGTTTTGAAAAGTCTCTGAAAGAAAATAAATACAGAAAAAACTTGCCGCCTCTTAAATGAGAGAGGGGGGTTTTGCTTTGATGATGCTACGGAGGAATTTGGCACATATGTGGAGCTTTCTACATACAGACAATAATGAAGAATGCAAGAAAAGATCTGTGTTCCTGTCAACCATTGTACTGAAGATATTCACCCTGCTATAAGAGCTGGTTTCCATGGGGAAAAAAGCACAAGCTGCAATTTAATGTGGCCATTAAGGTATTAAGAAATATTTATTCGGCTATGAACAATGTCTCAGCCAAAAGGTGCAGTAATAGCTTCCATGGCTATTGACAACATTTGGGAGAAAAGTTGTTTGAATTTATAGCATGTCTGAAAAAGGTTGGCTTCCACAACTGAGTCTGGCATTACATTAGAAGAATTGCTGACAGATCAATTTTGTGTATGGAATTAGCCACACAGAGCTTTGTAGGAAATTACTAAAAGGAACATTTGTCTTAGGCAAGAATTCTGGATGTTGCAAATAATTTTGAATGCACTGCACATAGCATGGAAGATTTCACTGCTTTCTGCCATTCCATAACAATTACATGGGTACACTGAGTTTCTGTTCGCAAGGAACAAGAAGTCATCATCATGCTCAAGGCAACCAAATAGCTAGCTGGCAGAACCAGTGACAAAACTCTGCACTTGTTTTTTGTTTGTTCGTTTGTACTCTTTGGGGATTCATGGTGCAGCTCCCAATTTAAGAAGTTCCAGTGTGGAGCATGACATGCAAAAGGAACTGGAGGAGGGATTATGCTTGCTAAAACACAATCATTCCTAGATTTGTTCTTGGTCCCTTAAATGTATCCCTAGCCTCTCTTTGCCAGAAGCTGGGAATGGGTGACAGGGGATGGATCATTTTATGTTTACCTGTTCTGTTCATTCCCTCTGAAGCACCTGGCATTGGCCGCTGTCAGAAGACAGGATACTGGGCTAGATGGACCATTGGTCTGACCCAGTACAGCCATTCTTATTGTAAATGCACAATTGAGTCTTTAGTGAACTGATTAACTCCTTACCAGTGTAAAGCTGGGGCCAGATTGGTATATCCGAACTCCCACTGAATAGTACCTTACACCACAAGTCATTCCACTATTGTCAATAGGACTACCTGTGTAGTAAAGTATTACTCAGGGTGTGTAAGGATAACCCCAATCTGGGACTCATTAATTACTCTGCCAGTTTTGCCATTCTCATGGGTGATTCTCATATTCTTATGGCTAAGTTGTATATAATGTAATGGGGAGCATTACAGACCTGATAATGCAAATGCTAAAAAGGGTCCTCTGTTACTTAGAAAATATCTTAGTTATAGAAGAAACTGCAGCAGAAATATTCTTGTTTAACTTTGAAGCAGCCATAAGCAGATGTCAAGACTATAAATTGTGAGTAAAGGAAAAGTTTAGATAGAGTTCAGTGTTAATGCTAAAGGAATTTGCCCAAATAAGAAAAAAAACACAAGCAATCAGACTAACATTGAGATCTACAAGTGTTCCTGAGCTGTAGGGTTTCCTAGTACTGGTAAACAATTGTGGAAAATTCATTTCATGCTTGCCTACTGTAGCAAAATCACTGACTGAATTGTTACAAGAAGGAAAAATTGGGTCATGGGAATGCCACATCGCATGTGGTGCAGCTAAACAAGAGTTGGTGTATTCCGATCCTTTTCTATTGGTGTTCTTGACTTGTGATGCCTCACCCATGGGATCAGGACCTGTGATGTGCTGATAGCCAGACGGCAGTGAGAAGCCTAACAACATAGACACAGAATGAGCTAGAGTCCCCAAACTCTGTCATAGTGAAAGAGAGGGGCTAACACTAATGATGTTCATTGATATTATCTGCATAACATTATGATATCAAACAAAAATGTCATCATAAGGGTAGAAAGGATGATCTTGTGGATGGAGCACTGCATTGGGACTCAGGAGAGCTGGGTTCAATTCTTAGCTCAGACACAGGCTTCCTGTGCCACTTTGGTTACTTAGCCTGATTTTTCTATTCTGTACAGGTTCTTCTACCATACTGACCACTGTAGCGTCTGAGAACCTTCCAGTCGTGCATTAAGCAATATGGCTTCACAGCTGCCACATGTTATTTGTTCTCTCATCCTCTCCTCAGGGGGAGAAGCACTTGCAGAGGAGTTTCTTGTTTTAATAGGGTTTTTGTTTTTAATATACATGTTACTATGTGTTTATGTTAGAGATGGCAAGGTAAAAAAAATGTGCCTTGCACTTGGCATGGAAGGTGGTGAGGTTTGTGATGGTCCTGAGTTCCTGTAGGAGTTCATTCCACAAACTTGGACTGGCCACCAAGAAAGCTCTGTCTCCCGGCACAGACAAACGTTACCCATTGTAGAGTTCCATTGTTCCAGAGGGGTCAACCACAGTCTTCATCCCATAGTTTAAGAGAGTCTCTTAGATATCTTGGGCCCAGCTCCTGGAGCACTTTGCAGATAAGGACAGAGATCTTGAACTTAATTTGATATTCTATGAGAAGCTCATGAGGGGAGCGGAGGTGTGATGTGCTCATGGTAGCCTGTGCTACTGAGAAACATGCTGCAGTGTTATAAAGTAGGTGAAGTAGTTCATCTTCTGTAAAATGGGGATTACAAATCCCTACCTCATCCAGATGTTCTGAGGATTAAAATCAATTCATGACTGCGAGGTGCTGAAATACTTGGTAAGTAGTATAAGTACATTGATAGTGATTTTTTGAAGAGCAGCATACATACGTAGTGATCCTCTTTCAAGCTTGCCTAGAAAAACCCAGGCAGTTGAGTGTGAGCCAATACACTAAGTATCTTCTTCCCTGGTGTAATCAATATTCCCTAAAAATGGTAGGTGAAGAAGAGAGAGAGAGAAACTTGGTTACAAAGGAAAATAAAGAAAATCCTTGATGATCCAATAAAAACTTTGTGGCAGCACACGGCTAAATAATGTGGTGATACATAAGGTTCAGATGATACATAGTTATCCAGGAGGTACTAAGATGTCTTCAGAGATTGAAATTCCAGTTTCTCGTTGAGAAATTCCAGATCTCTTGAAAATGGCATCAGCAAATATTTAAGTGTTCCTACTGAACGAAACCATGAAATTAATCTTCAGGGCATGCAGATATTAGATCTAATGTGCTAACCATAGCTCAGGAGAGCTTCTGGATGGGCTGTATCTGTAGATGAGAACTGATATGATTTTGTTGGCTGTTGTATTGTGAATATTTTTTTTAAATTCAAATTACAATTTCAGAGTACTGGGCAGGTGTGTTATATGCAACACCCACTAGATGAGGCAGTTTGGTCTAGTGGCGTTGGATTTGAGAAACCTGGGTTCAGTTTCAGGCTCTACCATTGCCTTACTGGGTGACCTTGGCCAAGTGACTTCCCTGCATGTGCCTCAGTTTCCCCATCTGTAAAATGGGGGGATTGATTCTGAACTCTTGTGTACAGCACTTTGAGATCTATGGACATAAAAATGCTATATAAGAGATAGGTATTAATATACAAAGTAGGTAGGTGATAGAAGTCCTGCTCTCAGGATCACTTGTCAAGCAATGACTGTTTGTCCTAAGGAAGCACTGTAATGTTTCTAATGTGTGTTTTCATTAGTGTATTGCATTGTTGCTTGTTATCATGCTGGAGAAATTTGAAAACTGAAATTCTGTGAATAAAGTCTGAACTGGTGTCTCAGGCACAGAGAAGATTCCAGCTCTCACATTTTTGTAGTTGAATTAATTAGATTTTAATATACCCTGCTTATGTTTTTAAAATTCACCTCCAGACTTCTCATTACTGTGCCTCAAACACAGCATGACTAACAATCATAGCAACCTGCTCTTTTGAACTCCCATACTCCTATCCATGTGTTTGAGCCAGGTAATTACTCTCTCTTCTGCTCTTCCCTGGCAGTAGACAAAAGTACAGCATTCCAGGCAAAGCAAACATAGTTTGCACCAAACCTTTCAGTCTTTGGCACATTTGAAAGTGTGTATGACAGGATTATGTGTCTTTGCTAATTGCCCATTTCTCTGGGCAATTGTGTAGCCACACCTCAGCAAACCCTATCTCCCTCTGGATGGGCTATGACTTGTTAAAGACACTGGCTCTCAGGGCCGCCCAGAGGATTCAGGGGGCCTGGGGCAAAGCAATTTCAGGGGCCCCTTCCATAAAAAAAAGTTGCAATACTATAGAATACTATATTCTCGTGGGGGCCCCTGTGGGGCCTGAGGCAAATTGCCCCACTTGCCCCCCTTCCCTCCCCGGGTGGCCCTGCTGGCTCTTAACAAACCAGGACTTCCACTCGTACCAGACAGAACCTTGTCATGGAACCTGGTTGGCGATACCACAACCTACAGCTTGCAAGTCAACTCATAATACAATTGGGTTCATCATTGCCTGCAGCTACCACTGGAGGTGGCAACAGCATCTTTCCACTCGGAAGCTATAAGAAAAATAACCCCCAACATGGTGGTTTTCAGCCCCACAGTTTAGATTTACATGCATACAATTAGTTGATTTCAGAGGACTTAGACCAGTCTAAATGAGGAGAAATGAAAACATTTCATTAGTGTTCTAGAGGAGGAAAAGTTTACAGTCATCATGCTTCTGAGTAAACTTTCCCACTTGTGCTTTCTATATTGTATTCTAGTATCTTCAAACTTTTTTTTGACTGAGCTAGCTATTGCCCTGGTGTGGCTGACTCTACCATGGACCAGCCTTCACACACAGTGCTTCCTGGCTCTACGCTTCTAACATACTGCATAGTCCATTATTTTATCCAGGTATCTATTGCCACAGGCTTCTACTAACATTGAAAAAACTCTTCCTTCCTTGATCTGTTCAGCTATTCCTTTTTAGTCAAGTAAATGTCAACAGATTTGACCAAGCATAAAAAGGCATGTGACACCAATATGGCATTGCTGTCACCAGAAGGAAAGACTTTTTCCTGTGGAAGATATGGCACATGAAAACTATTGCAGGTTCCTCATCTAAATCTGTCTTTGCTTGGCATCCATACCCTATTTGAGACAACTAATGCTTAACGGCATCAAATGAAAGAATTTTTTTCTTTGTTACGTGTTCCATGTGAATTTAGTGTTGGTGAAAAAATGCAAGCTTGACTGCCCTGCCAGCATCCACATAGCAAGCACAGGACAGACAGACTGCACGTGCAAGCAGAGATGACCGTATACATTTAGAGAGTCTGTGTAAGAAGTGCCTAGGGGAGAGCCAGTACTCTTCTGCACGCATCCCCTTCCAGCTACAATCAGCATCTTCTCCCTGGCCAAATCTATTAGCCTCCCCGTTGTCCTCCAGGTCTCTTCTGCATATTTGTGATTGACCTGACAATCCAAAGCATGGGGCCTGGACAGGCCAGAAAGCCCTTGTGGCTAGGCTAGATCGGGAATTGCTGCTGGATTTGGTACTGCTACATACAGATGAGTGACATTTCCCAATACAGCTGAGATAAGGCAGCTATAATCACTTAGCTGATGTCATCACAGACAGCAAGCAGCATTTAGAAATAGACATGGGCCTGCCTGGGGTTTTCTTGTGCTATTCATTTGCTGGATCATGGACCCATGAGAGTTTCCTTTCCACATCACTTGGTCCTGAGTGTCCCCCATTGTTGCTTCCACATTTCTAAACCCTACTATGGAACCATTAGGTTTTATTATATTATGATTTTATTTATCAGTGACTTCTGGCCACTATGAACGTGGGCTGGATTTGAACCAGTAACCTAGAATTGAAGATCTGTATATCCCATATTGGATTTCTGTAATTAGCTATAACTGGGCTTGTTAAAATTGTGGCCACAGGCTACTGTAAATGAACACAGAATAAACATATATATATATATATATTTTTAACCACCAGTTCTTTACATTTAACCTGGGCTCTGAGAGTCAAGCTGGTTCTTTCCTTCTCCTTTAACCTCAACTATAATAAAGCTTCTGTAAATCTGTGCCATTTTTGCTGCCATCATGGGGTTTTACAAAGGTGTAACTAACTAGAATTTAGTAAACTGAGCTGTTGATGCACGGGATGGAATAGAACCCAACTTATAAAGTTTGCAGACGATACCAAGCTGGGAGGGGTTGCAAGTGCTTTGGAGGATAGGATTAAAATTTAAAATGATCTGGACAAACTGGAGAAATGGTCTGAAGTAAATAGGATGAAATTCAATAAGGACAAATGCAAAGTACTCCACTTAGGAAGGAACAATCAGTTGCACACATACAAAGTGGGAAATGACTGCCTAAGAAGGAGTACTGGGGAAAGGGATCTGGGGGTCATAGTGGATCACAAGCTAAATATGAGTCAACGGTGTAATGCTGTTGCAAAAAAAGCAAACATCATTCTGGGATATATTAGCAGAAGTATTGTAAGCAAGACACGAGAAGTAATTCTTCCACTCTACTCCACGCTAATTAGGCCTCAGCTGGAGTATTGTGTCCAGTTCTGGGTGCCACATTTCAGGAAAGATGTGGACAAATTGGAGAAAGTCCAGAGAAGAGCAACAAAAATGATTAAAGGTCTAGAAAACATCTAGGTCTAGGGAAGATTGAAATAATTGGGTTTGTTTAGTGTGGAGAAGAGAAGACCGAGAGGGGACATAACCGTTTTCAAGTACATAAAAAGTTGTTACAAAAAGGATGGAGAAAAATTGTTGTTCTTAACCTCTGAGGATAGGACAAGAAGCAATGGGCTTAAATTGCAGCAAGGGCGGTTTAGGTTGGACATTAGGAAAAAACTTCCTATCTGTTAGAGTGGTTAAGCACTGGAATAAATTGCCTAGGGATGTGATGGAATCTCCATCATTGGGGATTTTTAAGAGCAGGTTGGACAAATACCTGTCAGGGATGGTCTAGATAATACTTAGTCCTGCCTTGAGTGAAGGGGACTGGACTAGATGACCTCTCAAGGTTCCTTCCAGTTCTATGATTCTATGATTATTATTAGCAAAGTTGACTCTGCAGGGTTAACGAGTAAAACCTGATTTTTCCTCCTAAAGCAAATAGATATTTGCTAGATACTACTACTAGAGCAATGTCTTGTGGGAGCAAAGATGGCAGCCCCTGCTGCTAATAATTTCAAAAGTCCAGTATTTGTAGGAGCCACTCCTACGTTGCTTGCTGTTCTTTTCATTGCTGCCTCAGCCCTAATGGAGCCTAATTGGCTACATGGAGCAGCTGCTCACAGGCTCCTGATGATGTTCTCTCCACTGTAACCTCCCTCCACAGGTGGGATGAGGAGATGGAGAGACAGAATGGGTGATGTGGTGACATAGATGGTGGTAGGTAGCCCCCTCAGAAACTTCTCCTACTGCCACCGCTACTATCATCAGGGAGAAGAGAAGGCACTGGCCTTTTTCTATTCTAAAAACAACTACAACAACACAACAAACAGTTCTGGTACAAACTCTTTGGCTTACAATAGTATTAGTACAGTGTTTTGAGTGATTATTGTAGCATCTGTTTATAAGGCCTTCTACTGATTTCATAGAGTGTCCAGCAGTTAATGTGACTGGCTGAATAATTAGGAATATTGATATGAAAGCCATCTCGTTTAAACATTAGAGAAAATAAATAGGTCATTAAAACAAAGAAACCCCCTGACCAAAACCGACTTCCACCATGTTTGAGGAGTTGTCTGTTAATTTACAGTACAAATGCATATTAAAACTGACAGACCTAGATGCAGCTACTGATTCCAGGATTCTGCCTACTCCTATGTTTTTTCTGGCTATATCTAATTCCTTGTTGGGGCGGGGAGACCCTTCTTTCAGTTACCCAATGCATAATTCTTCCTTTCTTTGTTCCCCTTCCCATTTAAAATCTCCCTCTTCATTACAAACAAACACACAAAAAATGCCATGATCCCACACATGCTGCAAACAGGCCAAGTAATTTATCTCAAACAGTTTCATATAGGCAGTCTCTTAGCAAAGCCACCTGCCTGAATTTAACCAATAACAAGCAACAGAACCTGCAATAAAATGGCCACTCAATTACTAAACTACATTTCCCAAACAGCAATGGACTGATGGTATGAATTCACACACTCTTCCCAGAAAGAAGCTTCTGCTTGTCAGTGCATCTTCTCATTGTGACTTAGAGCTATAAAGGACACTCAGCATAAGTATCAGCTTCTGATCTTGCCGGCGTTACTGCTGTGTATATGCAAACTCACAATTTACAAACACTATCACTATGTTTTTAACAATATACAACATTGCATTGGACACCTATTTTTTCTGGGTTGCCTAATACACCACTAATCTTCTAACCAGCCTCTTTCTTATTTATTTACTCTTCCCCAGAAAGAAAAACTCACTCATCCTAAACTGCAATGTCCTCTTAAAGGTACAGACCTTTTAAAAAATCCTTTTTTTATAATTAACACCCTTCCTCCCCCTAATATATCCTCTGCCCCAGAGTTAGACATACATGTTTCAGGTTTACTCCTAGGAGAGAGAGAGACACACACAAGAAAAAAGGTCTGTTGAAAAAGTATGAACAAAGGTCATTCACACCTATTCATTTAAATACACACCCTTGCAGGCCTGGGAATATCATTCCCAGGCCAATGAATTTTTGCTCCCTCAGCCAGTTATTGGACAATTGGAAATATTTACCCAAAGACAGCACGTTCCCATTAGACCTAACTCACAGGTTTTGGCTGCTCTTACTGATGCTGTCCCTGCCCAGATGAAACCATGGCTCCGGCAGGAGAGAACCTCTGCTGCTGGGGATGTGGAATAGCCAGTATTGCTTGAAGCTGGTCATGGCCTCTCCTTCTCACTGGCCCAGATGAAGGAGGATCAGGAGAAAGACCACGGTGTCTACTGCTGCTGGTTGCATAGGCAGGCAAGCGGTGGCTGTGGTGCTCTTGCCTAGCTTTTGCTCTGTTTTGTACTGCAGTTCCGGCCCAGATGGAGGCAGGGTCCAGCCAGGGACACTATTGGTGCAATTATTTTACAGATTAAAAATACCAAATATAAATGTACTGTACTGGCAATCAGCCTTTGATGGTTTTGTTCAAATGAATGTGTGTGAGACCTGTTTTCTCTCTGGTTACTGAAGAGTTAATTGTTAGCGGAGTTCTGAGTATAAGCAAAACCCTGTCACAAATCTACTGATAGAGTTGAAGATGTTCCATTCTCTTCCCAGTTTAAAACAATTAGAGGAATATAGATCTGTCCAAGGATAAGTAATACTGGGAAACGTGGCTTTTCTCATCTTCTTAGTATATATATTATTGATTTTTTTTTATGGGTCATAGAAGATATTTTATTTGAGAAAAGTTTGGCTCTTATGAAAGTGCAGAAAGTTTAAATGAATGAACAAAAAGTTCAGCCTGAACAGCTTCTAGTGAGGGCTAGGGAAAATGAAAATGACTGGCATGTTACCAAGAAAAATCTCTAGTTGTAAGTTAAATGTAAAGAGGGAAATAGCAAAAAGGATTTGCAATCTCTGGTTAATTTCTCCATCTTAAAATATTCACACATAAATTATCACCTAATCTTTTATGAAAGGTGTATTTTTGAGAGATGTATTGCTTTAATAACTGGTCCTTATGAATGTTAAAAGACTTGAAATAGGGAAGACTAGTCCTCAGTAGCTAATAGGCCCAGGAGGCCTATGTACTGAGGCAGTACACTTGATTGTGACCAAGCTTAATTGGGATATGAGTTTGTATGTATAGCAACCATGGACAGGAAATGATGTATCCTATTTAATATCTTCAAAATAGGGGCAACACTGAGCTCTGGTACTTTCCTTTTCTTTTATGGGAGCTATGTCCCAGCACTCCTTGAAAACAAAGGCTATGCCTATTTTACTTGACAGACAAACACACACCAAAGTACCAAGAATAAGAAGATTAACTAGGGGGAAATAAAGTCTGAGTCTATGACACATTAACTCTTCCCTTTCTGTTTTACTGTTTCAGATTTTAAGGCCAACAGGGACCATTGTGATAATCTAGTCTGACCTCCTGCTTAACACAGGGGCCATAGAATTCCTCCCAGTAACTCCTGCATAATGACTGAACCAGGTCTGCTGTGCAGAATCCTGCTTCTCGGTACTCCCCCAGGCTGCCTGGTGCTTTGCTCCCCCAAACCCAGACTTGTTCTTCAGCATTGAGTTTCTCCCTCTATTTTCCTCTTGACTGAGCACAGCTCGTTGATACAGACCTGGAAAATGTGATGCTATCATAACTCTGATTTTTATAAACCACGTTCTGACAATGGATTGGGATGAGGTTACCAGTGTGTCAACCCCAATGTTGTTAGTTGTGCTTACAAGTGCTGAAGGGGAAAGGTTAGAAAAGTTGATGTTTATCAATAAAAGACTGGCACTAAAGGTCATCAAAGTTGATGAAATAAGTCGGTGGGGAAAATGTATTTTTTCTTCCTAACATAATCTTTAGGATAAAGAGATTTTAGCCAAGCTTCTCTCTTATTAAAGATAATCCAACATTTTCCTGAAAAATCAAAGCACCAGCGTCAGCAGATTTTTTTCTTAATCATTTGAGTCTTTGGAAAATAGATTTGTTGCTTATACATCCTTTTCAAATTTAGGAAAGTCTAGGATAATCTGCTTCATACTTTAACTGCCCTGGGAAAGAGTGGATGTATGGCTAAGTTTCTGGCCAGTGGATGTGTGAGAGGACAATTGGAACTGGATTCTGCAGAACAGTCTATGTGAAGGCCTGTGGGATCAAACTGAGTTTTCATTTTCACACTAACAAGTAATTTCTGAGCTGTGCTCCCTTGAATGTACTAATTAAAGCTTGATGAAAAATATGGAAACATTTGTCTGAAACTTTTTTTTAAATAAATTGTGATCAGATCTAGTATTCAGTGTTGAATCCTGAGACGTGCTGAGCACCTGCAATTTCTCTTGAAGTCAGTAGCAATTCTGGCAGTCAATGATCTGGGGTGATACATCATAGGAATTATGACACTCGGTTCATCTAGAGTTTAGGCCCTAATTGTTTTATATGGTCAGCATCAGTTACCAGCCAAAAAAAAGCTTAACTGTCTCAGTGGCCCATAAATCAGGTTTTATTTATTTATTTTTCTGATCAGCAAATCAGGACATGATTAAGTACAGTGACATATGTCCCGTTTTGGCCTGAACAGTCCCAACTTTTTTGGCAAAACTGGGTATTTGTCCCATTTGCTCTTGCCAGCTGATCATCATGGCATGTTACCAAGAAAAATCTCTTGGACAAATGCATAGTTTTGCGACCCCTAGCAGTGTGTGAAGGAACGTGTGGGAGGGAGGGGAGGCAAGTGGCAATGCCAGCCCTGCCAACTACTCTATTCTCTGACCTGAATACTTCATGGGAATTTTTCCCACCTGCCTCAGTTTAAATTTGGTGTGTGTGGGGGGGAAAGCTTGGGGAGTGGAAAAGGAGGAACAGAATGAGGGTGGTAGGTCAGACACATTGGAAGCTGACATTAGTGAGATGAACTGAAATTCTTTGTAGGTAATAGGGCATCCAGTGACAGTGTCTTTCTTTAACAGGTAAAATTTCTCCAACTAATTTTAAATCTCATTTCAACAGGAGCCAGAGAGCATTGTTTCTTACTGACAGGATCCTTAGAATTCCACAAATAAAACATCTTACTTAAATAGTCTGTTGCCTGAAGGTAATTGCTACTATTCTGTGTAGTCTATTACCCTTTAATGACTAAGGCCAAATCCTGCAATCCTTACTCTCAGGAGTAGCCCTGTTGATTTCATCAGGACAGGTCATGTGAGTCAGGGTTACAGGAGTGAGTACAGATACTGTTTGACAGTGTTATGTAGCAACATGTAAATAAGCCCCAAATTATGTCTGTTGGGCTCTTGTTTATGTCTATCAAATTCTGCTTCACAGTACTGCCTGCTGTGGGCTTAATTTTTTAATCCCGTCACAAATAGTAAATGAGCGCAAATTTGCACTGTTCTGAATATACTGAAGAGTTTGATGAATAATCTCTATTTACCAGATCGTTTACCATCTTGAATTTCAATGCTATTTAAGAATGCCCTCATATGTAATTTCTCCTTCCTTTCCACCCCTCCAATGCTTATGTTGAGGGATGTTTCTTCAGCAAGCTATGCTTAGGGTGTATAATTTAAACGTATGTGGGGGAGGTGTCTGATGTTTCAGGATTATTTCATACCTACTTGATTTGTGATTTTTCCCTTTGCCAGGGCTCTATACGCTCAGTGCCTGATGTGCATTTTACCGATGCTAGTGGTAATTTTGCAGTGCAAAGGCACAGCAAGGTGCAGAGAAGAATAATTTTGTCCTGTTTACATCCCTGTGTGTCACTCGTCCATTTCCTTCCCCAGGATTTTCATGCAGACTCAGAATAATGACCACATCTGAGGACCCCAAAGTAAACAAGAGTCTAATAGCACTTGGTTTCATCTCAGGTTACAAAGAGAGAGTGCATAATAGCTGGGCTGGAAGTTTTTCAAAAAGGGAAAAAATGAATTGTTCTTGGCTCCTAGGGTTATTTCACCAGCTGAATTTCTTACGAGTGCAATAAAAACCATAATTAGGCATAAAAATGTGTATGTGGCGGGGGGGGAGACAAAGTGAGTTGCTTCAATCTTGCACAAAACCACACCTTCATTATCTTACAATTTCTGGACCTGCTTGACTACAAAAGTTCTTTCTTCCTCTCTTCTTCCCTTCAGTGCTCTATATTACAGTCATGTATGGCTTTGCATTTTCTGTAATGACAGAAGCACACAGAGCATCAGAAGTCAGAGCTGCCTTGGAAGGTTTGATATTAATTGCACAGAACATTGCTACTCAGAGCACAGAGCAGCATGACTGACAACTCTGGCTCAGAAACGATTTGAGCAATTTTCTCGTTGCAGTGGTGATTATGGCATGGAACATTATGTAGCTCATTTAGGAAGCTTATATTTTGGAGATTTTTATTATTGTTTAGAACAGCTTTTTTAAAGTCTGATAGAAAAAAGAATTCTCATTTTTGGATTTCAATTAGATTAGCAAATGTTAATAGTTCTTCCCCGGCATCCCCCCCCTCCACCTGCCCACCTATAAATTCTGCATTCCAGTACTCCCAGATGCACCGGATGGTATCTCATAGGCTGCCTTCCCTTTTTTGGCTTGAAGTGTCAGAATGAAGAGTTTTCTTAATTTAATGGCCAGCCTAAGGGTAAAATCTATTACTAACCCAATCCAAAGGATGGCTCACTGCCTGGTGCTTAATTCCTAATGTTTGAGCAGGACCTTGAATCTTTGCTTTCTTTTTGGCACAGACATGAGGAACGCAAAGTGGCAAAAATTAAAATTAATGCCATTGAAGTCTTTGAGGGGGAATAATGTGAAAGAAAAAGGCTCAGTTTATACACAAATGAAAAGGGTTTTGGAGATGGAAGCCCCAGTTCTCAGTACTACATTGCTGTGTGCCACTGAAGGACATCCCATATGTGGAGGGTGCTGGGAGTGGTACTTTTAGAAGAATTTCAGAAATTGTTCTTTTTAGAGACCAAACTGAAGGAGAACAGCTATCTTCCCATTCCAGAAAGGGTGGATACATTTTCCCTCTTATCAACTACAGTATAACCCACTTGCAACTTATTGACATGGATCTAATTTCTGCCATGTTATTGGTGATCCAAATACTTAATCGCTTTAGATGGTCAGAGTGTTATGGAAAAGTGTTTGTCTTCATAAAGCACTCTCTCTGGCATTTCTGTCTATGCGCGCATGCAAACACAATATGGCTTTCTACAACTAAAGGAAACCTAGTATGCTGCTAGTCAATAATGTACATTCCAGACACTAAAGCCAGTTTGCACGTCCCGGTCAGCTGCCCTTTGGAGTCACTCTGCTTTCTTCCTCGCATTTTCATAAATGCCTGGGACAACTGGTACTATGTTGCTCGAGATTGGATACTGTGTTTGGATTGCATAAATAGTACTCTTCATTAATGTGTAAACCCCTCTTTCTTAGCAAAAGAGCTGAGGAGAAAGGGTTGAAACTCAGCACTCAGATTCATGATTATTTTTGGCAACATAATGACTCAACTGAAAAACAGTTCCAGCATCTAAGGTTGTACTAATGTCATTTGTTTTTGTTTCAAATATGCTATTTTGCAAATTGGTAGTAATGTTTGGAAGCTACAGAGAGAGGAATCTAATTTGAGAGGAAACTCTGTAGTGGGACTGCCTCTTCAGCTAGTTGGGCTTGGAAAACAATTCATGCTGGTTTGCTCCTTTCCTCTTATCGCTTCCTTCCTTCTCCTTCAGCACGGGAGGAATCACTAGCTAGAACCATCTTTTGTCCATATACTTATACTTATTCCAGAGATCAGTTAAACCAGGTTACATTTTGTAGTACAATTACAGTATTGGATGCATGGGTAAGTGCTTTTGGCACTTGTAAAGATGGCCCCCAAGGCTCTGACTCCTCCCTGGGGGGGGGGAAGTGCCCCCCTCGTTCAGGAAGTAAATCTGATGGGACATTCAGGGGGTATATCCACTCTACCTGCGAAGGAGCCATGAGCTAATAGCAACACCATTAGCTGGAAGGGAACTGCCTCTGAGTCTGTATGCTCTTCCCTAATGGATTGTTGTGGCTCTTTTCTTTTTCCTGGTCTTGTGCTTGTGGCTCTGTGTGAGAAAAGTTGAGTCAGGTACGAAAGGCAAAGTGTGTTGGAGAGAAGGAAAAATGGCACATGACAAATGGATGGGAGAGTACCAGATGTGGGCTTGATAAGCATTTGTGCTTGTCCCTGCATAAGGGATGTGCTGCCCCAATAGGAGCTCCAGAAAAGAATTGTGGCTTAGGCCCCAAGGAGTGGGTCTCTTTCTTCTGTTTGTCCAGTAGAGTCAGAGATGTGGGTAGAGGGAAGAGTGGCGTGCTATTAGGTCATCTCTTCCATCCCTCCCTGCTATTCCAGGATTTTCCCTTATTGTGCACTTGCTACTGTTTGCTCTGCTTATAAATTTACTACAGGGTGGCGCTGTCCCATCACTTCCCTTGGTACACTATCTCAGAAACGTCTCACAAGCCACAAATCACAGTAAAACATGAAACCTCTTCTGCCCTGGAGACCTTTAATAAAAGCACATAGCACAAGGAGTGTGGGACTTCCCTTTCTGATTCAGTCACATGCGGGGGAAAAACTCATGAGTGCTCAGCAGCCACCCACTGGTCAGCAGTTTGGCGATGGGAGGTGCTGGGGGGTGGGGTTGGAGCGGGGGCAGGAAGAGATGGAGTGAGGGTGGGATGTGCTTGGTGGAGGGAGCAGAGCAGGGGGTAGGAAGAGGGGGTGAGGATGGGGCCTTGGGGGAAAGGGCGGAGTGGGGGCAGGACCTCAGGGTACAGCGGGGGTGGAGCACCCACCCGGACAGAAGAAAGTTGGTGCCAATGCCTGAGGTACTTCTTAATAGGGTAGGAAAACAGTCTGCTCCCCTCAGGGCTTTCCTGTGTCTTCAGTCTTTTTGTTTATCATTTCTCCTTCCAGTTGTTACAAATCTGTCACCTCTTTTTTACACACAGGCCACAGCACCTCTTAAACTGTCTTATTCTATCTTTTTTTTGTTCAATTCCTTGATGCACTTTCTCCCTGCTGTTGATTGTACACACGATTATTCTGAGGGTGTCTGTTGATGACCTGTTGATAGTTAGGTGTCCACTTGGACCTATCTCATGATACAGTTGCACCACTGAAGATTCATGTGTTGTTTCTGCCTGCCACTCTTGTTGGATCTTTAGGGACCTTAGGAAACTTTAAATGACTAGTCATATATGGGAGCACAATCTGAAGGGCAAATGGCTGTCATTTTACTATGAGATCCAGCAGACTTGTCTGTTGGGCTATCAGTTAAGGAGGAAAGGAATGCTTTGCATCAGATATACTCAGGAGTGAATGAGGGAGAGAGAATAAATGACACAGCCTAACTTAAGTGAGTTATTTAAATCATTATTTTTGTGCCATCTGATGTAATGAACTCAGTTCAATTTAATTATCAAACATACTGTTGCATTCTGGAGAATTTTCAGTGTAATTCCATTGTTTTTCCTTTGAGATTTCCTTTGTGTTGTCTTACTAAAGATAGAATATGAATGACATCTTTTAAGGTTCAATGAACCTTATCAAAAGACATCTATAACACTGCACTAAACAAACACTGAGTAGTTTTCTTAATTATAAAGTATTCTTTGCTTAGCACAATGATTTCAAGGCAAAAATGGCTACAACACTTACATTGAGACTGAAAATTATACTTTCAATCAAGAGCATTAAAGCTTTTTGTTCCCTTTGTTTGCCATGGACTGTAACATTCTTATGTCTGCACCTCCTGAGGAATGAATGACTTGGAAACTGTAGTAATCAATCCTTCAAATGTTTTGATAGATCAATAAAAATACAGTCAGTTTCTAATATGTTCCATAATCAAAATGTCAGTTTACTTTCTTACTTTCAGATTTGATATGAAATATTAGGTGCGTGAATGCACAAATAAAACCTTTGGGGACAAATTCAGCAGTTTGTTTTTATTTATTTATTTTATTACAACTATGCATCAGTTATTGATGATATCTAGTTTCCTCCATGGGTGAGTATTTTCCATATTTCTTTATGTAATGAGTAAAATGTATAACAACAGATGCGCCACAGAGGGGGTAAATAAACCATGTTTAAAGGTTGGCAAGAAAGAAATGAATTTTATCCTTCTGCTGCTTGGTGTGAGTGCAGGGATTTGCTGGGTTGCTGGGTTCGTCGGCTGTGTAGAATGAATGAATTGCCTCCCAGTATACCAAAAAGGGATGTGCCGAGGGCATTAGAGGTTCAATCGGGCAGTAAGAGTCAGGAGGGGTCTCCAGGCAGGTGAAAAGGTCTGTGGCTATGAGAAGAACCAGGAGGCCGAGTGCTGTTTTTTCATTTTGTCTGGAACTTTGCTGAAGCAAACCATGTGCTAGATCTTTGTGCTTGGCTTTGGCCGGAGGGAGGTCTTGTTGTGTTTGTGTTTAGCCACACAGGAGTAATACCCTTTCACACTTACTTATCTGTGTTGCTACGCCCACAAAGGTATTTCAACTCCATTAGATATTCAAAATTCTTTCCTATCCCGATTGGTTTGTTGCACAAAACATTTCATGTGGGCAGAGTATTCCATAACTGTCCACTATGAAGTTTCTTGCATATCTCTCTGAAGGAATCTCAGACTGTTAGGGGGGACAGATTAATCTGCAGCAGGGTTTCTTGCATCCTCCTCTGAAGCTTCTGGTGCTGAGCAGTGTCAAACTAGGGTACTGGGCTACTCGAACTACTCTTCTGGTCCATTGTGACAACTCCTATGTTCCTATTCTGATATGGTTGTACTTAGAGAGTATGCTACCTTTGCTTCTAGTATCTACTTTTCTTCCCTATAAGATGAAATCAAAAATGCTTGATTCATGTATGTAATGCATACATACAAAGACATGTTAGGGTTTTTTATGATGTTGGTTTATACTGCCCCAATTTAACATAAATTGCTCACAAAACACATTTTCATTGCTCAGGAGGAATCTGAAAATATTCCCTTCATTATATGCGATGCGCTCTCAAGCTCAATTTCCCATAGCCATTCTGTCTAATTCATACCAATTAAAGGTAGGTAGCTCAGGTACTTTGATAGTTTTATTGCTTTAAAAATCTTGAAAATATATTGTCCTTGATTTATGATGGTGCTTGTATAAATTGGGCAAACATCCAGAGATGGTCTATGCCATAGATGCCATTTATGGCTAAACCACTCTATACATCACTCAGGCATAACCACATTTAAAGTCAGTGGAAGTTAAGGCTGAGTAATGGCTGCAGAATTGGCCCTTATTTAGAAAACAGATGATAGCTGTGAAAAACTTAACTCAGCATTGCCTCATAATTGGACCCTAATTCTGTAACGAACTCCACCTGGGTCAATCCCTATGTCTGCTTGGAGTCCTTCCAGCTCCTTACATTTGAATATATTGAAGTATTTTAGCATGTTTTTCTCTTTACAGGGAGCAAAGTTGAAATCGTCATAGGACCATTGTCATCATGTAATTAGAGATGGGGTAGATTTCCCTATTAAAAATGTGTTAATAGCGTGTAAAACAAGAAAGTTACATTTTACAGTTTAGGGTACACACTGCATTTATGCCAGTATAATTTTAGGTAAAAAATACATATATACAGAGAATTGAAGGGGAAATATGATCCGGGTGCACAATTGTTCAAAGTATATTATTGACCTTACGGTTGTAAAGCAGCCCAGCTCGGCATGTTATCCAAAATCATGCTTGTCTATTTCCTGACGTTTTTGCCATTCCTGTTATACTAATTGAATTATTATCTTTTGTTAGGGTGATTTATTTTCCATTGAATTGAAATAACTGTGCCACTGGGCTCCCTCCTATGCATTAACATTCAGCTACAAGGTCTCAAACATCTGGGTGTTGGATAGTTTTTTTTGTTCTCCAGACACTCTTCATAAATATTTAACAGATGAAATAATTAAAGAATGATATGATTCACCAGCTGTGGCACCATCCTACAGCAGCACAATTTCCTCTCTGATTACCTGACTTTTTTTCCTCCCGTGCATCCTTGTCCTTTATGTAATCGCCTACAGGGTAAGTCCATGTAGAGAAGCTCATAATCAGACAAAACAAGAAACTTTTAACATAAATAAACAATCCAAGGTCATTTTATGTTGTGTTCTAGTCAATTATCATTGGGGGCAGGGGAAGAAGGAAGGAGGTTCCTGAAGCTAATGTCTATAAATAAATAGGTTGACGGGAAAGATTTTGGCTGTAAGCTCTTCAAGAATTCTCTTTGTAAGTTTCTTGAGATCTAGTTCTTAAACAATGTTGCACTAAAACTTCCCTCCATGGCTAATGAAGCCTTTTACATGTTATCCAGTTTTTGAAGGTTATTTGTTGCATGCAACTCATATTCTTGAGGGAGGTTCGGACAGCTAATCTTTTTGTTTACAGATCAACTGCATGCTTTTTGTAAAACTTAAAATCACAAAACTTAAAATGCAATATTTAGATTAATAGATTTAAGACCACAAAGGACCAGTAGATCATCTAGTCTGACCTCCTGTATAACAAAGGCCATTAAATTTTCACCCTGTTTCTGCTGTATTGGGCCCCCAAAAATGTGTAACCCACAAACTGTCAATTTGTCCTTTTAAAACTTTCAGCCTTTTCTCAGAAACAGGTAAAATTTGCAAGTGGATATAAATGAAGTTGTCCCTGCTCTTCATATGTGGAGTCAGCATCTATTTTGATTCAGTTCACAAGCTTGGGGAAAGAGGTCTGGACTTCCTTCTCTTGCAACATACTGGAATTATTTGAACTTGGCATATTGATGAGATTAGTTAATTGGGATTGGGGGGTGGGGGTGGGGGAGGAAACAATATATGTTCCCAGAGAGAGAGAGAAATGCTTGTGTGTACTGTATTTAAAACTTTCAGCCACAAAACATTTTTTAATAAAGACAATGGAAAAATAAAACATGGGGCAGAAAAAGACCAAAACCATGTCTAATTTCAAAATATTGCTATAAAAGTACCATTGTATGATTAGTTTTAGACTGGATGCTCACAAAAAGTGAAATTCGCCCCTGTGCATCAGGCTTGCATAACAAAAAAGCACTTAAATTCTACTTAAACTCTATCTTGAAAGGTTAAGTAGGGTATAGATCTGCAGCTGGCAGGTGTGAATTTCATCCCAAATAGGTATGTCACTTCTGGCCTAAAGAAATAGCTTTCTTTGCCCCTACCTATTAGTGCTGTTGAGTCTCCCATTCAAATTGGCATTTTCTCTTTAGCACTGAGCAACACAAAGTTTATGCATTACTTATGGCCCACTTAAGGCCTGTTAGGTGCATAGTCTTTTTGCTGGCCCTCTGCTCAGGAAGGAATTTTACCCTCAATACCTGTAGATACCAGAGGTAAAATTTCTTCCCTCATGTGGTATGTGATGTATAAATGGTGACCACATGAGTTGCTTTCTTGCATTTCAACCAATACTAAAACTGCCACCATCTTTGCTCATGTTCAATGCCAGTAGACTTTATTAATTCTTCTCCAAGAGCTCCTTCTGTATTTTTTCCCATGGTATGTAGAGAGTATAGTAAGCTTTTTCTGAAACCTCACCCCTTGAGTGAGTTCTGGAAGCATAAAGTGTCCAATCTAGTTGATTAGGGTTACCATATCTAATAAATAAAAAAAGAGGACCCTCCACGGGCCCTGGCCCCGCCCATTTCCCCACCCCTAGCCCTGCCCCAACTCCACCCTTCCCCGCCCTAACTCCGCCCCCTCCTCCCTCCCACTCCCAGCCACGGGGAAAGGGCTGACCCAGCGCTACCGGCTTCACGGTTTGCCGGGCAGCCCCCAGACCCTGCGCCCCTGGCCGGCGCTTCCCCAGCGCAGCTGGAGCCCGGGAGGGGAAGCGCCCAGCCGGGGGCGCAGGGTCTGGAGGCTGCCCGGCAAACCGTGAAGCCAGTAGCGCTCGGGCTTTGGGCAGCCCCTATGCCTCCGGACCCTGCGCCCCCAGCCGGGCACTTCCCCTCCCGGGCTCCGGCGGCGCAGGGTCTGGAGGCACGGGGGCTGCCCGAAGCCGGTAGCGCTCGGGCAGCCCGGCTCTTAAACAGAGCCGAGCTGCCCGAGCGCTACCGGCTTCGGGCAGCCCCCCCTGCCTCCGGACCCCGAGCCGCGGACCAGGCACTTCCCTTCCCGGGCTCTAGCTGAGCTGCTCCGCTCCTCCCCTCTCAGACTTTAAAAGCCGAGCTGCCTGAGCCAGCGCTACCGGCTTCGGGCAGCCCCTCTTGCCTCCAGACCCCGAGCCCCCGGAGCAGAGCAGCTGGAGCCGGGGAGGAGAAGTGCCTGGCCGGCGGCTCGAGGTCTGGAGGCAGGGGGGGCTGCCCGAAGCCGGTAGCGCTGGCTCGGGCAGCTTGGCTCTTAAAGTCTGAGAGGGGAGGAGCGGAGCAGCTCAGCTGGAGCCGGGGAGGAGAAGTGCCTGGCCCGCGGCTCGGGGTCCAGAGGCAGGGGGGGCTGCCCGAAGCCGGTAGCGCTGGCTCGGGCAGCTTGGCTCTTAAAGTCTGAGAGGGGAGGAGCGGAGCAGCTCAGCTGGAGCCGAGGAGGAGAAGTGCCTGGTCCGCGGCTCGGGGTCCAGAGGCAGGGGGGGCTGCCCGAAGCCAGTAGCGCTGGCTTGGGCAGCTCGGCTCTTAAAGTCTGAGAGGGGAGGAGCGGAGCAGAGCAGTCGCGGGAGGGGAAGTGCCCGGCCGGCATTTTCCCGGACATGTTTGGCTTTTCGGCAATTCCCCCGGACGGGGGTTTGATTGCCGAAAAGCAGGACATGTCCAGGAAAAACCGGACGTATGGTAACCCTATAGTTGATCCACAGAGTGGAGACAGAGGGCCTGATTACCACGTGCACTAGACAGATCATACACCAGTTTTGCTCCATTTAAAACAATAGCATTACTCTGCTTTGAGCAGGGGGTTGGACTAGCTGACCTCCTGAGGTCTCTTCCAACCCTAATGTTCTATGATTCTATGATTACTCTGGTGCAAAACTGGAAAAGCTCACTGATGAATCAACCCCATATAGTTGTAATATGGAGTCCAATTAGCTATAAATGATACACTTGTGGCAGAATCATACCATGTATTGCTGCGATAAAACTCCCATTGGCTAATGTTACCAATATGTCGATTTAGATGGGGTATTATTTGGATGCGGTATTTTTTTCAAAGTACTGTAAGCACATCCTGTACAGTATGAAGAGTGAGGACTTTTCAGATACCAGCTGTGAAGCCCTTTGCAAGCTTTTGAGAAGAAGCAGATTGGCATTCAGTTCTTTATTTATAATCCCTTTAACAAGATGGCATAAGTTCAAATTAATGAGTTGTAACAGAAACTTCATTTTCTCTTTTCACAAGTCATCACCATGAATCATTAAGCTGCTCTTGCTTTTTAAGAACCCTGATATTTTTGATGAATTGGATTGTTAAGCTGAAAATTAGGAATGGTGCTGGAGTGTGGGTTTTCAGAAGACTCACTCTCTAAACACTCCATCTGCAGTGGCCACTGTGTCCAAATATCAGCATCTGTCAACACTTACCAAAAAGTAGTATCTGACACACTGCAGGATTTATTTTTCCTGTGCTAGATTGAATGCTCTGGATGGAAGTCCTTACTAACAGGTTTCTGGCTGATCCTGCAGAATGAAGACAGAGTTCCTGTATTTTTCCTTTGGAAATAAAAGCTGGTCTGTTTCTTGCAACTTTCTGCCATGTTTGCAGCACTGACCATGCCCTCTATTAAAGAAAGCAGATTTTTTCCCTATCTGTTCAATGTGAGAGCCTTTTACAAAAGATTGTTTTTCTTCTGGGAAAAGAGTTCTCTTTTCTTGATTTCCCATTCCCAGAATTTTGCATTTGGAATGGAGTTCATTTACTTTGGGGACTAATGTCTTTTTTGTGGTGGCTGGCAGTAAAACTGGGCAGAAAATGACTTTCCTGACCCTTGAACAATTTTGCAAATTTTCCCATCCCCAATTTGAGACGAAGAGTCGAAATCTCAAAAAAATTTTGCAAACCAAAAATCCAACATTTTTTTTCATTATAAGGCCAGAGAGGACCAATGTGATCATCTAATCTGACCTCATGCATAACAGATGCCATAGAACTTTCCTTAATTAATTCCTATTTGGACTAGAGCATATCTTTTAGAAAAACTTGCAATCTTTCCAACATCTTTGGTAAATTGTTCCAATGGTAAATTACGCTCGCTGTTTAAAAATCTATGCCTTATTTTGAATCTGAACTTTTCTAGCTTCATCTTCATCCTTTTGGACCTTGTTAGAACTTTGTCTGCTAGACTGAAGAGTGCATTATCAAATATTTGTTTCCGGTGTAGGTACTTACAGATGGTGATCAAGTCATCCTGTATCCTGCTCTTTTTAAAGCTACATAGATTGGGCTCCTTGAGTCTCTCACTATAAATTATGTTTTCTAATACTTTAGTCATTCTCATGGCTCTTCTCTGAACCCTCTCCAATTTATCAACATCCTTCTTGAATTGTGGACATCAGAACTGGACACAGTATTACAGCAGTGGTTGCACCAGTGCCAAATATAGAGGTAATTTAACCTCTCTCCTAATTGAGAGTCTCCTGTTTATACACCCAACGATCACATTAGCCTTTTTGTCT
This sequence comes from Chrysemys picta bellii, assembly GCF_011386835.1. NCBI lineage: Eukaryota > Metazoa > Chordata > Testudines > Emydidae > Chrysemys > Chrysemys picta. The sequence goes on along the minus strand of NC_088793.1, from coordinate 124,341,055 downwards.
ATAACGTTGCACTGGGAGCTAAGGAATAGCTGATTGCAGTGTCCCACGTCTTGAACCCAGGGCTGGGAGTCCCCAGAGAGCTGCCACATCCTGGCCTCTATTTAATGGCTACTGAAATTGCATGGGCTGAGAAGCTACTAGCACTATATGCCCAGCCAAGGCATCACCCATGGGAGCTCTGATTGAGGATTGCCTGGCTCCACCGATTGGTCCAACCACACTATTTAAGTCAGGAGGAGGAACAGAAAGTTTGTCCAAGCAACAAGATGGTTTCCTGGTGTGGCTGCATTGGACCCTGCTTGTGCCTGCCTCCTGCACCCTTCCTATTCTGCTCTGCTCCTGGCTCCTGCAATATCCCACCATGCTTGAGCCTTGCTTCTCTTCCTGTTCTTACCCCTTGCCTCCAATCCTCAGTGACCAGTCCCAGCTCTAACCCTGGCCTCTGACTTCTGACCCTGACTCTGGCTTGGCTCTGGCATTTGGCATCTGACCTCAGCTCTGATCCTCAGCTTTGATTCTTGGTTCTGACTCTGGCTTAACCCCTGGCTCTGGTAATTGGGAACTGACTCTTGTGCTGACTCTTGGCTTTGTTCACCAACCTGTATGCTTGCTCTGGTCACTAGACCTGACTGCCTACATCCCAGACCATAACAATTAGTCACTATGACCCCCACATCTTTTTCAGAATCACCACTTCCCAGGAGAGTCCCCCATCCTGTAAGTGTGGCCTACATTCTTTGTTCCTAGATTTACATTTGGCCGTACTAAAATGCATATTGTTTGCTTGCGCCCAGCTTACCAAGTGATCTAAATCGCTCTGTATTTGTGACCTGTCCTCTTTGTTATTTATCACTCCTCCAATTTTTGTGTTATCTACAAACTTTATCAGTGAAGATTTTGTTTTCTTCCAAGTCATTGATAAACATGTTAAATAGCATACAGCCAAGAACAGATCTTGCAAGACCCCACTAGAAACATACCTGCTCAATGATGATTCCCCATTTACAATTACATTTTGAGACCTGCCATTTAGCCAGTTTTTTATTCATTTAATGTGTGGCATATTCATTTTATATCATTCTAGTTTTTTACTCAAAATATCATGTAGTACAAAGTCGAAATCTGAGTATCCTACATCAACATTATTACCTTTATCAACCAAACTTGCAATCTCATCAAAAAAAGATATGCTAGTTTGACAAGATCTATTTTCCATAAACTCATGTATATTGGAATTAATTATATTACCCTCCTTTAAATTTAGAAAAAAAAGTGACATTTCATTTCAATTTTGACCTTTAAATTTTTGTTTACATTTGTAACTCTATAAATGAAGTTAAATTTCAGAACAAAAATTCATTTCAACCCCAAACTGGAACTTTTTCATTTTGAAAAGATCAAAACAGGATAACTCCAATTTTTTTTTTCCAAAATGGGAAACTCAATGACCTTTTCCCACAAAGAGTTTTGGTTTCAACTAATAGGCTTTTTGTGACCCCCTTACCCCCCCAAAAAAAATTAATCAAAAAATTCCTGACCAACTATATTTAGTGCACTCATGAAAAGGCTACATTGTATTCCAAGTTCTACTGTACCAGATGACCCAAATAACCCCATCTTCCAGGCAAATAAATCATCAATTTGGTAACTTCCCCTGCCCTTGTGCCTCCCACCCATGAGATCTTTGGGGCTCATTCCACCAGAGATAAGGAGCATGTTGGATAGTAAAATACCAGCTCGGTTAGGAGGAAACCTGCTGCCTGGTCATCTCTACATTCTTTCTCTGAACATTACAAATGTGTGTTGCTGTCTGCCAGACACAATTTTCGGGTAACAGATCCTTCAATCTATTTACAATGAGTTTCAGGATGAAAATGTATTGGTTAAAATAAAAAGTATACGAAGGGATATAAACCTTTTCCTTCTGGGAAGAAGTAATTTTTGAGTTCAACTAGACTTTACAGCATCTCTATCTGTCTCAAGCTAATTCAACTTCAACAAGTTTTCTCAGTGATCACTTTGTTTCACCTATAGCCATCTCTCTCTTATCTTTATTTGTCCTGACTATTTGTGCATCTTTCACTATCTTGTTATATTGCCTATGTGGTTGATGACTGCCTGCTACTTCCCATGACTTCTGCCTAGAGGAGTGAATCCACTGCAGGCGAAAAAGAAAATTAGTTTTCTGGCCTGTAAGTTTGGTTTCGCTTAGTACGGATTCACTGATTGAGACAGATTCTCCTTATGACTAGTATCTAGTATTCCGATGGGCCTGATCCATAACCCATTGACTTCAGTTGTCTTTGGACCAGGCTTTATATATTTAGTTTAGCATGGGGACTGGCTTCTATTGTTTTCCTGCAAATCAGGACAAGATGGGATGTCAAATTAGGGCTTAAATAGGACTTAAGTAGTTCAGAGACCTTGGGCTGGTTCTTTGCATAAGGGTGAATTTCTCCTAAAAACCTGAAATGTTACTAACTGTATCCAACACATGCTGCATGCTTTTCAGCTGGTCATGTCTAGATTTTATTCTGCATCTAGATAAGGTTTTATTTTGTAGCCTCTGAAAAAAATATACATGTCTGGAACAGTAATTAAACTGAGCTTGTGATACGTTTCTGAAAAATTGGACCAAATCTGAATTCTTTGAGGGCAAAATTGATCCCTTTGTATTTAAAAAAAAAAAAAAAAAGGCACTGGCTTCATGCCTGTGCACCACTTACGTCCTAGTGAAGTGGTGCATGGGATTTGTGCTGGGCCTCTGCACAGGGGAGAATTTCACCATAAGCATATTGTAGGTAGCACAATTCATTCTTGTCAAAAACAATTTGTGGAACCTCCTCCTTCTCCACCGGTATCTCCTTGGCATGCATTTAAAATATTAATCCTGGATTTAAAATATTAATCCTACTTTTAGTTAGTCTTGTGTTTTTAGGATCTTAGTTAATAGTTTATAGCTAGCATTTAGCAGGGATTTCTGATGATAGCTACTACATTTTGTTGGGTCCTTACCAGGCTTTAAAATTATGGACACTATTGAAACTATTGCCCAGTTCACGGTGAGAGGCATTTCACTTCATTGTTAAATGACTCTCATTCTCAAGTGGTGTCAATCTGTTTTAGTTCTGTTACAGTCAATGGAGTTACACTGATTTGTACTAGCTGAGGATCTGGCTCCATGAGTGCAGGCTTATATTTTGCTTTGTATAATATATAACCCCTCAAGCAATTCATTTCTGCCAGGAAAAGTACCATTTTTTTAGCCCTCCTTTTACCTCATCTAGTGTAATATTCTGCTCCAGGCTATTTGTAGCCACTTCTAATTCTTTTGGTAATGTAATTTTAGGAAAGAATAATTTAAACTTCTTTTGTTCTGAAGAGAATCAGGATTTATACAGGTTCACCTACAAGGGTCCAAAGATTCCATTTGTGGATGCGAGATCAGAAATAAAGAGTTTGCTAATTATTTCTAAATTTGACAAAAAGAAGAACAGGAGTACTTGTGGCACCTTGGAGACTAACAAATTTATTAGAGCATAAGCTTTCGTGGACTACAGCCCACTTCTTCGGATGCATACGAAGAAGTGGGCTGTAGTCCACGAAAGCTTATGCTCTAATAAATTTGTTAGTCTCTAAGGTGCCACAAGTACTCCTGTTCTTCTTTTTGCGGATACAGACTAACACGGCTGCTATTCTAAATTTGAGATTCCCGTTGAACTTTCTAATTTTCTTTAAATGCCAGGCTGGTAGTCTGAAAGCCTTATTGCCATATTCATAATAGCTTCACTTTGGCCTAAATAAGGCATACTCTACTTTATTGTCACAGATTTTTATTAATATCATATTTCACCTTACAAAGGTTTGTAGCCTCTCATTAGCTGGTTGATGTTCATAGTCTTATTTTTCTTCTTTCTAAATTTGCAGTTTCAATAAATTGTGGATTTTGTCTCTAACTGTGTTCTTTGATTATAACACCTCTAATGGAAGCATTTTTTGTTTGTTTGTTTCATAGAGGCCTCATTATGTTTGAACTGAGCCTGAGCTTGATTCAGAAATGGACGTTAGTGCATTTTTTCTAGTGTGTAGGAATATTTTTTCTCTGAGTACAGAAGAGTTCATTCTCTACCTATTTGATCTCCCTTGACTGCTATCCAAATTTATTATTAAATCTACAGGTGTATGAGCACTAAGAGCTGTGATCCCTATTTGGCATGAAATTATTCCTTGAAGCAATGAATGTGGCATTATGAGGAAATCTCTGCTTGTGAAAATGCTGAGCAGAATTAGAGCAGTCTTTTGCTAGGTGGATTAAAGCTTCTTCAAAAGCCACCAAACTCTTGATCTGAGCAAAGTTTTTAAAGGCCCTAAGGCCTGGTGATAGTTTGGAATGTGGTAGGTTTTTATTTGTCTAAAATAGCATCATGGGACTAAATTAAAACCCTCTGTTTGATGTAGTGGTGATATACTAAGCACAAGAAGTAGGTGAAGTTGAAATTTTGTGATTCACTTTATTATAGATGTGGTGCTGGCAGACCAGGTGCCGGCTCATGCCAAGGTCCCTGGGCCTCACTGAATACTGACAAATGAGTAGCTGGAAACCAGACTGGCTTTATCTGTGAGTTAGCATTGTAAAAATAGATGTTAAGTTGATAAGAATGTGTTTTGAGTTGGTGAAATGCGTATAGGATGCTGCATGTAGTGAGCTCACTTATAACATCTGTAACCCATGATATAAAGTTATATTGAGTGTTTATGTTAATTAATGCTTCTTTCCTGTTTGGTGAGTTACACAATTAGAGAGGTTTACAATGCAAAGTGCTGGCCCTGAATACAAGAAGATCCTTTGAAACCAAATGAGCCATTGAAAGAACAAAGACACCCAATTGCCCCCTCAGCTCATCCATGAAGAGGAGACTGCATGGATACTTGTTCCATCAGTTTGAGCTCTGGGGGACAGATGGCTGCCTTTACCTCATGTGTAACTATTCATAACAATTGCTCCAGGGCCATCAGATCAGTTTTTTATAATCACTTTCAATAACACATCTGATGCACATATTCAACGTGAGTGATATTGTCAAACGTTTTGAGATTTCTAAACTTCAGTTGATAGGTCTCAGGGTCATCTTAAATGTTTTCAATACCTTTTTGCTTAATTTTTTTTATCCACCTTAGCATCCTCCTTCTCCATACCATTAAAAACTTGTGTGGCTTTCCCAGTTAATCTGGTTAGGAGGATAAGCATCATTTTATCCTCTGGGATCTTGTGCGTCTCACAGTCTCTCAAAGGTGGACTAGTACTCTTCTGTCCAGTCTCTTTATAAATTGAGCAGACTTTCTCCCATTCTCTGGTGTTCTGAAGGGGTGTACTCATTGGCCAGGAAAGCTCCTTTTGCTGTCCAGAACTCTGAGCTGCAATCCGTGAGCTTCCATCTTTTTCTGGTGTGTTGTCTCCTCAGCTTCAGCGTTGGCTTTGACTTTTGCTATTTGTTCCATGCATCTTTAGTGGGCTCTCTCCTCAATCTGTTTGCTGGCTTTCTTCCTCAGCCTCCGTCTTGGCTTTGACTGCTGCTTGGGTTGCCTCAATCTCCCTGATCAGCAGTTCTGCCATCAGTCTGTCATGCTTCCATTTTTCCTGGGCTGCCAAGTACTCCAATCGGGACCGTTCCATTGCAGCGGTCTCCGTGACATCTGGGGCAGGAAGGTCCTTGGATGCCTGGTCAAAACTTATAAACAAAGCTCTCCATTCCCGATCTGGGCCACTGGGAGCTGCGGGCGGCCATGCCTGCGGACAGCCAATGTAAACAAACTATCTCGCGGCCTACCAGCAGGTTACCCTGATGTACCCCAGGTTGCCCACCACTGTCTTAGAGCACATATGGTGCAGTTGAACAAGTTCTATTGTGCATGTGCACATGGCATTTTTCTACAGTTTATATCTTGGTCTAAGCTGGATGGACTTGCTTGGGAAGAGTGAAAGGCAATTTTTCATCCTCAGGACTATCCCTCCTGCTATATTTCAAGTCCCTACTCCAACACTAATGAGGCACTAGAGCTGCTCAAAGAAATGGTCATAAAATTTGTTGACAATAACAGAAACTGCCTATTTTAACCAACACCATTCTATGAAATAACGCCACTGTTTTTGCTGAAACTTTCCAAAATAATCCAGCTTCAGGCAGAGACCAAGCATGGAAAACTTCAGCCTGACAGGTTAATTTGTCAAAGTAAAAAAGACCTGAAAACAGAGGGGTTGTTGTCACAAGGTGAGCTGGCCTGGTAACAGGGTGGGAATCAGCCTCACTTGTGCCAGGTTTAGCCTGCCTGCCTCCCCAGATGGAAGGAATGAGTCTAAAAGCCACATGACAGAGGGAGCATGTGACTAAGGACCAGATGTGTTGGGAGCTATAAGGGTAGCTTGTGGTACTTCAGGGGAGACATGGAGAGCAGACCTAGGATTAAGCGATAGCTTCACTAAAGCATGGGATACTAGCCAGAAAAGGGCCAGTGAGGTGGCCTAAGTGCAGTATATAGGAAGAGGCCTTGGAAAGGAAAGACAGAGGAGTTTGGGTTATGGGGAGCTAGCCCAGTGTTTAGGGTCCCAGGGCCTGGGACCTGTAGTAGAAGGTGGGGCACAGGTTCCTCTTGCATTGCCTCCATGTGAATAGTACAGCCACCCCTGTCAACAAGGCAGGAAAAGGGACTGATTGGAGCCCAGAAGAACTGGAATTTGAGCCCCAGAGAAGGGTGTGGGAAATGCGGACCCGGAGAGGCTGGGCTGTATTGGCAAGAGTCTGAGGTGAAAGATTGATTTGTGTTTCCTCTTGCACTTCAGTGAAGTCCAGAAAAGGGGAGGCCTTTTGTGACTTAGCTGAAAGGCTAAGTCTCCTTAGTGACCTAAAAGCACTTTAAGCTGGGGGGTGGCCAGAGGGAAACCAGCGAGTTGGCTATCAGAGAGGAAATTGAGGTACCAAACGGAGGAATCTGATTTAGGCCCAAAGCCAGATCGGGTAAGCCCCTGCTACGTTTGTAATGGAAAGTGTTAAGCAATCTGATGCTGAATTTTAAGCTATTATATTAACTTGGGTTGGGTGTGTGTGATAGACTAAATTAGCTTCGTGGTGAAATTCTTGACACCACAAAATTGCTCAAAATTAGCTCAGACAACTTCATAAATATTTTTCATGGAACCCAAAATTTGGCCAAAGAAAACTTGCTGCTGCATTCATTCCCCTTTCGCCACAATCCTCCCTCCTCCAAAAAACCCACACATGCCTGGGAGAGGGGGAGTTTTGAGTTCTACTCCCACCTTTTGCACTGATTGGCCTTAATTCTCTGCTCTTTAGGCAGGGCCAGCTGTAAGGGCAGGTGCTTAGGTTGGTTGCCCTGGGTGCCAACTTCTGGGAGCACTAAATCAGCATCTAGGGTTAGGGAGGGTGGGACGTTGCTTGGCTGTTTTGGTTGTATTGTTTTTTCTGCTAAGCTCTTGCGGCGGCGGCCGAGGGGGGGGGGGAAACGGGAAAGGGAGGTGAAAGAGGGGGAGGAATGGTGCCAAAACAAGTAGGGCCAGCCTTGAGGGTTTCACCTCATCGCTTCTGCCCCACATTTTACAGATGGAGAAATGGAGGAACAGAGAGGTTAACACCCATATCTTTAAAGGTATTTAGGCATTGCTGTCCTTGGTGTTGCAACTCCACTGGTTTAGGAGCCTTATTTTCATAAAGGATTTGGGCACTTAGGACCCAAAATCCCTACATGCCTAAATTCCTTTTGAAATTGAGACTTAGGCATTGCAACACTGAACACAGCAATGCTTAATTAGCTTTAAATATCTGGGACTAAGTGACTTGGCAAAGGTCACCCAGGAAGCTTGTGACAGAGCAGGTAACAGAAACTACATCTGTTATATTCGCTAAACCACAGTAACTCTCAGGTACATTGCTTTAGACCTTTGTGCTTAGTTGTCCTATATGCAAAATGGGGCTAATAATGCTTTCCTTCCTTTCTATAGCTCTTCGACACCTACAGATGTAAACAGTCCATATAATTGCATATCAGTTCTTGTTCAGTCATATAATTTACAGTAATACAGCTGAATAATGAGCCTCTGGAAACATGCATACATTTTTATGGCTGAATATGTAAAAAGTCACTTGTACTTGTGCAGTTAGAAGGACATTGATAAGTTTCAAAGCAGTAGAGGAGGGTCATAAGTTCTCTTCATAGAATTCAATTGCCAGAAAGTGCACCCATTACTTGGATAAAGTAATATTTGAATTTTATTAAGACAGTTTGTATAAATTAGATACCCTTCTTCATAAGACACATAGCCAAACAAGAAATTAAAAAACTACACTATTAATTCAACTCTTTGTATGCTTCTCTGAGAAATAGTGAATAAAATACTACAGTAATAAATTATTGTTCAGAGGCATCTCTCTCAAAGGGGTGGGGAGAAATGTGCTGAAAATAGATAGGAGTATTAAAATACATTACAGTGAAGAGAAATTGTCAAAGTGTAAGTCCAGAAATATATAGAGTGTACTGTTATGGTGATAAAATTAGGGTAAGTATACAAGAATAGGGGGAAACCCCTCCAGTGAATGTTACATATGTATAAGGGCCCAATCCTGAAAACACTTGTACATTTTGACTCCCCTTTCATAGATTCTTTGGGTGAAATCCTCACCTCAATGGCTAATCTTCCACTGATGTTGATGGAGACAGGATTTCACCTATGGACTCATGGAATTTGACCCAGCAATTCTTGCATCTAGAACAATAACTGGTGATTGAACCAATCTTTTTTAGAGAGAGATCCCATCTAGAATTAAATGCTTCAAGAGACAGAATCTTCTGCATTCTTTGGTAAATAGTTCCAGTGGCTATACCCTGACTCTCTCTCTCTCCAAAAAAAAAGCTCTGTATTTCCCTTCATTTTGAATAATTGATTTTAAATGGTATCCCAGGCTTCTACAATGGCTTGGGGAGGTTTTATTTTTGTTTGGCCAACTAGCTACCTATGGCTATCTGATTCCCAGAAAGATTCAAGCTTTGAACATCTCATTCAGAAGTTTTCCAATAAATTTAATCACAGTAGTTCTTGATCTCCTCTTCTGCCCCTGTTGCACCAAATGCAAGGACCTCATTTCTCTGACTTTGGTTTGCTACTTCAAGTCTTTGCCATGTGGATTTATTTTTCTTGCTAGAGATTCTTCATCCAAAATTATTTTTACTCTTTAATCATGTTATTCTCCAGGGAAGAGATGTGATCCTCTGCTTCCCTTAGTCCTTCAGTAACATTTTAGCTCCATGTTCAGGATATATATTTGACCTTTTATATCTCCTATATCTAATGACATTTGTTTCATTATCTTTTGTAAAGATGACTGACCTTTTAACTAAAACAGCCCCCCTCCCCCACAATCCATCTCCCTCTTTCTTTCTCCTTTTTCTTCTCCTGCCAGAGAGGTAAGCTGTGTCTCTCTTTGTTCTTTGAAGACTCAGGGCAAAATCCTGGTCTCATTGAAGTCAGTGGCAAAATTCCCATTGACTTCAATGGAGTCAAGATTTCACCCATGGTGGTGATTTTATTGAACAAAAGGCTATTGCCACAACATTTTAATTTTTTTTTTTGCCTTTTTTCAATCTCATTTTCTCTTTTTCTATGTTTGCAAATAAGCAACTTTAGTCGATGGGTCTTCTTGTCAGGTGAGGAGATGCAGGAGAGTAATGAGTGAGGTTGTCATCTTCATGGGGATGTGAACATTTCTCTAATGTCTGTTTGAGCCTTTCTGGAAAGACATGTACACAAAGAACAGTTGGAACAACTTTCTAACTTCGTGGTGGTCTGCCTAGGCAATAACATAAAATCCATCTAAACAAAATATTAAGTTCAATTTTTAGAAGTGTTTTTTTAGGGCCTGGCTCTGCAGCCCTTATTCATGATCTCTGAGGAGCAAGGCCTGCAAGATCTGGCCCTTATATTTCCTCTATATTTTAAAACAGAACAAAAATGTCACCACCTCAAACGCTATTTTAAAATCCTTTTTATTTATTCTATGCCCACCTCTGACAATGGAGGGAAGCAAAATCAAGCTTGCAGAGTAACTCTGAAATCCATAGGTGGGGAAACTAGACTCCAGACACCTCTAAGCTTCTATACAGTGTGAATGGATCAGGGTGTAATGTTTTTTGCCTTGTTAATCTCACTGGGAGGACGCAGTTTGTTAGGAGAATATTTTTATTTCTATCTGCTCACTCAGAATGCCAAATAAGATTGCTCAATGCAAAGGGAATCTTTTCCTAACTGGAAGTGGTTTAGAAGGTCTTAATGTAAACAATATGATGAAACTGAGGCATATGAGTACAGTGTATTCTGCTCCATGGGATACAACAGGATATCCCCATGTCCTGAACCTGCAGCTGACACCAACATCAGCTGGCCAACAGCTGTGCTTGCACTGGTTTTCTCATTAACTTCTGTCACTAATGGGAACTATCTTTTGCAAACAGTCACTGCTTGTGTAATACTCCTGAATGATTTGAGGTTTCAAATTATGAATGGAAAAAAATAAAATGCAGCCTGTCTTTGGGCCTACATTGATATAGATCCTCTGGGCCTTGAGCGTTTTGAAATAAACCCCAACCAACAGCCATTGTAACTGAAGACAACTGAGCATTGGGCTTATGTCTACAAACAGCAGCCATCCCCACCCTCACTTCAGGGCTGAGTGAACAAAATAATCCAACTGCACTCTGTTGTCAGCAATCTCTGTTATTGCCTAAACTCCTGTAATACTCCTCTTGTTTGTGTTCCATGCCAGGTTATCTGTAAGAATGGAAGGGTATCTGAAATTCTGGAATATTGTAAGAACGTGGTCGTAAGAAAGTAGAGAAGGAATGATAGGCCCAGACCCAGAAAGAGTATTGAAAGTATCAGGAAGATACACCTAGACCTTGCAATGTTACCTCATTGAGCAGGTGTGTTTCTAGTGGGATCCCACAGGGCTCAGTTCTATAACTATTTCATTGTTATCAACGACTTGGAAGAAAACATAAGATCACGACTGATGAAATTTGCAGATGACACAAAAATTGGCGGAGAGGTAAATAATGGAGAGGACTGAGTGAATGAGTGCAAGCAAACAATATGTATTTCAATATGGCTAAACGTAAATGTATACATCTAGGAACAAATAATATAGGCCTATACTTATAGGGTAGGGGGTTCTATCCTGGGAAACAGTAATTCTGAAAAAGCCCTGGGAGTCCCGGTAGGTAATTAGCTGAACGTGAGCTCCCAGTGCAACACTGTGGCAAAAGGGCTAGTGCATAAACAGGAAAATCTTGAGTAGAAGTAGAACGGTTATATTACCTCTGTATTTGGCACTGGTGTGATCACTGCTGGAATACTGTGTCCAGTGCTGGTGTTCATTCAAGAAGGATGTTGATAAATTGGACCAGTATGATTAAAAGATTTGGAACATGCCTTATAGCAATGGACTCAAAAAGCTCAATCTATTTAGCTTAACAAAAAGAAGGTTAGGGAGTGATTTAGTTACAGTCAATTAGTACCTACATGGGAAACAAATATTTGATAATGGGCTCTTCCATCTAGCAGAGAAAGGTATAACACAATCCAGTGGCTGGAAATAAGGCGTACATTTTTAACAGTGAGGGTAATTAACCACTGGAGCAATTTACCAAGAGTCTTGGTGGATTCTCCATCACTGGCAATTTTTAAATCAAGATTGGATGTTTAAAAGACATGATCTAGGAATTATTTTGAGGGAGGTATAAGGCCTGTCTTATACAGGAGGTCAGACTAGATGATCACAATGGTCCCTTCTAGCCTTGGAATCTATGAATTAAGGCAGAAAATGTGTATCCCTCATGTGAGCTTGTTGGTATGGGAGACTTGCATAGATGCCCATTCAGTTCAGGGAATTTGGCCTGCAAGGGGAAGAAAATTATATTACATAAAGACTCTTGAATGGCTGAGTTAGCCACCTTAACAGTCAGAAGGCTAGTCCCCAACATTTGGCATGGTAGTAATTGCACATCTGAGCTGATAGGCCCAAGAAACCAGAATGCCCCCCTTGTTCTCTTGGGTGTAGGTAATAATTCTCATAGTAAGCCCCTATTCTTTGGGTTACCTTCAATTTCAATCTGCCTTATGGCTGACTAGCAGATCTAAGAGTCTCCCAGGAGAGTGGTCCCTAAAGATGAAGGTCTTCCAGCAGATTCCACAAGAATCAGGGAATCCCCGGTGTAGGCCTGTTGGCAACAAATTTTAGCGCCTGTGCTCTCTATTTTTGGCAGCTGGTATGGAGACCAAACAATGCTGTCCTAGTATCTGACAATTCCATGGTACTTCACCTGGCTTATGCATTTTCTCTCCTCGCACTGATTTGTAGTGTCCTAAGCAAAGCTGTATGCATGGGGAATCACTTAATCTTATTTGTCCTGGACTAGCCAAGGCAAGCAAGACCTGCTGATGTTTCTCCAGGGGTAAAATCCCTCTGAACTTATGCCAAAATCTCACAGTCAGCAGCTCTCTGTAATATCCCCTGATCCAGGTGCTCTGTGTGTCTCAACTCAGTTCATGAAAAGACTCTCCTAAAGAAGTTGAGTATCTCCAGTAGGGTGGCCCAGAGCGTCCTGCATCCACAAAACAAGTGTGCCGCCTTTGCCTTCTATTAAGTGTGGGTGACTTTTTTTCCTGCTGAAGATACAGGGCAAAAAGTTTTTATACTTGAGTTAGAACTGCTGGTGCTCAGGATACATACATGTATGATATATGAGCTAAATGCTGACTTTTGCCCAAATGCTTCATGTCCCAAGAGGTACAAATTGCTCCATATGGGGAAGGCAGGAGACAAGGCCGACCTCTTCTGGCCTACAGAGCTGGTCTCTTGCCCAGGGGAGAAATGTGTACCTTTCTATGGGGTAATACAGCATGTGCACTCTGCCTGAAGCACCAAGCAGCTCCGGACGGGTTTGTGCCTCCTTGAGTCACAATCCTTCCCAGAGCTCACTGTGGTAAGATGTGATTTCTCTCCATTCCCAACATAGGGCAGACTCTCACTGGAAATGAGCAGATTTTTCATAATAAAGATGACTAATCACTGGAACAACTTATCAAGGGATGCAGTGAATTCTCTATCACTTGAAGTCTTTGAATCATGACTGGATGTATTTCTATATGATATAATCTAGCTCAGCCAGAAGTTATGGGCTGGATGCAGAAATCACTTGGTGAAATGCTGTGATGTGCAGGAGGTCACAGAAGATGGTCATAATCAAATCTTCTGGCATTAAAATCAATACAGTTAGATTGGACCTATGCACCCCATATATAAGGCCTACTTTTCTGACAGGGTTTTGAGAAGGAAGTGGGTTAAGAAAGATGTAAACAAGTTAGATGGCATTGGTAGCTGTTAGTCTTGACAGGTGGAATGGCTGAGGAAGAGTCTGCAGTTTAATACTGGTTTATTTTGTGAGATTTGTAATTTTTTTATATTAGATATACATCGGGGGGGCGTAAGGTAGGTGGACTTTTTAAAAAATCAAAAAGTGTCTGTGCACATACATATGTATTTCCTCTTTCTTGAGATAAATTGGAGACTACATTTTATTACATTTAAGGATGAAATCTATCCCACTCACTCCCTGGACCAGATTCTCAGCTGTTGTGAATCTATAAGTTCAATTGACTTCAGTGAAGCTATGCCAATTTACACTGGCTGAGGAGGTACATTCATTCAAAAAACAAAATTGAATGCCTTTCAATCTATCCTCACCTCCTGCCCTTTAGAATATATTGTAGTTAATTATATCGATTCAATATTTTTAAAAATGCACAAGCTGTGCATTAACTGTAGGAAACATTATTTGGGTTTAGAATAAATTTTCCATTGCCTCTTTGCAGTTCTTCCTCACGCCTGCTGTCGGAAATGCATCAGAATACAAAAGAGAGGCTAATTGACAGGTCTATGGAGGCTGAAGGTATGCTGTGACCTGAAATGAGGACTGTTCTCATAATGAGAGACAGCTGAAAGATTATGTATGTGTAGCCTCTAAAATAGATTCTCTGGCTCTTTTTCATAAGCCAGCAGATGGTAGCAGAGTCTATGGATCTCAGAGAAGTCAAATGTACATTAAATACTATAACTGCCCTTATTCATTTGACATTCATCTTCACTTGTCAGCCTCTTCATAAGTGCCTTCTGTAGTGCTGACCCTGAAATTGCATCATTTAATCTGTAATCATATATTGCCAACATTTCTCCTTTTTTATCACTTATCAACTGCATTAATTCGGCTGCCTTACGGACCACCGATAGCTTTAGGCAACTCTGTGTGGAAGAGAGAGATTCATAAAACGAAACACGCAGAAGAGGAAGAGCTGACATGCCTGAGAGAAAGGGAGGAATCATAAAGGAAGAGGGAGTGAAGGAAAAGAGAGAAGTGTGGGCAATGATTTTCTTTTCTTCCCCTTCATGCTAAAATGTATTTTGAATTCTAAATGGCTTATTAGTATTGCTATTATCTGAGTACTAACCACTGAGCTCACCCCCAGACAAGACAAGGAAGGGAAAGCCAGGCCCTGCACTAAAGAGTTTATCATCTAAACAGAGGAGTGGCACAAGGCAATGGGAGACCCCCAGGAAGGTTCTGTCTAAGAGTTTTATACATGTCTGTACAATGGCTACTTCTAGTGAAGTAGGCTTCATAGAGAAAGGGTTTGGAGGAGGGATTTGCAAGAAAGGGATGGGTATCTGGTGCATGAAGAGAGAGAAGGAGTTCCAGGTGCTTAGTGCAGCATGGACTAAAGAAGAACTTGGCCTGCTTGACTAGCTGAGTAGTTTTTTGTCCCCCCCCCCCCACCATGTTATCAAGCCCCTGGATGAATTAGACATTTGGGGCCAGGAAGGACTGAGTCAAAACCCAAAAACCAAATGCTGTCGCATGTTGGGCAATGGATGAGCAGGTTGGAAGTGGTATCAAGATCTGAACTATGTACCATGAGCTCAACTATAGTTATATTAAAATATACTTTCACCAGGATGTGTGAATTGAAGGATCAAACTACCTAACATGCCAACAGAATTAATAACATAGGCCATTGGGTACCTCCATCTGTTTCCTTGTGAGGCTTTGGCAATGTGATAGAGAAATATCGTAAGAGTTGTATCTTGTCACCTTCTTAATCACACACACATCTGTGGAATGGGGTGGGGATAAAGGGATGGCAAGTGCTAATTGCTAGTTTTATATCTGCCAAAATAACTCAGAATATCACTACTAAGATATCATTGGAATAATTACAACTTTTTTTTTAGCCTACTGTACATGGACCCTAGCAAGAGTCTAAAAAATTACTTCCATTTCCTTTTTAGGGCTGTCATAACCTCCTCAGACTCTAGGTGGTACTGTCTAATCACTGTATTAGGTCCTGGCTTTTGTAATGGTCTCTTACTTTTTTGAGCCTGTGCAAAATGAAAGGAAAACAGAGCAGCAAAATGAAGTCAGCAAGAAAACTACCAATTTTTTTTAAAAAAAGTCATAGATTTTTGTTTGAGACTCCATATTTAGATTAGCTTTCATTTTTGTATAATGGACTAAGTATTCTAATAGTACTTAACATATTAGGCTTTAGCTTTAATGAGTTGTGCTCTATTGAGACATCCTTTTCATGAAATTTACTGGCAAAATCAAAATGCAGAATTCCTTAAGAAAAAAGTATGTTCCTTCATTTCAATTTTCATTTATTTCTCTTGTCCTGCTGCCCGTGTATTTTAATATCTATAGACACACAGATATACACATGTGCATAACCATCCAAGACGCATACTGTGCATTAAATTATATACTCATTCCTATAGTGATAGGGATGCCCTACAAATGAATTAATATTATTACAAGGAAAAACCTCAGTGAGAACATTTATTTTCAAACAGAGAGAGAGAGAGACGCGTGCAGAGAGAGAGGAGAGAGACGCATGCACGCAGAGAGTGCTTATTTACAGAAGATTTTACATGACTATTTACTAGAGAATTCAGTGGGGGGAAAGGTATTTGCCTGCAGATCATGTGGTGCATATGCTTTGTGTGTGTGTGTGTGTGTGTGTGTGTGTGTGTGTGTGTGAGAGAGAGAGAGAGAGAGAGAGGGCCGGCTCCAGGCACCAGCTGAGCAAGCTGGTGCTTGGGGTGGCAGATTGTTTGAGGCGGCATTCTGCCCAATCCTAGTAGGGCTGCACATCCGCTTTTTTTTTTTTTTGTTCTTGTTCCGCTCCGGCTGCCCTGTAGGGAGCGGCGGCGCGGAGAACCAGGGCAGTCCTCTTCCTTCCCTTCCCGCCGACCGGAGCGGAGCCCTTGCGGCAGGAGGCGGCACAGCGGGAGGGGCCGCGTGGCAGCGCCCCTGCTGTAGCCCTGGCCGCCCCCTTCTCTCTCTCTCCCACCCGCCTCCTCCCCCTTCCCCCCCCCCCCCAGCTGGTCCCCCTGCACCTGCGCTCCGGCCGCACCGCAGGTTTTTTTTTTTTTTTCCCTTGGGGCGGCCAAAAAGCCAGAGCCAGCCCTGGAGAGAGAGATAATGTCTTTAACCCTTTGTGTCATTTAAGGAAAACCTGGCTGTTGTGAAAGAGAGCAGGATAAATTGCATATTTTCCACAGAGCTACAAAAGTGTCTCTTCAAGACATAACATATACTGTGTTGTGGATCTTTAAATAAGGTAAAGAAACAATACAGGCCCTAATGAATCCCTACCCCCAAACTCCTGACTTTAGAATTAAGATTTCTCAGGTGAAACACCTATCAGCACACAGGGCCAGCTCTGGCTTTTTTGCCACCCCAGGCAAAAAAGTCTCCTGCCGCCCTCCCCCCCTCCACCCCACGGCGGGGAGTGTGGCAGGGGAGGGTGTCGAGCCCGGCCGGGGCCCCGCTCTCCCCGGCCAGCCGGAGCGCCGCGGGGAGGGTGGCCCTGCTCTTCCTGGCCGGCCGGAGCAACAGGGGAGGGCGGCCCTGTTCTTCCCGGCCGGCCAGAGCGCCGGGGGGAGGGCGGCGAGCCCAGCCGTGGCCCCGCTCTCCCCGACCGGCCGGAGCGCCGGGGGACGGTGGTTAGCCCGGCCGCGGCCCCGCTCTCCCCCGACCGGCCGGAGCGCCGGGAGGAGGGCAGCGAGCCCGGCCGCGGCCCCTCTCTCCCCAGGTGAGCGCCGCCCCCCTCCAGGTCCCGCCCCAAGCACATGCTTGGAGGTCTGGTGCCTGGAGCCGGCCCTGTCAGCACAATTGCATTAAAGCTCATGGAAACCATCAGGTAAGACCATTAAGACTCGCATCCAGACCAATCACAGCTGGTCTGCCTTCCTACCCAAACTCTCAGGCTCTTGATTTTCAAACAAGCTTCTTTTACACTTCGAGCATACCACCACCCATACACTTTCCATTCCTAGTAATCACAGGCAAAGGCACAACCTGAACTCTGAACCTAGCCAGATGAAAATACCTCACTGAGGTAAAAAGTTTGCCTCTTGAATGTGCTTTTTTTTCTTTGCAGGAATTAGACATGTGTATTATGAATGGTGGTATATTGGAAGGGAAGGGAAATTTATATTGGAGGTGAGGAGTCAGTGATGATCTGGAGGTTAATGATACCTTTACGGGTGACTTTCTTGATTATTTTATTAATTGAGTTGATAGGTGATGCATTTGAGTAACCTTAACTCTAAGGCAACAAAGTTTTTTGTGAATATAGGAATTTCCCTGCTTAAAAAATGAAGAAAAAAGAAAGAAAACACTAAAATGAAGCCTCTTCTTCCTTGCATTGTGCCCCCTATTTCTGTGCGCTACCACTCATGTACTTATACTTCTGCTAGTCTATCCCACATAGGCTCTTGTACTACTATCTGAGCCCCTTCCAGCAGAGTGTTAGGTGACATGACTAACATCTGTCACATATGGTTCGTTCTCTCATCCTTTCCCCAGAGGGAGAAATGAATGTGCAGTGGAGTGTTTTCTAGTGGTAGGGTTTTTAGTGTACACAAAGTGATGTGTTTATATGGGAGAAGCAAAGGCTGAAGAAATGTGCCTTGCATTTACTCATTCTCTGCAGTTCACCTCTCTGCTCCCTGAATTCCCCTACTAGTATTGTGGGGAAATAAGTTTTTTTTTTCTTTATAAAAACTCAGCCCAGTGTTGTTGTTTTTTAAAATTTCTATGTCATTCTGAAGTATCTACATGAACCCATCCTATATTCAGAGGTTTTCTGGATACTCAAAACATTACGATCGGATTTCTGTCTGTGACTGAACACTTAACAATTTCAAACACTAAGAAGGGAAGATAAGTGAATAGCAAGATTCTTGTTGTATCTGTTAGGAAACAGGAAATTATAAAACTATAATTATAGAGGGGAATGGGAATGTATAAAGAGATGGTTGTGGCTGTCAGGTGCAATCAACTATAATACAGTGATGGAGAGGAGAGTGAATAGAATTGTGAATTTTGGAGGGTGGGTCTAAAACCCCTAGATTCTCATTCTCATTCTGTCTGCATTTTTCTAGAATCTTGAAACCTCTGGAATGTGTACATCTGATGATATAGGTTGGTATAAAGCATCTTATTCTTCAGTGCTGAATTCACTAGGTGGTTGTTTCTCATTCTAACTGTAGCAAATGTGAAAGCTATTGATCAATACTGCAAATGGGTGATTAGTGTTCAGTGGTTACCAAACATCAGTGTATGAATTTATCTGGCTCAACATGCTTAACATTGACGAAAGTGGTAGGGAACAATGGATTAAATGGACTGAAGAAATGAGAACAGATAACTATTCTTAAGTCAAATGTAAAGTTTGCAAGAGCTGTTAAGAAGCAGGACAGACAATATTTGTGGTCATCTCAAAGTTCAGAAAATCAGTTTCTTCAGATTCTCACACATGGAATATGCTACTGAATGAAATGTCTACTGAAGTGGAAGAGTAGAGTATTATTTGATTCTACAATGGAGACATTTTTGATGCCATTCACATCCAAACCCTACCTGTGATGAATAAACCTCTGTTCCAGTATAGTTCTTCGACATCAGTTTAATCCACGAAAAATCTTGGTTTGTATCTGATACCCCCCCAACATTACAAAGTCTAGTGCTTTTGTAACAAGTATACTCAAAATGGTTGTACTTCCATTTTCAGTTGTTATTGGTTCTATTGGTATCCCCCATATTAAATATAGAGAATAGTTATGAAACTAGTGAAATATATTTCAAAATGAAAAAAAGAATGTTAAGTGCAACCAATGTATGTATACAGCGTACACACACGAATTGCCATACTGGGATCAGATTTGTGATCTATCTAGTCCAATATCTTATCTCCAACAGTGGCCAATACCAGATACTTCAAAGGCAGGTGCAAGAAACCATCAGAGGACCAATTATCCCATAAAACTCTATCAAAGTTTTATCCCTCTCTCAAATAAAGATTGACTTAAGCCTTGAAGCATGAGTTTTTTACATCACTTTCAAAATTCTCTTTAAGCATTAACTCTTATAATTGTAGATATTCTTGTTATTCATATAAATGTATATTCTCACTTTTAAAATAGAAATAACTATAAAATGCAGAAGATTTTAAGGTTGGCTTTGGATAAGTATCTACAAGTTAAGATGCTTATCTGAACATCAGACTATAAATCTCATAAAAACAGTGTTTCTTGTGAAATATCCACTACTTCTTTACATCTAGTTTGGCAATACAGTGAGAATAATACCCTGTGTCAGAGAGTGTCTGCTTCCTCTCCTTGGTAAGACCAGGAAGTACACTGTCATGTGTAAGCCCCGTGGTGTGTAGTATTAGGGAAAGAGCTTTGTGCTACAATGTTTTGGTGATCTGGAGGAAGAAACAGAATGAGCAGACCTTATTTGCATGTTTGTTACCCACTATCCCAGTGTGACCATCTTGGTTGTTCTGTTTAAAATTCATTTAAGTTTTAAGTAATTTAAGTAATGAAATGTTGTTATCCTTATCACATGACAAAAGGGCAAAGGAACTATCTTGACTATGACCTGAATGGGGAGTCATCCTAACCACACTTCAGTCTTGCACCGGGTGGAGCTTGGACCCAACCCAGGCAGAGAAGGAGGGGAAAGGATTTCCTTCTTTGTGGTGAGGAGTAAATCCCTGGTGACCAGGATTCTGTGCAAGAGTCCTGTATGTCATTTGAAACTGCCAAAGATACTTTGGGTAAGTGTTCTGCTTATTCAAATAAACATGCGATCACCCTACTGTTTTTCCAAATTAATGCTGTGTGCTCCTTAATGAAGTTCTCTTTGTTTTAATCATAGACACTGTGTTTGCCAGAGGGGACATGTTGCCTTTCAAGGTAGCCTAGTGAAGGTATTTTGTTTTTCCCTGGTTTCTGGTTAAGAGCTTGAGCTGGTGGTATCTGCAAAGTTTAAGAGGAATCTCTAGATACCTGAAATGGCTCCATGTTGCTGCCAACAACAACAGGCAGAGGGGTTACACATAAAGGTGTTTTTGTTTCGGTTTTTAATTCCCAAATACATCATACTTTGCAAAAAGGTCACATCAGTTTGGGAGCAGGCATGAAAAGTGGGACAGTTCTTGGTTTTAGATATACTTATCCCTAGTCATCACACTATCATCCTCCTTATCACAGAGTGACTTGATTTTTGTTGTGTACTTTACAACAAACTTCCTGCCTAAGTACTTAAATGTATATGTAAAGTGGGAGACTCGTGTTCAGGGCTAGCCTTTTACTATACTTTCCCACCTAAGAGATTTGTTTGAAATACTTACTTAGCTCCTGAGTGCATTTAAAACTAGCCCAATGGTATCTTTAACTTCTTTGCTCCTGAGATAAAAAAAGGCCATCACCTACAGTCCTCAGCTAAAATCTCTCCAATGCATCATCAGTGATCTACAACTCATCCTGGACAATGATCCCTCGCTTTCACAGGCCTTGGGAGGCAGGCCAGTCCTCGCCCACAGACAACCTGCCAACCTTAAGCATATTCTCACCAGCAACCACACACTGCACCATAGTAATTCTAACTCTGGAACCAATCCATGCAACAAACCTCGATGCCAACTCTGCCCACATATCTACACCAGCAACACCATCACAGGACCAGATCAGCCACAACATCACCGATTCATTCATCTGCACGTCCACCATGTGCCATCATGTGCTATGTACATCGGCCAAACTGGACAGTCCCTATGTAAAAGGATAAATGGACACAAGTCAGATATGAGGAATGGCAATATACAAAACCCTGTAGGAGAACACTTCAATCTCCCTGGACACACAATAGCAGATTTAAAGGTAGCCATCCTGCAACAAGAAAACTTTAGGACCCGACTTCAAAGAGAAACAGCTGAGCTTCAGTTCATTTGCAAATTTGACACCATCAGCTCAGGATTAAACAAAGACTGTGAATGGCTAGCCAACTACAGAAGCATTTCTCCTCCCTTGGTGTTGATACCTCAACTGCTAGAAGAGGGCCTCATCCTCCCTGATTGAACTAACCTCATTATCTCTAGACTGATTCTTGCCTGCATATTTATACCTGCCTCTGGAAATTTCCACTACATGCATCTAATGAAGTGGGTATTCACCCACGAAAGCTTATGCTCCAATACGACTGTTAGTCTCTAAGGTGCCACAGGACTCTTTGTCGCTTTTTACAGATCCAGACTAACACTGCTACTCCTCTGATACAAGAATTTGGTGTGGCGAATGTGTTTAGGAGTGTTCCTGGGCTCCAGTGGGAGGTTGGTGGTGAGCAGGAGAAGCCAGAGAATAGAAGTGAGGGAAGGAGAGAAGTGAACAGCAGGAGAAGTGCCAAGCAGGCAGGAGGCTGAAGCAGGAACAGAGGATTACAGGAGAGGCTTTAGGCTGCATGCAGGTTGTCAACAAGGATTGGTACTGCTGCTGGTATATGTTGAAAGGTGAACCTGAAAGAGGAGAGGCTATCTGAATGTAGGAGCTGCAGAGTCAGTTCAAGGGCTGTGTCTTTGCTAAAGAAAGGGTTTCAGCTTGGTGGGAGCATGCCAAGCCTTTGAAGGAAGCTGGAAAATGCCACAGTGGAATTACTTAAACTTATTTGTTACCATTCTTATAAATGGTGCTCATTAGAGAGACACTGACAAACTATTCATTGTTTTAATGAATGTGTTAGCAGGCAGAGTGCTATGTCCCTTCATGTTTTGGGCACATCCATATCCCTCCCTGCAGCAATCCACCAACCTCCTGGCTTGTTCCCCTTCTCTCACTACCATATTTGAGGAACCCAGCGTGGGGTCCAGGTAGGGTGACCAAATGGCCCGATTTTATAGGGACAGTCCTGATTTTGGGGTCTTTTTCTTATATAGGCTCCTATTACTCCCCACCCCCATCCCGATTTTTCACACTTGCTGTCTGGTCACCCTAGCTCCAGGAAGTACCCTGATAACTTGATTACTGAACCCTGGTTATTGTTGTATTCAAAATTTCCACTGAATTCACTGTGAGCAGTGCATGTGTATCTGCAGAAACACTGGAATTCCTGGTTTGCTTCAAGTAAAGGGTTAAGTTTTGAGTCTCTTCTTATTCTAGAAGAGTCCATGGAAAGGGCATAAAAAGGGGAAGCGAAGAAATGATCATCCTTGGAAGCATATAAGTGAACTTGCAGTCTTACTCCAAGGTAGAAGGATGCGTGCTTCCTTCAGTAAATGGCCTTGGTAGAGGACTAGAACTCATTTGCCCAATGTTTGGATGGAGTTCTTTCGTATAGCCTGATCTCATGATTGAAAGAGCAGTACGGTGCTTGGGGTGTATGATAGGCATAATTCCAAGATGGTGGCATATAAAGGTAGGGTACAGAAAGCCCAAACAGACTGCAGATTTTTCAGGCACCAAATATATATGCACAAGGTAGTGGATGTTTTGATATCAGTCCACCTCAGTAATCATTCTTTATTGGTGAATGAAGAATAGAAGGTGATGGGTTGAGAATTGCTACCTTCTGCTTCTTGTCTTGCATCTCTGTAGTGAGTGCCCTTACAATTCTCTTTAGTCCAGAGCCAAATTCTGTATTAATTAACACCCTGTGCAGTTCCATTATTTTCAAGGTGATAGTATGAATTGTAAATAGAAAATTTGTCCCCAGAGGTCAAAATCTGCCATCAGTTTCACTTCACTGGGGTTGTACTCATACCCTTGACAGCAGAATTTGGCCCTAAGTGAAATAGAACCAACATTTTCAAACTTGGTTGCTTAAAGTTGTGTACTTAACTTAGGTTTCAGAGTAGCAGCCATGTTAGTCTGTATCTTAACTTAACTTAGTTGCCCAAGAACAGATTTAAGTCACCTGATTTTTCAGAGGTGCTGAGCATCCACTACTCATATTGATTTCAAGTGGGCCTTGCAGTTGCTTAACACCTCTGAAAATCAGGCCAACTTAATTTAGCCCAAAGTTGGGTACCCCTTAGTGGATAATAAAGAATTTCTGATGTTAGACTTCAATTCTAAGCTGAGCTCAGATTGATGGTCAGCTTGGCATATCAACAGAGGACCTATCATTACTACTTCTGCCCAAAGCAAAAATCTCCTGGTTTGTGTTGCGGTCCTAGGGCTGGAAGCATTGTGGAGTTGATAACGATGCAGCTGTCTATCATTCCTAATTCGAAAATAAGCAGCATTAATTCTGGGTGCTGTTGTCATAAATTAAACTCCTTCTGGGGATTAAAAAAGAGCAAAAAGACTAGATAAAGAAATGAACTTGTTTATGTAATAATGAAAAGAAGACTCAGAACTGGAGACTTATCTGCTGCAGGTTTGGGAAAGAAATCTCAACAGCCCAATAAATTTGTGTGCTTTTATTATTTGGTATTCATCACATAAAAAGAACACAGATGAAAAGTCCTGACCTTTTCACGGGCATCAGCAAAGCTCTGACAGTAGTCAATAGTTACAGCTAATAGTTGTGCAATTTAAGATCTGCAGTATAATGATACATTTGTAAAAAGCTCCTCCCCACACCAGAGCAATGTGAATAGCAAACCAGTGGCAGCAGGTATAAAAATAAAGCATCTCCTTCCTGCTAGTTGTTATCCCTCCTATAATTAGAATTGTGCTGAATTTTCCAGGGAAGAATCAGATAAGGCATCCAGGATGAGTGAGGCAAGGGAGGGAATCAGGGAACCAACCTCTTGCTGCTGGCATGAATATTGTGTTAAACCACTGCTGCCCTATTATTCACCTGCATAAATGCTCAGGGGGTCACAAAAATACAATAACCTTTTGGAGTATACTTTGGTATTAGGGAGATATATATATATATATGCAATGTAATTTGATGTAACCAGGCATCTAGGACTGTCCAGATGGAGCATCAAGCCTGGGGAAATTTTAAATCACATTTTATAATAGATATTTTTTTTCAGTTAACTGACTTTTCAGCTATTTCATTTTTTAAAAACACACACACATACACAGAGCAAAAACAGCGTCTATTTAAAAAAAAATTAAGTGCCTACAAGCTTTCCTGTGAGTAGAAGCTGGTAGTAGCTATTTCAGGACCTGCACATCTGGTGCCTCATAAAGGGACGTGCCAGACCCATCAGAAATGTTTAAAACAGTGTTTAGACCAAATACCCACTATCAATTCAGGTGTAGAAAGAGAGAGAACCCAATTAGAATTAACTCTGGGCCCAAACTCTAGCAGATGTTCAATTACCCCTGCTATTTGCACTGAATATAGTCAAAGGGCATGTTAGAGTTCATATACACAAGATTTCAAGAGTCTTTTTTAAATCAGTATACAATGCCAGCTGCCGTAACACTGCAAACCACCAACTGTCCTATTTGTAAAATCTTGTTGTGATGGGTGTATTTGTATAAAGTTTTATGTTCTCCTGGGATTTTGCCTCATAACTAAAAACACTGTGGATTGTGCTTGTGCTGGTTCAGGTGGGTGAAGGCCACAGTTGTTTCTGCAGTTGCCCTCCAGCAGAGTAGTAATCCTTCCTATTCCTATCTGCAAAATTGTTCCTTGCAGTCTACCTATTTAAATTGTGTTTAGGCAGCTGAGAAACACAGCTCTGGCTGCTCTCACCTATACTATAAAATGCTGGACTAAGACTATCTGGCATCCGTACAGTATGTTGCTACATCTGTTGCTACAGTAAAAGCATAGAAAAAAATTCCAATGTGAAGAAATTCTGTGCTGCTTTTCTCAGGTCAGACTCTGTCATTCCAAGGAAGCTTTGCAGTACTTAATCGTTAAGTTAATCTAGTGATACCAAAGTCACTGGGTAAGGGTAAAAATCTGCTTGCCTGGGACAGGAGTTGGGGTTTGCTGAATCTGCTTCCCAAACTGGTGATATATGAAATTCTTCTCTGGAAAGCTAGCACCCATGAATGAATTTGTATCACCAGAACTGTGTGTGTGCTGTTGAGAAAACCCCCATCTTATAGGACAAGTGGCCTGTAGGTTAGGTGGAGAACCAGGCACTGAACTGGTTACTGTTCTTTCATGCTCAGAAGACCAAAGAAAAGACTTTTTGCTCTCCCCTCCTAAGGAAAAAGTATAGATCAACCAATAAGTGAAACAAATGAGAGTCCACAACCTCCCTGCCAAGAAATGTAATATCTTTAAATAATTTAGAACCAAAATGCTTCATTTTGTCACATTTTAATATTCCTGAGCCGAGGTTGAGAATGACACATCAATCTCAAATTAAGGTAGCATAACCTTGGGAAAGTGTCCTTTTATTTTTGGAGATACAAGGTGGATTAAAAAAAGCCACCCTTGAGGGGTTGGGGAAGTGAATGTTTCTTGTGGTGGTTGGAAGGGATGGCAGGTTTCTCCTTTTAATGAATGTGGCAATGTTCAGTAACAAGGGACTGTCTGTAGAGTTTCATCCTTGTGAGCTGCTCCTTTCCTTGCAAACTCTAGCTTGACCCCAAAAGAGAAAAAGTGTGAAAACAAAGTATTTGAGTTCATGTAGGAATCAGAAAACTGTTTTAGATGTAATCAGAATAGAACCTTCCCCAACCTTGAACTGTAGCTGGTTTATGTAGTGTATTTAGCTGTGTAACTATTTTACATTTTTCTGTGTACTGTACCTTTAAATCCCTGAGAACTCTGCTGTCTCCTGGAAAAGGCAGCCATTCTGGGTAAAGCATTCGGTTCATTTTAAGGCAGACTGTCAAAGAGGAGACTGACATAGTATGCTCTGTCATGGAGTCTTTTCTTTCTATCTTGCATTGCTATTTTCTTAAAAGTTCACCATCAGATAGAAAATAATATTCACAAGGGAAGATTGTATACATCCTGGTATTAATTTAAAAAACAACAACCCTTAGATGACTATAAATTAGTGCTGGTCAGAAAAATGGGACCGAATTTTTGATAAAAATTGTGAACTTCAGAAGTTTTTTACCAGCTCTACTATATCTCAGAATGTTTGTGTATATGTAGTTTTCGTGTTTTTGTTGGTGCCTTTCTTTATCTGTAGCACCAGCAGGCAGAGAGAGGAGAGGGGGAAACCTGATTGTTTGGTGATGTCAATCTTGGGCCTGACCAAAACCCTGTTGTAACAACAGTGGGGAGCAGGAAAGCTCTTAGTGCTTTATTAATGAGATTTTTTTTTTCAATCAGGACCTACTATTTAAAGAGTTGCCCTATCAGAAAAATCAAATTTCAGAAACTTTGTCAATTCCAAAAAAGCCAGATTGTTTCCTTCTAATCTCAAAAAATCACTAAAATTCTAAAATACCTGTTTGCTACTTGTATGTGGAAAAATTATATTTATCAGGTTAGAAAAAATGTGGATCATCAAAAAGAAAAATATTTGTGCACTTGCAAAAACATAATGCAGTCAGCGAGGTAGTTTTCCTGGTAATTCTAGTGTTATTAGAAGCAGAAATGTCATGAGAGAATGAGTACTTGAGAGATTTCCAGCCCAAATTTCAGTCACTCATCACTAACTTTTCAATTTAATGATTAACTTCTCCCATCAATAATAATAAAACTTAGCACTTTACATATAGCACTTTGAGTCCCATACTGAAATGTGCTGAGCAGCTCCCACTGAGAGCTGTGTGTGGTCCGAGCACATTCAGGATCAGACTCTGTGTCTTCCTGTTCAAACAACGAATCAAGTAGCAACGGTAAGGAAACAAAAAAAAATGTTGCCTTCCCTCCAAAATCAGTTAACTCATTAGAGTCTGTTGAATCACATTCTATATATTTTATATTCAGTTCCTGATTTAAGCAAAGCTTGCCCCTTTGTTTAGACTTCATAGCCCCAAAGAAGAGTTGCATGAATAATTTATAATAAACAATTTATTTGATGAATTTTGCCTTTTTTGTTGTTCATGAATTATCCACAACAGATCATGACTTCTCAAATGCATTCGCTTTTCAGAATGATTCACTGAATAATTCTAGAGCTGTAGCAGATCATCATCAGTGTTTTGATATTTGACATTCGAGCAGTTTTGATTGGACCCATTGATCATACCACATATTTTATGATTCCTCACTGGGTGGATCCCCTTAGAATACGATTTCCAGTCCGAGTCATTCTAAATAACTGCAGTGTTTCTTTAAAACTTTTTTTTTTTTAGAAAACTCTTGTCAGTAAGTTCATTTGCTAGAAAATTCATAGTCAGTGAATGCAAAAGAGGCACCAACCTAGCTGAAGTGATCTTGAGTGACCTAGACTATACATAAAACTGCTGTGGCAGCAGCCAGTACTTAAAAATTTGGAAGTCTACACCAATGCATTGTAGTGGAGAATGTCTGCAGAGTTCCCAAAGCTTAGGTTGAGTTCACATGAGTCTCAGTTACAGTCTTTGATCACCAAAATCTATACAGTCTGCTGAGTTGAAAGCACTGCAACAATACCTTCTCTCTTGCTTGCAGAAACCTCCCTGACATCCATGCAGATTCTTCCTCCTCCTCTGCTGAAATCACTCAGCTAACTGATTAACCAACCACCCAGAGTAAGTATAAAAATAAAAACAACCCTGTTACAAGAAAAATAAATGGAGAATAGCAAAATATAAATGACTCTTTCCTCATCATCACATTTAAATAAAAGAAGAGTTGGCAAGTCATATTGGTTGAGACGATTTAACTAAAACAGTTTGGCTACCCCAAATAACATTCAAAGTATACAATTAAAATACAAGAAATTAGTTTTCCCTCCCAATTTTCCCTTTCTATAATTAACACTGCCAGGGCTTTCCTTTTAGAGGATTAACAATATCACTAATCAGCTACAAAATGCTTCAGAGTTAGGGAAAAACCAGCCTGCTTCCGTGGCTCATCTTCTCCCAATCCATATAGGTCACATGGCCTTTTGCAAAGCAACTGCCCAGACAACTTGCCCTCAATGGACTCTGAGTCCAATTACGGGGACTTACGCCCAAAACTACCACACCCAATTCCAGAAACTTCTGGGTATGGAGGTGTGACTGGGTGGACTAGGCCTCCCTGCAGAAGGCTTCAGGGTCCTGCCACATCCATCCCAGGAAAGGAGCAGTGGAGCTAAGTCCTCCAAATGACATAAAGAGATTGTGCAGGAAAGGAGTCAGTTGGGGGAGGCTGCAAGGAGCTAGCCAATCAGAGGGTTGAGGCTAGTATAAAAGGAGCTGCAGTGCAGACCAGAGTCAGTTCTTTGCTGGAGCCAGAGGAATGTAGATGTTGGTCCTGGCTGGCCAAAGGGAACTGCAGCACCATGGACAGCTCAGTGCTGGCAGGGGCTGGGGAAAGTGAGAAAGAGCTTCAGACCCAGCAGCCAGCCAGAACATGGAAGAGTCCTGAGGTGAGGTGAAGTATTTGCGAAGGCTGGGGTTGCAGGGAAATGGCCCAGGGAACTGAAAACAGTTTTGGTAAAGGGACATGGTGGTGTGTGACTGTATTCTTAGGGTCCCTGGGCTGGGACCCGGAGTAGTGGGCAAGCCTGGGTCCATCCCCTCCCCTCCCCCCCAGGCCACTGAGGAAATGGCCTGCAATTGAACAGTGATATACTTCCAGAAGGGGACCTGAACTACTTAGTGGCCCAGCTGGAAAGCTGGGGCCAGAAGGTCTCAGAAAGGATGAAACCATTGTTTCCAGTGAGGAAGCTCTGGATACCAGGGCTGGGACTGTTTAGAGAATGCAGACGTACCTGACTGGAAGGAGGTGCTTGTGAGAGGTGGGTGCCACGCCATTACAGGAGTGCTAATTGTGCATCTGCCTAGTAACAGTGACCTAGACACAACTCATTCCTACCCTGCCCCCATAGATCTCTTTAAGAGAGATCTCCCTATTAGGCACATGGGTTACACCATTATCTATGAATGTCCCTCACCATATTGAATTTCTAAATGACTTTACAGCATGATAGGTCATGGTTAGGTGGTTAAACTGGAGGTTATAGCTACTACCATCGTCCTTTCCCATGAACATCTACAACTTCACCTTTGGCCCCAAAAATCTTATGATCACCTCCATTTATTGCATTAGAAGCAGTTGCAACTTCCAGATGCCAAACACAAGTCTACAGCATTCTGCTGTCCATGAGGGGCTAATAGCAAGTTCAGTGGATTCAATAGGAAGTCAAACTTTCAAAAGAAATGGAGCATCATTAATTAAACCTAGAGATCATGATGAATTAACACCTTAATTATTGTATATATCATCATATTTGTATTTCTGATGGCATTCCTTACAACCCATCGAAATAAAACTGGTTGCTTATCTATATAAAGAGATTTATTCCTTGTGTCTCAATCTCTTTTGCGATGTGAGAGTTTCTTTGCAGAATTGCAAGAGAAGCATAATTGGTGATATGCAGAGTAGTTAATAGAAGAGCAGAGTTGAGTCTTAATTTGTTGAAAAGCTCCAGAGTAACAAATAATCATTTATGTGGCTGTTGAAGCCATAATTACATATAATCTGCATCCCTTATGGAATGAACTGTCTCCTGTTCATACATATACAGAGCTAATGTTAAATATTTTTCTAGTATAGGTTCAGTGTGTATCTGGAATATCACATGGGCCAGAAATATATGTAAGCAATGAGCATGAAAGGGTCTGAAATTATGCTGGATTACCTGCATGTTTCAGGCCTGAGATTCGAGATCAAAGATGAAAGGACGGAACATACAAACCCAGGTAGGTGTCATTAAGTGCATTCTTAAATGCTTTGCTGGATTGGAACCTATGTGAGCTCCAAGATTCAAGATTGATGACAACTAAAAGTATTTGAGATACAACAGATTAATATGAATTATTTTCCAAGTTACTTGGATGCTGCCAGTGCAGACTTATGTAGGGCTGCACGCAAAAAAAAAAAAAAAAAAAGCTGAAATGAATCTGATATATGTTTAAGGAGAGCCTTGAAAACTAAGAGCCAGATCCTTAGTTGGGGGTAAATCCGCATGATTCCATTTACTTCAGTCGAACTGTATCAATTTACAGCAGCTGAGGATCTGGCTCCAAGGTCCTGTCAGCTCTGCACTAGCAAAGACCCCAGGGAACATTTAAGCAGTAAGTGTCTGCCCCAGTGCCAGGGGTTCTGCTCCTTAATGAGAAAAAAAATCCTTAACCTCAACATGTTGTAGCTGTGCACCCGTTATTCTCTTGGATCTCTCCATCCTACCACACAGCAAACTGCATACATTTCTGTATGGTTGTTTGTGTGTAGCTTGTGAGATCTTTTGAGATGAAAGCAGCTATAGAAATGTAAAATTGTGAGAGACACACCCAAGTGTTCTCTCTCACACACGCACACACACACACACACACACACACACACACACACACACACACACACACACACAGTTGATGGAGCAAGAGAGAGACATCTGAGAGTCCACAGGACGTTGAGGCTCTACCGCACAAATTGATGTCTCTGCTAAACAAAGAGAACAATGAAATCCCATTCAGTAAATAAAACAATTGATATCTGACACAGAAATAGAACAAATTTAAGAGGAGAAGAACATATTTTAAGTATTATCAACAATGGAGAGTAAAGTGGAACATAATGGGGTTTGTGGTCATAAAGCTAAACCCTTTTTCCCTCCCACCCCCCCATCCCAGATTATGGTGACGTTTAGAGGCAGAGAGAGTCCACACTTGCAATTACTGATAATTGGGACACACCAACAAAAATAATGAAACTTGGCTTTGTCGTGTCAAAATTCAGAGTTCTCCCAAAGCACTGTATAGAACAGTCCAGCCTATCATATCATCTAAGGAAACCATTGCTGCAGAGCTATTATTTCTGCCTTTTATTATGTGCAGACCATTTCCACCGTGCATAAAACAGCCTGATTCAGGAGTATCAGATCAGAGATAATCTTTTTGCACCCGACTGCTAAAGCTGTCGTAATAATTTTGAGGTGTACATTTAACCAAAGTAACAGAGCAGTGATCATTGCAGAGGACTAAGTCTTTACTTTTTTATCCAAAGAACTAAAGTCACTACTGCTGTAATAATAGCATTGATCTAATTCTTTGTCACACAAAAAAGAGCTCCAGGTAAAATTAGAAATGTTTTTACAGATCTCTAGTGGTCTGATCCAAAACTCAATGAGGTCAATAGTAAGACTTGCATTGACTTCAGTGGACTTAGATCAGGCCCTAAAGTAGAATATCTCAACCCAGGAAATTTGTAACCTGGCATGGCAGTAACAGAGTCTTTCTTGAGAGAATACTTATGAGCTGTTAAATCTGGAAACAATGTTTAGTACACTGCAAACCATACAAACATAAATAAACTCATATCTTAATTAATTGGTAGGACTTACATAGCACTTGAAATGTTCAGATAATTATGTAGACCTTAACTGATTCTCATGACACCTCTGTGGCTTACACAAACATTTTCTCTATTACAAGTGGGGAAACTGGAGCAAAGGAATGAAGTGATTTGCTGAAGGCCACATACCTGGTCAGTTTCAGAGCAGAGGACTGAATGCGGGACTTCCTATTACTCAACCGTGTGTGTTCTTGTGTCTCATGCTGTGTTTCCCCATACTTGTGCTCTATTAATATTAGCCATTTATTTGTGACAATCATGGGAAAAGTTAATTTGACAATGGCAGATTTCTGAAGCTGCTACATTGTCATGACCTCAGTTTATGATCAGTCAATTACAGCTTATTCTAATGACGTAATTCCATAGTCTCGTCTCTAGATATTCTACTGGTGAGTTTTGGCAGTGGATATGGCCCTTAACAGCCTGCCGCACATGAAAAGACCTATTAAATTAGATGAGTTGTTCCCAGACTTCTTACTAAGGTGACCCACTAATTGCATTTTGTCTTTTTTTTTTCCTTTGCGACCCACCATTACATTTATGTATCCTCCTCCCTGGTACCACAACTCTAACCCCAGCCTCAGGGACAGAGAGGGGAGATGGAGCCTGCCCTGCATTCACCTGACAGCAGTGGCTCTGGGCTCTGTACTCTGGGTCTGGGCCTGGCTCCCCGCTCCAGGCATTGCAACCTAGTAGCCAGGCTAAACCTGAATGGTGCTGTGATCTCAGGCACCAGGTTGCAACATCTGGAGTGGAGAATTGGTGCTGACGAGGGATGATTGCTGGGTGGGCTTGCTCTCCAGTCCCTCCCCTCCACACAGGGAGGGAGAAGTGTATGTTTGCCTAGGGCCCTGTGACCCATCTAGAACCTGCCTGCAGCCCACAGTTGGGGAACACTGCAATATATGAATGTGCTAAAATGTGAATGGACTTCTTTATGCAGTGACATTGTAACAATCAGATTGATACAGTTAAGGGGTAGTTTTGGATTTATACCGTATTGGAGATGGAGCTGATCAGAAAAATACCCACATTTGGAAAGGAGTGATGGGGAGGGGAGGAAAATTTTCCACCTTAAAAAATCAATTTAAAATGTAAAAAAAAAAACTTTCACCAGCTTTAATTGGAGATTCGGGAAGTTGGAAGTTGCGTGTTTAAGGGTAACTCCCTTTCTGTACAACAGACCTAGCCTAAGTGTTTTTGGATGGGCCTGTCTAGTCTTTCTCCCCCACCAAAATGTAACTGACCCCTTTTTACCATGATCTCTGTACTATGGATAGGACCAGCTAGAATATTTTGCAGAAGGTTAAGTGAGATGATTTTGGGGACACATCCTAAGCTCAACTGACTAATTTTAATAAAAAGTTGGGTTCACTTCTCCCCTGGGGCTTCTGCTGCACAAGTGGAACCCACCTGCTTTGTGGGATCTATGCTTAGCTGCCAGTAGCTTAAAAGGTTATTCAGGGAATCATTCGCCAAATGACTTGGGGTGCTTTGGTATGCGAGGCCCCCAGCTACTGGAGTTTTTGGCTTAAGAAGCTTAGCACTTAGCAAACATTAACTATTTGATTATCACAACAATGTCTCCTCTGAATGAGAGAGGTAAGTATTGTTAGCCTCATTTTACTTCTAGTGGGGGAGAAGATTAGGTGGCTTGACCAAGGCCACAGATGGAGTCAACATTAGCAGAGATTAGAACACATGTCTCTTGCTGCTATTTCTATGTTTGAAAGGAGGAGGTTGCAGGAATCAAGATAAGAGACAAAGAGACAAGTATTTAGGTAGGAGAAATGGAAAGGAAATTTTTTTAGGGCTGTGCGGGAGAAAGAGAAGCAATAAGATAAACTGAGACAAAGAAATCTCTTTAGCCCTCCCTCATTTTATTTTCTTGAATGAGCTTGAGTGCCGAATTTCAGTAACTTGGGTGTATGACATTTCTTTTACATACCTTCCATGATAGAAAGCAAGCCCAGTCACACTATGTACTGTACATCACAAGTGCCAGTTACTTGAGTGATTATCTGTAATGTTTTAGCAGACCAGTTTTCATTTTCCCATTCTGTTTTCCTCAAATCCTTGCCTAGTCCGCTGTGTTTCAGTAAACAGAAATCAGAGAATTGTAGAAATGTAAGGCTGGAAGGGACCTCGAGGACACCAAGTCCAGCCCTCTGTGCTAAGGCAGGACCAAGTAAACCTAGACCATCCCTGAGAGGTGTTTGTCTAATCTGTGCTTAAAAATCTCCAATGATGGGGATTCCACAATCTCTCTTAGAAGCCTATTCCAAAATTTAGCTACCCTTATGATTGTAAATTTTTTCCTAATATCTAACCTAAAATATCCCTTGCTGCAGATTAAGCCCATTACTTCTTGTCCTACCTCCAGTGGACATGGAGAACAATTGATCACTGTCCTGTTTTTAACAGCCCTTAACATATTTGAAGACTTTTATCAAGTCTCCCTTCAGTCTTCTTTTCTCAAGACTAAACAGGCCCAGTTTTTCAACCTTTCCTCATAGGACAGGTTTTCTAAATCTTTTATCATTTTTGTTGCTCACCTCTGGGCTCTTTCCAATTTGTTCAGATCCTTCCTAATGTGTGGCTCCCAGAACTGGACACAGTACTCCAGCTGAGGCCTCACCAGTGCTGAGTAGAACAATTATCTCCTGTGTTTTAAATATGACACTCCTGTTAATACATCCCAGAATATTAGTCTCTTTTGCAACTACATTGCATTGTTGACTCATATTCAATTTGTGATCTACTAAATCACCACATCTTTTTCAGTGGTACTACAGCCTAGCCAGTTTTTCCCCATTTTGTAGTTGTTCATTTGATTTTTTTGCTTAAGTGTAGTACTTTGCACTTGTCTTTACTGAATTTCGTCATGTTGATTTCAGACCAATTCTCTAATTTGTCAAGTTGTTTTAAATTCTAATCCTGTCTTCCAAAGTGCTAGCAATCCCTGCCATGTTGGTGTCCTCCACAAATTTTATAAGCATACTTTCCACTCCATTATTCAAGCAATTAATAAAAATATTGATTAGTACCAGACTCAGGACAAATCCCTCTGGGACCCCACTAAATACATCCACCAGTTTGACAGTGAACCATTGATAACTACTGTTTGAGTAGTTTTTTTGAGTAGATTCAAAAATATTTTTGAATCTGTTTTGCACCCACCGTATAGTACCTTCATCTAGACCACATTTCCCTAGGTTGCTTATGAGAATGTCATGTTGGACCAGAGCCATCCCTTGGGTAAGGTGAATTGGGGTGACCGCTCCGGCCCCGTGCTTTGGGGGGCCCCATGGGCCAGTGTGATTGACCAGCTTGTTCCCAGAAGTAACAGATCGGTCCCAGATGTGACAGATTTGTCACTTCTGCCCTGGGTCCTGCACCCCCCTCCCCCCCCCCCCGGAACAGCCATGTGTAGGACTATCAAAAGCATTACTAAAATCAAGATATATTACATCTTCAGTTTCCTCTTATCCAATAGACCAGTATCCCTGCCCAAGAAGGAAATTAGATTGGTTTAGCATGGTTTGTTCTTGACAAATCCATTCTGGCTATTTCTTATCCTCTATGTGCTTACAAATTGATTGTTTAATAATTTGTTCCAGTATCTTTCCAGATAATGAAGTTAGGCTGACTAGTTTATTATCAGAGGGGTAGCCGTGTTAGTCTGTATCCACAAAAACAATGCGGAGTCCGGTAGCACTTTAAAGACTAATAGATTTATTTGGGCATAAGCTTTCGTGGGTAAAAAACCCACTTCTTCAGATGCATGGAATTAGAAGTGGGTTTTTAACCCACGAAAGCTTATGCCCAAATAAATCTGTTAGTCTTTAAGGTGCCACCAGACTCCTCGTTTTTTACTAGTTTATAATTCTCTGGGTCTCTTTCTTTTCCCTTTTAAAGATAGGTACCGTGGCACTGGTAAACCAAGTGCCAGCTCTTGCCAAATGTATAGGTGTAAGCTGAGCACTGACAAATTTATAGCTGGAAACCAGACCAGTTCACCTATATAGTAGTATTGTTCAATATAGATGCTAGACTTGTAAGAATATGTTTAGTGTTTAGACTCTATAAAATGATTTTACACTGATTCATTCATGAATCTTACTTGTAATGTCTGTACCCCGTGCTATAAGGTAATATGTAGGCTTTGCTTTATAATTGTAAAAATGCCTGCTCTGAACTTGTGAACCTAGGCAGGAAGAATGATTCCCCTGCTCTTCAAGAAGGACTAATCAAGACTAAATGGGCCACTGTAGGGAAAAAACTTTGTTGACTGCCAGGCCCGGATCCAGCGTTTTTGCTGCCCCAAGCGGTGGGGAGGGGAAAAAAAAAAGCCGCAATCACGGCACTTTGGCGGCAGCTCCACCGCCGCTTCAGCAGCAATTCGGCGGCGGGTCCCTCCGTCCCTCTCGGAGGGAAGGACCTGCCACCGAAGAGTCGGATGTGCCACCCCTTTCTGTTGGCCGTCCCATGCACCTGCTTGCTGCGCTGGTGCCTGGAGCCGGCCCTGTTGACTGCTCCTTCCACCCATGAAGAAGTTATATGCAGGAGCTCTCGTCCCATCAGTTTGAACTCTGGGGGAAGGGCATATAAAAATAACCACATCTCTTCAGTGTTTGGACTCTTACAAGGTCTAGAGCTAAGAAACAAAAGCAGAGATCACCCCCACCCAGAGGGTCAACTTGAGTTAGCCATAAAAGACAGATTACTACATTTCTGTCACCTTTTGGAACCATAGACTGAGTCTCGTTTGTGCTTATGTTGCCTGCTTTAACCTGTAAATAACTCTCTCTCATTACTTTTTCCTAGTTAATAAATCCTTAGTTAGTTTGCAATAGGATTGGCTACCAGTGTTCTCTTTGGTGTGAGATCTGAGGTACACATTGACCTGGGGTAAGTGACTGGTCTCTTGGGCCTGGGAGCAACCTGAATATTTTGCGATTTTTGGTGTGACTATTTATCACTAAATAGTGGTAAGGTAGACTGGAGAGCCCAAGGGGACTGTCTGTGACTCCATGGTAAGACCGTTACAGTGATCCAGGGGTTCACATTTGTTACTGTGTTGATAAAATCTAATTATAGAACATACCATCAGTTTGGAGTGTCTGCACTGCTTTTTGACAATCTGCCTTGAGGTTGGCAGTCATGGTCATGAACTACGCCAGACAGTATGACAGGTAGTATGTTTGCCTTTTTCCAGTCCTCTGGGATCTTATCCATCCTCCATGAGTTCTCAAAGATAGTTGCTAATTACGAGTTTGCTTCAGATAGTTCCTTGGATGAATTTTCGTTAAGTCCTTCCAACTTGAATACATCTAACTTGTCTAAATAGTCATTAACCAGTTCTATCCCTATTTTGGTTTGTGCTCCTTCCCCCTTGTTATTAATATGAATTGTGTTGAATATCTTATCACTGTTGACCTTTTTAGTGAAGACTGGAGCAAAATAGGTGTTAAACACCTCTGCCTTCTTGATGTCACGAGTTATGAGCTCCCCTTCCCCACTAAGTAGCGGATTTGCACTTTTTCTTCGTCTTCCTCATGCTCCTAAAGTATTTAAAGAACCTCTTTTTATTGTCTTATGTCCCCTGCAAGGTGTAACTCATTTTATGTCTTAACCTTTCTGATTTTGCCCCTACCTGTCTGCGCTACTTCTCCTTAGCAATTTATCCATGTTTCCACTTTTTTGTAGATTCCTTTTTGACTTCAGGTGATTAAAGAGCTCCTGATGGAGTGATATTGGTCCCTTATCATTCTTCCTATCTTTCCTTCACATTGGCATAGTTTGCAATTGTGCTTTAATACTGTATCCTATTTTTTCCCCTAAATCTCTCTCTAGCTTTCAAGTGG
Source organism: Chrysemys picta bellii (assembly GCF_011386835.1). Classification (NCBI taxonomy): domain Eukaryota; kingdom Metazoa; phylum Chordata; order Testudines; family Emydidae; genus Chrysemys; species Chrysemys picta. Next base: position 124,303,358 of record NC_088793.1, on the reverse strand, counting down.
TGAGTTTTGATGTATTGCAGCCCAGTTGGAGAAAAAGGGGTGTGTGTACTGCATGTGACTTGATGGTATTTTTCTTTTTGAAAGATTCTGAACCTAAGTGTCTGTCAAACCTTGATGGGGATGGTCGGGCCTACTGGGTGGAGCTGTAGCAGTTGGGCATAGTGGTTGGAGCTAGGGTTCAGAGCTGGAATCAGAATTCCAGAGCAGGATTGGAGAGAAACTGGAGCAAGAGTGAGGCTGGAGCAGGATGAGGAATAGGGTGGGAGCAACAACAGGGCTGGAACAGGCCTAGAGTGAGAGCAGGGCTGGAGCAGGCTCAGGCTTGGGGAGTCTATTACCACCATCAGGCAGGAAAGTGTTCCAAGCCCTGGAGTGACGTTGAACAGACTGAGATGCTGTTCCTTCTGTGTGGCTTATATACCTGCCTGCCCTGGGAGTCACCAGACCAGTTCCTGGCTTGTGGATTTGCTGGAGCCCAGAACAGGAGTGGCTCAGCACCTTACACTAGGCTCTGCACAGAAATAACATTCTGTTGAACTTTTCTCAACTTGTCTGTGAACATTGACTTTTTTTATTCTTCCTCCATTACAATATTTCATCAAAATGGGAGTTGGCAAGTGTGCTGTACTATTTGGAAGAAATGAAAAAGATGTCAAGACTTGTTAAGGTCGGTGAGCAAAACAGTGTGGATTTTAGAATTACATAGTTTTAACTAGCAACAGAGGGTCCTGTGGCACCTTAGAGACTAACAGAAGTACTGGGAGCATAAGCTTTCGTGGGTAAGAACCTCACTTCTTCAGATGCAAGTTTTAACTATTATGGAATTATTAATTTAAAAATCTATATATGAATAAAGCATCTGGTGAATGAATAAGAGTAATTTCTCTCACGTGGATAATTTAAATACCTGCTGTCTGTGTTCTAAACCATATTTTCTCATAAAAGCTTTTACAGAGTCTGTCTGATGGTTGTGAGCATCTAGGATTTATGGACAATGTAAGGTCTGTCTATACAAGGATCTGAACCTGTGTTTGTAATTGAAAAATACCTCCAATGGCTGACTGAAAACAAGGGGAAAAGGTCCATTTGAGGGGAAAAAAACACTTCAGACTCTTTCTGGTTTAAAGTCCTCTTAGAACAGTGAGAGTCAAATTTTGATTTGGGAAGCAAAGCTAAAAGGATAGAAGAAAATATTTTACTGTTGGTTCTATTAATCCAGCAGATAATGAAAGGATGTCTCTAATCTCCTACCTCTGTAATAATAATATCATTCTAATTAGTTTATTTCTGTGGCCATGTGATAAATTGCATTTAGTTTGCTCCTCTGACAGCCTTGCCTGCACTCAGCCCAGGGAGGTGATAGTACTGCTCTACTCAGCGGTGATTAGGCCTCAACTAGAGTACTGTGTCCAGTTTTGGTCACCAATCTATAGAAAAGATGTAGAAAAAGTGGAAAGGATCCAGAGGTGAGTGACAAAGATGATCAAATGGATGGAATACAAGCCATATGAGCAAAGGCTGAAGGAACTGGGTATGTCCAGTTTGGAAAAGAGCACATTAAGGGGGGACATGTGAGTGGTCTTCAAATATTTGAAAGGCTGCAATTAAAAAGGATAGGAGAAAAGTGGTTCTCTCTTGCCACAGAGGGCAGGACAAGAAGCAGTGGGTTCAAACTACAGCACAGCAGATTTAGATTACATCTCAGGAAAAAATTCTGAAGAACAGTAGGACAATGGAACAATCTGTCTAGGGAGGCTGTGGAAGCTCCTTCACTGGAGGCTTTCAAAAGGAGGCTGGATAGCCATCTGTCTTGGATGGATTAGACACAACAAATCCTGCATCTTGGCAGGGAGTTAGACAAGAAGACTCTTGCAGTTCCTTCTAACCCTATGATTTCCTAGGCGCCTAAGTTTCTACCTGGGGGTAGGTGCACTGCTACCTTACTCTAGGAGTCCAGATGTCTATCTTCCACCTAAGCCCCAGAGCGATCCACAAATCAGGGAAGATAGGTATTTGCCTGACTATCTTGTGTGTGGGGCCTGATCCAGTAGGCATTCTTAGATGCCATCCAGCAGATCAGGTCCCACTCAAAATCTGGCCAGAGGAACACTTTGCTTTAATTCCATAATACCTTGGTCTAATTTAGATTGTTGGATTTAGTATGGGGGTGGAGGTGGCCTGTGATACACAGGAAGTCAAAATAGATAATCTGGTGGTCCCTTTTAGCCTTAAACTCTATGACTCTAAGAGAAAAAGGTGGTGGTGATGTGGTGTTCCCTCAGTGTCTCCTGTTGAACATGTTCCACTGTGTATAAATAATTAAGAAGTCATTGGAGGAGGGAGCCTGGGTCTCCCATCTCCCAGGTGAGTGCTTTAACCACCAGAACATAGTCATTCTCATTTTCACTCTCTGGCCTAATGACACTTTTTAAATATTGAAGCAGGGTTTTCATTTTGGCAGAAAACTGGAAAAAAGGAAAAGGTTCTGACAGTATTGCAATGTCCCATTTCAACATTTTGGAACATTTATATTTCAATTTTTCATTTGAAAAGGCTTTTTATGTTAATACTTTTTATTGTATATGTGATAAAACAAAATATTTTAAAAAGCTGAAATCAAAACAATATTTTGGTAGGCCTGAAACAATTGTGTGAAATTTTCCTTTGTGGAGAATTTTGATTTTTTTTTTTTTCCAATTTGGAATGAAACCAAATTTCAAAATCTTAAAATCCTTTGTCAAACGGCACTTCTGTCCTCTGCACCGCTATAAACAAAAAGTGATATTTGAGAAAGATGTGGAAAACAAGAAAGAGATCCAATCGGCAAGTAAAATTCTAAGAGTGCCCTAATACAAATGCCAAAGATCTAGGATGAGATTTTTAGAGGTAATATTTTTTTATTGGACCAACTTCCGTTGGTAAGAGTTTTATTGGACCGTGGAAGTTGGTCCACATAAAGATATATTATCTCACCCACCTGGTCCTGCTAAACTTCCAGTTTATTAAGAGAGAACATATTTCATGGAAATTTGAAAAAGTTCTAGATATTTCATAAAACACAATTCTATCTGACTATTTTATGTTGTAGAAAGCAATCTCCAAGATATTCCTGTACAATACTGTACATAATCTATAAATGCCCTGATATTTTCACTATAATATTGATGGAAATTTTAACAAATGTGTAAAACATGATAGCATTTGTTTTTCTAAGTTTCAGAAAAAACAGATGAAAAATCTAATTTTCTTATAATTTTGTGTTGTAACTGATTGCATTGAAATTTTACAAGCTGTATTTTCATTTAAATTTTCTAAGTGCTGTCTGTGAGATAAAATGTGAGGACATTCACATTTTACATGAAAAGAAAATTAGCTGATTTTATATGAGAGAGAGGTTAATTCAATTCTGGACTGTAACAGAGGTTAAATGTAAAGCTTTAATGTTCTGGAGAACATCCCAAAACAATAATTCTCCTGATGAAATAACTCACTTCAATTCCAACCAGACAAAATGGAAGAATTGATGAGACAATGTCTGTAAGCACTGAGAGTTTAACACTTATGAGGCAAACCTTTAATAACTCAACATTTTTCAGACACTGAAGTGTGTCTTCAAATCGTGTGTGGGTTTAAATATCTTTCTTAAACACTTGAATACTTGAAAATATGTCCTCAAATTACTATACCTTGTTGAATTATCATTTCCTGCTAGACCACTTCCAGAATGGTATAGTCTCCAAAAGAAATTTTAGTAGCTGAAATATTGACTGGCTAGTGTCTATCTTTTTAGTAGTAATGCTGGTTGAATTAGCAAATAATATACATTGAAAATTAGCCATTATTTTTGTTCACAACTGATTTGAAACATTCCTGACACTTGTAATGTATAGGCTATTCATAAATATTTACTGTATAGTTTGCATGATCAATTTTCAGCCTATGGATTTTTGCTGATCCTTTGAACTATTCACCATTCAATAGTCAGACTATGGGATTGATCATCTGTGTCACAGAGTATTCTGCTTCATGACAGGATATCTGATTTTTTTTTTAAACAGGAGAATGGTGAATGTCAAATAGCAGATAATGAATCTTGTTGGTTGTTTCATATGTATGGACAGATATTTGTATGAAGAACAGCCCTTCCTCAAGCATTTATCTGAACAAATACTTGTGAATAGTTGGGTGAGAAAATATTGAACCTCAAGGGGGTATGAACATGGTTCAACTGAACAGTAATTTGGAATACAAATGAAGATTTTTTTTGGCGGGGAGTAAAATGTCTGTCTGTCTGCTGAAGTCCAAACCTGGGACATAGTGTGACTCAGACAACAAGAAAATTATTAGTAGACAAATCTTAAGATGTGGGTTTCATTTTTTTGTATAAACAACATCATGTATATTTTTGCCTGATCTCTATCTCTAGTAGATGTTTAACATCTCCTTGGTTACTAATGGACTGGAAAATACTTCATCATCCTCATATGATCGAAGCAAATAATCCTGCTTCTTTCCAAATACAGTAACAGAACAGAAATATTTACTGAACACTTCTGCCTTTTCTGCATCATTATTAACGATGTTTCCATCTAGCAATGGACTTATGCCATTACTAGGATTTCTTTTGTTCTTAATGTACTTTAAAAAGTCCTTATTGTCCTTAGTCATGTCCACTATTAATTTTTCCTGATGTCTTTAGTTTCCCTTATCAATTTTCTGCACTACTGAAGTTGGCTTTATTTATTGCTATTTCCCCCTTTTCCCATTTGTCATTTTTATTTCTAAATGATGCCATCACTTTGCCACTGAACCAGGATTGGCTTTCAGCCAAAATTGTCCTCTTTCTTGATTGTGGAATTGTGGTTCTTTGGCCATCTAATAAGTTCTTCTTAAAGAATTTACAATTTTCATTCAATTTTTGTGTCTAAATTTTTCTTCCTTGTCAATTTTGCTCATATTTTTCCTCAGCGTTGAGACTATCTTCTGTTTGCTCATATGCAATGCAATCTGGTGATGATCACTAGTCTCTAGGCAACCACCAATTTCCAGTCCAATGGTTAATTCATCTTGAAATGTCATAATGAAGTCCACCATAGAGTTACCTTCTGTTGGTACATTGACACACTTTGTTAGAAAATTATCTATAATTTTTAGAAACTCAAATGATGTTTTAATACTGGATACATGAGACCTCCAGCATATCTCCCAAACTGAAGTTCCCCATAGCAGTTTTTCTTTCCACACATTACATAAGTGTTTAAGGATTAGCTCATCCTAGTCTCTGGTTTGATTCAGTGGTGTGAAACAGACCCCTACTTGTACTGCCTTCTGGGCTTACTAGCACAGTGATCCATATGCATTCCAAAATCTTGTGCTTCTGAGTTATCAATAACACTTATAAGTAATGTTGTCTTTAACAGAGAGAGCCAACCCCTATCTTTGTTACCCACACTATCCTTCCTAAACAAGGTTTTTTAACAGATTTTAACATTCTAACCATGTGAATTATCCCATCAGGTTTCAGTAATAGTGATTATATCAAATTTCTACTCATCAATGAGAATTTCCAGTGCTTTTAGCTTGCTACCCACACTCCTAGCATTGGTATGTAAGCAACTGAAACATTTCTTCTCTTCATATTTCTTGCCACTTCAGTTCAATTTTGGTCACATGCTGTGTTTGAGTTTGTACAGCATATGCTATTTTAGCACCCTCTCCTTGCATTGCTAGTGGAGTGTCCTCCTAACTGCTCCAGCTATTCTCCAACCAAGAAGATTAACTCCCCCGCATGCCACGCCACCCCCGCCCCCAAACACCTGTGAGATGTAGGCTGTTCTGTTTGTACAGCCCACTCTGACACTGAAATATGACCCAGTGTTCCAAAATCTTCAGTTTCACACCAGCCGCACAGCCAACTGTTCACCTCCCATACTTTCTGCTTTATCTCGCTCATGGGACCTGGACGAATTTCCAAGAAGATCACTCGAACTTCTCTTCTTCAGCTCTCTTCCAAGATTCCTGAAGTCTTCTATAATCTGTGTAGCTGTGTTATAGGGTGACTGGCCCCTTTAAGAGAATGAAATCCAGTGCACCTGACTGATTAACTGCTGCCCAATTGTGTTTCAGGGAAGGCAGTTTGGCCTTAAAGGGGGAGGCAGCTGCAGATGGGTGTTGGCAGATGCCTGCCAACATTGCAGAGAGTAACACGGCTACTGCAGGGCCTTGAGTCAGTAGGGGAAAGACATCAGTGGGGGAAAGCCTGTGGAAAAGGCCAAACTACAAGCAACAGGTGCTGGAAGAACAGAAAGACAGACCTGCAAGGTGGAGTGCCAAGTGTGTTTGAACTTTGAAGGGATGACAGACCTTCAAGGAGGAGAGGATGTGCCCAGCTCTCAAGACTGGGGCAAAATAAATGAATTATAAAGAGAGGACAGGATGGGGCTGAGAGCAGCTGAAACTGGGATAAAATTTTTGTAGGTTTGAGTTCTATTTTGAAAGACTTTGTGCAGGATTTAATAAATTGCAGCTCAGAAAGGGCATGTTTTAATGATCTAGACTAAGTGGACTTCATAAGGGGCCCTGAGTGAAAGGGAAACTGAAGCAGGCCTTAGCAGAGCCACGCTTGCCCAGCTGGTGGTGCTATAGGGCAGGCACCCTTGTTGACACTGTGCCATTGGTTCCAACAGGTATCATTTGCCTCTGGAGGCTTGCCAGCCAACATCCTAATCCCACCAAATCTTGCAGTTTATATCCTATTTTTGCTCCCTGGAGACAACACACTATCTTGATGAATTCTCCATCCATTCTTAATATGGAGTCACAAAGGCTACTGTTTGTCTTCATAGAATGCTTGAAGAACCTCTTTTGGTAGCTGCTCTCTTCATACTGCAAGGAAACCCATCAGGTATGTCCCCTGTAGCTTTCTGAAATTCCTACATAGACAGGTTCCTTGGTAGATGAGTCACTGAGTTGGGTGGATTGAGTGCCTCCTGGTTATCTTTTCCCTTCTTGGTCACAAATCCCATCCCAGGGTCCAATAGGTTTGCTATCTCTCTGGTAGAGTATGCCCTAAAATGTGGTACATGCCTCTGACAGGACCATGCCCTATTTGAACAGAGCAACTAATCAAGTCTAGTGAAAGGGACTACAGACCTGAACCTCCACAGTTGGAAAACCAATAAAGGAAGACTGTCCAGGTGGGAAGATGGGAGGTGAGAGTCTCATCTACACTTGGAAAAAGGGGCTAAGATTCAGACATATACAATTGTTTTCCCAAACATAATGCTCATTTCTAATCACTGGGTTACCAATATCAAAAGGCAAAAACCTAGATTTTTGCTCACACTAGAGCCAGTCAAGTAGCTGTCCCTCACATAGCTGATCCCATTGATTTCGTGTGAGTAATGGCTGCCTACAGGAACAAGAATTCTTCAGCAATTCGCGCCAAACAGGCAATGAATGCCGCAGACCCATACCTGTGATTTAGAGTTTAGTTACCATAGCTTTAAAATTATATATTTGCATATTCATGGCACATAATTTTCAAATGTCTGTCCAAAATATTTCGTCTACTACTTAAATCAAATGTAAATTATGAGTCTTTTTTTACAGTTCAAATTGCTCGAGTAGATTAATAAAATTCCCATTATGTTCAATATATTTACTCTCCATAAAAGCAAACAAAAATGCCCCTAGGAGAGTCAGAGTTAGATCCCACTGAAGAATTTATAACACTTAATTTTACTACAATTTAAATCTTATTTTCCTGAGTTAACCCACTCTTAGTTTAGAGGAGACTATATTCCGTACCATCTTATTCATTAATTTATTAACATGAAACTGGCAATGTAAAGGAGGCACAGAGCACACATTTATTGTGGGGTTTCACAATAGGATCTCTCCCAGTCATGGAATTAATTCCTTGCAGCTTTCACAACCTCTTTTTGTAAAGCTCCCAGAGCTGCTTCTCAAAAAGTAGCTGTCTCCACTCTCAGAAGATACTGTTGACAACTGCAGGAAACACTGTCAGCAACTTGAGACACAAAGTCCCACTTTCCCTCCAGGCACTCCCTTTTGCCATGATTAGGAAGCCAAGTTTTAATCCACAAGAAACTGGACTATTCATGCAGAGATGGTTACCAAACTCTCTAGAATGCTGCTTGGTTGTGTGGTCCTGTTGAAAGAAGGAATCTGACCATGCCACTTTATCCAGCGTGGAGAAAAGATTCTTGCACTCTGTCAATGGTATAAGACACAGCAGGAGTGGGTTGAGGAAAATCACGTAGGAAAGGTCATGAGAAAGAAGTGAGGATATTTAATACTGCTTATGCTGGAAAGAGATGCTCAGTAACATTTTCAAAAGTACCTAGCTGACATGGCTGTCTAAATTCCATTGACTAATATTACTTGGGTGCTTTTGAAAGTCTTACTCACCCCCACCTTCATGTCTTCATATGTACTACTACTTTTGCCTAAATTCAGCCATTTTGACAGTTACCCTTTACTTATTGTCTGTCTATTTCAGGGTTCAAAGTGAGCAAGGGTGAACCTTAGATGTATATGCTCCTCAGTTTCTTCAGAAGGTAAGTGGTTTTTATGAAGGTTTTTTTTTTTTTTTTTTTAAAGCTACCTTGCCTTTCCAGTTTGGAAAGAACCTTGAGAATGTTAACTTGTCTTCCGGGTCTGTAGGGAGCCTGAAACAATAGCTCTAAGAGAAGTGTCAAATGCCCCATTCCACTTAATCGGGTGTTTAACTCAAGCCTGATTATGATTTAGTGTCAGTGTTAACTTTCACCCCTGTTCATTTTTGCAGACATATCCTGCTATTGTGCTTGGGGTTGGATACAGCAAACATGAGAGATGAAAAGGCCTGTAGTCTAATCCATCCCCCTGCCAGGGAAGGATTGGTTCCTTCAATATGTTTATATTATATAAACTGGTTTGTACAAAGTAAATGACTCAGGGTATGGCAGTATCCACCATGGGAGACCATTTCATAGCCTAACAGACCTCATCAGTTAGAAATGTTTCCTTATTCCAGGGTAAATTTCCTTGCTATTTTTTCCTATCCCATTACTTATACACCAGGTCTAAAATTCAGCCCCATAAAATGGGGAATAAAGAAAGAGTCACCATACTCTTGGCTGCAAGGAGAGGCAGAAGCAGCCACCGAGGAAGAAGGGAAAGGGCAGGTGGGGGAAAGGAAAGGTGGGGGCAAAGTTAGTTGGGCATGAGTGTAGCTCCATCAGATTCCCCCCGCCCCCCAACTTCCCTTTCCCCACTTCAGATCCTGGTCTGTTCTTTCTGTGAAGTATGTAAAGAGAACTTCAGCCAATACTGGGAAACAGAAATTGCAGGCTGACAGGAGCAGCGGTGACATCTTTGGGTCACCAAAGTTGAGCAGAAGCAAGCAGAGTCAGTGGGATAACAGTGGTGCATGAAGGACATCAGACACTTTGCAATGTTATAGCAGTGTTTGGAAGCGAGAATTTTATCTCCTCTATATTGTCTCCCTAGGGAAGAAATATTTGGAAAGATTAGATTGCACTAGTTCTGTCTGCTCAATATTTAAGTCTATCTGATCTATAGTAGACTGGAAAGGAAACAGACTGACAACACTGATTTGGGAGTGGGATTACAGGCAATTAGTTGTAACTGTGGAAACACTAATTGTGGATTAGTGCACACTGACCTGCATGATCAACAACACAAGATCTAGTTCTCAGATATTAAATACTGAGAGACAGAATCCAGCAGTCTTCTTTGTGGTGCCTCTTTAAAGTTCTATAAAATCAAGAATGGAGCAAAACAAATACATCATTCCCCGAATGGACAGATAAGTAGTGCAACACTTTTCAGGGACCAGGTGCTAAAATGCAATCTTGTAGGTATTTAAATGCAGTGTAAAGCTTTCAGAAGTTTACCCATAATCTACTTGTGCCATATCGACATTTGTGCAGATGACAGACTGCAAATGCTCCCCTAACCATCCCCTTTTAGCCCGCCTTGTGTGATGGGAGGGTGTTGAAGGAGATGGATAATATCTTGCTGATATGTGTCATCAGTCAACAGATTAATTTTTAGAGCACCGGGGCAGGCTTAGTCATTATATATCTATTCCCTGTTTTTCCAATATGCACCATATGCACAAAAGAGAACTATTTTGGCCCAATTCTACTGTTACACCTGTGTAAATCTAGTATAACTCCACATCATTTGATGAAGACTTACCTATTTGTGTGTAAATGAGAACAGAATTTGGGCAACTGTGCTTTCGTCTTTTGAGAGAAATTGAAAAATTAAAGCCTCTCCCAAGCAGAACAATTTTATGGTACAATATTTATGTACTACAGGGAAATTGTTCTATTGTAGAAAGGTGTTGTTCATCTTGCACTTCTGAACCTATAGAGTGGGTCAGAGTTCACTTGCATATCAAATCTTGGTTAGTAATGAAAAAGTTATATACCAGCACTGGTACAAGTAAGCCGGTACGGTCAGGAATGCCGTACCATTAAGACATATATTGCCAGTATGCCGTACCGGAAAGATTCATTTTCAAGAATGAATTGTAGAGCCCTGCACGGATACAAATTTATACTTGTGGATAAAAATCGGTATCTGCTGAACCACAGGGCTCTTCTGGGAACTGCAGTGGCCAAAGTAGCAGAACAGGGACTGCCACTCCCAGGAGCCAGTGCCCGGCACCAGCAGCTCCTCCACCACAGCTGTACTGCCTCCAGCCCCACCCCCAGCCCTTCCATGTGGCTGCATCTCTTGTCTGGGGTCTGGACCGCCCCGCCGGAGGACAGGGCTAGGGGAGGGGCTGGAGACAGTACTGCTACGCCAGAGGAGCTGCTGGTGCGGGGCATTGGCTCCTGGGAGCGGCAGCCCCACATTTTGTGCCTTTCACAACTGCGGTTCAGTGGATACTGATTTTCGCATCTGCGGGTATAAATCTGTATCCGCGCAAGATCTGTATCTCTAGTCACGGAACCTTTTTTGTGTGTGTGTGGGGGAGAGGGCGGATGGGGTCGTGGGTCAGTACCATATTGGTAAGAGTTAAAATCTATTTGCATCCCTGTATACTAGTGAAGGTTGTTACTATCTAACAACTGTTCAGGGGTCTACAAGAAATGACTAATTGGTATAAATTAATTTCCTCACAGACAGATGCCCATGTTGTAAGAGCCACCATTACAATGCAAAGGCCATAGATAATAAGGAAAGAAACTCAACTATTCTCTTGGCTGTCTGGCATAGGGCTTAGGAACATCATATATAGGGCATTGGGAGGAAGTGGGCACTATTACAATCATTGCAATACCTGTTAGGACTTCAGTCTCCCAGGTTTTCTATCTGACTGTCACAAATACTAAATTCAAATAAGTGAAGTTCCACATAATAATCTTTTTTTTAATGTATGTTTAGTATCTGAACCCCTTTGAGATCTAAATTGATCTCCTTATACAAGGTATTCTTTCTCTATCAAACTCTATCATTACCAGAGGAAGGTACACATTATACAGTACCTATCTCTAGCTCCATACTTAAACTTCATTATATACTGTATTAAAGCTTCTTGTATTGACAGCCATATTCCACTGTGCCTGGTTATTCAAGCCTCCTTTATATTACATTAATAGCTCTGAATGTAGGTCCTTATGCACTTTGGCAGGGTAAGAATAAAATCCAATTTCATTTCTATATTCAGAAGGCCTTTTCTGAATTCTATACTATATTAGAAATATTTGCTCTTGGATCTCTAGTGTGTGAGTACTATGGCTTCTACCATGGTGGCAGGTCACTTGTTCACACAGCTTGTCAGTAATACAATTACACAAGCCTAAGCATACTGCCTTTACATTTATTTTAACGTTGGTAAAGGCTTGAATAGAAAACGTGTGCTGGCATAGTTGCTGCTGTCCTTTATATCTAGAAACTATACTTCAGTGCAGCTGTTCAGTCTTCATTTCTTTAGATAACCAAACATCAATCAGGTTTTAATTTTTTTTTTCTAATACCTTTGCCACTTAATATCCTCCTCCTAATACTGTGTGTGTGTGTGTGTGTTAGGGTGACCAGACAGCAAGTGTGAAAAATTGGGACAGGAAGTGGGGCGTAATAGGAGCCAATATAATAAAAAGACCCAAAAATCGGGACTGTCCCTATAAAATCGGGACATCTGGTCACCCTAGTGTGTGTGTGTGTGTGTGTGTGTGTATAATGCTGCATCTTGAGTTTCACTAGAATTGCACAAAACTTTAATTTCACCCATCCCTTCTCACTCCACTCCTCCTGAGACGTGTAAGCTAATTTATTATTGTGCAGGTAAGTGGGTTTTCACCTGACTATACACAAGAGCATATTGTGCTGTGAAAGGGGTAATGTCAGTCTTACAAGAAAGAAGCAGACTTCACACTTCTGCATAAATACAGGAATTCATGTTGAAGCAAAGGGGGCATAATTCACTCTGACAGCTGAGACATGTAATATAGTATGTGCGCTTATTGACAAAGGTATTTTAAAAAAATAAAACTAGTTTCCATGGTAACTGCCACACTACATAATTCTAAGGCTAAGGGGAAGTGGTTTTACTAGGATAGGACAGTCGAGATGCCTTAGGTACTTTTAATGCTAATACTGCAAATATATTCCCTGCTTTTCATTTATGGATCTCACAGCATCACACAAAGCTGGTAGCTGAGTTAAGGTGAGGCTTTCTGGCAGGGATTCCCTAGATTTGTTTGTCTATGGGGTTGGGAATGGGATCTTTTCAGTGAAAGATTTTTTGACTCCATTCCCCTGACCTATTGCTCCCACAGAGCTCAGGTTGATTAGGCTCCATTACTGTGCTCAGGATCTGTTTCCTCTTTTTTTTTTTTATAAGAGGGTGGTTTGAGGTCTGGGTCTGAGGGCTTTTTGCAGGGGCTATGGGAGGTCTCTGTTAACTTGCATCTGTTTTATTTCTCTATAAAACTATATTAAAGTGTGTGCAAAATATATATTTTGTACATACATGTAGGGGGCACAGTAGGCATCTTTATAAACTGGAAAATAATTAACACTCAACACCCTGTAATGCATCTGATATACAAGAGAATTCATTTTACTGATGAGTAAGCTGAGGCCCAGAAAGGTTAAGCTAACTGCTCACTGTTGCACAGGAAGTCATTCTCATAGCTGTAACAACAGCTCATGAACCCTGTCTCAGTCTCCTGCTCTAACTACTGAACACACTTCTTCTCTTTACTGGCAACTCCCTAGACAGCTTCTCGATATTATCAGCTCTCCTTCTCCTACTTCTTAGGGCCTGTCTACATGAACATTTAGTTCAGGGCAAGCTGGGATCAGGGGTGAAAGTAACTTACAGGACTTATCAGTACTGCCGGAGTCCTGAGGGGGACACGGCCTCATCTGGAAGGGGCGTGGCCTCAACCAGAAGAGGCGGGCCCTCTCAAGATTTAAAGGCCCTGGGGCACTGTCTGTGGCTGGGAGCCCCAGGGCCTTTAAGAACATAAGAAAGGCCGTACCGGGTCAGACCAAAGGTCCATCTAGCCCAGTATCCTGTCTACCGACAGTGGCCAATGCCAGGTGCCCCAGAGGGAGTGAACCTAACAGGCAATGATCAAGTGATCTCTCTCTCCTGCCATCCATCTCCATCCTCTGACAGACAGAGGCTAGGGACACCATTCCTTACCCATCCTGGCTAATAGCCATTAATGGACTTAACCGCCACAAGTATTCCTGTTCTTCTTTTTGCGGATACAGACTAACACGGCTGTTACTCTGAAACATGAATTTATCCAGTTCTCTTTTAAACACTGTTATAGTCCTAGCCTTCACAACCTTCTCAGGTAAGGAGTTCCACAAGTTGACTGTGCACTGCGTGAAGAAGAACTTCCTTTTATTTGTTTTAAACCTGCTGCCTATTAATTTCATTTGGTGACCCCTAGTTCTTGTATTATGGGAATAAGTAAATAACTTTTCCTTATCCACTTTCTCCACATCACTGATGATTTTATATACCTCTATCATATCCCCCCTTAGTCTCCTCTTTTCCAAGCTGAAGAGTCCTAGCATCTTTAATCTCTCCTCATATGGGACCCGTTCCAAACCCTTAATCATTTTAGTTGCCCTTTTCTGAACCTTTTCTAGTGCCAGTATATCTTTTTTGAGATGAGGAGACCACATCTGTACGCAGTATTTGAGATGAGGGCGTACCATCGATTTATATAAGGGCAATAATATATTCTCAGTCTTATTCTCTATCCCCTTTTTAATGATTCCTAACATCCTGTTTGCTTTTTTGACCGCCTCTGCACACTGCGTGGACATTTTCAGAGAACTATCCACGATGACTCCAAGATCTTTTTCCTGACTGGTTGTAGCTAAATTAGCCCCCATCATATTGTATGTATAGCTGGGGTTATTTTTTCCAATGTGCATTACTTTACATTTATCCACATTAAATTTCATTTGCCATTTTGTTGCCCAATCACTTAGTTTTGTGAGATCTTTTTGAAGTTCTTCACAGTCTGCTTTGGACTTAACTATCTTTAGCAGTTTAGTATCATCTGCAAACTTTGCCACCTCACTGTTTACCCCTTTTTCCAGATCATTTATGAATAAGTTGAACAGGATCGGTCCGAGGACTGACCCTTGGGGAACACCACTAGTTACCCCTCTCCATTCTGAGAATTTACCATTTATTCCTACCCTTTGTTCCCTCTCTTTTAACCAGTTCTCAATCCATGAAATCAACTCTGGGCTCCCAGCTACAGAGGTGGCTGGGAGCCCCCGGGGCTCAGGGGCAAATTAAAGGGCCTGGGGCTCCGGCCGCCACGGAGCTCCGGACCCTTTAAATCCCAGCCCCAGCCCAGCCACCGGAGCTGCGGATGGGATTTAAAGGGCTCTGGGCTCCCTGCCGCGGTGGGGAGCCCAGAGCCCTTTAAATTCCCGCCGCGGAAGCTGGTGCGGTCCGGCACGGTGTACTGGCTCTTGCTGTTATGCTGTACCAGACCGTACCAGCTTACTTTCACCTCTGGCTGGGATGTGAGTCTACCCACGCTAGCCTGCCACACACTAAGTGTCTGTGTGGATCCTGCTGCTGGGCACTAACAGTTCCTTAGTGCACTTTGATCTACTCCCATTTCAAAGCGGTGTCAGTCAATGCACATTATGGAACCATTAGGCACCACATGACCATTTAAGGTATGTCTGCACAGCAAAGAAAACCCCGGGGCTGGCCTGTGCCAGCCAACTCGGGCTTGTGGGGGTCAGGCTGCGGGGCTGTTTCATTGCTGTGTAGAGTTGCAGGCTTGGGCTGGAGCCTGGGCTCTGGGACCATGTGACGGTCCCAGAGCTTGAGCTCCAGCCCGAGCCCAGAAGTATACACAGTAATGAAAAAACCCCGCAGCCTGAGTCCTGTGGGCCTGAGTCAGCTGGCATGGGACAGCCGCAGGTTTTCCTTTGTTGTGAAGACATATCCCTGGTACATGGCGGGCCAGTGTGGAGTAGATTTCCATCTCAGCTTGTTGCAAACTAAATGTTCATGTAGACAATCCCTTAGATACCAAACACATTTCTAAAGAGAGGTACATAGTAGCAGGTACTAGATCCAAAAGACTGCAGGGTTTTCCTACAGTACAGTGGAATGCATAAGTCAACAAGCTTGGGTTTTATCCTCACCAACCATTTTCAGCTCTTTCATTTTTTGATGTTTAAACAAAAATGAAACTATGATTTAATACTATCAATAGAAAAGGAAAAAGGGTGGTTATAATCAAAAAACGGGTTCCTCTGAAGCACATTCAGAATAATGTTGGTAATGTGAACTGGCATAATACAGGTTCATTTTAATGGTCATGATCCAAAGTCCCCTGTAGTCAGTTTTCTCCAATGACTTAATGGTTTGGATCAGACCCATATGATTAACCCACAGAAACCTTTTCCTTCTCCCATGTCAGATATGAAATGGCTAACAAACGAAGTGATCCAACTATATAAGTAGATCCTTTTTTCCCTTAAATTGAAAAGGGCCCTAGGGTCTGAAAGTCAGATGCTATTTGCCTATAGAAGATTGTGCTACTTTGCTCCATACAGGAAAAATTATACATGTATCTGTGCAGAAGTGGTTTTCATATTAAAATAGATACTCCAGGCCAAAACCACTTCCAGTTTTCAGAGTAAATCTTTAAAACTTTCTCTTTTTAACCTTAATTTTGCTGACTTTTTTTAAGCATTAGCATTTGCTGTAGTTAGGATACTATCTACAGAGTTATTTCTTTTCTTAGTTAATTTTTGAAATATTATTATTGGATAGTTAATAAAATAATTGATAAAAAGAACCATGGAATATAATTTATTTAGACCTTTGGAAGCTTTAGATAAGGATCAGTATTGAATTTTAAAGTGGTTGAAAGCAATAAAGCCGAGAATAATATGTAAGTGGCTAATGCTCATTGTGTAAAGAGATTGTGGGGTGTCCCAGGGACCCATACTAAAACTAGTTGTGCCATTGGCCTGGAAGAAGGGGTGAATAGAGATGTGGAAAAGATCAATGACATACCTTCCTCTCTGGCCTGTTACAAAGCTATTCCCGTGACTAGTGAGAATAAATTTCATATCTCTGAAGAAATGGTTGCCATCTTACACTGTTCTTAATGGGATGAAGAAACAGGCTACCTTCTGGTAGATGCCATTCTCAAAATGGCTATTTCCTATTGTTCACAAAGGGACAGAGCACTCCTTTCCACCTTCTGGCAGCATGGGGAGCCACCTCCTTCCCTGGCTTCACTCTTATCTAGAACAATCGTGATGACCAAGGTGAAAGAACCTATGCCCTTAGTCCCAATGAGAACAATGAGAGATGGTCACTTTGAAATTCAGGATTTGTGAATTTCTCTAAAAAAAGATTTTATGCATCAGCCTCTGCTGCTGAGTCAACTTTTGGTTGTGAAAAGCAACAATAAATGACCATTAATCCTAAATGTTAGAGGGTTCTTGTAGCACCAGAGCTGCTCAATTCAGAAAATAGTCTGGAGGGGAGAACTTGTGTGTGTGTGTGTGTGTGTACATACACATGTTGGCGAATGTGAGTGGGGAGATTCAGAGGGAAATAAACACAACAAGGAGTCTGGTGGCACCTTAAAGACTAACAGATTTATTTGGGCATAAGCTTTCGTGAGTAAAAACCTCACTTCTTCGGATGCATAGAGTGAAAGTTACAGATGCAGGCATTATATACTGACACATGGAGAGCAGAGAGGGGATACAGGAGTGAAGGGGGAAAATTGTGTGCACATGTTTGCATGCAGGGGAATGCGTAGGACCGGAAGGAGGTAGAAGCTGGGGAGTACACTCCTGATTTGCACTGCTTTGGCAAAACAAAGCTGCTGGAAACCCAGCTGAACTGGCTGTTGCAGCTGGTTTGCACTGCTTTGGAATGACTAAAGGAGAAAAATATACTGGTGTTTCTGGCCATATAAATTAAATGTTAAAGAATTATTTAAGGTTGATGCTTCATATTTTCAAATCATTATAAATATCACATGGTAGCATTGTTTGCATTACATATTTGTTTTTCATATAGGATATTCCCAAACGAAAGCTACATTAAAATGGAGGGAAGATTGAAAGTACAGATCAGTAATTTAAGGACAATTATCAGTAATGAAGGTTAAAAAGTAGGTTAATATATTTAGGGTAAAAAAAATTAAAATATATATGGTAATTATATTGTAATTATTCCCAAACCAAGTGTTACAAACACAGGAAATTAAGAGTAAAGGTTAAATTTAAAAGAAATCCAAACATGTTAAAGTATAGAAATGGACATGTATGGTACCCAAACAACCTTAGCTCTGCCCTTAATGACAGTATGAAAGGGAGTGTACATGTGTGTGGGAGGGTGCAGGAATCATGAGGAATATAAAATATTTTAAAAAATCAGTTTGATTTAATCTGGGACCACAAACAGTAAAATGATTTAATTATAAATATACAGTAGTTATTGCATGTTTGTCACTGCTTTATCATATAAAAATGTATAAACTTGTGTGTGTCCAAAAAATATCAAATAAGAAATAAATGCCAATTAATATGTGGCTGTTCATAGTGAATGACCTATCTGACAAATTTAACTTTTCTGTTTGTAAATTATCACAGAACATATTTGAGTTTTACACGTTCTTCTATATTGTTAGAACACTTTATGCAAATGTATTTTAGCCTATGGTTGGGTGGTTTTTTGTTGTTGTTGTTTTTGTAAACTACTTGCTTTGACTGTCATCAATTTGTTCATGATGACCGATTGGCCTTGTAAATATACGGTATTGTTTCTGCTTCTTAACTGAATGACTGAAGTGTACTCAGAGGAGGGAGATCAGATTTCAACATGAACTCTTGAATGCTTTTGGCTTATATCAGTGTGTGAACACAATTCCATGAATATTTGCAAGGTTTTTATTTGTGAACAGTCATCTGAACAAAAAACATTGGTTGTATGAATGTTTGTGGAACCAAATTAATTTATAATTTTATTGAAATGACAGTTTGCACATACTTTTGTAGCATTTGCCCATTTTTAGGTACTAATTCAGACAAACACTGAAGCATGTGCTTATATTTAAGCACATAAATATTCCAATTTAAGTCAGCAGTATTCATGTGCTTAAAGTTAGGCATGCCCTGAAGTATCTTGCTGAATCAGAGCCATAGGGAGGATATTGTGTAGTCCGAGGATACTGTGTACCTGGTGCGATAGGGAATTAGCAGGCACACTTACTATTTTGTATCTATTCATGCAGAGTGCTGAAAATATACCTCAGATGTCCCGAGCAACTGATTGTTTCCTCAAATAAGAAACATTTGATTAATTTGTAGAAAGTGTCACTATCCCAATACCATCCCTACAAGTTTGTAATTCTTACTCAGACAAAGATTACAGGATTTGGCCTTATATCGGATCGGATACCTCGTGGTAAATAAGCACAGGTTTGTTAGGGTTGTGGGTTTTTTTCTGCAATACTGAAGTACTTTACAAACAAAACCTCCTATGCATATTTACTGTATTAATGTCCTCCATTGCACTATAACTTCTCCAAAATTGTCACCCAAATGTCTTTTAAAAAAAGGGGGGGGGTCGTCCTTCATGTAGCTAAAGGTAAAAGACTGAGCTCCATTGTTGATGCAAATACAGCTCATTGCTGATCTTAAATAAGTATCACACCTATGAAGTATCTCAGCCACTAAAGCCCATATGAGGATCTTTGCCCAGAATAATGGATCTTGGAATTATACCTGAATGGAGACCACTGCTAGTAAAGGAACTTAAACAATGGATGAAAGTTTATTTTATTTTTAATAAGTTGTTACATAGTTTAATTGACTTAACATGAAGTTCTTTTGGTGGTTACCTTTAGCTACAAGGAGATATAGTAAAAATTATAATTATGAATATGTATTGTACCTATAAACAACAATGTTCCTTCTTGATTAACTAGCATCAAATCTTTCTCTCTACTCTTCTGAAATAAGAAAAGAGAATGAGAATACAATTCGTGTGAAATTTCACATTAAACACTGAATACACTGATTCCTTCTCAATAACTTAAGTATGACGTTTCTGTTGAGCTAGTACAGATCAGGGTCAAAGTTCTTTTCAGCAATATGAGAGAAGTTAAATGTGACCCTTTGTTGGAGATTCTCTTTCACACAGAAAAATCAAAGCTGCTACTGCCTTGGGGTATAGTAGTTTCACTTTCCAGTGACAGCTGCACTGCACCTCAATAGTCCAACTGTACATAAATCAAAACTGCTTTATGGTAAATGGACATTAATTGATGGCAATTCTAAATTTCAGTAGAGTTCCTATGGAAGTACACATGAATGCCAAAAGAATTCTCATGATGGATGGCAGAACCATAAATACTAAGGGAAACAATGATGATTTGCCCCTATTATGTAAAGCATTGGCCAAGAATCACTGGAGTTCTTTGTATCAGCTTTCTCTAGATACCTGTTTCTGAACAGTAGCAATTTGTTATGACAGTCTTTTCTATTCAGAAGGACTACAAAGAATCAGTCATTTGTCAATATGCATTCATACAATTACATAGTGATGCATTCACTTAACATAAACTGCATACTGCAGCTGAGAATTAATCTGCTAGCATCTGCCACTTGACACACTGACTACACGACTTAGAGCTTTCTCCTGCAGATCTCCGAATGTCAGGAGAAATGGTATCTTTTTATATTATGGGTATATATTTCTTTCCCCATCCCCTCACGTGTTCATATTTCAAAAAACACTATTTGAAGTAAATGCAATATGCACTGTAGAAGCATTTAGGAATTTTAACATAAAACAGCCTCTTTTGCAGGTACTGATTGTAAGAAAAAGGGTTACCTGGCAGAATGAGTCCAGAAACAATCCCAATACTTGTCTCAGACTTGCTGAGAAACCTTGACCTCAGGATAGGAAGTGGGTTTACATAAGAACAGTCCTACTGGGGCAGGCCAAAGGTCCATCTAGCTCAATATACTATCTTCTGTCAGTGGCCAATGCCAGATGCTTCAGAAGGAATGAACAGAGCAGGTAATCAATCAAATGATCCATCCCCTGTAGCTCATTCCCAGCTTCTGGCAAACAGAGGCTAGAGACACCATCCTTGCCAATCCTGGCTAATAGCCATTGATGGACCTACCCTCCATGAATTTATCTAGTTCATTTTTTAAACACTGTTATAGTGTTGGCCTTCACAACATCCTCTGGCAAAGAGTTCCACAGGTTGACTGTGCATTGTGTGAATAAATGTTCCTTTTGTTTGTTTTTAAACCTATTCATTTCATTTGGTGACCCCTAGTTCTTGTGTTATGAGAAATAAATAACACTTCTTTATTTACTTTCTTCACACCCAGTCATGATTTTATAGACCTCTATCATATCCCCCCTTAGTCAGCTCTTTTCCAAGCTGAAAAGTCCCAGTCTTATTAATCTCTCCTCGTATGGAAGCTGTTCCATACCCCTAATCATTTTTGTTGCCCTTTTCTGTGCCTTTTCCAATTCCAATATATCTTTTTTGAGATGGGGCGACCGGATCTGCATGCAGTAGTCAAGATGTGGGCGTACCATTGATGTATATCGAGGCAATATGATATTTCTCTCATTGTCTATCTCTTCCCTGATGATTCCCAACATTGTGTATGCTTTTTTGACTGCTGCTGCACATCGAGTGGATGTTTTCAGAGAACTATCCACAATGACTCCAAGCTCTCCTTCTTGACTGGTAACCGCTGATTTAGACCCCATCATTTTATATGTATAGTTGGGATTATGTTTTCCAATGTGCATCACTTTGCTCATCCAGTTTTGTGATATCCTTGCGTAGCTCTTTGCAGTCTGCTTTGGACTTAGCTCTCTTGAGTAGTTTTGTATCATCTGCAAATTTTGCCACCTCGCTGTTTACTCCTTTGTCCAGATCATGTATGAATATGTTTAATAAGACTAGTCCCAGTACAGCCCCCTGGGGGACACCACTATTTACCTCTCTCCATTCTGAAAACTAAAATCTGCTGCCTGGAGTGCTTAATATGCAAAGAAAAGAGTCATGGTTTTCAAGAGTCAAGAGACTTGTACAAAGTTCTTTGCTTCCATTATTTATATATAGAAAGGATTTTAACTGCTGGCTCTGAGTCAGCAAAACACTCAATCCCTTGCTTAGATTTAAGCATGTACTTAAAGTTATCTCTATTCATCAAAGGACATAAGCAGCACATGCTTAAGTCTCATTGACTTCAATAGGACTGTGATGGGGCTCAGCTCCTCGCTGTGGCACCTCCTGCTGGCTGTCCTGGGAATTGCTTAGTTCGCCAGTGCACCCTCATCTGGTGACGTCTCGCCGCCGTCACGTCTACTCCAGGAAGCATGTTGTCCCAAAGAACATAGTGTCCTCTTCAGGTCACAGCCCTCCAGCTGTGTGTCACTCAGTTCTCCCCCCCTTCTGGGGGAACAGCAGTCCACTGTCCAGCCACTCATTCAGTGGTGAGTGGGAGCAGGGGGGGATCCAGACCCGCCCACTACTCTGGGTCCCAGACCAGAGACCCTGTAGATGGCAGCCACGTGTTGCGTTCCCTCCAACCTCACAGTCTACTTCCCTGGGCCACTTCCCTGTAGCCTCAGCACCTTCTCTGCCCTTGTCTCAGGGCTGCAGCTTGTCAGCAGTCAGCCAGGAGTTCACTTTCGCTCCTCTGATCCTGCCCAACACTCCTCTGTCCAAGGTGCTAGCTGCCCTCTGCCTGCAAGGCAGCCAGCCCTCCTTCCTCTCCGAGCTCCAGGGAATGACTGCCCTGTTCTGCCCTGTGGCTCTTCTTATATGGCTGTCCTGCACAGCCTCCCTTGGGTCCTTCCCAATTGGCTGTCTGTTGCACAGCCTCCCTAGGGTTCTATTAACCCTTTATGGGCTAGTGAGGGGCAGACTGCCCCATCACAGGGACTTAAGTGCATGCTTCAAGTTTAGGCACATGCATAAGTGCTTTGCTGATTTGTCTGTGACACTGTAAAATAAATTCCTTTGATTGTCTCTCCTTGGGGCAGTGCACCATTGCCAATGCATAGCTGGGCCTAATAGATACAATCTTGCCCAACATTTTTAAAGAAAGTAATTTGAAAAGGATCAGATCTGAAATTTATTTTTACTTTGCTGGACATCTGAGTACTTGTGTGATTCTGTCACAAGAATTGTGAACAGGACCCCGACTGTCAGACACTAGGGAACCCTTATTAACTAATTATTGTGGTGTAGTCTTTGGGCCAAATACTCATCTTCCTGAAATCCATGGTAGTTCACTTTAATGGGGCCATAGGAATTAGGCCATTGTATTATCCAGTCATAGAATATTTACATTGTAATATATACTTTATTTTAAATGTATGTGCAAACCATGTTAAACGTGTAATACCTGAACATTAAACAGTTATACCAATGAAGCATCTAGTTGTAAAGAGAAGATGAGTGCTGTATATCATGAGGCCTACATCCTTCAGAGATGCAATATATAGACTGTATACATTTTAAATCAAAATACATTTGGCTTACTTAACTAGGGTGAGCAATTGGTATCAGCAATGGAAAGTTTATATATGAACAATACTGTAGACTATTGTTAGCTGTTTTTTGCTGTTGCTAAAAAACAATGATTTCAAGAACGCTATGTGCACTTTAGAGCAGGGATTCTCTTCATTTAAACTCTGTGAAAGTCCATGTTTAATAATATCTTCATGATGAAGATCCCACGCAACTCAAGGAGCAGCTACAGCAGGTTTGTAACATGGTATAAAATGGGAAAACTTATGCCAACTGGAAACAAGAATTGTGTGTTAGTAGTTCTGGAAATCCATTTTTGATGGCATTCCTAATACAGATGAGAGTGGAGACTGCACTTTGCAGCCTCGATGATGTAGAGCTTTTGTGATCACGTTCATCTACTGTATTTGGTCTTAAAAACTTGATTCTATGAGCTCTCCAGAAGAAAATTCTGAGAGTACACAAAGGGAGGGATGATGTCAAAGTCAGGGAGCTGAGAGGCTGCCAACAGTGCATCAAGGGTAAATACAAAGAAATATGGTGTGTAATGTACTGCCAGCCCCAAGTTCCTGTCAAGTTCTAATGGCAGCAATAGATAATGAAGGCATAGAATGAAATAAATAGTTGTTCTTCAATATACTTAGGGACTTGTTCTGCCTTCCATATTCTGAAGCAGAAGGAAGCCAAACCTGCTAAAAGCTGGTGGGTAGGGGAAAAGGTGATGGCAGCGTAAAAGGTTCTGTTTCTGTGGCATGGTCACTTCCTCTACCCCTGAGCAGGTCCCAGTAGAAGCTTCTCCATAAATTCTGGCCTCTGCATGGATTCAGAGGCAAGGAAGGTGAGGTAAAGTCAGGAGGGGGCCTCACTCTGTGGCATGCTTCCTTACAGATCCTGTAACTATTCAGTTGGATCAGGAGTTAATGCTGTTCCTAAGAGCATTCTCTACAAGTGGTTCACCCTGTGCAACCGGGAAGAGGAAACAGCCAGTGGTAGGCCAGGAGCAGGGAGGTAGTGGTAGGGAAATATTGGGCTGTCACAGGTGTATTGATCTGTGTAGATCACAGCACATCTGCTGGTTTAGGAGGCTAATTCTCTGCCCACTGTGCAGTAGTGGGGGAGGGAGGAGAGAGGAGTGTAGATGAAGGTTGCAAACCTCCCCTCCCCACAATGGAATGATGACAAGCAACTTCAGAGTTGAAACTCATAATCTTTTGGGAGGCTTTCCTGGGGTGAGGGGATGTGATCCTTAAAATTACTGGGGGACATACAGAAACGGAGCAAGAGAGGGAGAAAAGCAAGATGAAAACCGCAACATTTGATTTTTTTTTAAATGCTTATAGCAGTTAC
Source organism: Chrysemys picta bellii (assembly GCF_011386835.1). Classification (NCBI taxonomy): domain Eukaryota; kingdom Metazoa; phylum Chordata; order Testudines; family Emydidae; genus Chrysemys; species Chrysemys picta. The sequence continues at coordinate 124,278,924 of NC_088793.1, read as the reverse complement.
AGATTTTCACAGGAAGGAAGCCATACTATATATACTAAGTTAGAATAGAGAAGTGTGTGAGAGAGTGCATATGGTGTAATATGCATACAAGTCATACATTTAAAAAAAAAGATGCCATCAGTGGTTATTCACTGAAGATGAGTAATCCTTAGAGTGATGGACCACTGCAGAGATGCTTGTTTCATACAGTGGTAGTGCTCTATTAGTAGTTTAATCAGGCACTGCTTGAGTGCTCTTGGATGTGTGGGTCTTGACAAAATAACATTTTTCAGGTTTTGTAATTCATTTCCAGGTTACATCCAATAATCAGACTAATGAATAATGACCATGTGTTACTCACAAGAAATGAAGATTCTGTCAGAAGGAAAAATGAGGATGGTTTTGTGGGCCTAATTATTTAGTAATCTTGCTATTTCTCAATGTCTCCCTTTCATGAGGACTTGAAGCACTGAAAGTATTTGTTTTCTGGGTAATATGTAAGCTATTTCCTATTATATGAGGATATCTCTGTCTTTTTGTATTATAGTGGAGTCTTGGTCACAACCTACTTTAGATAAGGTTGCCAAATAGTTTCCACTACAGTCTCCTGTTTTCAGGCACTAACAACTTTCTGAAACTTTCTCTCTTCATCCTGAAATTTTCCATGTTTAGTGAGAAGCTAAGAAAAGTCACACTGTATGTAGCTAATTAGTCAAACTGTGAATTTAATTCTTTGGACCCTTGAATTATTCCAACCTGGTCAGGATCCCTTTCAAAATGTCACACAGAAATATGAGACTGGGTAAAAGATCTTCCTGCTTCATTTCCCCATCAAAATACTCCCTTCACCTTGATTGGGGAAGCAGCACCTGCATGGAATCTGATTTCTGTTCTGAGCTCTTCTACTAATTTGCTTTAAAGACTTCTGGTTTCTGATGGCCTCTGTCAAGGGAACTTGGGTTTTAGTGTGTCGCTAAAAAGTTCAGGGTTTATGGAACAGTGCAAAAGTAGTTGGAGCAGGGTTCAAGATTGAGCCCAGTGTCTTCATGATAAACACACCACAAATTTGGGTCAAATTCAGAGGTAAGTCAGAATAAACTGGTGGCCCCTTCTTCTGATCATATCAGTATATAAACTATACCATTTCAGACTTCCCTAGACTCACCATGACTTTGGCCCATTTTCACCAGGATTGCAAAACAAGATTTGAACTGAGGTTGACAAGACTTGAAAAATTAACTCACTATAATCCTACAAAGTGAGATTTAAAAAAGGAGAATGAGTTTTGGATATCTGTCAGCATAGTATTTGATGGATATAGTGCAACAGCATCATCAGTTTTGTTTTAATGATGATTTGTTCCGTTCCATGAGGGAATCTTAACCAAAGGTTACATGGACCATAGTTAAGTTTTGGATTTAGTGAATAATTCCATCACAATCATTACACTATTATTGAGCTTCTGGTTTTAGGTGTGCATCTGGTTAATAGCTTATGGAACAAATTCATCCTTGATTTTACTCTCTTGACTTCAGTGGCATTACACCAGGAATTAGTCTAGTTTATTTGTCTAGCAAACATCAGAGTTCTCTGGATTTAGGTTGTTTTTGCCAACTGCCAACTGTCAATTCATGATTATTCAACATTTTATTAAGCAATTGCCATCTTTCATTAAACCTATCAAAATGTTACCTTATATTGATGACAAAGTGAGTTTTAGTGGTGGGAGGATTATAAATAAGATCTTAATCTTTGGATCGACTTTACAAAATAAGAAAAGATGGCTCATTAATAATAAAATCCTGCCAAATATCACAGAAACAGTTTGGCTACCACTTTTTTTGTACTATAACCTACAAAAAATTGATCATTAGAAACCTGATCCACAGCTCATTGAATCTCACGGGAAGACTCCACTCTGCTTCAATGGGTTTATGATCAAACCCTTGAAGTGCAAAGGAGTGGCAGCAAATTAAGACTCTCTGATACCTTTGGGGTCATTTTGGAAGGATTGTTGATTTGATTTAATTATGCTGGATGGGTAACAAACTCAAAAGAAAAGGTTCTGTTTTTGACACCACTGTAGTTTGATTCTGGGCACAAGGAGAACTATGGCTTCTTATATTATATTAGCGTTTGTTGATTATGGTTACATAATTTATGGTGCTCAATCATCCCTATAGCATACTGAATAGAAAACATATCAGTCTGTAATAGAGGATGGTGACTGGTTTTGTTGGCAGATGTGAGAAAGCATCATTGCTCATTATATGGTAGGCTTAATTAGTTTTCTCCTGAATTACGTAGACAATATTCTCTTAATCTGTTCACACACAGGGTAATTAATTTCAAAATCCCTGAATTATTGTATAATTGTTAACATTTTTCAGATAGTGGTGATTCTCAGGGATTGATTTATAATAAAAAAGCTGCTTTGTTCTTCATGTGAGAAATAATAATGGACACAAAGGTTGTATGCCTCGTTAGCAGCAGCATCCAGTTAGAATCAGGAAAGAATTCCACTGACAATTGTCACTTTTAAGAAAAAAGATGTACAACAGATGAAAAACTCCAGGATGGAAGTGAGGGAGGTGAAGGGGGAGGGGGTCAGCCCTGGGTCCAAAATCTTCAAAGATGGGTGACTAAAATTAGCCACCTAAATCCACATTTCAGCTCCTAAAGAAGTGACCTGGCTTTCAGAAGTGCTGAGCACTTGCAACCCCCATCTGAAATCTTTTATTTAGGCTCATTTAGGCACTCACACATTTGAAAAATGTGAATAGATTAGGAGAATGCAGGAGATGTTTGCCCAATTTAAGGGCTCTCCCACACTCTGCTGCTGTACAAAGAGCTGGGGGTAAACCCTGGCAGGCATCAGGTGCAAGAGGGCCTGTTGCTCAGTTATGAAGCACATGCTCTGTGTCACTGTGACCCAGGACTGTCACTGTGCCTCTGGTTCCTGCCCATCACTGAGTCCACTGCTCTGAGTCAGTTACTCTACATTTCCCAAACCTACCTCACCCACACAGTCAATCTCCCATTCATACAAAACTACCAAGAAACATCCTTGAGGCACCCTTGAACTGCTGGGAGGGAAGAAGGGCTGTTGATAGCGAGTGCCTCCAAAGCCCTAGTTCTGCTGGAGGCCAGCGGAAACTCAGCTAGTCTCTTGGGTTTGGTGCTCCTGCTTGTTGACTCTTTCCTTCTTGAACAATGCTGGGGCTGTCTTTTAAAGGGCCACTGCTCCTGAGAAATTCTGTGGAGGGCTTCAGATGACCTGGTGCTCCTGGAAGGGGAGTGAGGCTGCTAGAGCCATGTGATCACAAAATCCTGCCTCCCACCCTTGCAAAGTGTGTGTAAAATGCTACTCTCCTACTCTGGTGCAATTTTATACTCATTCTGCACAAGCTTTAGTGATGACATAAAGGGTAAGGCACAGGCAATCATGCTGCTCATCTCCTGAGTACTGGGATTTGTTTATGTTTTGGCTGTGAGAAAAGAAATTACAACACTATCTTCTAAGTTCCCTGGATCTCTCAGTGAAAAGACAGGTTTCTCCCAAGGGACTTTAGTAGCCTGTATGAATAAATTCCACCTCTCCAAGAAGAGAGACCTTTTTGAAAGGGATGTCTTAACCTTCTAGGCTGAGCTTTTCAAAGCAGCCTAAAGGATTTAGACACACATCTTCCATTAACTTTAATGGAAGGGATGTTTCTAAGTGCTGTAGCTTGCTTTGAAAAGCTCACTCCAAGAGTTGTTTCCCTGGCAAGGGAGAACACAATTCTGTACCCAAGGTTAAGAGCAATGGACCAAAATTTGTATTTTCCATATCAGCTCCCTGAGTGCTCTGTGCCAAAGTTAGAAAAAAGAAAAAAAAATCCAATCCAAAGGATGATATGCGAGACAGGGGGAAGAATCTTCTTGAGAGAAGGAGCTTCCAGATGACTGCAAAGTGGTAATCACTGTAATGCAAATGAATAGATTTTGTGGCTGGGTTCTTACTGTGGGAGCAGCTTAGCTTCCCATATTTGGCTTTCTGTAATTAGGCTGAAATGAGCACTGACTGAAATGTTGGAGGGGGGGGAAGAGTAAAAGAGTGTGGGTTTTTTTTCTTTTCAGTTTTAAAAATTTGGAGTAAGGAATATTAGGAGCACATATACAAAGCAGATAGTGGAGTCTTCCCCATTTATCCTGTTCAATCTGTCCGGGTCAGAGACTATTTTGGCAGACTGAAAAGCAAATACATAGGTGGTGTTGTGAGGCGCAAAAGAGGCATGCGATTAAAAGCATAACAGCAGCAGCACTTGTGGAAAGAGCACAGCTGGTATGCACAGGAGGGGGTCCAGAACAATTCTCAGTGCTGCATACACAGTCCCACCCTGACTGAGCTCATATGGGAATAATAAAATGCCAGGAGTTTGCCATAGTATAGTCCAGTGCTGCTTAGAAAAGGGAAATTAAAAGGAACAATATAGCCAAGTGAAAGAGCTGTGTGCCACTAGTTCAAAAGGATAAAAATTAAGATGTCCTTTTACATGCTGATGGCTACTCTTTAGAAAGGGAAGGGCAACATTTCTTAGGTAAGAAGCAGTCTGGACAGAGTAGTGTTGCTTTCTACTCTCTCAAGTTTATGAGGCGCCTCACTGTCGTAACCTTCCTAGGTCAGAAGAGCGAAAAGGGGGGTTAGGGAGATTGAGAAAGCCTCTTTGAATTTTGTGCTGCAAGCCTGCAAATAGGGGCTGTGTACTGGAAGAAGTTTCAGTAATGTATTCGGCTAGGTTGGTGCCCTTCCACTAGCTATAATGGCACTCTAGAGTGGGTTGGTGTAAATAGCTTCAGATGCCATTTATATGATTACTGTCTACAGATGTTCTCATCTTAGATGAGAAAGAATGTATCCGCTTGAAAGACCAGTAACTCTGATCTATACTGCGTCAAAAGAGTTTTGCACTTAGGGGTTTGAAGCAACTCAAGGAAAGTTGTGGAACAAACATCATTTCCTGAAAGGAAGGACTTTGTGAACGCCAAGGAAAAACAAACAGGAAAAACAAAAGCATTTCAGCCATTGTGTGTGGGGCTGACTGGAAAACAGGAATTCTGCTTTGTGAAAAATTTAGAAGTTACAACATTTTTGTCCTGCATCAGAATAAAACTAGAATTGTAGAAAATTTCTACAACCTCCCAGCCCCAAAACACAACTGTAAAGATAGCCAAGAGAGTGATGGAAAAGGCAAAACAGACCAAAAGGATCCCAACCTGGCAATGCTACTTCTACACTCTCCCAGGGACTAGATAGTAGCCTAGATGATGATCTGGAGAACCAAGGCTCTACTTCCCTTAATGGATAGTCTGTTGCAGCCCATTGAAGTAATGACAGCATACAGAACAAGCTAAAAGAACACCAAGCTAAGGAGGCAGCCTACTGTAAGAAAGGAGTCAAGGACCTGAGGCCACTATGCACAGATGAACAGATTTGGGTTTGACCATCAAACAGTCACACAAAGCAATGGCAAAATGGCAACAGTCCAAGCTGCAGCCAGATATACATTATAGGAGATTTCTGAAGACTCACGATAGCTGCGGAGATAAACTGAAGACAACGGTAGTGTAGCGGCAGTCAAATGGCCCATCAGGACAGACGGGATCAGGACCAGGAAGACCTAAAGCCTCGACCATCAGCTGGCCAGTTGTAGGAGTGTTAGAAATGAGGTATGTGAGTAACACTGAGGACCAACAGGACTCCACCTGACAGAATGAAGGCAGCCACCGTGTGGCAATAAGTTTCCTTCCAACAGCAATAACACAGACAAGAAATGGGAGACTGGTACGAAGACCTGCATACTTGAAGGACTATGAGGCCTAACAGACCACAATAGGTTAATAATAAAGGTCATATCCCTGAAGTGGGCTGTGTACTTGTAACCTCTGGCTCCAGTAAGTCAGCAAATGCACAAAAGACACGACAACAGAAAATGTTGAAAGGAAAGATGCAGCAACCTGCATGGAACTTGGAGGGAGGAGCAGAGGGTCCTGAAGAGAAAAGTTTGGAGGAGGTACCAGGAAGTTAGTGTGTGTGCATTTGCCTGGAATGGTAGCTGCAATTGCAGCACTTCTGTAAATAGTTCTGGTAATAAAGAGCCAGTTTAGTTTTACAGGCCTGGTGTCTTCTGATGATGTTACCCAGCATATGGTACCTATCCTTTCTTCCTGGGGAAGGCTCTGAATCCAATCATCCTAGCCAGCTTTAAAAACTCAGGAACTTGGAGTGGTTCCTCATGAGAGAGCCAGGTGTCCTACTGTATTATGATTAAAGATCATGCGGGCCTGCCTCAACTTTTTCATTTGATTATGCTAAGTGAGGTGATCCTGATATAGGACTCAATCGGAGCCCTATTTAATTAATGACAGAACTCTATGTGCCTTCAGCATGAGCAGGAACAGGCTCCCAAATAACTGTTGCTAGGGAAGTGTGGAAACAGCCTGCTTCAGAACAAGCAATCTTCTCAGCCATCACTTGTAAGAAGTGGGTAAATCAGTCCCTTATAACCAGTCTCCATAACTCCATAGGGGATTTGGAAGTTCACATCTCTTCTTTTCAGCTAAGGATGGTTACAGCTGCTTTTCACCAGTAAGTGAAGCAAGCACCACTGCTCATCTGCAGACTGTGTGTTTGCGCACGTGAGAGAGAGTGTGTTGCCATCAGGATGAGGAAATGAGCATTTCATTCAGAGGTCAAAGGATATACAATTCCTTTTGTCTCTTCTCTTCTTTCAGGAGAGCTGTGTTGTTTCCCCCTAAATATGAACTGTGATTTCACTCAACATCAGTGGGGGTGGGGAAGAAGGGAGTATCACTTTAGGTTTAAGGGCATTAATAACCTGAAATTACCTGAAATAACCATGGTAACAAGCTCTGAAGTAATGGCAGTTGCTCATATTACCATAGTAACAGGAGTTAAAAGTGGAAATTACCTATAATCTATCTCTGTTGCTTACAGTGACAATAATATAACATATATTTTGTGAAAAATACATACATATTTTGGCTACAGTAACTGTCAAGAAGTTATTCAAAAATTATTTAAAGATATTCAAAAGGTACCAGTTATTACTGTGTTGCCATGGTTATTTCTTGCTATTAGTCTCCTGAACAGAGTGACATATAACACAGGACAATTTTATTAACATGTAAAATTTAGTAGGTACCTATATAACAAACAAACAATAATGCCAGATTGTTTTTCTCTTAAAAAGAAAATTATTTACCAAGAATTACATTAGAAATGGAAACTCTCAACCTGTGAGCACTGCCGTATGTTTGTACAGTACTGAGAATGACTGTGTACTGAAGCTGTAGTGTATGTGATCAACCATAACTTGGTGATAAACCTCTTGATAGTATCGCTTTACCAGTCTAATAAGGTCTGGTTATGATAGTAAATCATAGAATCATAGAACATCAGGGTTGGAAGGGACCTCAGGAGGTCATCCAGTACAACCCCCTCCTCAAAGCAGGACCAATCCCCAACTAAATCATCCCAGCCAGGGCTTTATCAAGCCTGACCTTAAAAACCTCTAAGGAAGGTAAGCTTGAAATGGAGGTAAAAATAGATCAGTGTAAACTGGGGATTTCCTTGTCTACAACTGGTTATTGGCCACTGACTGCTGAAATTGGGGCTAATCCCTGGTGTAAACAAGACCTAGCAAGGGTAGGTGGTGATGGAAGAAGTGGAGTTCATTCCATGTGGGGAGCCAAAGCGTTAGATTGCTGTAAGAAGAGTTGGAGTTTCAAACAGGAGATGGCAGCTGGGATTTCCCATCTGAGTCATGATTACATCAAGCTTCTATTCAGCAGAATAACCCTTAATTGATAAACAATCAGGCTGCAGTGCATGCTTGTAGGAGGGTTTGAGAGTCTCTATTTGTAATGGAAAGAGGGGTAAAAATACAGAAAGTCAATCCTTGCTACACAATCCTGTACCAGATTTTTACATCAGTTGTTTGTTCAAGGGATCAGAGTTCATGAGGCACACATCATACACAGGTGCCGTATAGTACTGACAACACCAGAAAATAAGCACTGAGTATTTAAGGCACATACATGATAAAGACTATCAAGCAAGCTTTCATGGCATCTAGTACTTAGCAATGTTTATAGTTAGCTTTGCTAATTACTTTGATTACCCTACTGAAAACTGTATAATAAGGGGCTACGAATTCTACTGATGTTTAACAGCAATATATAAATCCTAATAACTAGGGCCAATTGAAACAGCAAGATTTCACACTGCCCTTTGATGTCTAGAGACCTGCGGTGAGATTCAACTAAATTCCTGAGGCAATGAAAATTGTTATTCTTTAAACATAACTAAATATTCCCACTAAATAATTGTATGGTAGCAGACACTTACAAAAAGTGTCAGTACAAAAAGTACTGCCAAAACACTTTCTTCTAAGAAGACAAAGGTACCAGTCCTCTGACTTCGGGGGATTGAACCTGACCCAGAAGTTGGGTCAGCCATTTTGATGGAAACATGCTGAAGATTTTACCTTGAAGCAAATCTAGCTTGTTAAGCTTTAGTTACTAGAAAGCGTTTTATCTTTTTCCCTTGTAACCTTTTCTGGCTTTAATTCTTATACTTGTACTCACTTAAAATCCATCTCTTTGGAATGAAATAAACTTGCTTTATTTTTAATCTAAACCAATGCAGTGCCGTGTTTGAACTGAACTGTTTGGTAACTCCAATTAAAGTAACAAACTGTTGGATGGTGACTCTTTAAAGGAGCAATAAACCTTTGCATTCCTCTGGTTGTTCCAGGACAGGATGGGGACACTTCAGAACACATTTCTGGGGGGGTGGGAGGGAATTTGTTGCTGGGGAGAGCGTGGAGCCACTTTACCAGCTGCTAACCAAGGAGACTAATGGAACTCTGTGGTATTGCAGGCAGGTATCCAAACGATCCAAAGCATGGACCGGGGCTGCCCAATACATCGACATAGAGTGCATGCCTGTTGCTGACTTTGGGCATTCCAGGAAGAGAGCTACAGTAGCAAGGCGCTGTGAGGCACTCAGGGTTACAGGGTAAGAGGTAACACAACTCTTCATTGGTCTGGACTGCATCCCAGAATGTGACAGAGGTGCTACCAATTCTACTCATACTTAACAGCAATATATACATTCTAATAACTAGGGCCAGTTGAAACAGCAAGATTTCACACTGCCCCTTAATGTCTAGAGACCTGAGGCGAGATCCAATTGAATTCCTGAGGCAATAAAAATTATTAATTAAAAAAAAATCTTTAAAGATAATTAAATATCCCCACTAAATAAATATATGGGAGCAGACACTTACAAAAATACTGTCAAACCCCCATTTCCATGCTACTAGTGAGAGATTTAACTTTGATAATTCTTCCAGTGTTTTATAAACTGCATGTATTTATGTAGTAATGAAAAAATATAAACCTGCACATATTTCATTGCAAGGGAAACAAATGAAGCCAAGTCCGAGGAGGCTTGTGTTTAATCATGAAATGTGGAACATTTGGCTGCAGTGAATTAGCCATTTGTCTTACTAATGCAAAGCATCAAGAGAGCTGGAGGCCCAGTGGACAAATTCACGGCTTTGTGTATGTGCCCTCCAGGGACCTTGGAATGAATTCAGAATGGGCACAAAAAAACCTGCTCTCTGGGTCCCAGCTTATATCTTTGTCAATGTGGTCCCACAGTTCCACAATAAAAAAAAACCCAGCATATCAATCAGGAATGACACACAATTTGGGTCACAAGAAAATGAATAAGGCACAATAAGGTTTTGTTGCAGGATGATTTGTCATATGGCTTCCACAGATAAGAAATCCACTGTTACTCTCATCCTAGTTACAGCATATCGCACAAGCCGTTGTCTCTCCTCCACACACTTCATAGGGCTTGCCATGCTGTAGTCACATGTCTTTTTATTTTTTTTAAAAAGCAAGCAGGGGTGAGGGAGTACTTGCTGGGTTTCAATACCAGAACATTTAAAAAATCATCTCTTTTAATGAAAGTCAATGTTTGGATTAACTCATTTCTTCTTTCATTAACACAAACTGTATCGATCAAATCAGACCATTTCTAAAAGTGTCATTAATATTTGAAGCTCTCTAGATAAGGAGGCAGCAGCTATATTAATCTTTTCATCTGCATGGTACCAATGAGATTATCAGTATTCTGTTCCACCAGGCCTTCCCCAAACCCACACATTCCAATCATATATCATGACACTGTCAGATAACTTTGGACTAAATTAATGGACTATGATTGAATTTTTTGTGGATCTCTCCAAGTTGCTGAAGGCATTTATTCCTGCATTTTTCCCCATCTTGCTAACTATTTATCCCTGTCATTATTTTTGCAATGGCTGGGCCAGCTCTGATCTGAGTTTGCTTTTGACTTGCATTACATTTTGAATTTAGCACACCTATTTCTTGAGGATGACATATGGCCATTACAAATGCTTGTGGTGCTTTTACACACCTAAGGAGGACTGTGAGTCCAGGAGTCCTGGCTAAATTCCAGTTAGGCAGTTATATTCTGCCTCTGAAGACATTTCCCTGTAGTTATAAATGGCTAGGCAGCAGTTCTCAAATTCTGGTCCGTGGAGCCTAGTCCGGCAGAGTGCAGAATGTAACCATTTGAGAGCCATGCTTTAGGGGACTGGGAGACGAGATGGTGTGTTGGAGGGAATCTCTGTGGTATGAAGAAGTCAGCATTATGAAAAAGCTGTAGAACCATTCACATAAGTTGTACTTCATCTTTTGTGCTGAACTGTTGTGTTTCTGTAGTGTGCCTCCAGAATCATTGAATAACTGGGGCTCTGGACATAATCAATAAAGCTTATACTCTGTTTATGGTATTTAAGGAGCCTCCTGGGCCATAGATATATTTTCACAAGAGGTTCCTGTGTCTCTTCAATCAAGTCAACCTGGGGAAGGGGAGAAAGTGTGTGTAAGGACAAGGTCTGAAAAATACTAGAAGCCCACTCGTGTTACCCTTAATTTTTTGTGCCACCCTTAATTTTATGTCTGTGAGTAGCCCATTCAACTCACTCTGAACACAAAGTTAGACATGTGTATGTCTTTGTTGGTTTGAGAACGTAATTTGTACATATATTTTTGCATGTTTGATTAGGTTGGAAGTGCTTTGGGGCAAGGACTATATTTTAGTACATGTTTGTACAGTGCCTAAGTCAGTGGGACCTTGATTCTTACTGGAATTTTCAAGTGCTACCACAATACAAATATATTAATTTTATATGAATTACTTCTTTCACTAAGTGGAAGAACACAATAGAGGGTTACATAGCATCACGGTAGCTCTCTGGCTGAGAGCACAATAATAGCACTGGTATTATTAGCTCTGAGATGGAGCTGACAAGTCAATCTCTCTTGAAAAATACATCTCTTTTGAAAACTTATTGCAATTAAAATTGGGTGGATATTTGAATAACCCATCCTGCTTGAGGTCCTATTTAAATATTAGCGATCATGAATATGGCTAATGAAATGCAAATAGCTTAAATATCATGCTATTGGGACGTGTTTTAAAAAACTAAAATAGAACAATTTAGGTCTGGCAATTTTCTTTTCTTTCCCTGTATCCCGCAACCTCCTATTATGCTTCCATCTCCTCTCCCCATGACCTGGGAGCTAAATTCCCTTTCAGGCCCTCCACTTCACCCTGCTATCTGCACTGACCCTGTGATAATCCATGCGTGTTGTCATAGCACCCTGTCTGCCATTCTACATTGGCCTCTGATCTTCTAGGATGAAAATGTGAAACTCACTGGTCAGGTGCATTCTATGTCCCCCTTTTTACCCAATCCACTGGAAATATGGGTCTGTTAGAGCCCATAGCTCCACAGCCTGGCTGTTTAGCTCAAACTGTAGAGACTCGTGCTTTAACTCTGAAGGTTTCTCGATCAGTCCTTGGTGGTAGCTAAGATGATGGCTGTTATAGCTGAACTACCTAGGGTTTCGCCACTGAAGAACACTTAGGCATACACTGAGTGCTAGAGAGTCCATGACTTTAATAAAAGAGCCAAGTGCAGAGCTACAGAAATGCTGCCAGAAATGAGTCTATGCCCCAGAGAGAGGTCACACAGAGGCAGAAACGTCACAGGGTGGGAGACAGGAAGCCAAGAGCCTTATGGGAGGCTACAACAGGGAGAGAAAGGGATGGTTGAGAGAATGGAAATCAAGAGCAATCTCAAACCACCTAACTCAAATCCAGAACTTGATATGCAGACATGTGCACAGCCTTGTAACACACCTGTCAGCAAAGGGGGAAACCCAACTATTCTAGCATTGAAACCAATAAAGCTCCAGTGTTTGGTTCATGATGAAATAATTTCTCTCGAGTGGCTGCCTCAGGTCATCTTTCTCTGTAATGAAACTCCCACCTAGTCAAGCAACTGACATGGAGCACAGCATGCAGGTAGACGGATGGCAGCATAGACGCAGCTCTGAGTCCCTGATAAGAGACAAGATGGGTGTTTGATTTGTGTATTTGCTTCAGTTGAGGTGTGTGTGTGTGTGTGTGTGTGTGTAGATAATATTTATTCCTGTATTTTGGAAAGGGAGTAGAAATGGTTTCAGACACAAAAAGTAAGGTCTACCCACTATGATAAATCTTAATTGTTCTCGCTACTCTCCAGTTCCTTCAACCTCTGGGGTGTAAATTGGATGAATAATAATCTGAGAAGTTTTCCAGACTCATTTTTCCCTTTTATTTTATTTTTTTAAGTGAAGTGCTATACATGGTACCATTGGTAAGGTTTCTTCTCACTAATGTCAGATGTGTCTAATGGTTAGATCACAGAATGGGGAGTAGTCACCAGTTCTGGGCCCAATTCAGCCAGCTGCTTAAGCACAAACTTAACTTTAAAAAGATTAGTAGTCTCATTGACGCCACTCAGAGACTACTTGTGGGTAATGTTAGGCACATGCTTAAGTACCATACTGCAAATGACTTGCTGTGTGGTCCAGAGAAAGTCTTTGAGTCTGCTTTGAAAAAGGAGTGTGATGATATTTTCGTCCCATGCCTTATGGGTACTACTGAGAGGTGTTGAGAAACCTTAACACATATGGTTTTCAACACCTTGCAATACCAGGCTCTTTGTGAAGTTTAATACATGTTTTTAAAGAATTTTGAAAGGCAAATTATTCTATAGTACAAATGATTATTCTATAGCAGAGCTGTGTGAATTCCTTCAAGCTCAAACACCGTGGAAGGCCAAAAAATTACCACCTCATCTCTCTAATATCCGGGGACTGACACAGCTGCAACTACACTGCATGTAACAGTGGAAGTCTTATTTTTGGCACGTGGACTCCTGGTGCAACTCTATTAGCAACACGTCAGATGTTGGAGGCCAAAGCTGAGCAAGCCAGATTGAGGACACCAGAATTATTTTTTCAGGCGCTAACCACTACTCTCACTGAAGAAATTAAGGTGACATATATAAAATGGATGAAAGGATATGGTTTCTTGTTCACAGGATGAGAGACAAAATCTTTGTAGGATTAAACAATAAACCCCAAAACTAAACCGGGCATTTGTTCAAATAATCTGAATAATATCTGCATTGCCAATAGCGCTAAGATAAAGTTACAGTGGGTTTACACAGGTACAAAAATGCTTCCAGCATAATTGGTAGCATTTTACACTGGGTCTGCACAAGTGTAAGTGGGTACACAAAGTGCAAGGCAGTGGGGAATTGGGCCCAGTGTCTATAAATCCTCATGTTCTAGATCATAAACTGCATCACAAGGTGCCAGGGAGATGTCTCATCCCCATTGTACAAGGGCTTAAATCCAGCCTTATGTTCCCCTCCTCTTGCACAGGTAAGAAGTGAGTGGGAGGATGCCTCTGAGAAGACAGGGCTTCACGTGGAAGTGCTGAGTGAACCCCAGGCTGGGGAATCTCTGTGTATGTTTTGCTAATGGTAACTTGTTTTAATGCTGATTATCATTGCTGTCTTATTTTGGCAGCGCCACCCTACAGTTTATAAGCTGATTGCTAAATGAAGGCAGGAAGAAATTTCTTCTACCCTGATGTGGTACACTGCGAGTGTTTTGTGCTTTTCTCTGCGGCATCTGGCATTAGGTAATGTTGGAGAAAAAATATCAGACTAGATGGATCATGTGGTTGGTTCAATTATGCCAGTTCCTGTGAAATGGTGAAAACATGTAGTAATAATTCTTACTAACCGGCATTGTCAGTTAGGAATGAGGGAGCAAATAAGCCATATAGGAATTGTTCAACCCTTCATTCATCTTACAAAGTAAACTGAAACTCTTTTTTGTACTAAGGAAAAATTTCCCCTTCCTTAGTGGTCTTTGCTGGTCCCCTCTGGCATCATTTAAATGTGACAAGCTTCTGTGTTATGCTGTCTCTGATGCTTCTATCTCATTATCTGAGCTCCTTCACTAATGGAGAAGACACAATGGGAAACTGAAACTCTCTTGGTACAGTAGCTGAGCATATGGCAGGAGAAAATATTCAAATGATCCTTGAGGGCCTCCAAAATGGTACCAGTTGTGTCTGCTTCTCCACCATACCTATTGTCATTCTCAGCTGCTTGGCCATGCTGCCTTTGTTTTCATAGTTTCATTTTACCAGAGGCTGTTTTTCCCCTTAAAGGGGTGATTCACTGCTGATATTCCCATATGTCCATCATCTTTCTCTCAGCTGATGTTTTAGGTAGCAGATGGTTTACATAGTTGCTGCATGCATGTACCAGATTTTTGGCTACTTTACTGTGGCATATTAGCAGTGGATGGCTGGTAAGAGGAGATGATCTTGGATTATAATTGAATTTTCAATGATCTTTTCAGGGACTCTGATCTGTACCTAACCTCCAAATTATTATTATTTTTCTTTGACACTTACTTCCGGTGTCCCTTTTCAGCAGTGGTACTAGATATTTAGAAATCGATTTTTCAGTTAGCATTTTCCCTAACTCTGAACGAAGATCAGATTTCCTTTATTCTTTTTCACAAGAATGAGATGTAGTACTGGATGGAATTAAGAGGGTAGGCATCATCGCACTAAGGCGCTTGACACTTCTTTTCCCTTTAGTTCTCTTCATTGGTCATTTGATATAATTCTGTTAATAGAAACTGATGATGGTGCATGCATATGCTTTTCTCAGGTTAGTTTATAGTACAGGAGGAGAACTCTGTCTAGGTTCTTATATGGCTTCCATCATCATAGTATTTGAGCATCTGGAGAAGGACCTGTGGCTGTGCTCAGTAGTACTATGAAAGTTTCGTAATGAGTACTGACTGGAGATTTGAACACTTCCAAACTTGGGAAACTTTAGATCTGAATATAAACTCTAGGGCTGTTTCCATCTCAATAATGGGCTCAGCCAAAAGTCTGAATCCCAAAACTTTGAGTAAGTCTAGGTGGGGATCTGCACTTTGTAGAGGCTCCTATGTGTGAAGCTGACTGAACCGAATTCCTAGATCCAAGCACCAGTGAAATTTGGAAGAGTTTTGAGCAGGATCCAATTTTTGTCTTATGCCATCTCTAATCTTGCTACTGTTTCTTTTTTTTTCCTTCAAGAGATGGTCTTCTGATGAATGGTATCCAGCATGGAGGTGTTGGCTAGACCTGGTCTGTTGTGTGGAAAACTCCAAGAACTCAAAAACTGGTTTGGTTCCAAATTGAGATGAAAAATCAAAATCTCTGAATTTTTCACACAGTGAAATATTTTGAAATATATATATAATTTCAACCTCTTTGAAATATTTCATTTTGACTTTTTCATTTCAACTTTTGTTATATTATTACTTATTTTATTATAATATAAAAGACAAAACAATACAGTCTAAACAAAACATTTAGAACATGGTAAGTTGTGACAAAATTGATACATTCCCATGAAAAATGTTGATTTCCCTGAATCGTTTTTTTCTAATGAAATATTGTTCCGTTAGAAAATTTTTGACCAACTCTAATGCTGGCTTGCTCATTTAACTTAGACTTGATTCATAGATCGGAAGCTGCAGGGCTCATTAGAGTGTCAGATTCGGACAGTTCTGTCTCTCTGTATTTATTTTATCTATGAAAATTATGTTGGCCTCTGTAGATATGTATAATTTTGCTAATTACTGTTATGGGATGGCCCACTAAACAAGTATTGTCTCTATTTTTTTTAAACTTAACAGCAAATAAATTTAAAACGAGACATTTAACTATAGAACAGAAAGTTTCATAGGTTCTATTCAAATAGCAAGAGTTTTATGAATGATTTTCTGTTTAACATACCCCTCAAGGCAGTAGGCAACATATTTAGAAACATTATAAAATAAAACTTAAAGATTGGTGTGCCAATAGAATTGCACCAAAAATCCGTTATACTCAGTAGAATTGCACTAGGCTTGATATTGACCCTGTAGTAATAATTTGAAAGCTTCTTGAAGTTCAAACTAGGTTAAGCACAGAGAGAGGAGCCAATATTATCTCTCAAATATGACTGTAGAGTGAACTCAAGAAAAAAAACACATCACAGAGCTTTAGCTTGTTCAACAATTTCCATACATTTCTTGGGGATGAAAGCTGGTGGATAAGAACACACAAATTACTGCTAGGATCCTCTCTATCTTCATGCATGGACTGTGCATTAACGAATCTTCTATGCCCTCTCGAGTTCTTCCACTTGTCCTAACGCTGGTGGCCAATAAGCACCTCTGCCAACTTTTCATAGGGGTCCTGATAAGAATGTTTTCATTAGCTGGCATTAGTACTCAGGACAGTGTCCATGCAATCATTACTAACTGTTTGAGCTTCCCTTTCCACTTTCAGAGGGATTGGCTGGCATCCAGGTGTATTTAGTAGAGAAACAACTTTATATGAGTGGTATATAAATATATGTTTTGGAAAATGCTTCTTTACATCAGTATTGTAGCAATTATATAAAGTCAGCATTGTCTAATCTGTATCTTCAATAGGATGTTGGCTTTGGGTTTGATGAAATCATATTAGGATTAGGCACTCATATAGAGAGTAGGTTATTTAGAATCTACAGGGGAAGTCAATATGTTGGACCATACTTAACACTCATTTAATCAGTAGGATCTCTCTCAAGATCAGAGTCTCTTGCTGGGTCTATTGCTGTATTCAAGATTTTGTCCAGCATTCCCTCCTATGGTACCTAAATTTTTCAGGGTACAAAACCTTGAGCTCTGTTCCAGGCTACTTGAAGACATAAAAGTTCATAGACTAGTTGTATAGGTGTAAATCTGAAGTAATTAAAATCTGAAATAATTAGGTTAGCGTGTTTACTTGTAAAGATTTAACACTTCTAGTCCTATATACTAGGTGCTTTAAATACTTGCAATATTTAATGCAACCAATCAAAATTTTGCCTTTACAATATTAACACAAATAAGCTTAATTATATTGAGTTTTTCAGCTTATCAACCTACTCCCTCCTACATTTGCCTGGAGAAGAAGGTAAGCTTTTCAGTGTGCCTGGAAAGTTAGTAAATTCAAGTTCTAAGGTGCCTAAGGGAAAGCCAATTCCAAAATCAAGGGGCCTTCACAGAAAATGTCCAACAGCTCCTTCTGATTTAAACCAGGGGGGATCCCGCTTAAGTCCCTCCATTAATCATAACTGTGGTGGCACTATAAAGGAAGATGTTTTTATATTTCATGGCATACAAACAGAAAAAAATAGAGTAAAAACATAGAATACTCCTTCTGGAAGGTTGCAAAGTAACACTATTTTATTTCTTAAAATCCAGAACCCTAACACACACAAACCAAAACCACAGAGACAAAAGCAGGGTGTTCCCTAAGACAGAGAGGCACAACTCATCCCACCTTGATCTGGGCTGGCTCTTTGCAGACTGACTACCGCTAAATCCAGATTGCACACTTCCCTACTGAGCCCCTTAGCCTGAAAACAGGACCAGGAAACCCCTTACAAACAAAGTGATAGATTGTAATTGTAACATGGTTTTCAATGCACAACAGGAGAGAGGCCGTCTGTCAGGTAACCAGGTTCAAAGCCATTTAGTCTCTCAAGAGTTGAAACCAACACCTTGAATGCCGCCTGAAAAACTGAGAGCCAGTGCAGATCCCAGAGCACTAGTGTAATATTGTCCCTGTGTGAAACACCCACAGATGTATTCTGCACAAGTTTCAGCTGCAAATGTTTCCTCTTGTAGCCCTATGTAAAGTGCACTGTAGGATCTTGAAGTGTCTAACACATAGCTAATTGAGACCATCTGAAAGGGAAAGTCAAATTCTTCTAGTTAACTGCAGATGGAAAAAATGCACTGTTAGCTACTGCTGCTACCTACTATCCACCCAGGAATAAACCAGGATCTAATAAGCTTCCCAGATTTTGAACTAAAGTAGCAATTACAGACATACTCCAACTTTTTTGGCAACTTCCCACAACTGTATGTCTCCAGTCTCTTAGAAGTGGTTTGTTCCACTGTATTGGCTGGATCAGACATAAGATGTGTAGCACTGGGTATCAGGAGACTCTTGAATACACAGCAGTCTGTCTCCCCACACTAACTTTTCCGATATCTTCATTAATATTGAATAGCAAGGGTGACAAAATGGACTCCTGCTGCACCCCATGGGAGAGGTCCCTTGTGGCACTACCCTCTGGGACCTCTTGGAAAGACAAGAATGCGGCCACTTAGAACAAATATGTTTATGCTTGAAAATGACTGCAAATGTGTTGGTAAAATCTTGTGGTTAGTGGTAGTAAAAAATAAATAAATCAGGTGGTAAATAAAAGAAGACCGTTAGGATCATAGGCATTTGATCCATTGCTTACAAGAGATAATTGATCAGTGCAGCCAATGCAGTTTCAGTCCTGTTTGCCCAGGTGTAAAACATGACTGACTGACGGGTCAAGAAAAACTGAAATCACTAGAGCTGTACAGTCAAGACATTCTCTCTGATCTTTGTCAAAAACAGGAGACTAAAAACAACTGGAACAGTTAGAAAGACTGCCAAAATCAAGAGACAGTTGTCTCATGTGCAGAGATCTCACAGCAAATTTGCTAAGAGTACCTGCACCTTTGAGGCTCCCCCCCCCTCCCCCCCCCAGCAATCTCCTATCTTGCTGCAATTTTGACCTGCTCAGCCAACAGACCCAATACTCACTACTGACCTTCACCAACAATGAAGGATGTAGTTGTCACCTGCAGTCCATGGCCTGGAGTACCCACAGTATTTCCAGAACCTCACTAAGCAACATTGGCCAAAATGCTAATGAGGTAGAGTTAGTATCTGTACCCTATAGATACTGAGCTGTCTCCACTGCAGTAAATAGCTCAATGGAGTTATTACATGACCAGAGATCAATGGGAGTCACTCTGGATTTATACTTGTGTAACTGAGGCCTTCTCTATAAACCAGTACATTTTTAATCAGTTTAAAAACTGATTTAATAAAATAGTTGAAAATCCTTACTTTTATCTGGACTAATAACACTGGTCTACAATTTTTGAGAAGTCATCTGCTTCAGAGATAAAATGTGCTATTTATTATGTATTTTGATGTGCTGAATTCAAATATGACAATTAAAACAACTGATTGGCTACTGTTTCTAAGATATTTAAGTTTTTACATTTTATGTCTATGTCTATTGTGTAGATAGTAGAGTTTTAATCATAAATTGTAAACCTAGGTCTTTTCATGTGTTTATGGTTGCTTTACATGATAATATTTCACCTGTCCTGTTTATGTAACACTTTAAAAATCAGCAAAAGGGTTATATAAATAAAATGCACCTCAAAAGTTGTTTCATGTTGTCATAGGTTTCCTTCATATGGACTGCATGACCAACTGGAATTGATGGCAAAACATTGCCATTATGCAGTAAAACAGCCTTAAGACTCGTCTTCGATGAATCAATGAACAGTCTCCACTCATCTGGATCGTGAACGATGTTGAGGGCTGCCATCACACCATCGATGTTGTTGCAGGCTACAAGATCACCTTCCATGAAGAAGAATGGGACAAGATCCTTTTGACGGTCACGGAACATGGAAACCCTAACATCACCTGCCAGAAGATTCCACTGCTGTAGTCTGGAGCCCAACAGCTCTGCCTTACTCTTGGGTAGTTCCAAATCCCTGACAAGGTCATTCAGTTCACCTTGTGTTATGAGGTGTGGTTCAGAGGAGGAGGATGGGAGAAAATTTGGGTCCTGTGACATTGATGGTTCAGGACCAGAAGTTTCATCCTCTTCCTCGTCTGACTCAAGTGAGAATGATTCTGGTGCATCAGGAACCGGCAGTCCTTCTCCGTGGGGTACTAGGCGTATAGCTGATGGAATGTTTGGATAATGCACAGTCCACTTTTTCTTCTTTGACACACCTTTCCCAACTGGAGGCACCATGCAGAAGTAACAATTGCTGGTATGATCTGTTGGCTCTCTCCAAATCATTGGCACTGCAAAAGGCATAGATTTCCTTTTCCTGTTCAACCACTGGCGAAGATTTGTTGCAGGATATGTGTGGGGCCCACCTCTTGTCCTGATCTCCAATTTTGCAGCCAAAATAAAGGTGATAGGCTTTCTTAACCATAGTGGTTATACTGCGCTTTTATGATGCAAAAGTCACTTCACCACAAACATAGCAGAAGTTATCTGCACTGTTCACACAAGTACGAGGCATCTCTGCTCACTTTGGCTAAACAGAAATGTGTCCCTTTGCAATCAAACACTGACAAATAAGAGAGCATGACAATGTATGATTTCTAGAGCTGATATAGGACAATTTGTTCAGCAGAGTGATGTAAGCTTCGTTATGATTGCATCATCCATGACTTCTAGGAATAACATGATGCAATTCATATCATGTATGATGCAATACCAGCTTCAGATTGCATCATTCATTGTTTTGCCTAAAAAGCAAGTACTGTCCAAACCCAGTCATAGATTTATTCATAGATCCAGTCAGAGATGTATTTTAGTCATTTCTGGTTTAAATTAAGACCATAAGAACATAAGAAAGGCCGTACCGGGTCAGACCAAAGGTCCATCTAGCCCAGTATCCTGTCTACCGACAGTGGCCAATGCCAGGTGCCCCAGAGGGAGTGAACCTAACAGGCAATGATCAAGTGATCTCTCTCCTGCCATCCATCTTCACCCTCTGACAGACAGAGGCTAGGGACACCATTCCTTTCCTGTCCTGGCTAATAGCCATTAATGGACTTAACCACCATGAATTTATCCAGTTCTCTTTTAAACTCTGTTATAGTCCTAGCCTTCACAACCTTCTCAGGTAAGGAGTTCCACAAGTTGACTGTGCGCTGCATGAAGAAGAACTTCCTTTTATTTGTTTTAAACCTGCTACCTATTAATTTCATTTGATGACCTCTAGTTCTTGTATTATGGGAATAAGTAAATAACTTTTCCTTATCCACTTTCTCCACATCACTCATGATTTTATATACCTCTATCATATCCCCCCTGAGTCTCCTCTTTTCCAAGCTGAAGAGTCCTAGCATCTTTAATCTCTCCTCATATGGGACCCGTTCCAAACCCTTAATCATTTTAGTTGCCCTTTTCTGAACCTTTTCTAGTGCCAGTATATCTTTTTTGAGATGAGGAGACCACAGCTGTACGCAGTATTCGAGATGAAGGCATACCATCGATTTATATAAGGACAATAATATATTCTCAGTCTTATTCTCTATCCCCTTTTTAATGATTCCTAACATCCTGTTTGCTTTTTTGACTGCCTCTGCACACTGCGTGGACATTTTCAGAGAACTATCCACGATGACTCCAAGATCTTTTTCCTGACTGGTTGTAGCTAAATTAGCCCCCATCATATTGTATGTATAGTTGGGGTTACTTTTTCCAATGTGCATTACTTTACATTTATCCACATTAAATTTCATTTGCCATTTTGTTGCCCAATCACTTAGTTTTGTGAGATCTTTTTGAAGTTCTTCACAGTCTGCTTTGGACTTAACTATCTTTAGCAGTTTAGTATCATCTGCAAACTTTGCCACCTCACTGTTTACCCCTTTCTCCAGATCATTTATGAATAAGTTGAACAGGATCGGTCCGAGGACTGACCCTTGGGGAACACCACTAGTTACCCCTCTCCATTCTGAGAATTTACCATTTATTCCTACCCTTTGTTCCCTGTCTTTTAACCAGTTCTCAGTCCATGAAAGGACCTTCCCTTTTATCCCATGGCAGCTTAATTTACATAAGAGCCTTTGGTGAGGGACCTTGTCAAAGGCTTTCTGGAAATCTAAGTACACTATGTCCACTGGATTCCCCTTGTCCACATGTTTGTTGACCCCTTCAAAGAATTCTAATACATTAGTAACACACGATTTCCCTTTACAGAAACCATGTTGACTATTGCTTAACAGTTCCGCAACTTCAAATTTGAGTTCTTTCAGAACTCTTGGGTGAATGCCATCTGGTCCCGGTGACTTGTTAATGTTAAGTTTATCAATTAATTCCAAAACCTCCTCTCGTGACACTTCAATCCGTGACAGTTCCTCAGATTTGTCACCTACAAAAGCCAGCTTAGGTTTGGGAATCTCCCTGACATCCTCAGCCGTGAAGACTGAAGCAAAGAATCCATTTAGTTTCTCCGCAATGACTTTATCGTCTTTAAACGCTCCTTTTGTATCTCGATCATCAAGGGGCCCCACTGGTTGTTTAGCAGGCTTCCTGCTTCTGATGTACTTAAAAAACATTTTGTTATTACCTTTGGAGTTTTTGGCTAGCCGTTCTTCAAACTCCTCTTTGGCTTTTCTTATTACATTCTTGCACTTAATTTGGCAGCGTTTATGCTCCTTTCTATTTGCCTCACTAGGATTTGACTTCCACTTTTTAAAGGAAGTCTTTTTATCTCTCACTGCTTCTTTTACATGGTTGTTAAGCCATGGTGGCTCTTTTTTAGTTATTTTACTGTGTTTCTTAATTTGGGGTATACATTGAAGTTGGGCCTCTATTATGGTGTCTTTAAAAGGCGCCCATGCAGCTTGCAGGGATTTCACTTTAGTCACTGTACCTTTTAACTTCTGTTTAACTAACCCCCTCATTTTTGCATAGTTCCCCCTTTTGAAATTAAATGCCACAGTGTTGGGCTGTTGAGATGTTCTTCCCACCACAGGGATGTTGAACGCTATTGTATTATGGTCACTATTTCCAAGCGGTCCTGTTATAGTTACCTCTTGGACCAGCTCCTGTGCTCCACTCAGGACTAAATCTAGAGTTGCCTCTCCCCTTGTGGGCTCCCGTACTAGCTGCTCCATGAAGCAGTCATTTAAAGTATCGAGAAATTTTATCTCTGCATTTCATCCTGAAGTGAAATGTTCCCAGTCAATATGGGGATAATTGAAATCCCCCATTATTATTGAGTTCTTAATTTTGATAGCCTCTCTAATTTCCCTTAGCATTTCATCATCACTATCACCGTCCTGGTCAGGTGGTCGATAATAGATCCCTAATGTTATATTGTTATTAGAGCATGAAATTTCTATCCATAGAGATTCTATGGAACATGCGGATTTGCTTAAGATTTTTACTTCATTTGATTGTACATTTTCTTTCACATATAGTGCCACACCCTCCCCCCCCCCCCCCCCCCCGCACGACCTGTTCTGTCCTTCCAATATATTTTGTACCCCGGAATGATTGTGTCCCATTGATTGCTCTCAGTCCACCAGGTTTCTGTGATGCCTATTATATCAATATCCTCCTTTATCACAAGGCACTCTAGTTCACCCATCTTATTATTTAGACTTCTAGCATTTGTGTACAAGCACTTTAAAAATGTGTCACTGTTTATTTGTTTGCCCTTTTCTGATGTATCAGATTCGTTTGTATGTGAATGTTTATCATCTGATCTGGCCCCTACTTTATCCTCTTCCATCCTCTGCTCCTGACTATAACCTGGACATTCTCTATCATTAGACTCTCCCCTAAGAGAAGTCTCTGTCCGAGCCACATGCTCCTCTGCAGCAGTCGGCTTTCCCCCATCTCCTAGTTTAAAAACTGCTCTACAACCTTTTTAATGTTTAGTGCCAGCAGTCTGGTTCCACTTTGGTTTAGGTGGAGCCCATCCTTCCTGTATTGGCTCCCCCCATTCCAGAAGTTTTCCCAGTTCCTAATGAATGTAAACCCATCCTCTCTACACCAGCTTCTCATCCACGCATTGAGACTCTGAAGCTCTGCCTGCCTACCTGGCCCTGCGCGTGGAACTGGGAGCATTTCTGAGAATGCCACCATAGAGGTCCTGGATTTCAGTCTCTTCCCTAGCAGCCTAAATTTGGCCTCCAGGACATGTCTCCTACCCTTCCCTATGTCATTGGTACCTACATGTACCACGACCACCAGCTCCTCCCCAGCACTACACATAAGTCTGTCTAGATGCCTTGAGAGATCCGCAACCTTTGCACCAGGCAGGCAAGTCACCATACGGTTCTCCCGGTCATCACAAACCCAGCTATCTACGTTTCTAATGATCGAATCTTCCAATACCTGCCTTTTCCTAGTAACTGGTGTTCCCTCCCCTGGAGAGGTAACCTCAGTGCGAGAGGCAACCCCAGCACCGTCTGGAAGGAGGGTCCCAACTATGGGAAGGTTTCCCTCTGCTCCCGTAGACTGCTCTGCTTCCCTGGGCCTTTCATCCTCCTCAACAGCGCAGGGGCTGTCTGACCGGAGGTGGGACAATTCTACAGTGTCCCGGAAAGCCTCATCAACATACCTGTCTGCCTCCCTTAGCTCCTCCAGTTCCGCCACCCTTGCCTCCAGAGTCCGTACATGGTCTCTGAGGGCCAGGAGCTCCTTGGACCGAATGCACACATACGCCACCCGCCCATGGGGCAGGTAATCATACATGCTACACTCAGTGCAATAAACTGGATAGCCCCCACTCTGCAGCTGGGCTTCTGCCTGCATTTTCTCCTAGTTAATGAAGGGGTTGTTTAAATCAAGAAGTTTTGAATGTAGTTTGGTTTATAGGTTTTAAGGGGAATAAAGGGTATAAGATAGAACCGGCAAGGGACCCGCGCTCCCTTCCTGCTCCACTTCCAAACTCCCTTGCGAAACTCCCTGTTAGCAGCCCATGTTTGCAAAAGCTTCCTGGTCGCTTGTGCGCTGCTTTATAAAGCCCTGGCCTGGGTGAATGCCCCGCCCACTGATTAAAGCTCAGCCAATTACCAGAGGCTTCTAGCCTTCAGACCTTCCTTTGAAGCTCACAGCTTCCAACTGCCAGCCACAGCACACGGTCCTTCAAACAAACAAACAAACAAACAGACTGACAAACACAAGCTCAGCACACAGCAAGTAACCCCCAAACACAAACAAACACACACTACAGACAGTCACTTACCCCAAGGGTCCTGTATTTGCTCCTCCTTCACCTGGAGAACTCCCTTGAGAAACTCCCTGTTAGCAGCCCCTGTTCGCCAATTGAGATCCCTTCCCTTTATAACTCACTTATCCTCCTCCATTCCCAAGTCAAGGGTCGTATATACTGACCCAATAGCATATCTTGAAAACTAGAGCCAATCAACAATTTTAAGCATCATTTTCGTTCTCAGTGACCCAGAATTAGTAAAGTTTGACTACATTTATTTCAGAAGCATTTTGGCTGTAGAGCAGTGTAACCAGACCAACACACATTGCTTGTTGCCCAACCAGATCGCTGTAGCAATTCACCAAACCCAGCTAACAAGACAATGCCATCAGCATATTTGAGATCTCGAAGCAGAATGACATTCTGCTTATCGCCACCAACAGCTGCCTCGTCTAGCTTATCCATCAACAAATCAATGCCGATATTGAATAGCGATGATGACAGAACGCAGCCTTGCCGAAACTCCGTGGACATAGGAAACCATGCCATGTACCTGCCATTATATAGCTCTTCTATCTATGACTCTATCTTCCCAGTAATGCAGAGTCACCTCATCAGATCCCACAGACTTGCTTGATGCTCTGAATCAAAGGCCTGACTGAAGTGCTTAAAAAGTGCTGCACACAGCTTATTAAATTGACTATCTTCTCAAAAAGCTGTCTCAAGGTAAAGATCTAGTCAAGACTGGAACAACCAGGTTAAAAGCCTCATTGGGTAACCAGGCCTTTTCCAGGAAGTGCAGTGTTGATTTGAGACATTAACACAAATGAAGACTTTGCCTAGGACCAACAACAGCATCCTATCTCTACAGTTGCTACATTCGACCTTATCACCCCCTTTGAACAGAAGCAAAATACCCTCCCTTCCTCTAGCCGTCAGAGCTGATATTAGTATGCCTGATGGACTGGAAGAGCCTATGCAGCCACAATAAAACAATATTCTCACCCATCTTCAGTAATTCGAGTGATGTTACAAACCCTGGCACATTCCCAGATTTTAGCTTACGGACAGTGATCTGTTTCTTTCCTTGGTTGAAAGGAGGTGGCTGTTCTAGAACTTCTGCCCCTCTTCAGTGGAACAGGGACTGCAGTCGAAGGACAATTGAGGACTCTCTTGCAATGATATTCCCATCGATGCAACTGATCTTGCAGACAATGGCTGCTGCCAACCTGATTCTTCACTGCACAAGCTGGGGACACCTTGCCCTGAAAACACCGCAAAGTTAAGTAGATGGTGCAGAGACTGTGCCTGGTGGCAGCCTGTTCTAAACTGTCTACCTGTGTTGACCAGCAAGATTCCCTATATTTCTTACACAATGACTTGATGACACTCCAAAGTCAAACCCTTTCAGCCGTTGTTTTTGCTCTCAATAGACATTTATTTAACGACTCAAATTGTAGCCTTGCTTTTTTTCCTTAGCTCCAACTTCAGTGAGTGTCTACTCACTGATCTCTGGATGATATTTAAAGGGCTGCAGCTCCCAGCACTGAGCTGGCTGTAGTCAGCACTGAGGCCTTGAAACAACGCCATTCCTCATCAGATGATAGAGGAACTGAGATGTCAGTCTCTAGTGCTTCAATGGCCTTAAGCAGTTCCAAACACAAGGCTGTCTGATAATGTATTTATAATAAGAACCTTCGGTCGAATTGGAGTAATTTTGGTCCATTAACTGTCCGTCTTTGAAGACTTTTGTCCGCAGAAGCTGATAATCAGTGTCAAGTTCAGCACTTCTGCAAACTTGTACATCCATGACTATTGTCCTTATTAACAATTGTTAGTGATCATGATCAATCACTCTTTTAATTAAACCATCTGGGCTATACTGGGCTTGTGAATCTTTGAGTGACAGAAGAGTGAGTCAGCAGCACTATGTCATCAGCAGATGCAAATTTCAGCAGTCACTGCCCATTCCTGTTCTTCTGCCTGACAAAAAACTTCCTGAGTGTTCTTGCCCAGGTGTCATTATCCTTTCCTATGTGTGCATTAAAGTCTCCCAAGATCACAATGACGTCTCTTTTCAGAGTTACATTAAGGATTGACTATAGTTGCTGGGGGGGGCGGAAATCTGCCTGGAACACTTGAACGTTGTCTGAAACAGTTAAAGTTGTTCACTTCATCAAGCAGTTGAAAAGCCTGAACATTATTTTTTTTAATTACAGGTGCTTATAAGTTTTTAAGGTGGCTGTTCCCTTGAGTTCCAAATTGTTGATGAATCAATTCTCACTGTTTGGTTCCTTCAGGCCATCAGTGCAGGTTTCCAAGGTCCTTTGCTATCAGTTTAACAAACTCTGAGTTTAGATTTCCCATATTCTTTAGAGTGTCGTACTTTTTCAACAAGGGCACATAAATGGGTGTATGTGTCTGCTCTGTTGGCACAGTTATTGATAACACACATATTCGGGGCTCCCCAGATTTTGCCCTGAAGCAAATCTTGTTGCTTTACCACTTTAAGCATTTTTCTTTCTTGTTTTTTCCATCCCTGATTTCTCAATGTCAGTTTTGGCAAATGAAAAACCATTGAAGGCTAGTCTAACTAGACCTTTTATGGTGCTCTAGTACTGTGCATCTTCTATGCTGAGCTGCCTGCCTTGCCAACTTTAACATGAGTGGCAGTGGACAAGTTTGCCCTTTCTGAGACTTTTAGACAATCTTCTTTAAAATGAAATTAGTATTCGAAGAAAGGTGTGAAACTGAAAGTCTTGATGACCTCTAAATCCCATTTATCTATAGTTAAGGTACAAAGTGAACAGCACAATGCAAGTTTCCCCTGCCCTGCTCCATTAGTCAACTTCAAATGTTCTGGAAAGACTACCTCTAGGAGTAAGAAGTTAGTTCATTGTTACTGACCCAATTAATCCTTTGTGCTTCTGCTGAGACTTGCAACAAAGGTGCCAATTGTAACGGTTTATATGAGGTATTATGTGCCCACTCGGAAGAGGTCTGAGAGCGCCTCCCAGTGGAAAAGTCCTGTAGAAATTGGTTTTGATTTTGGATGACTTTTGTGTCAGATCTTATTTGCCCAGTCACTGTAACTCATAGTGAGATATATTAATAGTTTTTGTTATCTCAGTGGCTCTTATTACATGCTATTTCATTAACAGTGGAGCTGGAACACAAAAAGATAAAATAAATGTTTGAAAGACTGAATGACAGGATTATATTGGCTAGTTCAGATGATAGAAGTGAAATGAAATCCGTGGTTAACAAGCCTAGAGGGAAGTCTTACATCAGAAAAATCTTTATTTCCCTTCCTCCTCTCTTTTTCCCCCCCAAAGGACAAGTCACTTTGCTACAAAATATGAATACATTCTGCACAATGAACATTGAATTGATGTCCAGTGTGGTAAGAAATTAGAGAAGTTTGAAAGAGCAATAATAAAAAAATGATATCACTTCCTAGTGCCTGAGATATGTCTGATGTGTAGAACAGCAAACCCTGAAAACAGAACTAAATATATTCAGAACATGGTTGTCTGCAATATCAGCATATCTAGTGCCCCTTCAAATCTCAACCCTACACCCCACAGGTCAGAAAATCCTTACGTCCTCCTCATAGGAGTCCTATTTTCCAACAAGCAGAGCCTCTCGTCTTTCCTTGTGTTGCCTTTGGACAGTGAGGCCCAGCATCTGTTAACTCTTCTCACAACTTGAGGGGGTGATCATCTTGCACTTTCTCTCCCCTTGTCTCCCCCTTCAGTTGTCTGGGAGTTGTAAACTAGCTGGAATCTCCCAATTCTTTGAGGACTTTCCCCAAACCTGCCTCAGTTCTTCTGCAGTGGGACCTGAAAATACTCCTGTAGGTGCTACTGCAGCCATTTCAAATGGGCACTTTCTCAGCCTGGGAGTGAAAATAGTTGCACTTCCTTCAACTTATGTGAGAGGAAAGGAGATGATAATGGTGGAGAGGATGGGGAGTTCTGACCTAATTTTTCCAAATCTCCAACGAAGCCTGTAGTAAAGGATGGGGGTATGTTTTGGGTGGTTTATGTTATCTTCAAATAAGTTCACTCACCTATACAATGTGGGATGCTTTATTAGTCTAACTAGGGAGATCAAAAAAAGGTCAAGGTAGAACCTATAGTAATGGGGTGTTACCTCCAGGGCATGAAGTCCTCCTATCTTTGTGATATCCTTGGGCATAGGCGTTGCATGGTGCATCCATAGGCGGATCAGTGAAAAACCTTAGTCTTCCATGTTAAAAAATCAAAATTTTGCTTTCAGCTAAACTCATGATTTTTGACTGAAGTCTCAGCTTTTTGCCACGAGAAAGATGCAAGATAAAAATTGGGGACTTCTTATGGCTCTAAGTATCATTTTCCAGCATATAATAGTAGTGAAACATGGCTATACCATATTATTTGTTCAGTGTAACAATTTATAAAATGCGGCCTTTCTGCCCTCTCCCCCCAAATTGGAATATAACCATTGCTTGTACAGGTAGCTCTATTAGGGCTTGTCTCCACTTACTGGGGGATCAACATGTGGCGATCGATCCACCAGGGGTCAATTTAGAGGGTCTAGTGAAGACCCGCTAAATTGACTGCCGATTGCTCTCCCGTCAACTCCGGTACGCCATCAGAATGAGAAGCATAAGGTAAGTTGATGGGAGAGTTTCTCCCATCGACCCAGCGTGGTGTAGATACCTCAGAAGGTTGACCTAAGCTATGTCAACTCCAGCTACGTTATTCATGTAGCTGGAGTTGTGTAACTTGGGTTGACTTAGCCCCATAGTGTAGATCTGCCCTTAGTGTTTTTATGTATTTAAACTGGATATAGCTGTTTGAACTATTTTTGGCTTGGTTTTCCTTTTTTTTCTGTTGGGATCTTTCTCACATTGTTCTGTAAATGCCATAGATAGACAGACAGTTTTCGTTTCTTATAGTATCACATGACTGCTCTTAAGCAAAGTAAGCTGTCATGGTATAAGAGGGAAGGTCCTCTCATGGATTAGTAACTGGTTAAAAGATAGGAAACAAAGGGTAGGAATAAATTATCAGTTTTCAGAATGGAGAGAGGTAAATAGTGATGTTCCCCAGGAGTCAGTACTGGGACCAGTCCTATTCAACATATTCATAAATGAACAGTGAGGTGGCAAAATTTGCAGATGATACAAAACTACTCAAGATAGTTAAGTCCAAAGCAGACTGCGAAGAGTTACAAAGGGATCTCACAAAACTATAACAGAGTTCAAAAACAAATTAGATGAGTTCATGAAGGATAAGTCCATCAATGGCTATTAGACAGGACGGTCAGGGATGCAACCCTATGCTCTGGGTGTCTCTAGCCTCTGATGATCAGATGCTGGGACTGGACGATAGGGGATGGATCACTTGATGATTGTCCTGTTCTGTTCATTCCTTCTGAAGCACCTGGCATTGGCCACTGTTGGAAGACAGGATCCTGGGCTAGATGGACCATTGGTCTGACCCAGTATGGCTGTTCTTATGCTCTTAACTGGAGAAAAAATGTATATCAATAGCTTCTAAGGTGTATATTGCAGGACATAAAAGTAGCTTCTGAGCCAAGAAGAACCCTTAACAGCCCCCCTCCCCTTCTCCTCCCCCGCCCCGGTGAGAATGTTCACTGGTACTGATCCTTGGTGGAAATGTGTATTACAGTAGACAGTTCAAGGTAATAAATTGTGCACCATATACATGAGTAGGCAAGGATAACTGGAGCCATTTTAGGAACCGCCTGAATTTTTCAAACAAGTGTGACTCATCCCTGTGTCTTCCTACGTAGGAATTGTACTCTCATTTCATGGTCCTCTTATAAATAGTACAATATAATACTGTCTATACTTGTTTTTCTCTCTCTCTCTCCTCTCTATATTCGCATACTAATGCTATAGCCAACTTCAACTGTGTGTAAATACTGGTAAATAAATAATAAATGAAGGGTGAGCCTGAAAAGGTTCTGTTCTATCAAGCATTGAAAAACTCAGACACCTATCCAGACAACTGGGGTAGAATTTTCATGAGAACAGACTTTTCCATGAGACTTTGAATGGGTGAAGCTCAAACGTCTGGCATTCTGATTTTATAAGGCCAGCCACACAATAGTTTGGATGCTTGTCAGGTTTAACCAAACTCTTCCAACTCCATGAGCCTGTAAATTAGGCTGATAATATGACAAAATCTGTTTTTCTTAGGAGATGTGTAGTCTTCCCTGTTGCATGCTGGTCTAAAAGTACTATTGAATAACCTTCCTTCTGACACCTGGCATTTTTGGTCCTGAATCAAACCCCCAAAATACTGACTCATGATAATGTTAAAAGGAGTGAACTGAATATTTTGAAAATGCTAACGTGTCTTTATTTCTACAAAAGAAGCAAATGTATAGAAAGGTGTGGTGATGAAGTTTTCTGGCAATTATTCGATTCTAGTCCCTGTAAAATACTAGTATTTTACAGATTATCTCCATGGACTGCAGTGGAGTTACTCCTGATTTGTCCAGGAATAAGTGAGAGAAGAATTGGACTTTCAGTACTAGCTGGTTTCAGTTTGGATGGGAATATTATGAAAATTGCCTTTCTTACAATATTTGTGTTTCGAGACCTTGTCAAAATCAGTGATTACAGAATTGTGTATCTGTAAAAGTCAAAATGTAATGGACTTCTTTGAATTAAAAAAAATATTAGTTTTGATATTTGGTTCTTAATTTAGCTGAACCGGTTTGCTCCATTGTTCGCAAAATGGGGTCTGGCAGGCCTCTAGGCACTAGTGCAATATAAATGTTATATAATAGTACTAGTGAGGTTTAGATTCTTCACCCACCTATGATGAACAGATTCCATCTAAGCCAAAACCCTGGATTTGAATATTCCTGAGCTTTGAGAAAGCTTACATACAGATTTGGATTCACACTTTGCTGTTTGGGTTTCTTTCCTATTTCAAACCAATGATCCAGATTCATCTCCATTGACATTGCTGCAGTTCCATCTGAGATGATCCTGGCCCCTTATTGTTTCCTCTGGGCATTTTCACTGAAATTCCATGGCAAAGTGGTCTGGGAGAATGGACGTGCTGTTCCATTGAAATTGTTTGATAAATAGAGTGATAGAGGGCTTCAGAGAAGTACTTTGTCACTTTCAAGAGGAGTAAAGTGTGTTTAATTAAAGTAATAGCTGTTTAGATTAAAATAAATCATTTTAATGCCAAGGGTGGTTTTTTTAATGATTATGGGCTGTCATTCAAAGGAAGGGCAGGAAGCTGATAAAGTACTTAGAGCTTCATTTCCTAGGCTCTTACGATCAATCGCTAATGGGATGTGCCCTGCCAAGAAAATAATGTTGTTTGTTAAGCAGAATCACACAAAACCCCAAGTAATTAATTGGGCACCCAACATTAAAAAGCAAAACAAAACAATGGGCCAGAGAAGCTTCAAAGAAACAGGAGCCTTCCAATGTATCACAGGAACCTTTTACTCTCTCTCTCTCTCTGTTTTCTTTTCTAAAAAGCTGCTATACATGGACTAAGGGTTGCCAAGTCCAGGCAGATCCCTTGGCACTCTAGTTTTGCCAAGAAAAGTGTCATGCGTTTGGAGAGGCTCATAATAGTAGGATATTCAGATAACACTGATAGGTACATGGAATCATAAAGGAGACTGGGAAAGTATAGAGAATTAGTGCTTCTTCTCCACTTGTAAGGGTACTTGTACTTGTACTTCATTCTCTTATCCTACTCTAGCTTCCCTCCCTCCCTTATTTAATGAGTCTCTGTCCTGGCTCCTGGGCACTCCAGTGTTCCCATCACGTCATCTTTGTGTTTCCACTGTCTTCTGTAATAGAGTATAAAATAACTGAAACCTGAGCTTGGAGAAGCATACATTCTATTAAGGCTGAGCATATACAACTGAATGGGTAAGTATTTTAGCAATGGCTGGAATAATTAGGTCTATGGGCTCCAATTCTCTGTTGCTTACAGCTGAGCTATTAAAGTAAATGGGATTGGATAGGAATGTGTGAGGGGAAAACCTGAGCTCTGAAGCTGGTAAACTGGTATAGTTCCACAAAATGATTGGGGACCACTGAGTTAGATAACATGGTGATTGTTACAGGACAAACAAAAACAGTTAACACACAAGTTTCAGGACTGAAAATTGATTTAGTCTTCAGGTGCTGCTGGGTCACAAAGGACCCTTGTAGTCTGTTTTATGTGCTATTTGTTTGACTAAATGGTATTGCATCACCTTCTCTCCATTGTATCTCTGGCTATCGCGGTCACCAGAGAAGTCTTGCAACAGACAGATGGAACCAGAAAACATGATGTTGAGCTTGTTTGTGGCTGCTTTGGAGCCTGCTTTTAAGAAATGAGATCGAAGTTGGGAACTTAACTGGATTTGGGGGGGCCCTGAGCGTCTGGACCAAAGCCCAATGAAGCAAATGGAAAGAGTCCCAGACCTTGATGGTCTTTAGATCAGACTCCTAATGAGTACCATACCTTTTAGAGGACTTCCCTGGTTTTCTCATCTCTTTTGCATGTTTAATCTATTCGCCTTAAAGACAGTGTTTGCAGTTGGGACGCGTGTGGGTTGGGAGGATTGATGAAAGCTTCAGAAGGCTGCTGGAAGGACAGAAATACAGGGGGGCACTTTTTGTAATAGCAATTCAGAATCTCTAGGCATGGAGAATCATAGGATCATATAAATGTAGGGCTGGAAGGGACATTGTGAGGTCATCTTGTTCAGCCTCATGCACTGAGGCAAAACCAAGTAAACCTAGACCTTCCCTGACAAGTGTTTGTCTAACCTGTTCTTAAAAACCTCCAATGATGGGGGTTCCACAACTTCCCTTGGAAGCCTAATTCAGAGCTTAACTATCTTTATAGTTAGAAAGTTTTTCCTAATATCTAACCTAAATCTCCCTTGCTGCAGATTGAGCCCTTTACTTCTTGTCCTACTTTCAGCGGACACAGAGAACAACTGATCGCCATCTTCTTTATAACAGTCCTTACACATTTGAAGACTGATATCAGGTCCCCCTCAGTCTGCTTTTCTCAAGACTAAATATGTCCCTTTTTTAAAAAAAATCTTTCTTCAAAGGTCAAGTTTTCTAAAACTTTCATCATTTTTGTTGCTCTCTGGAATCCCTCCGACTGATCCATGTCTTTCCTAAAGTGTGGCACCCAGAAATGGACACAGTACTTCAGCTGAGGCCTCACCAATGCTGCGTAGAGTGGGACAACAACTTCTGTGTCTTAAGTACGCTGCTTCTTTGTTAATACACCCCTGAATTATATTAGCTTTTTTGCAGTGGCATTACATTGTTGCCTCATATTCAATTTGTGATCCACTATAATGCCTTGATAATTTTCAGTTATTCTTAGGACTGTCAAGCGATTAAAAAAATTAATCTTGATTAATCACACTGTTAAACAATAATAGAATACCATTTATTTAAATATTTTGGATGTTTTCCACATTTTCAAATATACTGATTTCAATTATAACACAGAATACAAAGTGTACAGTGCTCACTTTATATTTATTTTTATTACAAATATTTTCACTATAAAAAACTAAAGAAAGTGTTTTTCAATTCACCTCATATAAGCACTGTAGTGCGATCTCTTTATCATGAAAGTTGAACTTACAAATGTAGAATTATGTACAAAAAATAACTGCGTTCAAAACTAAAATAATGTAAAACTTTAGAGCCTACAAGTCCACTCAGTCCTATTTTTTGTTCAGCCAATCACTCAGACAAACAAATTTGTTTACATTGATGGGAGATAATGCTGCCTGCTTCTTGTTCACAATATCACCTGAAAGTGAGAACAGGTGTTCACATGGCACTGTTGTAGCCGGTGTCACAAGATATTTACATGCCAAAGATTCATATGTCCCTTCATGCTTAAATCACCATTCCAAAGGACGTGTCCATGCTGATGACGGGTTCTGCTTGATAATGATCCAAAGCAGTGCGGACCGACACATGTTCATTTTCATCATCTAAGTCAAATACCACCAGCAGAAGGTTGATTTTCTTTTTTGGTGGTTCGGATTCTGTAGTTTCCGCATCGGAGTGTTGCTCTTTTAAGACTTCTGAAAGCATGCGCCACACCTCATTCCTCTCAGATTTTGGAAGGCACTTCAGATTCTTAAACTTTGGCTTGAGTGCTGTAGCTATCTTTAGAAATCTCACATTGGAACCTTCTTTGCGGTCACCACATCCGCAGTGAAAGTGTTCTTAGAATGAACAACACATGCTGAGTCATCCTCTAAGACTACTATAATATGAAACATATGGCAGAATGCAGGTAAAATAGAGCCAGAGACATACAATTCTCCCCCAAGGAGTTCAGTCACAAATTTAATTAACGCATTATTTTTTTAACAAGTGTCATCAGCATGGAAGCTTGTCCTCTGGAATGGTGGCCGAAGCATGAAGGGGCATATGAATGTTTAGCATATCTGGCCATAGATATTTTGTAATGCCGGGTACAAAATTGCCATGTGAATACCTGTTCTCACTTTCTGGTGACATTATAAATAAGAAGTGGGCAGCATTATCTCCCATAAATGTAAACAAACTTGTTTGTCTTAGCGATTGGCTGAACGAGAAGTAGAACTGAGTGGACTTGTAGGCTTTAAAGTTTTATACTGTTTTGTTTTTGAGTGCAGTTATGTAACAAAAAAAATCTACATTTGTAAGTTGCACTTTCACGATAAAGAGATTGCATTATGGTATTGTATGAGGTGAACTGAAAAATACTGTTAATCATTTTTCCAGTGCAAATATTTGTAATAAAAATAACATAAAGTGAGCAGTGTACACGTTGTACTCTGTGTTATAATTGAAATCAATATATTTTAAAGGTAGAAAATCATCCAAAATATTTAATAAATTTCAGTTGGTATTCTATTGTTTAACAGTGCAATTAAAACTGTGATTAATTTTTTTATCACAATTAATTTTTTTGAGATAATCACATGAGCTAACTGTGATTAATCAACAGCCCCAGTTATTCTCCATTTTGTAGTTGCACATTTAATTTTTCCTGAAGTGTAGTCTCTTGCACTTGTCTTTACTGAATTTCATCTTATTGATTTTAGACCAATTCTTCAGTTTGTCAAGGTCATTTTGAATTATAATTCTCTTCTCCAAAGTGCTAGCAGACTGCTGTTGTCCACAAATGTTATAAACATACTCTGCACTCCATTATCCAAATCATTAATAAAATATTGAACAGTAATGGACCCGGGACAGACCCCTGCAGTAACCCACTAGATACTGCTTCCTGAGCTTGCGGCTTCTGGAGATGCTTTTCTTTCAGTTGCCATTACTCCTGCTTCCCAAGTACCCAAGTAAAGTAGAAATGACCAGTTCTACAATCTTTGAGTATATATAAAATTGGTTTTAAAGTTTGGGAAAGGTGCACCACTTTGTAGGAAAAACAATTGCTGTGACTTGAGTAACTTGCAGAGCTGGATCGTAAAGTCATAAACACAGTACAGAGACACAATTTCAGTTGAAGATAGCACCTAGCAAAACATGGCTGGTGGCATGGCTAAAGATAATATCACAGTGTTTTAAACATTAGCCAGTGGAAAATACCTTTTTAAAATAAAGTGTATACCCTTAGAAATTATGTTGTGATAATTGGACCTACAAATTTACCCAAACTGTAAAAAAGTGAGTGAAATTTCAGAAAATGTCACAACCTATAACAAGTGTTAATGGAAAAAGGTGCAGAACGGGGGCAGAGCAAGCAAAGAGACCTACTGATATAATTCAAGAACTGTTAAAATCATGCCTGGTGAACAAGAAAAGTGGAAACAATGGACCAAAATTGGTGTGTTGGAAATTAGGCCTTATTGATGAATAAAATAATAAGAGGATAAGCTATTCCACCCACCCCTCCCTTTTGTAGTTCTTAAAAATGAAAGACTTCGGTGGGAAAATTAGCAGAGGAATTAGCTATCTGACAACAACTGCTAACTGGGATATGGGTGAACAGGAAAAGAGTGAGCTTCAGCATCATGGCTGTCATCCCCACTGTCTCCTGGGGTCCAGCATGTGACTGGTGGCCCATTGTTGTCTTGATCCTGAGAGAGATCCTGACAGGGTCAGAGAGAAGGTCCCAGATGACATTGCCATCTCTGCCATCCCCAGATAAATCCCAACTATCATGTGGGATATGAGACTGTGTCACTCCCTCCCCATGTGTCCTTTTTCTTCCCTGCTTTGTCTACTCTTACCTATCCTTCTCTGTGTGTCTTCTGTCTAATAAAAGTCTGGCTAAGGGCTGGTCTACACTGGGGGGGGGCGTCGATCTAAGATACGCAACTTCAACTACGAGAATAGCGTAGCTGAAGTCGACGTATCTTAGATCGACTTACCTCGTGTCCACATGGCGCGGAATCGATGGCCGCGGCTCCCCCGTCGACTCCGCTTCTGCCTCTCACCCTGGTGGAGTTCCGGAGTCGACGGGGAGTGCGTTCAGGGATAGATTTATCGCGTCTAGATGAGACGTGATAAATCGATCCCCAATAGATCGATCGATACCCGCCAATCCGGCAGGTAGTGAAGACGTACCCTTAGCTGGCCAATGCTGTATATTTTGCAACACTGCTATGAGTCTGGAATGAGAGAGGCCAATAAAAACAATGCCCTAAATAGCCTGATGTTGGTGTGAATATGCCAGGTCTCAGAGAGGCTAATAAGACCAAGTGCCATACCTGTATTTTTCCAGGAGTGAGGTTGTAAGTGAGAGTCAACATCAGAGACAGATGTATTGACTATTTTTGCTGTTCTTTTCTCTCCCTTTTTGTGTGTGTGTGTCTTAGTTTTGTTTTCTAGTAAACAGGATTGGACTCTAACAATGACACGCCTAGCAACATTCAGTGGCTAACACGGAACAGGTCCTGCCCCCTTGGTGCTAACTTGCTGTGAATCAAGCATACCAGAGTAGGTATTTATTTTCAGTGCCCTGGGTATAGATAGTAAATCTCCACCAGTTGCATGTGCTATTCTGACTGTGGCCATGCTAATCATAGGATCTACACCATACTATGATGATATTGTTTTTTTTGTTATTATTAACTCTAATGATTTATTAGTAAACCGTACCAATCACCCCTCCATCATTGCTCTACCTGGCTTCATTTTTTTCCCATTGTTTTATCCAAATATTTGTTCAAAGCTGCCATGTTACGTCTGGAGCAGCATCTCTATTTGAGGTGGCATTAAATTATTGAAACTGAATATAATACAGCAGTATTAGCAAGCTCCATGGTAATTCAGCAAGTGACAGGCTCTACCTGTGCCTAATTTATTGTTCTTTTCATTTGCAATATGAGACCGTTATCTTTTGCTGGTCAGTCTATGCTCATGAGAAGTAGCACAGGCTCATGAGTAGAGCACAGGACTGGGAGGTTTGGATTCTAAATCCTGGCTCTGCTGCAGTCCTGTTGGGTGCCCTCAGGTGTGTCACTTACTCTCTCTGTCTCAGATGTCCAATCTGTAAAATGGGCTAATGTTACCTATTTGCCTACCATATAGGAATGTTGTGAGGATTAATTAATGTTCATAGAGTGCTTTGAACTATGTGGGATGTTAAATACATGCAAAATATTATTATTATTTTATTAAGGAAACTACACTCTTCTTTTGTAAACTGTTTGACTAGTTAGTTTGGAAAGTGGGCACTGGGGTGGTAATAGGTGGTAGATACAAATGTGTTGTGTCCCACTTGGTCTGAAAAGCAAGGAAATCAGACCTGTTGATTTTGAAATATCATACATGCCGTTTTTCTTAAACAACTTACAAGTGCTGTACCTCTGCAGTACAATGACTTAGAATTGTGCGTCATCCATACATACTAGCTTAGGATATCTCTGGGCTAAAAGATACCCATCCAATCCTAAGCAGGTGGCAAAAGCCTTTAGCAGAAGTTGCCCCTTACTTGACTATTCACTTGGGGTATAACACTTAAATTACCAGCGTGGCCGTGTTTGCTAGATGTACTGCTACTATGGCTTCTGTACTTCAGGAAGTGACTTCTTCTGTACTGGGAAGATTGAATTGATGGTGCTAAAAATGTCATGGCTAGGAATAACACCTTCTGGAAAATGATGCTTTAGTGCAGTGGATCAAAAGCAGTATTTTCCATAGGTGGTTTGTGACTACTGGGGCTTATGAAAGGCAACTGGGGTGGGGAAGTATCTCAAGTTGTTGCAAATTTTATTACAATCTAAATCAAAGAAAAATCTCTCTTCTCCACACCTTCACCTTTCAAGGTCAATTATTGTCTGCCATTTCTCAAAACACCCACAGATAAATTAGGCTTGTTGTCACCATTGATACATTCACTATAAAAGGATATCATAGATATGGGGAGCACAAAAATATTTGAGTTTTAATAAGGGGCCACTGACCAGAAAAGTTTGTGAAACTCTAGTTTAGAGTAAGGAAAGGCTGGTAACCTAGACATGGACATTTTAACATCCACTCACTCTTTTTCTTTTAATTTTTCATTTTTGCAATAAGGCTGGTGAATTGAATTCAGAAGCTGCAGCTGCACTGGGTGGCAGCCTCATTAAAAGATTGCTATGCTCTGAGCAGGCATTTCACAAGCTGCACACGAGGAGTTTGCTGACACCAGGGTCTTTTGTAGAACTTAAAATAATTGGGCACTAGATTTTTTTTTTAAATTCTCCTCTTCCCAAATGCCACTACCAATCATATCACTTGCCCAGTCACACCCCAGACTTCCCCCTCTGGCTTTAATTACCAAAGCAGTGGTCTGATCCTGGTGCCCTCTCCACCATCTTAGGTAGCCCTCTCCAATAACTCCCTCCCTTGCACAAAGAATTCCTAACAATTTCAACATGTTGTTTATACTCTAGGTATATCTTTCTTTTCGCCTCTTAGTTCCAGAGATAACTGAAGGTAACATCACTCTGAATGTTTTATGCATGTGCACATGAGAATGAGTTGATGAAAGGTCCTGGATTTACAGCCACGGCAAATGATGTTCTCTATCCACAGGACAGGTACAGCACAGGCAGTAGCACTGCAAGCTTCCTCACAGCCTATGCTACCAGTGTGCCTCAACCCAGAC
This sequence comes from Chrysemys picta bellii, assembly GCF_011386835.1. Taxonomy (NCBI): domain Eukaryota; kingdom Metazoa; phylum Chordata; order Testudines; family Emydidae; genus Chrysemys; species Chrysemys picta. The sequence continues at coordinate 124,238,467 of NC_088793.1, read as the reverse complement.
TTAGTAGTTCAGTCTCCATGCTCATTGAGTCTGTGATCTCTTCTGAGACAACCAACAAGGATATAGTGTGTGGGGGGGAGGGCGGGAAGAGAGATGGGAAATAAAATGAGGTAACTGAATACAACATTTTAGTTGTGAGTAATACTGTATTCCGTTCTGGTTACCCCCTCTCAAAAATTAGATGGTGGAGCCTGAGGCACAGAAAGTTTTAGACCCCTGATTAAGCAATGCACTTGCTTAATTTTAAGCACATGCTCATGCCCCTCCTTATTCAACAAAATACTTAACCTGTGCTTGAGTTGACTTCAGTGATGCTTAAGTATACTGTATGCTTAAACATTTGATGAATCAGGGCATAGGAATAGAATCCAGATTCTCTACCACCCATTCTTGGGCCTTAATAACAAGGTCAGCCTCCTTTCCAAGGTTGACTATAGCAATACCCAGCCTCAGGTATCATGGTTCACCTATGAAGTTTATTTTCTCTCTGTGTGTCAGTAAACACTCCTGCATGGTTGCAGTCAACATGACATACTCTGCATCATCTATGATTGAAAACATTGTGTATTTGTGTGCCATAAATCTTTACAGGAAAATTGAGCGTGAGAGGCTGAAGTGAACCTGCTGCTTCTGCTCTAGGAGCTAATGAGGCCTGCTTTTGTTTCTACCACTACTAGGGCTGGGCCTCTCAAAAGAAAGGGGACGTTTTTAGATTTGGTGAGCAATACTGCTGGTCTGTGGCCCACTTCCCTCTCATAAGCTATATCATCATCTAATAAGACGCCTTCACACCTAATGAGAACATTTCACTAGAAGTCTCATTAACCCTCTATCTGCCTCAGGTGCCTATTAGTGTTGCTCTCCTGTATTCATTTGCCTGTCAAAATAGAAAAGTGAGGAAAGTATCACAATGAATGGAATATGTTATTGTAGAAATGCTGTACTGAGCTCTTTTGGAAAGATCCTGATTGGGGGTGGGGGAGCGGGAATAACAGATGTCATATCTCATTTTATCTTTCAAAAACATAAGAGTTGTTGGTGTCCTGACTCAATTTTTTTTTTTGTAAAGATTAGTTAAGCTACAAAAATGTGGCGCTTACACAAGCTGCCCTCAGAATAGACAAGCATGAACCAGAGTAGTGAAAACAATGTTTCATAGAAAACCTACCACACAGGCACTGACCCGAAAAATAAAATGAGGTAAGAGACATCATGGGTTTTGTCTGTTTCTTTATTTACCTGGATGGAGGAAAAGAACGAGTGTACCAGATTACAATAGTAGGATTGTGCCTATGGATCTCCAACAAAATTTAGAATAGGACAGAACCAAAACCCCAATGCAAACACTCCTGCATCTTGAGGAAACTGGATTGAAATCCAGATATTGCTCTTGCCCATATCAATATTTATAGTCTCTCTGCCATGGTGAAGCCTTACTAATGGCACCCTTGACTGCTACTTTTTCTCTTTCCCTTAAATAAATTCTCTAGATGCTTCATTTGCAGAATATGAAGCTATGTGCATTTTAAGCTGAACAAGTCAAACTTTATGAAACTCTGTGAACTGCTTTGTCCATGTGGCTGAGTTGCTTCCAGCCTAATTCTCCATGTTCCCAGTTTCACTGGTGACCACTTCATAACAGTCCTCCAGGGAACATTGGCCCTGACTCCAGTTCTACTGTTTATGATACGCTGGCTCTCTAGGGACATGTAACTTAAATAACATTCAGTATATGTTGTTTAATTTTGTTTTCAGGCATCCCACAATGATGCTCATTGGTTCATATGGGAGTCTGTGTAGGACCGGTTCTAGTTCAGACAAGTAGTGAATCAAGGGCATTGTGAAATACTGAAAATGCTCATGCCTCTGAGTTTTGGTGTGCTGCATGGGGTCTTTTCTGTTTCCATTGGCTATTCTCAACTTCTTCCATTGTCTGCCATTTAGGTCTCTGCTGTCTCCTGCCAATGGCTTTCTGTATTAGCCAAATTGATGTTTAAAGTTTTCATCATGCTTGCCATACAAAAATAGGGGGGACTCAGCTTGGCACTACTGAGAACTGCCTTGGGAAAAGGGTTAGAGCTCTGCAGAAAACATCTGCTTTGGGGCAAAGTGGAAATGCTAAGGAGTTCCCTCCCTTCTAACATCCATATGTCAATTAAGTCTGTTCCTCTCTTTGATTAAAATATCTGGTTGCCCTTATTATCAGTGTGACCACCAAGCTATGTATCACAGCTTGCAGCTCACATGGGAGGCAGAGCAGTCACAATGGTTCCATTCCCAGTTATGCCACTGACTTGCTGTGTGACCTTACACAAGTCACTTAATCTCTCTGTGTCTGAATTTGCCGTCTGTAAAATGGGAATAGTAACACTTACTCACCTTTGTAAAGCACTTGGATATTTGAAAAGTGATTATAAGTACTAAGCATTAATATGATAGTGCTTATAATATCATGTTTTAGTTTTACAGTCGTGTTTAATTATTGCACAGGTTTTTCTTGAGCCTCTTCTCTCTCTCAGGATTTTGACCTTCTTTATTAATTTATTTGTAGGCATTTCTATATTGCTCATCACTGTTAATTAAACAGAAACTATCTGGAGCCAGGAATCAATTTATCTGGCAGTACCTGCCTGAAGGAGAAAAAAATGAAGGGTAGAAGTTGTATTTTTAAACACTAAATGATTTAGTTTCAGAGGTTTTCATCAAATTAAATGGAGAATCAAATTAACTGCCAACTGGTGACTGAATTAAAGGGAAGGTACTGTACTCACAACAATCAGTTTTCCCAAGCAAATGCTTATGAAGTGAAGACGGGTAGTTATTCACAGCTGCAACAGCTGTGTCTCCTTGATTTTGCCTCTTTCACTGCTGTCTTACTGTCACTTAGTTTTTTTTTCCTTTGCATTTCTCCTGAAGACAGTAAAATGTTGTGTGTGTTACACAGCCTGGTGCTTTGCTCTCATGCCAATAAATCCCATACCACAATGCAGTCACCCTGTTTCTCTGATTCCCTGCAATGAGACAGTAACCTAAAGAAAACAAGCAACCTACACCAGACCGGGAGTAAGATTTTAATGTACCCAGCTTATATGGCAAAAATATAAACAACACAGCTCAGTTCTTCATTACTTTTGAACATACTGCTAGTGACTCTTCATCACATTCTTGATGTAAGTGATTTTAAAGTAATATCATTCTACTTGCTAAATGTCTTAGCACACTTTTTTGTTTATATTCCAATTTTAGCTATTTATTTAAGTACTGGATGGAATTTCACTTCCAGCTCTTTGCTAGGAGAAGGGAGAAAAACAAAATGAAGTGGTGGGAGAAATGTAAAGTTGCTTGAAGTGAAATACTGAAACTAAAGCAGCAAATGAAGCATAAAGCATTTGGTCACAAAATACATTAATGTTCACTTTGTTGTTCCTTTTTTTGTTTTAGATGTAGGCTACTGCCACTCCTGACCAAATTGCACTCTCAGTAAAATCAATTCACCCCCATTTCCTTTATGTAATCATATAGGGCCAGGTGCAGCTTAGTAATCAGCAGTTAGTAGGGCAAAGTCCAGTCAAATAAGCTAAGTCTTACCAATAATACTCAACCAATGAGTTAGACAGCTATGGTTCATGCTGTACTAACCCTGACTGAAGGAGCAAGTGAAAAATTTCTGTAGCCCTTCAAAATCTCTCCTTTGTATGGGCTGCAAGCACAGACAAAATATGTGTCTGTGGGGCTACAGAGTGTCCCTGATGGTCCTTCGAATCAGCTTGGCCACCGCTTCTGTATTCCTAGAGGATTCCCTAAAGGCTATGGTCTGCAGGTTACAGACCATATTAACTTTCCTGTATAGACAAAGAACTTGAGTGAGACAAATGAAAGCATTCAAGAACAATGACCTGGCTGCCGCACAGGGGAACTGGTTTTCCTAGTTAGGACTTCAGGTGGGCTGTAACCAAGAAGTGAATCACCTGACAAGGAACTTGAAGCCATGGAGTGAGGTCATCTGACAGAGAGGGCTGGAATTTTATAAAAGGACCAGGTCTGTTCTTAGCAGGGGCTCTCACCAATCAGAAGAAAGAGGCAAGACTAGGAAGAAGGAGGGCCCTAAAGTTCACTGACCAATGTCCAGAGGATTCTCAGAATGGTAAGGACACTGGAGGGAGGTTTGTGTGTCCACCACTTCAGTGGAACTCTGAGGAGATTGCATTTGATACTGGGAAGGCTTGGGATGGTTAGCACTGGTTTCAGGGCCTAGGCAGTTGGACTGCAGAGTCTCCTATCTCAGGAAGGCATGCTAAATAAGGGATTTGCACTTCGAGATAGTGCCTAGAAGCTGCGATTGGACTCTGTCCAGACCCAGCCAGCACAGAGCATGTGGGGTCCAAGCTTGGCTCTATTACAGAAGTCTGGTGAGCATCCTCAAGGGGGAGCTCATCCAGAGTGGTAATAAAAGGGTTACAACTGTCCCCATCCAGATTGCTAGAAAGTTTTGTCAAGGTCTCTTTCAACCCATTTCTGAGAAGGACCCTGACTCTTCTTCCCATTCTCCTCCAACAACTCCAAACTCTGCTTCAGAGAAGTCACTTCCTTTTATAAGATCAACACACATCCTTGAACTAATGTCACCAACTAACTAACAGCCTTGTAATAATTTTTCACTATTTCATGCAGTCTGCTAGGGAGACAGTCTCCCATACTGTTCTAGTCAGCTATTTCCAAGCAGCAGGCATTAAAAGGCTACTGCGTTCAACTTTCCCTGAGGCTTTGCTATACCTACAACTACTTTTACAGAAGTAATCAACATACATCATGATGCCCACAGGTAATCAAGAAGGTTTCTGACATGAGCCACTGTTTCCTTCAGAGCAACTTCACAGATTATTTGGACCTCACATACTGTGTTCAGGAGATGCCAGCGAGAAAACGGCTGTTAGAATAAATAGAGAGCAAGGTTGAATCACCTAGGATTTGCAGCTGATGATGTATTGATTTAAGGAAAATATGGCTGAAATACTGTAAGAAATGACAACATAAAAGCAGGATGGAAGATGAATGTAAGCAAAACTAATGGGATGTGTAATGGATTAGGAAAGGAAATGGCTAGGCAAGAATGGTGATAGTTTTGCAAGTACAGGGTAACTTGGTTATGTTCTCCCTCCGTTTGTTGTGATTATTAATCATAGTTTTGGATGTGTTTGGCCTATTTATGATGGATCATACTGTAGTTGATCATGATAAGTGTAAAATATATAAAAGAAATTCTATTAAAAAGCTATGGTATCTCATCAATTTTTACATCCCTCTGGGCTACCGCATGTCCTGATTCTGATATCCTAGTGGAATGAGTGAATAGTTTTATCAGTTTACTTTTTTAATTGAAAACTTTTCCTTTACCACAATATCCTAATTTGTTGCTTTATAGCCATATTATAAAAATAAGTAAAAACTAAAACTAGTCATGAAAATATGTGCTATAGAGGACCTGATAAGGGATTGGTAATAGGGAGTAATACCTTTCACCGGTGGCTCTATCCCCTCTTACTGTGTGATAGCTTTTCAGTAGTCTACATGATATGGATTTGACTGTCTAAGTCCTGTTCCCAGTGGATATACAGAACTGTTTCACTCCCCCACCACGAAATATTTTTATTTTGGCCACAAATGATCAGTAAAGTCAAAATCTTGCCCTAAGGTAGTCACTGCTTTGTCATCTAAATGAACTTGTTAGCTGTCTCCAGGCACCAAAAATGGCCTGAGGTTTAAACTCTAGCAAAGGCATTTTTCTTGATTCTTAGGTTTTTGGCAATGCTTCTAAAATGCTGGCAATAGCTAGCCTATGGTTTTTCAAATTGCCCACTCTCAGCGGACATCCTGATTTAAGAAGGCCAGCTGTTCATCATTACTTACGGCCTTCATTAAAGCCCAAATCTGCTGGACACATCATTACACTAAACCCGAGTTATAGACAATAGTGTAGAGCAGAGTTAAAGTACTTGTACTTTGTGAAAAGTCTCAGTTTTCATCTTGATTTTCTTATTGCCCAAACAATATATTGTAGGTGGTTACAAGACGTACTGAGCTTTATGTAAATTATAAAGTATTTCTTTAATATATTTTTGATGGAATATTGTTGTTTTGTTTCACTGGCAAGCAAGCATTTCACACAGCTCTAGTCACAAAGATTGATCTTTCCATGTCCATAGCTGGAACTGACACATTCTACCCGGAGCCCTATGGTATATTGAAAACTTTTAAAATTTCAAGCTATCACTTTACATTTCAGAGGGGTTTCCTGGTCCTGCTTGTAAACGAGGGGGTGCTATAGGGAAGAATGTGAATAGAATCAATTGGTAGAGAGCCAGCCTAGAATAAGTTGGGGTAAATAGTAACCCTTTGTTTTAGAGAGCAACCTGCTTTGAGTTGCTCTGCTTTTGGGTTCCTGTGTGTTTATTGTTCTGACTTCTAAGAAAGAAAGTAGTGTCATGTTGCAAGCTTCCATCTTATGTTTTTATCTAACTTATCTGTGTATGTGCCATGAACATAGAGCCTTAACTCCATCCTGCAGCCTTTACATTCCTGGAATTAAGGGCTACTAGACTGGGCCCTATGTCTGCAAATTCCATTTTGCTACATGCCTAAGATTAGTAGAAAAATGATGACACAGAAGGGAACAGCTGGTAGGATCAGGTTCAAGGATTCATTACACTGGGACTGAAGGGAATTTCGGATGTAATCTCTAAAGTGTTTACCAACAAAAGGCCCACTCTTCCAGTCCTCACATAAGTGCCAGTGATTGTATTGGGAATTTAATCTTTGTAATGACAGCAGGAGCATGCCCAAAAGTTAACATCAGACTATTTGAATACAACCTCTCCTATTTCTCTAACACAGACCCAGAGAACAAGCATATTCTCTATTTCCAAAATGAGTCCTAAAAGCTGGAAATTGTCTTATGAGACATGTTTTCCCCTAGGACATAGTCAGCAGTTAAGTTCATATGGAAAGTTAATGTGGTTTTTTTAGGCGATATTAAATAGGTAGATAGTACATTTCATTTTTTATGCTTTAACTCTTTGTTTATGTAAAGTGCTATCTAGGCACAGGGTTATATTAAATTTTCAGAGCAGCATGTGGGACATTAAGTGCATAACTCCCATTAGTGTTAATGGGAGTTTTGTGTTTAGTTCTCTGTGCCCTGCATGGGAAATACCTCATCTGATCCTACTTTGTGCCTTTTACAAAAAAACCCTGCATTTTGTTTGTTTTTATCCATATGCTCATGTTCTACGTCTATTTGACCGGTGGCACATCAGCATTTCTCCAGAGCTGAAGACATGCTGCTGGCAATCTGCCACATAATGGACAATCTAGTGTGTAAGCCTTTCTGACTTAAAAACAACAAGGAGTCCGGTGGCACCTTAAAGACTAACAGATTTATTTGGGCATAAGCTTTCATGGGTAAAAAAAACCTCACTTCTTCAGATGCAACTGAATTTGCATCTGAAGAAGTGAGGTTTTTTTTTACCCACGAAAGCTTATGCCCAAATAAATCTGTTAGTCTTTAAGGTGCCACTGGACTCCTTGTTGTTTTTGTGGATACAGACTAACACGGCTACCCCCTTATACTTGACACCTTTCTGACTTGGGTCCTGGTTCCCTTAGAGACTGCCTGTCTCCTTATGCTCTGGCCCGACAGTTGAGATCAGCTTGGGCACAGAACCTAACAGTAACTTTGCATCATCCCAGGTTCTTACATACTTCCTGGACCTTCTACTAAAACCCTCCCTGCACGTTTGCATCACAGGTGCTCCTGGATTTTTGTTTTGAAAATGTTGTGATCCCATTAACAACAACTGTAAAATTCACCAGTATCCACAAGCGTATGTCCCCTGCTTCTCTGGAGAACTGCTCCTGAAAAAAAAATTAATCATACAGTGGCAACAATGTGAACCACTATCAAGGGCTTTTTTCATTGTCTACCCCCAGAATCGGCAACCTTTGGCACGCGGCCCATCAGGGTCTGTTTACCTGCAGCGTCTGCAGATTCATCTGATTGCAGCTCCCACTGGCCGCGGTTCACTGTTCCAGGCCAATGGGGGCTGCGGGAAGTGGCGGCCAGCACATCCCTCAGCCTGCGCTGCTTCCCTCAGCCCCCATTGGCCTGGAATGGCGAACCGCGGCCAGTGGGAGCTGCGATCGTCCAAACCTGCGGACGCTGCAGGTAAACAAACCGTCCCGGCCCACCAGTGGATTTCCCTGATGGGCCGCGTGCCAAAGGTTGCCGATCCCTGGTCTACCCACTTCATACCTTAACCTGGTATTGGTAAAAACCCTATATTTAAACCTACAGGGACTGGTGGGCTTGGCAGTGGGGTAGGAAGAGGTGCTGATGCGATGGTAGTAATGTTGTAATCCTACTTTCCATTCACAGGTGAGTACTGGGAATGGGAGAGCCAAAGGCCTGACCAGAGAAATCAGATACAGTCCATAAAATCATTTTGATTGGCATCAGCAGCATTAAAACCACATTCCTATGAGCTATTAATTCCATCTATTCAGCTCCTTCTCCAAGGCCCACTCTCTAACCCTCTGCAAATTTTCTACATTTAGTTTTTGATGATGCCTTATTCTTTCTGCCCACCTTTGAGCCCAGCTGTGAAAGGCCCTTCACTCTGCAATCACCCCACACTATCAAGAGGAGGGAAGAATGATGTCACCTCTAATGTCACAGTGCTACCTCAAAAGTGGTGAGCTGTTTACAGGGCTGCAACGAAGGGTGAAGGAAGGGGAGGGATGGTGAAGAAAAGAGGAGGGAGAGTTCTCCATCACACTTTCCCAAACTGTGGATTTTCAGGGATATTAACTTGTATATGGAACCCAGAATAGTCTAGCAGCTAAAACAGGGCCTGGAAGCTGAACTCCTAAATTCAGACCCCAGTTCTGCAGCTGGCTTGCTATTGAACTATGGCAAAATCACTGAACTTCTCTATGCCTCAGTATCACTGTCCTTAACCCCCTTAGCTGCATGGCTTATGAACAGATTGTGCCTGTGGTGTTCAGTGATCCCACAGTGCTCAAGGTATTTGCAAGAGCTCTTCATTATTTGGTGTCTGATTCCAACTGGCTGTGCATAACAACAAAAGGTTCACAGTCATCAGGCCAGACTGTGCCTGGGAAACACCGTCCATAAAGACACAGACCCCAATACCACAGTGCTTCCTTTGAGGATTTTTCAGGGGCAGTAAGTGGCTGCCTTCTCCACTGGGTCTGAGTTAGTGCAGACTCTACTCTCCCAATCCTGGATAGTCTTCTTGGAATGTGAAAGCTGCATGCACCCTGCACTTGGCTGCTGCGTCTGGCTGGACTGAGTTGGCGCTGAGAAGTGCTCCCCAGGTCTTTCTCTAGGCTTTGGTAAAATAGGTAAAGAAACAGTGGGGTTTCCTTAGCAACCACACAGACTTCTGTGGTCATTCTCAGGCCCAGCTCAGTACAGGTGGTGGGAACCGGACTGTTCCTGCTGCCACTGCTTGGAAGTGGACATACTCTGCTTTTACACTGCAGAGCAGAATTTGGCCACAAGGCATATGCTCAACTGGTGGAGTCCCTCACCCAGGAGGTGGTCTCATTCTGACTCAACATCCTGTTATCATAGCAATGAGATTTGAATAAGGATCCTTGTGATTTGTAGGTAGCATTTGTATCAGGCAAATTTCCCTTTGCCCCAGCCCACAGCAGTTACACACGCCTTGGGTCTGCTGAAAGTCCTCCTTAGCATACCTTACAATTACAGTACAAAGTAATAAAGACATCCACAGATTTCTACTACATGTAGCTGTAGTAAAATAGTGATCAGGCTACATTGATAGAGGACTTCAAAAATCATTCCTCAAAAGCATTAACTGGTTACATAACAAAACACATTATGCAAAACCTTCCCTCTTACTCTGCATAGAAAGAGTTAGCATTGTATTATTTGCACAGAATTTACCCCAGGAGAGCTTTAATGTATGGTCTATTGAAAAGTCTTTTAAAATTGTGATCTAAATTCTGAGGGGTTTTCTTGGCTCTCCTTGTAGAGTAGGGGGCTCTGTAGGGAAAACTGCAATCAGTCAGTTTGCAGCCAGCCAGCCTACAATCAGATGGGGTGAGTTATGCCTCTGTTAGGCTGCTTTGTTTCTCTCTATTTGGGGTTCTAGTGTGTTATTGTTCTGAATTCTAAGAAATAGAGCTGTGTTACATTGCAACCTCCCAGCAAGAGTATTTTCTGTCTTTGTCTAACTTCTATTTGTATGCCATGAAAAATAACATGATGTACAGCAAGAGAGAAGAAGAGGAAGCATTCAACCGTTTCCTTGTGAAATGTCATGACTGCAGCAGGGTCCAACTCATATCAGAATATTAGATCAGAAATGTCATTGGTATGTGCACCATCATTTCACAGTCATCTGAGGTTTTTTTTTTTTTTTTTTTTTAAGCATAGATTATAAATTAGTTGGCATGGGTAGTGGTTCTGCACACCCTCCCCAAGTGTAGTCTGTAGTGGTCTTGCTAACACAGCACTTCACAAATTATTCAGTGCAGGATGCAAGGCTGGATGGACCATAAATTTTAAGGGCCCTTGGTGGGATATGTTTGCTTTAGACTCTAATTGTGGCAAAATTTTTACTGATGATACAATACGCTTAGAAATACAGATAGTAATGTGCACTTGGTGTCATGGATGGTGACACACCATGTAGCTATCAGATATAAGAGGTAGTTGGGCATTTAAATGGGAAAATACCAGATACTCTAGACAGAATATGATCCAAACAAGGACTGAAATTTCCCTACTAAAGAATGGTTATGAAGTAGGGTTGTGGTAATAGCCATCCTCAGGGTGTCTGCTTGGAGTGTTTGTTTTTCAGAAACAGAAGTATTGTTTAGGGTGGTCCAAAGGATATAATGGAATGAAATTTGGGAAAGGAAAATGTAAGCTGAATATCAGGAACCATTTACTGAAGGTAAAAATCTCTTAGACTTAGGTGTTAACATCCTCATTCTGTTGTGTAGTGGCTGGTAGCTGGGTTGTCTTCATTAAAATGCACTAGTTTTTCTGATGGGGAAAACCTGAATTTCCAACACTGACTGAAAAGTATCCTGCCAGTTTAAAAACAATCAAACAAAACAGATACACACACCCCTCTTTTCCTGCCATCATAAAGACTCTGATGGAATTAAGTGAACCATACTGAAAGTATATCGTGGAAGCATCTGGTCTGCAGTTTCAGATGAATGCTTTCCATTTTATTGTCTGCTTGCTGGTGTGTGATGAATTTCATGGATTGGCTCTGGTTCCTCACAGTGCCTTGCAGGCAAAAGATGTTAGCCTCAGCAAAGCATCCAGTGTCCTTCACAACAGATTGGCTTGCCTTGAGAAACACATGTGGCATTTGAACAGAGACAATACATGGAAAGCACATTCTCGTGGCTTTGCGTGTCAGATGAAATGCCCCTATCCCAATTCAAAAGAATATTCCAGTTAAATGGACTGCACAAAGTGACCCAGCCATGAATAGGAGATATTCTTAGGCTACATGCAACTCTTGGACAATTGGAAAAAGCTTTCTGGAAATGTTGGCTCATACTTCAGAGGCATGAATGATAACCTATCCAATCTGTTTTATTTATCCATCACAGTATCTGAATGTCAACAAAGTTAAATAAAGCAAACAAATTTTCTGAAAGACTCTATATTGTTTGCAGAGGTGATCAGAGATGGGTCTAGGGCGACCAGACAGCAAGTGTGAAAAATCGGGACAGGGGGTCGGGGGTAATAGGAGCCTATATAAGAAAAAGACCCAAAAATTGGGACTGTCCTATAAAATCGGGACATCTGGTCACCCTAGATGGGTCTGATCCAAAAGCCCAGATCTCAGCATTCCTGAAATATGAATCTTAATCTATGGGAACGTGTCAACTCTGTTAAAACGTTCCCATGGAATGTTTAGATTCTGTTGAATCAGCATTTTTCAGTGGAAAACTGTTCTGTTGGGAAAGTTTTGACTAGCTCTAGTTCTTGTTCCATGGCACGTCTGATGTGATAGAGCTGGGTATCATCAGCATATTTAGTAAACTGCGGACAGCTTCCCTCACTAACTCCCCTAATTTACTGGCTTCATGCACACACTGAAGAAGAGCGAGTTGAATACCAAGAGTGCCCAAAATAACCACTCGCTTTCTCTCTTGTGGCCTCTTACTCCCCCCCCTCCCAATTAAGGGAGGGGGAGAGCCTAGTTAGAGAGCACTCACTCAGGAGGGCTGGCTCTAGAACAGAAAGAAGGAGCTGGTGGCTCAGCAATTGGGCTGCTGTGAGTATATGAATTTGCCACCACATGCCCTGTGCCCTATAGCCAACAGAACAGTATGTTAGGGCTGGCCTTGACACTACATTGATATTAATATACATCCCAACCCTACTGGCTTAATGCACCCAAATTCCAAACATAGATGATAATAAGTCCATCTTTTCCTGGTGACAATGGGATGCATCTACATCATCTGTGTAGTCCCCGCCTCCCTCCCCCATTATAATGTATGAATTAAATACATTCTTTTATTTATATAAGCAAGGACTCACCTAAACCTTTCCCCAAACCTTGAACCTAATCCATCTTGAAGGATTTCTGAGATTACCATTCCCTCCTTCACTTTTTTAGCTTTTGTGTACTGCTGTTCCCCTGGCCCAGGTTGCTGTAAGCTTTCCAACAGTACTTCCTGCTGAAAGGAGTCACAGACAAGTCCATTCCCTTGATATTACCAACCAAAATTTGCAAAGCGTACCACTGTTGGGTGCTCATCCTAAGAGAATAGGCCTACTGAATCATTGAGATTCACCCATCAATATGCTATATCTAAGGTGTCTCATCTTCAAAAAAGCACAGTTTGTTTTGCTTTATTCTCTCGCTTGTACTGGAGATCCTGTAAGGTTATTGACTTTTATATTTTAATTGTGGTGATGACTTGTGAGCGATCAATAAAATGAAATGTCTGTGCTTGGTGCACAGTGAGACTACAGAGAGTATTGGACTGTTTTAGACAAAATATATAATGCAGACTTTCCTTAGACATGATCAGAAAAGTTCACTGAGATCAAACCATCTTAAAGTGTGATTTTACTTTTAAAAGGAATATGTGAAAATGGCAACCCTACTCAATGTATCTTTCCCCAGAGTCATATTGGCTTACATGAAGTTCCAGATACACTGATTCTGGAATGCTCCTATTGCAAGCTATCCTTTACAAGCAAGAATATGAAAATATTCAGATGAGCTATGAGTATAATAAAAAAGCTTAGAAGTTTTGCCTTGGAGAAACAAGCCATTTTTAATCTGCAGATAATAAGAATGTTAGAAACAAGCTTTAAAAACTGAAGCAGTTCAGTATTTTTACTTTGCCATCCATAAAATGACTTGAGCAATTTCTTTCTAATGTTGTAAAAATATTCTCCACCATGCTGATAGCACAAATTTTTCATTGTTGCAGAGATAGAGGTGGGCTAAGTATGAGACTTAGAATGGGACTTTTTACTGCTATCTTAAAAAATGGAGGTGCTATCAAGTAGTTCTATAATAAAGCTAAAAAGATGTTTTCTTGCTTAAAATCACTTGAATTCTATTCTACGGCTTAACAACTGATATTTCAAATATATCTTCAGTACATAAATACTTGAGCACACAAACCCCTTTCCATTAAACTCTTGACTTCAGCATTTAAAATGTTATTGGCCAAATTTTGGTTTGCTTTTAAGTCTTTATAACTGTGTGCAGAAAGTTTGCAGAACATAGTAGCATGCAGGCCAATGTTTGCCCACAAAGGTGTGTGTTCATCTATGGCTTACAATAAGGGTTTGACTCACAGAAGTAAATGGTAAGGAAGTGTATCTCCTTGCCCCTGTCACATGACAAAAGTCAGTTTCCACTGAACTCTTGTAGTTACATGGACCATTAGGAACTGGTAGCTTTCTCATGCTTTCCATCCTCAACAGGACACTGAAAAGAATTGGCTTCAGTGCTGCTCTAATCCTGTTTTAAAAGTGAAGGCAACATGGGTGCATGTTGTGTCCACATGTAAGTGTTGTATATTTTGTTATTTAAGCATGAGCATCTTCTAAGAATCTACACTGAAGAAAGAAGTTGGTGTGTGGTGTATAGAATCTAATCTCTCCACATACACAAGTCATTAGTAAATACAAACAAGCCCAGTCTGCACCTGCCCCGCTGGGCTTCATCTTCAATTAGACTTTATCAGTCCCCATCTCCCCTAGATGCAGCTTATAAGGTTAGTTGGCCCCTTTTAACCTGCTCAAGCCTTGTGTGGGATGGACACCTGATCACAGGGAGCCATGGTCAGCTTTAATACTTGCAAGCATCTGGAGGACAGCCAGGAACTGACAAAGTCTAATTGCAGATGAAGCCTCGCTGGGCAGATGCAGGCTGGGCTTGTAAAAAGCCAGGAAGTTGAGAGGTGAAGTGACCTACAGGGAGGAGTTCCATAGTCACTCCTTAGAAGGAAAGGGAGTTGACTAGGAACAAGGAGGAGAGTAAGCCCTGAGATCCTGCCCTGGACTACAGAGTCTGGTGAGAAGCTGAGAGGGGTGAAATAGCTTCTGAGAGCAGAAGCAGCTCAGGGTAGCAAACCTAGAGGTGGACCAAGAGACAGAGAAGTGAGGTAGAGGAAGATGTTGGGGAAGAGTCAACATGGCTTTTGCAAAGGGAAATCCTGCCTTACCCATCTATGAGAATTCTTTGAGGGTATCGACAAGCATGTGGACAAGAACAATCCAGTGCCTATAGTGTATTTGGACTTTCAGAAGCCTTTGACAAGGTTGCATCCCAAAAGCTCTTAAGCAAAGTAATCAGTCACAGAATAAGAGGGTAGGTCCTCTCATGGATCAGTAACTGGTTAAAATATAGGAAACAAAGTGTAGGAATAAATGGTCAGTTTTCACAGTGAAGAGCGGTAAATAGCAGGTTCCCTCAAGGATGTACTAGGATGTGTGCTGCTCAACATATTCATAAATGATCTGGAAAAGGGGGTAAACAGTGCGGTGGCAAAATTTGTAGATGATACAAAATAACTCAAGTCTAAGTTAAATTAAGATAGTTAAGACCAAAGCTGACTGTGAAGCATTACAAAAGGATCTCACAAAACTGAATGACTGGGCAACAAAATCGCAGATGAAATACAAGGTTGATAAGTGCAAAGTAATGCACATTGGAAAAAATAATCCCAGCTATACATATAAAATGGTGGGGTCTGAATTAGCTGTTACCATTCAAGAAGGAGATCTTGGAGTCACTGTGGATAGTTCTCTAAAATTTCTGCTGAATGTTCAGCGACAGTCATAAAAGCTAACACAATGTTACAAACTATTAGGTAAGGGACAGATAATAAGACAGAAAATATCATAATGTCACTATGTAAATCCATGGTATACCCCCACCATGAATACTGCAGTTCTGGTTGCTCCATCTAAAAAAATATTAGAATTAGATATGATAGAGGTCTATAAAATCATAAATGATGTGGCCAGAGTGATAAGTGTTATTTACCCCTTCCATAAGTCAAGAACCAGTGACCATCCAATGAAATTAATAGGTAGCAGGTTTAAAGCTAACATAAGGAAGTACTTCTTCACACAATGTACAGTCAATCTGTGGAACTCATTGCCAGGGGATATTGTGAAGGCCAAAAGTATAACTGGGTTCAAAAAGGAATTAGATATGTTCATGGAGGATAGGTCCATCAATGGCTATTAACCCTGACCATCTTGGCTGCAACCCCATGCTCTGGATGTCCCTAAACCTCTCACTGCCAGAATCTGGGACTGGACGACAGGGGATGGCTAATTGTAATCGCTCTGTTCTGTTCATTCTCTCTGAAGCATCTGGCATCAGCAACTGTCGGAAGACAGGACCCTGGACTAGATGGACCATCGGTCGCACCAAGTACAGCCATTTTTATGTTCATCCTAAAGGATTTTATTAGCATCAGAGGGCCTATAACTTATGATCAGGAGCTGTAATGGTTTTTCTGTGGCATTTTTTGTATGCTTACAGTTGAATTTGTGTTTACTCCCAATAATGTAACATTGTTACAGATTATTTTTATGCTCACCTGGATGTATAGGAATCAGATATTGGGGAAAATTCTTTTTTTTTTTTTTTAAGGATGTGGTGGTCAACATCTGAAGAGAACTGTCTGTTGCAACAATGTCTGTGTCAGGATCTCAACTGCCTCCCAATCATTCTTGTTCCTATTTAGAGTAGCAGCAAACTGTGTTCCACCATGTATCTGTTCGCCGCCTCTAAGTCCACACCATGGAATCCTGCCCTGACCAGAAGGATTACTGCAGGAGAGGCTACATCTGCCATTGTCTACATTGCCTCTTACTGCACAAGCCAAGGTAGGGTTTGACTCTTAATAGGGCGAAAAAGTATAAGAACAGTCACACTTCTGGTGCATGGAGCATAGTTGCACTTTGATTTGCATTTTTTTAATACTCTCAGTAAGTGTGATATAAAAAAGAACATTGACTCTGGTGAACTGGTGGTACAATGGATGTGTACCAACAGGCCACCACATAGGTTAGCACAATTAACAGTCCCTGCTGGAGAAGAACCTGGCAATAGGAGAGCATGTGTTGCATTGTCAGATCTTTGTGGAGAAACTTGCACAACATCTGCTTGAACCATGCCTGGCTTGAGCCAATGCTTTTAGTTATTTTTTTCTCCAATACTAATTGCATTTCACAAGGCTCAATACAAAGCTAAAAGGGAACAAGTGTCACTGCAGTTAAGTGTTTGCTTCCATTAGAGTATAAGGCTTTGCACTTTGCTGTATCAGATGTAGACAAACAAAAATAAAGTGGCACTCATAAACCACATTGCTTTGGAAAACAAAACAGAGGAAATAAACTACTAATTAGAAAAAGGGCATTTGACCTTAATAGTAGTACTTTAACGGTATATGCTGGGATCATCTATGGTTCTTCCATTATGCTGGGAAAATATAAACTGCCTTTTCTATTCCAACTACAACAGATAAATGTGACTTGGCAGAAGTACCACAGACCACTGTGATAATTGCGCTGTCCTTGTGCTATATGTTTTTCATTTGCTTCGTTTATTCACCTGCTTGTGCAACGTGCTTTTGCTAACATTAAACTCTTCTCAGAAGTCATTTTGTGTCTTATGCCTGTCATTGGCAGATCTCAATTTGTTGATTCAACTTCCATTCAGTCACAGATATTTCTGGATTTTCTGAAGGCAGCACGTTTCTCTCACATATGTTTAATTTTAATTTGGTAAATATGCTTTATACGTGCCCAGAACAAAGCCGTCGCTGTTAGGGAGAATGACGAAGCTGGGCATCTTATCCTGTGATGGTTCGAAGTATTCTTATGTGACATTCTCTGAGTTTTGTGACTGCAGTAGAGGCTAGGTAAAGTTGGAAACACAATTTAAATCATCTCTAGGCCTTTTCAACAATTCCTGTAAGCTTCAGCTCTGGGGCTAGCTTGAGCTTTTTGCATGATCTGCCTTGGAAGAAACTGTTTTCTTCAGTATCCTGTTTCATTTTTTTCCCCATGTATTCCACTTCTGGTTTTGCCACAGTGCACCCCCATGCTTGCTGATGATACTTATTGCAATAACCAGAGCACTAGATTAACTGTTTATTGGTGTTACAAGAATACATTCTCCATATGCTATAACTCTAAGCTGTAGCGTTACTCACTAGAAACAGTTACTTGTTGTAGTTGGAACACAGTATATTTAAAATAAAAACTTGAAAGAGGTACATACACTTATTCAGATCTGTAACATCAGGCAGATCACTCATTCCAATTTTACTCAAAATATTATTCTTCTCCACCTAAATATCACACTTTGAGGAAAAACATAGAATGCTGACATAACTTCATGTACCCTGGATCATTATTCCTTCATCTACACTGATTTTTATAATGCTTATTCAACCTTATACATCCATCACTGTATTTTTATTACAGAATAAAACAGAAGGATAAAATTAAGGTTGGGTAGGATGATAGCATGTGATCAAAGTTATTTGGTATTGGGTGACCTGGTTTAGATTCCTTAACTAGTTATTTCCAGACCTTTTTAAGGTGTAGAACTCTTGTTTAAAATAGTGTAATTTGTGGGTGGGTGTTAGCTGGATTCCACTGAAACATACATTCAGCTTTAGCTCTTTCTTAAAAACAGAAGAGTATTGTCCTTAGGGGGCTTTCCCCAGATCATTAACACTAGTTAGACAACCCCCTCCCTTTTTTTTTAAGACCTTCATTCCCAGTAATGAATGCTAAAGATTAAATGTGGGCCATCGGATAAATGCACAGAACGACTTAATATCATTGCTGGATTACTCTATTCTAAAGAAGTACTTTTAAACACACACAAGTTATTCACATGGGACAAAGCTCCAATAGCTGTGCAGCTCATCCCAAATGAGTGCCAGTAAAACCCCTTACACTCCCATATACAGTCATGTGCGCAGGATAAATGCAATTTATCACAGGCAGCCTTATTTGCACTGTCCACTAATCCAGCCCTGCCAAGACTACTGACTTTGAAAACCTTTGAGCAGCTTTCAAACAGCTCCCAATTAAACAACAAAAGAAACCAAAAATGATCTCTCAAAGTCAGGAACTGCAGAGCGCTCTTTGGCCCCTTTGCGTGACCTCAATATCCTAAACTGGGAATTACTACAAAATGAAATTTGTTACACAGCTTTTCATACTGTGAATTCCTGTACAGTCTGTGCAGTCGTCAGAAGTGGCAGAGAAAAGGCCCTGTATTTCATTTCCTATCCCTCGAACCATACAGTACAATAGCTTGCAGACCACACAACACCAAAGTGTTTCCTTTAAAACCATTTAGTGTCAATAGGATTCAGTATAATAGATCTTCTCATTGTCACTCACATGCTATTATCCTTTCTTCAGAAGGCCCTTTGGCAAATCCCATTAATTTTCCCCTTGGAATGCAAACAGCAATCTTTGGGTCTAAAACCCCTCTGCAATGTAACTCACTCTTTGATCCAGGAGTGAGGGCTCTGTTATACACGAGTGTCCTACCTTTATCTACACATGCTTGTACTTCATATTCTTTCTAAGAATCAAACTGTTCAAGGGTTTTTTTCATCAGTGTCGGTAATCTATTTCCCTGAGCAGCAGTAGCTAGGTCAAAAGAAGAATTTTTCCGTTGGCCTAGAGGTGCGTACTTCAGGAGCTAGGTTGGTTTAACTATGGTGACAAGGGATGTGAATTGTTCACGCCGCTGAACGGCATAACTAGGTTGACCTAAATTTTAAGTGCAGACCAGGACCAAGTGGCCCATAGATTCTTCTGGGGAACAGCTAAAGGAGGGCTCAAAGTCATGCTGGGGGGCATATAGTCAGGTGGCAGATCTATGGCTCCTGAGAAGGACAGCTCAGCATCTGGCCCTGTCTGTGCCTTTTCCACAGGCACAAACATATACACTCCCATAATGAGCTCTTTCCTCATGTTTAAAAATTGTCCAGCTTTTAAATCACTGGCCTAAATGTGTTGTGATCTTCCACTCTGACCTGAGAAGAAAGAAAGTTTTACAAGCCCCTTTCCAGATCAAGTTTCAGTGTCTGAAAATAAAGAAAGCATTTGGCATCTTTATGTGAAATCTCCCCTGCCCAGGCTGGATTCATTGTTTTGAGTACAAAGTACATGTGAGGTACTGGGCATTGTTAAGTGTTTTTTGAAACTTCTGACCTGATACGTTGCCCGCTTTGGTGTACTAGCTACAGTAACAGGGCCTCCTCTGTCCTGCTTCTATCTCAGTCGACAAACCATGCAGAGACCCTTGTGCTGATTCAACACCCTGTGCAGTTTATTTATAATTGAGTCCCACCCACTTCCCAGCATACCTTACGCCTTTACAAGCAGAGGGAGAGCAATCTCTCTTTCCCTCTCACTGCGTGCTTCCCCCTTTTCACTTTCTTCCTGTGCCTATTTGTGGGCTCTGGCTAATGGCTTAATTAGCCTTTCTTCCCTGCCCCATCCACAAATTAGGCCCAGGTCTACCTCGTCAGTTCCAATCTGCTATGCCTGATTGGAGCTGCTGTGAACAGAGTGCTGACTCAGGGTTTCATACCTAGCACTCTGTCACAGTATCCAATACTTTAAGATTTTATAGAAATGTTTCGTAGCTTATTACAAATATTAGGTTTTATCCAGAAATCAAACTAATTGTTGTTTCTTTCCTCTTCTACAGAAGGTTTGGATATTTGCATATGTTCTGCTCTACTAATTCCACTCAGGTTCCTATTCCAGTACGTATCTCTCCTTTTCTAGTCCCACCTATTTCTTGAGACCATGATTATGTTGTGCTTGATGGGGTCATTAGATTTTAATTTCATCTACCCCTTTAAGACTACAGTGATCTTTTGTGCAGAGGCCTGTGTTCTAAGTTGTCTAAGCTAATGAAATGCCAAATCAGCGTTGTTACATAATGGTGTGTATAAAAAGTCAGCAAAAGTTAAAAACAGACTAGATTAGTCCCACCCCCCCTCACACACACACAATAAAAAAGGGCTATTTGTACTGCCCAAGGACTGTTTTAAAATCATGACTGGTAAACAAATGGATGATAGAAAAAGAAGTTAATGAACCAGAGTTGGTGTGTTGGAAAGTAGGCCTATTTTGTAGAAAGAATAATGAGTGGATGGGATATTCTGAACATCATCCCCTTTGGGGGTCCTTAAAAAGAGGCTTCAGGGGGATCACAAAAGTGGAGGACCATTGAACTGAAAGTAGCAGTCTCTTCCATCATGGCTACCACTTCCACCATCTCTTGGGAGCTTGGGATCTACCATCCACCGTGACATTGCTTTCATGGAACTCATCCTGAGAGATGTCCTGACCAGGCCAGAGAGTGCAAACCAATGACATTGTTACCTCCACCACTTTTGGATAAATCCTGATCAGCAGCTGGGATGTGAACCTTGGTTTCCTGCTCTCATATCCTCCCTCCTGGCTAGGGTCCTACCAAATTCATGGTCCATTTTGGTCAATTTCACGGTTATAGAATTTTAGAAATAGTCAATGGCATGAGTTCAGATGTTTACACCTGAAATTTCACAGTGTTGTAACTGCGGGGTCCCGACCCAAAAAGGGACCATGGGGGGGGGGGCGGGGACGCAAAGCTGTTGTAGGAGGGTCACAGGATTGCCACCCTCACTTCTGCTGGGCTCTGAAGGCAGCGCTGCCACGGAGCTTTCTGCAGCTGGGGAAAGTACCCAGAGGTGGGCCTGATCTCCCCCTGAGAGTGGCTGTGCAGGGGAAGAGGAAGTCCGATCCCTCCCCAGCCCCACCGGGACTAACAGCAGGAGCCTGTTGCACAGTGGGAGACCCCGGCTGGGGCGTCTCCAGCTCTGTCCCTCTTCCTCCCCTACAATAGCTAGATTTCATGGGGCAGATCTGTTTTCACAGTCTGTGATGTGTTTTTCATGGCCGTGAATTTGGTAGGGCCCTACTCATGGCCTTTTCCTTCCTGCACCTTACTTCTTCTTTCCCATCTTCCCTTTTGGCCTTCTGTTCAATAAGAGTCTGGCGAAGCTGTGAAGACTGCATCTTTTGCAACATTACTGTGAGCCCACAACAAGAAAGCCTGCTTAGGACATTGCTTTTAGCTGCCTGCTGCTGGTAAAAGTTTGCAAGGTCTCTGAGAGGCTGATCATATGGTGTGCTGTTGCCATCTTTCTCCAGCAGCAAGGTTGTATATGAGAGTCAGCACCAGAGATGGCAGCTGCATTTTCTGCCTTTGTTGTTCTTTTTTCTCCCTTTTGTGTGTGGTTGTCTTGTTTGGCCTTCCAGGAAGTAGGGTCGGACTCTAACAACAGCCACCCCAGCCCATCTCAGCTAACTTTTTCTCTTGTCACCAAAAAGGACAGTTAATACCATCTCTAATGCTATATAGAAGACAAGTCCATTTTTCCTTTTCAAATCTGTTGTGATGAACCTGCAAAGCAGGGGACTACAGCTTCCACTAGCTCCTCCCCATGGATATCCCTTTCCTCTTGGTTAAGCAGGGACTGTGTTTCCCATCAGCCCCTTCCCCATTGCACGTCTCTTTCCCCTGGCTGGGTAATGGGGAAGGTCCTGAACTGGGAAGTGGCTGGGGTCTGTTTGGCAGTGGGAGCTGCATGGCGGCAGAGAGCTGGAGAGAGGCGCCAGGAACTGTATGCAGAGCCGCACATGGAACAGGCTGTGACTGCTGGACATTACAGCTGGTGCAAGTCTGTGTGGGGCTTACAAGGAAGCAGCAGGGGCTGGGCAGGGAGCCAGTGCAGAGGGGCCCCCAATGAGAGACGTTAACTGTGTCTGGCTTGGAAACCTGCAAATGCCTGTTTGCTTGAAGAGATTGGACAGAACTAGGCACTAGGCCTGAATGGCCCTGACTCTCATCTGGGCTGCCCCAGGGACCCAAACCAGAACCACTATTGCTTACTTGGAACTGTAACTGTTTAGCCTCTGTACCCAGGGTACCTGCAACCTTTCCCTCTCCTGCTACCCTAGTGAAATGTCCTTTCACTTAGTCCCATGTCTGAGTGGTTACTGGGATCCATAAGGGCTAGCGCCTACAAGGCCTGGCTGCTGAAGCCCCTGCAGGAAGACAGGATGATGGACCCTTTGTCTGACCCAGTATGGCCGCTCTTATGTGCTTATGCAGTGCTTGCCTCCAAGACACAGTACACCTGGCATGCTACTGGCATCCTAAGGTTTTGGGATACAGAGTAACCCCAGCACTTGTGCTCTTTACAGCTAAAGGGAATAAGGTATTTTGTTAAAATAAAAGCCTTATTTACCACTTTCCATGTTAAATGTTTAGCTGCTGTTCTCTCTTCCTTTTTAAAAATCCTTAATTGGTTATAAAAATTTAGTGGTTTTATGGCCATGTGACAAAGCAGGCTGAGGTCTCTGTACATACCTCCAAAACCATGTTTAGTGTTGTACAATGATAAGGTCATGTTAACACCTTTGACTCTCTGGGCCCATTTATTCAATCAGAATTACCACAATAGATCCTAGCAGCTTCCCTCTATAATTTAACTGGTGGCAATCATGTCTGCTCTCAGAGCATTGCAGACTAGAGTATAGCAGACAAGCTTTTTCCAGGAGATTAAGTGTGCTGCTTCTGCAACACTCACATCTTCCACTAGCCTGAGCAGCCATCCGCTCCAAAGTTGCTTCCACACTCAGATGTGGTACAAAATTAATAAAGAAGCTGTCTAAAATAAAGTGCCTGCACTCTATGATCAGTCACTAATCATTATTTATTCCTTTCAGAACTATGGCAAAATGTCCACCAGAGATCTGCATCACTGGTGAACAAATCCTTCAAATGCTATTTACAGGTTGAGAACATGATCCTGTTCATTTGTTAGGCTCCCATTCGGCTTGTCTTGCTTCTTCACACTCTCTGATTTATCAGTTGCTTTAGAAAGAGTGAATTAAAGAGAGGAGGATGATGCCCAAGCTGAAAATACAGTATAGTCTAGTTCCTCTGCAATGGCTCTAGCCGCACCTGTTAAGTGCCCATCCTATGTCAGAAAGCAGAGGCCTGATTTACACTTGTAACATGCCTAAAAGAGTGAATATTTATTAACCATTTGACAGGTGCTGCACAATAGCACAAGAAGTGAAGCACTGAACTTGGGCTAGTGAAGACAAGGAATCTGTAGACCAAGTGGAAATTAATAAACAGCAAACAGGATGGGAAATCAGGGGGATGGAGAGAAAAGATAAAAATTTTGCTCAGAGGGTCCTCCAGAAGGAGAGGCAGTAGGAGAGATGCTGTCTTATACAAATGATGTTATGTATTTGCCATGGAGCTCTCTGAGCCTGATACTGAAATGGGAACTCTGACTCAGCAAAGCAGTTAACCCCGTGCTTAAAGTTAATGACAAGCGTAAGTGCTTTGCTGAATTGGGGCCAGAAAGAGTTCATTGAAGCACCTCCCCAAGGCCTCTTGATGATAAAATATCATTGCTGCTTCTGGAAGGTTATTTTAAAATTCCAAGACCCAAAGAAAGGATCTCCAAATTAACTCAGTAGAGGAATTCAATTTACAAAGGAAAGAAAAATGTATTCCTTGATGTCTGTTCCTCCACTCAAAGAATGTTGTATATTTCTGCAAAGAGAAGAGGGAGAGGAAAGGTACAGCTTTTGCTCTTGGGTATCCTTCAAGACTTAGCCATCTACAGGAATCAAATTAATGATTTCAGTAATCAAGAGGAAGCAATGCCATTGTTGGGTCTTTCAGAAAATCAAGATGGATCTAAATAATGAATACATAAGCCCAGCAGAATTCCATAGCAAAGAGAGAAGCCAAATGAGAGGCACAGAGCTGAACTCTTACAAGCTCAGCTGTATGCTTTTACTATTTTCTTGTTTAAGAAAGGTAGTAAAAGAAAATGTAGCTGATGATGAGCGCTCCTATATTAAAATGTGTGTTAAGTTTATAATAAAACAGACTTTGTTGGGATTAGGTTATGTTTATAAAAGGAGAGTAAGAATACATTTTCCTCTTCTTTAATCAATGTTATAGTCATACAAATTTAGATACTTCAGTGACTGAATATGTAATTAAAATCCCTCAGGTAGTTATAAAGAAGAGATAACTGGAAATTAGACAAAGTTCAGTTAATGAGGAGTGCAGGGTTTTCTTATGCTCGTTGGGGCAGGGACAGCCTTTGGTTTGATATTTGTACAGTACCTAGAACAATAGGGTCCTCGTCCATGACAGGGGCCCCTAAATGCTACTGCAGTATTAACCACATTCCTCTTCCTTTGTTTCTCAGAGGTTTAGGTGGCAGGTGGATGGGTGGAACTGGCCTGCTGCCCAGCTATGCTAAGAGAGTTCTTTGTTTAATTGGTGCCCTTTAATTCTCCCTCCCCGCCATTTTTGCTGCATGTTAGAATTCTGTAACTTATTGTAATTAGTTCCTCTATTCCCTGTTATGATGGCTTATCTACCTGGGGCCTGTGTAAAGAGAGTCAGGCTCTGAAGGGAAAGAGAGACAGGGGATAAAAAGAATCACCTTAGGTTAGCCATGTGCATTTACTCACTCTATTGATCCCTGGGAAGGAAAAGAGGGGGACATCCCCTCATTACTCACTTGGTTTAAGTGCTTGTCAACACTTGAAATGGAATACAGCTGCAGCGCTAACTACAGCAATGAGAGGGGTTCTCCCGTTGGCTTAGTTAAGCCACGTTGGAGTAGCTACATTTTAAAAATAAAATAAAATGGAGTGGGATTGGACATGCATGTTCTATTTATAAAAAGAAAAGAAAAAACAGATTACTAACTGTACCATACCTTTCTATTTTAAATAACACAGACCTTATCTGATAGGAGAGAAATCCCACAGGTCCTGGGAACCATACACTGATCTGCTCCCAAAGGAAAACCAGAGTTCATTATTAATCTGTTGCTAGATCTTGCCCAATATGTCAAGAGTGTTCTGCATATGACAGGGAACTTTAAATGGGGACCAGAATTAATAGGAACATAGGACTTGCTATACCAATCAGACCTGTGGCCTATCTAGCCTAGTATCCTCTCTCTGAGGAAGACATTTCTTCTTCTGACCTGCTCATACCTCAGGGCCTCTTCTCCTATAATTCAGCTTCCCCTCTCTGAGACGTGACCGCTCATTGTCCCCCTCCAGTGCTCCCATTTAGATCCCCATTGCTCTTTTGCTGCTCTGTGCTAGTGGTGGACATCTGCACTGTGTGGCTGATGATTGGCTGTGGGTCCTTTTGGCTTCAGGATTCAGGGAACATAGACAGGCGACAGCCTCTGTACATGTTGTGTCTGCCACACTCACATCAGTCACATGCAGATTGGGCTGGTTGCTCTTCGTGATGCACCACCTCTTTTCCCAAGTCACCAGATCCCAAAGAGATGCCACTTTAATGTAACCTGGTGGAAGCTGGGGAAACCAGGATGTGTATTGTTTGAAACTGCTGCAGGGAGACAGGCTGGTGGGGGCAGAACAGGGGATGGTTCTCAGTAGAAAGTCTAGAGTGTGTGTGTGCTGGCCTTTGGGGCTAATATTGTTTTCTTCATTCTAATTAAGTTCCTTGTTCAGTGTAGAGGAAAGTGATTTTTTGTCTCTTTTCTGTTCTCATAACACCAACCAATACCCCAGGCTAAGTCCTTCCATTCTGGCCTGACTGGCCAATAGCACTACAGCACTGGCCAAAACTATTTCATACTTTCATTACAAAAAATAGTGTTTCATATTACACAAAAAAATTGAAATCTTAACTTCAGCAGCTGGGACTTCAAGGCAAACACCAAGTAGCACAAGAATCTCAATAAAATCACAATAGAAGGCCACAGTGGGACAGGATATTGGGTAAGGCAGGGAGGTAGACATTAATGACAGGGGATGGCAATGGAGTGGGATAGAGTGACAGCTCCCTCCAAGCAGCCAATGGGAAGACTGATTATGTGTGTACCTTTAAGGTTGAGTTTTGAACCTGAACTGAAATAATCACACATAATCAGTCTGGGTGGCTACCTGCTAACAGCTCAAATCAGAAGGCAGATCAAACTCCCACCTCTCCAGTTCATTAGATCTTAAAAATCTTATTATTTTTAAGCTCGTCTCATAATTTTGGGGAGGGGGATGGGGAAGGGAAGGGTCTGTTGCATGATTTTTGAAGGCGTGGTATTGGCAGTACTGGCATGGCTGACCACAGCTATCTAGCTACGGGTCTCTCTCATGAGTCCTTGAATAAAAACTTTGTGGATACAAGGGCCCCTTTTTACGTGGAGCCCAGATTTCTGAACTCATAGATCCTGCTTCTTGACATGGAGACTGAACTCTTACTTCCAGAGAAATGGTCTTTCCAGGTCTGGGGCACTGCACGTGGCAACAGGCAGTAGTATGGGAAGCTTGCATGGCCACTGCCCACACTGTATCTAAGCACCCACCTTCTCTGATGCAGAGCTTTTGTATAACAGAAGGCTGTGGCCTGCCTGCATAGCTTAGTGTGTTGCCACAAGCATGTTACTCTTGTGATAGTGGAACGGCTCTGGTAGCAATCTGCTCCAAAGTGCAGTCTAAGCTGTTGGCTTTAATTCATAAAGTTCTCTGTGCTTTGGAACCTGACTTCCTAAGCAAGGTAGGCTTGTCTAGCAGTCAGAGCACACGACTGGGAGTAGAGAGACCTGGGTTCTGTTCCCAGCTCTGTTACTCTCTGGGTGACATTGAGCAACTCATTTTGTGCCTGTTTCCTCAATTTTAAAATGGAATGTAAAGTGATTTGAGATTGTCAGGGGACTGGTGCTCTGTGATTGCTAAGATTGATCACATCAATGCCTGCTTCTCTCCATACGCACCCTCACAAAGACTGAGCTCAACTGAGACGCTTCTGCTGATAATGCCTGGGGTGGAACTTGCTACCTGCAGTGTTCTATCCGTTCTCAAATTTACTAACCTTTAAGGTGCAGTAGAAAGAAGAGCTTTCTGGTGAAGTACTTGTTTGATTATGGACCAACACTGAGACGGTTTCTCTTCCGATACTTTGGGGCAGTACAGGAAGGGGCTGTTTGTGCTGCCCATTGCTGGCAGTTTAATTTTGTGTGCTTATTTTTTTTTAAATTTTGTCTGTCCCTGTAAGCCACAGCAATGGGTACGCTAAACATTTAACTTCTCATAACAATCTAGCAAAGAAAAAATCCTAAGTGCCACTTATTTGTTTTGTTAAAGGGGACATTTCTGCTGGAATGATCTCCTGGGGAGCTGTGCAATGCAGAAAGAGTAGAGCTGGTGCTTAGGGAGGCATAAGAGAGGGAGTATCTGCTGGAAGATAATACAATTGGCTATTTCCTAATGTTTCTTAATGAACCACTGTAGTTTACGACAAAATGAGATTGGGGTCTAAAATAGAATTGGGAAAACAAGAACAAAGTTCCCTAACGCATGATGGAATAGGAAGATCCTTTCCCCCCATATGTTTACGTTAATCTTCAGAAGTGAGACTAAAACTGAAGGGAAAAATATGAAGGATCTATAGTAAAGTCATTTTTTCTCATTTCCTTGACACTTACAAATTAAATCTTGTTTTTTTTTTTAAAAAGTTTGACTCCAAGTAAGGCCCTTAAGGGCAGTAATATAAAATTATATGGATGTTTAACTGCACCATATCGCTGTGCTGTAATTAAGGCAAAGTACCTCACAATTATTTCACCAGCTGGGTTAATATATTCAACATTCATGCATGCAAAATGAATATTTATTTATTTTAAAGAAGCTCTATGTTAAAAAAAAACCAACAAAGCAAGTGAATTAGCAGCTCAAGTTTTGAAAGATGAGAAGAGGAGTACAGAAAATCTAAGCATTGTCTCACATATAAACAATGCAAAAACCAGCATTGATTGTTTACTTTAATAGTTACTCTTCCTAAGAATACTTAGCATTTATTGTCTTGGCTGCTTTACCGACTTTAACTATTAAATCCTCACAACTCATCAAGAGGTTAGTACGTTTTAGCCCCATTTTATTTTTTTTAGAGATGGAGAAACTGAGGCAGAGGAGATACGGCCAAAAGTTTCAAAGCTGGCAGCCATAAGTTGGACACCTAAGTGCATATTTGGGGATGTAAATAAAAATGGCCAGACTTAGACCCCAGGTCAGCAAAGTACTTTAGCACATGCATAACATTTCACATGCTTAAAGTTAGGCACATGTTTAAAGCTTGTTGCAAGAGGGATTAAGTGCCTTGTTGAATCAAGGCTTCAGCACGTGCTTCATTTTAAACATGTGCTTAAGTGCTTTCCTGAATTCGGTTCCTTACAGTGGTGCTGAGCACCCATGACTCCAATAGGAGTCACTGGGAGTTGCAATTTTTGGGCACAATAAACAGTAATCGTGTTGTTTAAATAGCTAGTTTATTGGCAAGTTTTGAGTTATGGAATCTTCATGCCCTTTTTATGTGCAAATTATATATAATAGTTGCCTGGATGAACAGAGGCAGGGCAGTTTCTTTAATGCAGTTTGAAATAGCTGGTGTGGTCCAACTGGGGACTGGGTTCACCAGTTCAGCCAGAATAAGAATGAGCCCCAATCTGTAGTCCAAATGGAAAATATTTAAAGAGGAACTCCTGCGTGTGCTCCTGAATTAGAAGTATGTCGCTTCTGGAGAGCTCTTTGGAAATCTGGTTGAGGTCTCAATTGAAAATGTGCTTGCTGATGCTACCATCATATGGTGGGGGGGAAATCCCAACACTTTGTCCAAGTTGTCGCAGAATTGTAGAGGTGGACAGGCCAAGTTCTGTGGGGAAGCGTGAGAGATCACTATCCGATCTATCTCACTAAATGCACTTCGCCCTGCACACTTAGGCAGGCCTTCCCATTATGGCTGTCTTCACTGCAAAAGAGATAACTAACTTGAGAAATCCCAGTAGAGATAAGGCACAGGTAGGTAGCTAGTCGAGCTGAACCGTAGGTGTGGGAGGGGGGGCATAGGGTTGACCTTGATTAGCTACATAAAGGTAAAAACTACCTGTGCCTTGCCTCTGCTAGGAGTTTACACTGAGATACCGATCTTGACGTTAAAAACACAGACACAGCCTATATCACAATCGCTCTTCCTCTTCTATTTGAAATGAAGAGGACTTTAGCTTCAGTCTCAGGGAGGAGAGTTGTATTATCTCTCCTGCTCCACTGGTTGCTCTCACAGCTGTGGAACTGTGAAATGTGGCCCCAGGGGGGAGTGCTATGCAAATGAATTCAGAATTGACATTGTGCTGGCAGGGACAGGTGGTGCCTCTGAGAGGCTGAGTGACTGCCATCAATCTGCCTGACAGATTGACTCCCTTCACCGCAGAGCCAAAAGCCGTTGATTTCACCTGCTCCTCTTCACTGGGATGACCTTCTCCACAGGGAGAGCTGTTTGATTTCCCCACCCCCACCCTTCACTTCCTCCCTGATCCTTTTGTTTATTTTCTTATTTTTGATTGTCATTTCTGTCAGCCTCCTTAATCTCTGCTAATTACAGATTGAAGATAAGGGAGTTGAGTCGATGGCCTCATCGGAAGAACAAAGCCTGGAACAAACAGAGTCTGACCGAAATAAAAAGAAGTCAGAGGCTGCTTTGGTTTCCTATGGTAAGGAATGAACGTGCAACAAATAAAGGGTAATTGTCTCTCTTTAGCAAGTTTTTTTTTTGGAGGGTGATGGGTAGGTAAGGGGAGTAAAGTGAGTTTAAGATGAGGCCATTCCAGAGACCCGCATTATTGAAAAGTGATAATCGTTCATCAAGTCCAGTCCCTCGTTTGCAACAAAGCTGACTGAGAATATTGAACGGAGCAGTGAAAAACGTGCAAAAGGGGCCTTAGCTAAGTCTACACTGCAATCCGAGGTGTAACTGTATTACAGATCGACATACCTACACTAGTGCCACTAAAAATAGCAATGTACATGCAGGGGCACTGGTTTCAGCATGGGCTAGCAACACAAGTAGGTAACCAGTCTCTCTGGCATGCTTGTATAGCTTGCACTAAAGCCCATCCCACCACATCTATACAGCTATTTTTAGCCAGGCTAGCATGGATAAAGCTAGCTTGGGTATGTCTCCCCAAGCTGTAGACACCCCTTGGATTGTGGTGTTGACATACCCTTAGGTGCCCCTGGGGTGCTGGGGGTGAGCAGGTACAGTGTTAGTTGTAACTTATCCTTATGCTGCCTTAGCAATACGCTGTCACTCCTCATCCTGACTCAACATCTTAGATAGGTTTCAGAGTAGCAGCCATGGAATCAATTGGTATTTAGTGGGCGTAAGAACACAGGATTGGGAATCGAGAAATCAGGGTTCTGTTCCTGGCCGTGCTACCGACCACGTGGTTTTAGGCCAATTTCATCTTTCTGTACCTTAGTTTTGCCATCTACAAAATGAAGCCAGTGATACTTAACTAACTAAGGCCTTGTGGTCAACTCAAGTGGGAGCCCAGGGTTGACTATGGTCAGCTATAAATATTATAACTTGTCTATAGTAGGTGCTAACACATTTTTAAACAGCACTTAAGATGTGTTAGCTAACATCTGAATAAAACACCACTTGTCTTAGTTTAGACAAGGCCTAATAGGGTTTGTGAGGCTTAATTCTTCCGTATTTGTAAAGCACCCTGAGATCCTCAGGTGGAAGTTACCATAGATATGTGAAATGTTATTCTTCAGCCTCCTTCATGGATTCACCCTGGGCATTTTCTCTGTGGGCTCAGTGAGAGTGGTGACATTTCAAAATACAGGTTTTGCAACCCTGTTTTTTTTTTTTTTAAAGGATCCAACACTTAAATATGTGAGCATCATTATGCAACCTTTCTAGCAGTCTAGGTTGTGAGGATGTTTAGATTTCTGATTACAATGAAGGCCCTTATGCTGCCCACTCTTTTTTTGAATCTTAATGCTCCTCACTATAATTCACAGAATCCCTGATTAATATGAACATTGAGATCTGTATTTTGTTTGGGATGAGTGAATTGGCTAAAATAAGATCTTCCCACCCAAACCTTCAGCCAAATGTTGAATCAAACATGAACCAAAACTATTATGAATAATTTGATTGTAACTTTTCCTTCCTGTTATTTTTCAGTTTCACAGTTCCGATCAGTGCTGGAAGCCAAGATGTTGAAACAGAGATTTCTAGCTTAGTTTTGCAAATTCAAGAGGTTGTGGATGAGCATCTTCACTTTTGAGTACTTCTCTAAAAACTGAACTTCCACTTAATAGTCACTTATCATGGTATATTTATCCACTTGTTTCTCCCTTGTTAGCGTCTAGTTCTAAATAATCTATCTTACTTGCTTTTAAAACATCTATGACTGTGGTATCTGAGTGCTAGATTCCATGAAAAATATTTATCCCTCAGTAAATCCATCAAGGCACAATATTATTAAATCACACATTATTGTCATTCGTGGTGATGGGGACTATAGTTTTGGGGCCCAATCCTGGAAGTGCTGAGCTCTTTTTACAAGGTGCAGTGCATCCTCAACGTCAATTAAAGTCCATAGGAGCAGAGGATGCTTTGCACATCACAGAAACAGACCTTTAATAAGCATAGAACAGTTGATGCCTCTCGTATCCGGAGTCCAATTCAAGGATAAATGAATGTACTGCTCAGTAAAATGTGTTTGGTAGTCTCTGCTTAACCTTTAGTGGAAAACTGTAAACACCATATTGAAAATAGAATATTCAATTCAACACAGTCTGAAATGATTGACAGTATCTGCTTCAGAGAAGCCAGGACTAAGCTAGCATGAACACTGCATTACCTCGTGCTCAAAGAAACGACACCACATCATGAGGAAAGTCATTTGAAGGAGCCCATACTGTGTGTTGGAGTTTGATTGCATTCCCACTGCCTTCACAGTGTACGTCCTATAGGTAAGTGAGTCTGTCAGATTTCTTGAGCTATCCACCTCCCGTCTTCTGCCCAACCCACAACAAAAACAAAGAAACCTCTGACAACATTAGGGAAGTGGAAACTGAGGAAAGTGTATTAGGGTTTGTATGTTACAGACACTAAAAGGCCAGTCAGCGATTTACATTTTATGGTACGTTGGAAGGAGGAGAAGAGATTAATCCAATCTCTGATTAAAAAACTTGCCAAAGGGAGTAAAAGTGGTCTAAGGCTATTGCAACACTACAGAGTGCACAGTGGCACAGCTAGTGCAGATGCTCTAAGATGATGGGAGAGAGCCGTCCCGTTGACTTAATTACTTCAGTCCCCACGAGCGGCGGTAGCTATGTCAGTGGGAGAAGCTCTCCCACCGACATAGCGCTGTCCACACTGGTGCTTAGGTCGGTGTAACTTATGTTGCTCAAGGGGGTCCTTATTCACACCCCTGAGCAACATAAGCTATATCACAGTAAGTGGTGGTGTGCATATAACCTAAGTTTTCTGAAGGAAAAGTCTAATTTTTTAATTTTTTACATGAACAGTTACTAATATGATTTATCTGTTCTGCCTGGCAAAACAATAGTCATGTTAAGAAGATAATCTGGCATGTCAGTGTGATGCAATCCAATAGGTTCAGGTCATACGTAGACAACACCAATTCCTCCTCATTCTCCACCTTCCACAAAGATATGGCTCAAAGGTGAGTTTTTGAGACTGCATCCACATGGTGGGTCACAGACCTGAGGAAGTGCAGGAAACGTACATTCTTGGGTTACAGAGTCAGAAATAGTGAATAGGAAGGAATCAATCCCTCAAGCAAGCCACAGAGGTAAGAAAGTTCAGAGGCGGCTAATTGGAGGTTGGCAGACCATGAAGCAGGGATTCCCTGCTGCACCTCATCAGTGGTGTGGGGGGAAGAAACGGGCTGTATGCTTGGTGTCCCAGCAGTGGGAAGCAGGGGCTGCATGCCCTGTGCTGTACCGACTATGAGGGAGGGAAGTGTGTGTGTGTGCTCTGTCCCAGTTAGTGGCAGGTTGAGATTTAAAACAAATCCTATCCCAATATAGATTTTTGAAAACTTTTTTTTTAAAATACCTTATGAAAGGTGTGGGGCAGTAGGGAACCATGCACTGGCTGCAGAGGGCGTGATTTGAAAAGACACTCTAGCAGATCCAGTGGGTTTACTTGACTGATCTGGGAAGAGCAGAATACCTACTTTCAGTTTATCCTTGAGAACACAGTTCAGCTGAGAACGAATGGCTACGGTAACTACAAAGCAGTTTGAGCAAGCTGACTTGGCTGAATTTTCTAAACAAGTGGCGTAGAAAGTGTTGGAGCTGTATGGGAACTGACCTGGAAATACATTAAATCCACTAGGTGGAGATGAGAGAGAAAATCAGAGAGAAGTTTAACACCTCGCTGGGGAAAAGCATTATAATTACCCAGGCTGTTTCAGTGGAAAAACATATTCCTAGAGGAGACAAAGGAGTCAGGGCTTTAAAACTGTGTGCCTGCCATTGTGTACTGACTTGTCATAAAAATATTTCTGTGAGTTAAAGAGATGAGGGATCCTCACAGTCAGAGCCTACTAAAGCCAGTGAGAATCTTTCCAGTGACTTAAATGAGCTTTGGATCTCATCCAAGGGTCAATTCAGCTCTGTTACACAAGGGCACCTCCAATTTAAGTCAATGGAAGCGGCACCTGTGTAATCAGAGCAAAATGTTGCTGCCCCCAGCGGGAGTGCTGGAGGGGTGCAGAGAAATGATGCAGGGAGACTCTTCCACCCCAGCACTGCCAGCTGCCATGTGGGGACCAGCCACAGTATGACTGTTTGCACATCCTGAGCACAAGGGAGAGGCCAATTAGCGAAGCCAGCAGTGCTCCTAAAGGGCATGTCTGGACAGGGAAAGAACACTGTTTATGCACAGGCCAAAGCTGCAGGGCTGCTTTGAGGCAGTGCTTAATTTGTAATGAAAGAGGTGCCGGGGCTCAAGCAATTTTTTTACTTTCATAGCTGATGTGGCAAGCCCACAGGTGCCGGGGCCGTGAACTGCCAAGCATAGGGGCTCAGCCCTGGCAAGCCCTGGCACAAATTAAACACTGCTCTGAGGTAATGCACATTACATCTGTTCTGTGGAAGTAATTACTACTGCTGCTGAAAGCTCTCCTGCCAGCACCCCCTGGAGGCATTACGCCTTATCCTGGATCTCTACTGGCATAATGCCTCCAGCAACTGCTGCTCAGGCAGTGCACCTCTTTGCTTCTCCTTCATCCCCCTCTCCCTCCAGCTTAGTGCATTTCAGGCTTTTAGCCATAACTGAGCTTGATGTGTCAGGGAGCTAGAAAGTTTAGTTGTTAATCTGATGAGCTAATTCTCAGGGCGCTATTGTGCTCTCTGTGTGTCTGTGAACTCTAGAATACAGGCACCAGTGACATTTTTCTTGAGTAAGGACCTGAGGATTTGGTCCTCTATGTTTGTCTTGGCTGATCTTTGCCATGTGTGTACTATGTTGCTTTCATGTAATGTGCATGTAGGCCCAGATCCACTGTTCTTGGTGCAAGACCAAAGGGCACCTTTAGGCATCCTTTACAGTCTCCTGGCCCATGGGGTCAGTCTGTGCTTGTGTGGAACCTACAGCCAAGTTAAAATATCTTTGAATTTAGCACCAGCTGCCCTCAGCCCTCACAGGGCTATTTTGGCAGCCATTGTGTAGAGATAGTGTGACCCCTCTCCCTCTTCTCTGGATAAACATCCTACAATGGGGTCCGGGTCACGTAAAAGTCACTATGGTGCATTTTGTGCCACTTGCAAATCCTCCCATGGACAATTAAGCTTTCCTGAGTACTGCTTTGTGATGCTGGAGTGGTGCAAAGCAGCCAACGTTGGGCTGAGGATCTGACGTGTAAAGTTGAAAGTCATTCCTAGACAGGTAGAGTCAATGAGTTCTGCAGTAAGTCACCCTCCCTAGACATTGGGTGCAGTACGCATGAAGGAGTTGCTTCTGTAATGCTGGAGAAACAAAGGTAGGTTCTTATGCATGCTTCTTCTCTGTGTTGTGTTCGTGAATTTCTGTACTCCAGTGTGGTTATAAGATTTTTATGGTTTTGACCTGTAACAAGTATCAGGTGAAGATTTTATAAGCCATTGCCTAGGAGAACTTACTTAGCCAGCTCCACAGGATTCTATGTAAGCACATTTTATGACACTTCATAATGATTTTTTGGTGTGATGTTATCTAAAAAACCCATGGGTGGCCTGTGACAAGTGCAAGGGGTAGAATATGTGAATCTCTCTATGTAATTAGAAATAGTCAACAAAAGTTAAACCACAAAAGTGACTCAAGAGTCAAAAGGAAAGAACTTACAGTTGGAATGGTGTTATTTGTACCTGTCAATTTACAATTAACTCTCCACTTCCTCCCCGATCTTTTTTCCCCCCCCGGAGGTACCAGTTGTGAAGGTACGAGAATCCAGTACTAATTCAGTCAGAGTGTGTGTGTGTGTGTGTGTGTGTGTGTGTGTGTGTGTGTGTGTGTGAGAGAGAGAGAGAGAGAGAGAGAGAGAGAGAGAGAGAGAGAGAGAGAGAGAGAGATTTAACATAGTGATTTTGGGTGGGGTTGGAGTGGGAGGCAAACAAACTCTGAATCCAGAACCAAATGTTGCAGTTAGCCCTGTATCACTATAAATGGACCAAATAAAACCTCTGATCCCAACAGTCCTGATCCCTGGGGAACTGAAATCCACATTTATATTTTGCAGCTCAAAACCTTGTCTAGTGACTATGGCAGGTTGGGGGAAAAGGTTTATTGGTGCTGATTGCTCTCGCACTGTCCCATCTCAATTTTGGGCTGTGATCCCCTCAGGTCTAACATGCTTGAGCCTGGCTGATATTTTTGAGATCTTCAGAGAAATGCCTGGTGATGCAGCCAGTGGGACTGGTGACTGCATAGGTGACTCTCTTCCCTCGTAGGTGCCTGGCCCACTGCCCATTGAAGTCAATGGGCTTTGGATCAAGCCCTTGGCATCCCATCTTTATGCTGGTGTTTACTATCTACTGCTAAAAGTGCTACTTTCAATGACGTGTACAAGGTAAATGCTGATCATTTGTGTTTATTAAAGATCCTATGGCACTTTTCCCAGAGTAAGAGTCTTAGGCCTGGTCTACACTACATGGTTAGGTCAACTCAAGGCAGCTTACATCAACCTAGCTGTGGATGTGTCTACACTTAAATTTCGCTCCTGCCGTTGTAACTGTCCTGCTATGCCAACTGAATAACGCCACCACCCCAAGTGGCATAGATTCAAGGTCAATTTAGTGAAGTCAACACAGTGTCAGTGTAGACACTGTGTTACTTACGTCGACTGTTACTGGCCTCCAGGAGCTGTTCCACAATGCCACAGCCTGACTGCTCTGGTCACCATTGTGAACTCCACTCTCCAGGGGCTAGGTGGATAGGAAGCCACCCCTCCCCTTTAAAGTCACATTAATTTTTGAAATTCCTGTTCCTGGTTGTCCGGCTTGGTGAGCGCACTTAGCAGCTCTCCACTGTTGTGTGCAACTGCCCAGCTGACCATGCCAGCTATACACTGCAGACATGCTCCTACCTGGAGTACACAGGAGGTGTTGGATCTCCTGGGTCTGTGGGGATCCGATCCAGCCATAGAGTCGTTGTCATCTACAAGCAGATTGCTCAGGGTGTTAAACAACAATGCTGCAAAGCCAACCGACATGGGGGTCTGGTCAAACAGCAAAGGCCTGGAGGAGAAAGGCTACAAGAGGGACCAGCAGCAGTACCACATGAAAGCCAAGGAGCTGTGGCATGTGTACCAGAAGGTAAGTGAGGCTAACAATTGGTCTGATGCGAAGCCACAGACTGGTCACTTTTACAAACAGCTGTATGCCATCCTGAGCGAAGACCCCACCCTCATCCCGAAGAGTCCCATGGATACTTTGGAGGAGCCTGATTCACAGCCCTCCCCCACCCCCCAGGAACAGCAAGGTGGAGGAGGTGGACAAGGAAGAATAGGAGTAGGAGTGTGGGGGACAGGTGACTGGGGGATTCAGCTGTGCAGCAAGCCAGGATATGGTTTTGACTCCACCCCTGTCCAGACAGCCCGACAATCAAGCATGGACAAGCCTGATGCAGGGGAAGGAACCTCTGGTAAGTATGCAGTTTGCTTTGAAATTATAGGGATGGAATCCCCAAAGTAGCAGGACACATCTGTTGATTTACTTTTTTTTATTTATGCTAGAAGAAGTAGTGAAACAACCAAGAGAGGTAGAGTTGCTATCTGCTTTTCATTCTCCTCTAGAGTTAGGTAGAGGGGGCCATGCGGAACAGTTTGTTCATCTGCACCAGGATGTCCCATGAATCCTCTATAGAGATCTCTAGGAAACCTTTACAGAGGTACTGTGCAATCCTCTGCCAAAGGTTTCTGGGGAGGGCTGCCTTATTTCTGCTGCTGCGGTAGGACACTTTCCCACTCAGCAATTACTTCAGCAGGCACCATTCCAGTACACAGGCTAACAGCATATGTTCCCAGGCGGCATCGGGACACCAGCAGCAGCTGTGTTCTCTCTGCATTTGTTATCCTCAGGAGTGAGATATCAGCTACAATCACCACCACCTGTGGAAAACAGTATTCAGTTCCATTGCCCTATACACAGATACTCATGCCTGTGAGTGATCCCCTCCTCATTTCCCCAAACTCCCCTCCTCCCCCACAGGTCTGTACTATCCATGGCTGCTGCTGTGACTGGCGCTGTGCTGTATCAATCCCAAGGAGAAGTGAGAATGTCATGCTTACAACTTGTGGGGATCCAAGGGACTAAGTTCAGTATCCTAAGTTTTGATTTCTGTCGTGAATACGCTAACAGAAGTACCTCTGTGTGTTCATTTTCAGCTGCTGGTATTTTGGCCTTGAGGGTCTCCCCCTCCGCACCCGAGGAATGCATATGCCAGATGAGGAGGAGAAATGGGAGGACAATGTTCCAGGTAGTTGTTGCAAGTCTAGGGCTGCATCAAAGAATAAGACCAGGGCCTGGTGGATGACCCTTGCAGACAGCATGGAGAAGGAAAGAGCAGAGAGGAGACAGGCCCAGGAATCCAAGCAGGAAAAGGAGAGGGAGATGCACCAGGATGTAATGGAGTTTCTCAGGCAGAAAATACAGATGCTGTGGACTCTAGAAACTTGCAGGTTCAAGAATCCCATGCTTGCCTCCCACTGCAGTTCATTGAGAACTCGATGTTGGGACTTCCCTACACTGCCCCTCAACATTCCACATGGCATCGGGGTCACAGCACTACCCCTACCACTCTGCCTCAGGGGACATTAAAGACATTCGCAGATGAACATACTCTGACCTGTGAAAGACACAGTTGGGATATGTGTAACTGAAATGGAAATGACTGTTGTTTCCCCTTCATATGTTCTGCTCCCTTAATTTATTAAGTTTTATTAAGTTCTAAATATGTTTTATTTCCCTGGTTTCAGAATAAAATTCTGGTTTTGGAACATAATTCATCATTATTAGTTCACAACATGCTGGCTGGTGCTGAGCAGGTCTGACACCTACCAATTTCCTGTTACTTCATTTTGTCACAGAACCTATAATATAATTCACAAACAATATTAATAGGTACACTGGCAAAATTATATTCCTACACATACAGCACTGACTACAAGATTCATACTGGGCTGCAAAAGAGCAAGGCCAGGTAGAGCACACTACAGCAACACACACTACTTTGGCTCACTATTAAAATGGTCTTTCAAAGCCTCCATGAGCCATATAGCTCCATGTTGAGTTCTTCTTATAGCTCTTGTATCTGGTTGTTCAAATTGAGCAGACAGCCACTCCACCTTTGCCCTCCATCCTGGCAGAAACCCTGTTAGCTTCACAGATATTATGTAGGACACAGCAGGTAACTATAACCATTGGGATATTTTTTTCCACTGAGGTCCAATCTCGTAAGTAGACAACACCAGTGACTCTTCAAATGACCAACGGCACATTCAACTGGCATTCTGCATCTGCTGAGCCAGCTGTTGAAATGCTCCTTAGTGCTGTTGAGGTGGCCGGTGTAAACTTCATGAGCCATGGGAGCAAGAGGTAGAGGGGATCCACCAGGATCACTTTTGGCATTTCAACATTTCCAATGGTAATCCACCAGTCAGGAAAGAAAGTCCCAGCTTGCAGCTTTCTGAACAGTCCTGTGTTGTTAAAGTTGCACACATCATCCACCTTCCCTGACCAGCCCACATTGATGTCTGTAAAGTGTCCCTGGTGATCCACCAGCGCTTGCATTGCCATAGACAAGCAGCCCTTTCTGTTGATGTATTCCATTGCAAGGTGATCTGGTGCTAAAATAGGGATATGCGTGCCATCTATTGCCCAACCACAGTTCAGGAACTCCATTGCAGCAAAACCACCCACTATGTCCTGCACACTGTCCAGAGTCACAGTCCTGTGTAGTGGGAGGCAATTAATGACCCTGCACTCTTGCAACCCTCGTGGTGGATTTCCCAACTCCAAATTGATTCCCAACTGACTGGTAGCAATCTAGCATTGCAAGTTTCCACAGTACAATTGCCACTCACTTCTCAACTGTCAGCACAGCTTTCATTTTGGTGTCTTTGCTCTGGAGAGCTGTGGCCAATGTGGCACACAGATCCAGGAATGTGGCCTTACGCATCCAAAAGTTTGTAGCCTCTGCTCATCATCCCAAACCTGCATGACAATGTGATTCCCATCAGTCAGTGCTTGTTTCTCGGTCCCAGAAACAGCGCTCCACCATCTGCAGCTGCTCCATGAATGCCACCAACAACCTTGAATTGTTTCTTTCTACGTCCCATAACAATCTAGCCTCTAAGGAATTGTCAAGTTCCCTGCGGCTCCTCTTGTCGTTCGGCAAATACTGCAGGATCAGGTGCCATGTGCTTGCAACACCCATCACAATAGTGCAGAGCCGTGCAAGATCCTTGTTTCTGTCATGGCAGACATCGAGGAGGGATGCTCAGGTTTGTGGGGATTTTGAAAAGAAATGTGAAATATTATGGGATACAGATGAAATTATGGGATGAAGAACACTGCATTGTGGTAAGATGAACACATGCTCCCAGTCACCTCTGCATGACTCATTTCAGCCCCATGAAGCATTGCAAATACTTCTCAAAATACCCTGTATTTTTCATTTTCTAGGTACCTGACTTGAGACACCTGGGGCCTGATTTATATAAATGCCGAGTGGTCACAGCTGCAACTGCAACTGAAGTCAATAGGAGCTGTGGCTACTCATCATTTCTACTAATAAGATACTGTGGTCTGGAGGAATGAGCACAGGGCTAGGACTTAGCAGGTCCTTAGTTCCAATTCTGTCTCTTCCACAGATTTGCTGTGTGACCTCAGGCAAGTGACTCTGTCTTAGTTTCAGTTTTCCCATCTGTGAAATGGGGATAACAAGACTTTCCTTTCTCAAAGGCATGAAGGTAAAGTTTGTGAACCCTCGGATACCATGGTGCTAATAGAAAAACCCACCAGGGAATTAGTAATTATGTATTCAGAGCAGGATTTGACTGTTATGTATTAAATAAGTTGGGGCTACACAATAAATCATGAGGATAAAAAAGACTGAATAGCTATTTCACTTCCAGAGCCCCGTCCAACCTGTGCACTGAATGAGACAGAGGTCCTGTGGAAAAAACTGGAATATGATCATGTAATTAAAGAATACATCACCATGCTTATGCACAAAGGGGGCTGAATTAAGGTTGCACAGGCAACCTTAAACCTGGCATTTCCTAACTTTTGATTGCTTGACTTTGCATCTTAAATAACTTTCTTTCAGTGTATTTTTCTGGTAAGTAATACAGTATCTAATCTGTACAGTACTTTGGGATGAAAAGCATTCTACAAGGGAGAAGGGCGTTGCCTTTCTTTTAAAGAGCACTGGGAATTGATTTGGATAAATACTGAGGTGGAAATTATCTCATCAAATGTTCTTCCAATAAAAGGGGCAAAGCTAATATGAAAAAGCCCTGGTACATTTAAACGGATGAGAGGTAAGGTAACTGCTGATATCTGACTACAAGTTGGAACTGGCTCCAAAGGAGTAAAGGTTAATTATGATAATCTAGACTTCAAAAAATTGATACCTACTAGACAAAAGACTAAGCCTACCACATAGCATGAAAATTACCTGTGCCTCCACATTTCTTGTAATGTAAAAGAATGAGGCAGCTGTGTACTGTATTTAATGGTTGTATTATCACTCAACTTCTATTGTTTATATTGTGATAG
Source organism: Chrysemys picta bellii (assembly GCF_011386835.1). Classification (NCBI taxonomy): domain Eukaryota; kingdom Metazoa; phylum Chordata; order Testudines; family Emydidae; genus Chrysemys; species Chrysemys picta. The sequence continues at coordinate 124,196,652 of NC_088793.1, read as the reverse complement.
TACCCACAATGTACTTTCCAAACACAGAGGACGACAACTGTCCCTGCCATGAATAGCATTCATTCTATTTAACAGGTTTTAAAACAATATAACTAACTCCTAGGACAGGTCAAATAGTTAGGAAAAGATATTCCTATAGTCAATGAATGTCACCAATAATTGTTGAATACTATAATAGCCAAAGAGAGAGCTTGCCAAATACCACAAAAAAAGTGTTTGTTGAATAAATTATTTAACAAATACTCGTGGAATTTGTCTACAATATTTGCTGAATACAGCTTGGCAGGCCCTACTTACTGAACCTCAGTTGCTTTTTATAAACCTCTTTCCCTTCCTGGTACCACTCCACTATTTTTTTTCTCCTGTAATAGATGCTGGTATGTTTTTTCTGAATTGTCTCCAGTGTCTCTTTCCTTCTCTTTCCCTCCACCCTCTTCTCTTTTTCTCTCTCCATTTCTCTACATTATGTTCTGTATCTCCTCCGATATATTTTTGGTTCCTCCTTTCTTCTCTCACTTCTCCCACTGTTGGGATTCCCTCCGAAACTCTTTCCACTCGGCTTCCCAAGAACTCAGTTCAACTCCAGATTGCATCACTTGGGTATCTTTATTTGCCATACAGCAAAGCTATGCTGAGTTGTTCAGACTCAAGCACAAGGATGGGTATAGGGTGAACCACACATCCAAAGTTACACAGCAAACCTCTTCCTTTATATACATTTACACATTACATCACATTTACTATACATTGCATCACACTTTCCAAGACTGGCTTGGTTATTTTGTAGGAGCCAATCCCTGTACCACATGCTCTGTCCGTGTGCTGTTCATGCATAATCTGACTTCAACCTTATTTTACATTCAGGCTTGTTGACTACTGCCAGCATGTTCCTGCTGAACTTAGCTAGCCATTCTGACTCCAGTATACTGTTTGTTTTGACAACTCAACCTGCCATTCACCTTCCCAATCATGCCCACAAAGAAGTGAGGCAAGTTAAAGTTACTTATGTCAAGCCAGGCCTTCACCCCCAAAACCTATTTATCTCATCAGTCTCACCTTCTCTTTCCTGCCCACTAACCTAACCCTCAACCTCTCCTATGGACAGCTTGGAAACTTTGCCAGACACCTAACAGTCCAAGGACTAAACTCACTGGCCATAGGTCAATGTGAAAGATTGAGGGGCAGTATCCAGAGGCAGTGTCCAGACGAGAAGCCAACCCTTCTCCCTCACACTGCTGGGAAAGTCAGAGTGAGCTGAGATTCCTGCTAGGGTGGTGAGCCTCTTATCCTTCATATCCTTCTCCAGGCAATAGGTGTCAGACTAATTTTGTTACCCCAACTCTTTTTATGTTTGCTTGAGTGGAGAAGGAACATATTCTCTCTCTTTCTGTTCCCCCTTCCACCAAAGAATCTTCAAGCTGCTATGAGGATGGGTGGGAGTGATCTCTACTACTTTCCTTTTCCCCAGTACCCTGGCTATTGCGTGTGACTACCGCTTTACCCCTCCCCCTGCTCCAATTTCTCTCACTGTGCACCCCGTGCAGCCTGTGCTCCTTCCCAGTGAATAATGCTGGTGTCTGCCTCAGTGCTGCTGAAAGGCTGTTTCTCAGGAAACAGAGTGAACTCATTCTGATTCTCACCATCTCACTGTTTGCCCCGTAGTCCTGAGCAATAGTAGTAAACATTGACAAGACAGAGGGCAAACTCCACTCTGCTGCAGCTTGGGGAAGCTCTGAGCAGCAATTCAGGCACTGGAGGAGCTGCCTGTCGATGGACATAGGAAGATAACAGGGCTTTGGTTTCTGCTCGTTCACGTTTGGAAGATTCTCTTCCCAACCACAAAAGCTAGAAACTTTTTGTTTTGTTTTGTGTGTTTGTTTTTAACGAGAGCTTAGATTCTGAAGAAATTGATGGCAATTGCCCAGAAAAGATTCCCCTTTGCCCTCAGTGAGTGGATTTTCAAGCTCTGTTGTTGATGACGATGATACTTTGCACTTCTTTTCAGTCTGTGGTTTGAAACTTCTTTTCAAATATTAAGTCTCACAGTCTTTTAGGGGTAGGTAGGTTTTTTTTACTTGTTTGACAGGTGGGAAAAGTGAGGCACAGGGAGATTAAGTGACATGCCTCAGGTTACACGATGAGTCAGTGGAAGAACAGAGGACGACTCTGACTCCTGACTGCTAGCCCCCAGTTCTCAACACTGGATAACATGACTTCTCTGTATGTTTGTTTCAGACTGGGCGAGTTTCTTTCTTCAGTCAAGTGATCTTTCTAGGCTTTGTCTTCAATGCGGGCGGCCATTTCCAACTGTCTCTCATTGTACAGCCATGTCGGGTGGAAAAGAAGCACCATTCCAAATAATGCCTCCCCACCCACTCCCCAGGCCTGACTGCTACAAAATTTGTGAAACAGATGCCAAAAACTGGCATCTCATCTCATTCAAAGCATTCGGGGGGCAGGGGGAGGAAAGAAGTTCCGTTTATAGGAATTTTGTTTGTGGTGGTGGTGGTGGTAAAGGTTTCTGGCTTTGGGGTGTGAATATTTTTGGGGTTTTTTTTGTTTTATTTTTTTAATTCCTTGGGTGAACTTGAGCTATATTGTGTGTGTGTTGGGGAGGAGGGCAGGGGGACAGGAGGGGCACACAAGTCACACAGCAAAGCATAGCAGTGATTGCACTATGCACTGGATTGGGATTTTTCATTTCATTTTCATTCATCATTTACAAGTTTCTACTGTGATTCCAAGTCAGCATGTCGTCTTAAGTTAACACATAGTTAATAGGAAGGAAAAAATACACTCTGTGGTGTTCAGGCATGTTATTCGCTGCCCACTGATTGCATTTAAAACTTGAGTCAATCAGAAGAAAAAAATATTTTGATTTGGTGTTAGAAACTGTCTAAGGTATTTTCTGGGGACCTTGCCCACTGATCTCATTTTTAGTGACCACATCAATATAGAAAACTCACTTGTCTTGCAGTTGACAAAAGAAAAAGAAAAGAAAAAGCTTATGTTTTCTTTACAGTACTTGCCACATCCAATCTGCCATACAGCACTGACAATTTACCACAATGTAGATAAGAAAGCAAGAGAAATATTTTGGCTGGCAGTTTGAAAGTTTTCTATCGTATGGGCACATTGATCACAGATTTCACACTCCTTGTGCTTTATTGATGTAGCAAAGTCAAATACTGCAGGCCTGTATTAACACAAAGTAACTTAGAAAATAATTTAGAAAGTATATGTGTGTGTGTGTATATATATACACACACACACACACACATATATAAAAATAAAATGTATTGATTAAAGCTTTCACGGCATCCAGGTGAGCTAAGCACTCCGACAGAGCTGATATTTGCTTTATAGTGTTAGTAGAAAAGTTACATACCTTTAAATTGGCACAAAATACATTTTAGAAAAATTGTCTTTTGTTGTTGGCTTCTAAACATGTAGGGCCATATTTTAGGAAAGTGCAATGGAAAATTAATTGCACATTAACCTGTTGTATAAGCAAAATATGCAAATTAGTTAGTTGCACACACAACTGGCTACCTACTGAATCTATGGAATTATCCAAATTTTTGATGCAATTATTAAAAGTGTGTAGGTTTGTGGACACCATATGTGTCTGTGCTATTTTTTCATTGTGCTCATGTTTGAAAATTTGACCAATAATTGCAACTCTCCAGTGAATGCATAGGACTTCAATGTTAATAGTAGATGTATGGCTAAATCATTGCTTCACATTAAAATATATATAATAGTACATTGTGCGTGTAGTCAAGCACTTGCTTTGTATGTCAGAGCACAAGTTATAATTTCCAGGGGCATATGTCTTATCATATGTTATCAGCATTTTCTTTTAGTTCTTCATCAGGCCTTTTATTAATACATATTTACAGTTTTAGAACTCCAATGCCATGAAGGTTTTAGAAATTAGATCTGATGTCTAAATTTTGCTTTACAAAGTATCAGTGTCCACCATGGGAATTTTTCTAAGTGACTTAGATAATATCTAGGCTTTACCTACAAATTTGCAACACAGGACAGGGTCACTGTGATTTGTGAATCTTTTCGGCCAACCTTCTACTGAGATTCAGACTAGTCTGGGTCAGTGTACGGGTTTGGGTGGAAACCTGGCCAAACTCTATGGCTGGGCATGGTACACGAGGAACAAGCTGAATTCTCCCTATGGATAGATAGTACAGCCTTCCTATTCCATCGGTAAACTAGAGAAGCTTGTGGGGGAGGGGTATTAGCTATGTAAAGTACTCCTGGGACCACTGCTTATTACGTTGTATAGAAAATAAATTGGGCCATGGTTATTTATAGATTGCCAGTTTCCATAGTATATGAGTTACAACATTTTAGGATTGCAAAAGGAATCTACAAAAATCTCTCTCTCACACTCATGATTAGCAGCAGTTATTTCCAATTCTAATATATGGATTAAATCCTACCCTGACTTATACATTATGGAGTCATTCTGAGCCAGATTGTATACTCAGTTCATAGATTCATAGATTCTAGGACTGGAAGGGACCTCGAGAGGTCATCGAGTCCAGTCCCCTGCCCGCATGGCAGGACCAAATACTGTCTAGACCATCCCTGATAGACATTTATCTAACCTACTCTTAAATATCTCCAGAGATGGAGATTCCACAACCTCCCTAGGCAATTTATTCCAGTGTTTAACCACCCTGACAGTTAGGAACTTTTTCCTAATGTCCAACCTAGATCTCCCTTGCTGCACTTTAAGCCCATTGCTTCTTGTTCTATCCTTAGAGGCTAAGGTGAACAAGTTTTCTCCCTCCTCCTTATGGCACCCTTTTAGATACCTGAAAACTGCTATCATGTCCCCTCTCAGTCTTCTCTTTTCCAAACTAAACAAACCCAATTCTTTCAGCCTTCCTTCATAGGTCATGTTCTCAAGACCTTTAATCATTCTTGTTGCTCTTCTCTGGACCCTTTCCAATTTCTCCACATCTTTCTTGAAATGCGGTGCCCAGAACTGGACACAATACTCCAACTGAGGCCTAACCAGAGCAGAGTAGAGTGGAAGAATGACTTCTCGTGTCTTGCTCACAACACACCTGTTAATACATCCCAGAAAGAAAAAGAATGTTTGCTTTTTTTGCAACAGAATCACACTGTTGACTCATATTTAGCTTATGGTCCACTATAACCCCTAGATCCCTTTCTGCCGTACTCCTTTCTAGACAGTCTCTTCCCATTCTGTATGTGTGAAACTGATTTTTTCTTCCTAAGTGGAGCACTTTGCATTTGTCTTTGTTAAACTTCATCCTGTTTAACTCAGACCATTTCTCCAATTTGTCCAGATCATTTTGAATTATGACCGTGTCCTCAAAAGCAGTTGCAATCCCTTCCAGTTTGGTATCATCCGCAAACTTAATAAGCGTACTTTCTATGCCAATATCTAAGTTGTTAGTGAAGATATTGAACAGAGCCGGTCCCAAAACAGACCCCTGCGGAATCCCACTCGTTATGCCTTTCCAGCAGGATTGGGAACCATTAATAACAACTCTCTGAGTATGGTTATCCAGCCAGTTATGCACCCACCTTATAGTAGCCCCATCTAAATTGTATTTGCCTAGTTTATCGATAAGAATATAATGAGAGACCGTATCAAATGCCTTACAAAAGTCTAGGTATACCACATCCACAGCTTCTCCCTTATCCACAAGACTCATTATCCTATCAAAGAAAGCTATCAGATTGGTTTGACATGATTTGTTCTTTACAAATCCATGCTGGCTGTTCCCTATCACCTTACCACCTTCCAAGTGTTTGCAGATGATTTCCTTAATTACTTGCTCCATTATCTTCCCTGGCACAGAAGTTAAACTAACTGGTCTGTAGTTTCCTGGGTTGTTTTTATTTCCCTTTTTATAGATGGGCACTATATTTGCCCTTTTCCAGGCTTCTGGAATCTCTCCCGTCTCCCATGATTTTCCAAAGATAATAGCTAGAGGCTCAGATACCTCCTCTATTAGCTCCTTGAGTATTCTAGGATGCATTTCATCAGGCCCTGGTGACTTGCAGGCATCTAACTTTTCTAAGTGATTTTTAACTTGTTCTTTTTTATTTTATCTGCTAAACCTACCCCCTTCCCATTAGCATTCACTATGTTAGGCATTCCTTCAGACTTCTCGGTGAAGACCGAAAAAAAGAAGTCATTAAGCATCTCTGCCATTTCCAAGTTTCCTGTTACTGTTTCTCCCTCTTCACTAAGCAGTGGGCCTACCCTGTCTTTGGTCTTCCTCTTGCTTCTAATGTATTGATAAAAAGTCTTCTTGTTTCCCTTTATTCCTGTAGCTAGTTTGAGCTCATTTTGTGCCTTTGCCTTTCTAATCTTGCCCCTGCATTCCTGTGTTGTTTTCCTATATTCATCCTTTGTGATCTGTCCTAGTTTCCATTTTTTATGAGTCCTTTTTATTTTTTAGATCATGCAAGATCTCGTGGTTAAGCCAAGGTGGTCTTTTGCCACATTTTCTATCTTTCCTAACCAGCGGAATAGCTTGCTTTTGGGCCCTTAATAGTGTCCCTTTGAAAAACTGCCAACTCTCCTCAGTTGTTTTTCCCCTCAGTCTTGATTCCCATGGGACCTTACCTATCAGCTCTTTGAGCTTACCAAAATCTGCCTTCCTGAAATCCACTGTCTCTATTTTGCTGTTCTCCCTTCTACCCTTTCTTAGAATTGCAAACTCTATGATTTCATGATCACTTTCACCCAGGCTGCCTTCTACTTTCAAATTCTCAATGAGTTCCTCCCTATTTGTTAAAATCAAGTCTAGAACAGCTTCCCCCCAGTAGCTTTTTCAACTTTCTGAAATAAAAAGTTGTCTGCAATGCAGTCCAAGAATTTGTTGGATAGTCTGTGCCCCGCTGTGTTATTTTCCCAACATATATCCGGATAGTTGAATCCCCCATCACCACCAAATCTTGGGCTTTGGATGATTTTGTTAGTTGTTTAAAAATAGCCTCATCCACCTCTTCCACCTGGTTAGGTGGCCTGTAGTAGACTCCTAGCATGACATCTCCCTTGTTTTTTACCCCTTTTAGCCTAACCCAGAGACTCTCAATACTTCCATCTCCTATGTCCATCTCTACCTCAGTCCAAGTGTGTACATTTTTAATATATAAGGCAACACCTCCTCCCTTTTTCCCCGTCTATCTTTCCTGAGCAAGCTGTACCCATCCACACCAACATTCCAATCATGTGTATTATCCCATGAAGTTTCAGTGATGCCACCAATGTCATAGTTGTATTTATTTATTAGCACTTCCAGTTCTTCCTGCTTATTACCCATACTTCTCGCATTTGTATATAGGCATCTAAGATACTGGTTTGATCTTTCCTCCCAGTTTTGTCCTGACCCTCCTTTCTCTCTGCCAATATAGCCCACACTCCCTCTCGTTTCTGACCCATCTCCCAGGTCTCCATGTTCCCCACTTACCTGTGGGCTTTGCTCACCTGTCCCCATCGAACCTAGTTTAAAGCCCTCCTCACTAGGTTAGCCAGTCTGTGTCCAAATAGGGTCTTTCCCCTCCTCTAAAGGTGAACGCCATCTCTGCCTAGCAGTCCTTCCTCGAATAGCATCCTGTGGTCTAGGAAGCCAAAGCCCTCCTGGCGACACCATCTTCGCAGCCAGGCATTCACCTCCATGATGCATCTGTCTCTGCCCAGGCCCCTACCTTTGACAGGAAGAATTGAAGAGAATACCACCTGCGCTCCAAACTCCTTCACCCGTACTCCCAGAGCCCTGTAGTCACTCTTGATCCGCTCAGTGTCACACCGCACAGTATCATTTGTGCCCACATGGATGAGTAGCATGGGGTAGTAGTCAGAGGGCTGGATAATCCTCGACAATGCCTCCGTAACATTTCGGATACGGGCTCCCGGCAGGCAGCATACCTCCCGAGATGAAATGTCAGGGTGACAGATGGGTGCCTCCGTCCCCCTCAGCAGAGAGTCTCTGACCACCACTACCCTACGTTTCCTATTCGCAGTGGTGGCAGCAGACCTCCCAGCCTTAGGGGTACGAGGCTTCTCCTCCTTTACTGTAGGGGGTGATTCCTTCTTTCCTGTATCAAGAAGAGCATAATGGTTACCTATTACCATGGTGGGAGGGTTTGGAGCAGGGGTGGAGCACTGCCTGCTGCCAGAAGTAACCAGCTGCCAGTGTCCACCCTGAGCCATCTCCTCCTCCACCAGTGGTGTATCAGCAGTCCTGTGTACTGGGACATCTACCTCAGCTGTCTCCACATGGACACTGTCGAGGAATTGCTCGTGGATTCGGATGCTCCTCAACCTAGCCACCTCCTCCTGTAGCTCTCCCACCTGCTGCCTGAGAGATTCCACCAGCAGGCACCTTTCACATTGGATGGTCCCCCCAGCTTGGATATCAATAAGTGGAAATTGCAAGTTACAGTCTTTGCAAAACCACACCAGGATCTGGGTAGAAGCATCCATGCTCAGGTGCTCTGTCTGGCTACAGGTGCAGGTGGAGGAGACAGAAGCAGTGCTGGCACAGGTGTTGCGGGTCTTCCTAACCATCGTAAGCCTCCCTCTGTCAAACTTCTGTCTGCAGCCCCCTGTCCGCTGAAAGGGTTGTTTAAGCAAGAAGTTTTGAATGTAGTTGGTTTATAGGTTTTAAGGGGAATAAAGGGAAAACAGATAGAACCGGCAAGGGACCCTCGCCCCCTTCCCATTCCCCTTCCAAACTCCCTTGCGAGTTACACTGGAGGAATGTCACTGAGACTAACGGAGTTATTTTGGATTTATTCTGGTCCATCTGAGGGTAATATCTGACCTAGTGACTTCATTGAGATTGCACAAGCTGTGAGTCAGGACAGGGTTTGCTCCTACAAGTGCAATTGATTCAGAGATCTGAATATGCAGATGGATATTTGATTACCATCATACTGGATCAGCAAAGTGCTAGAAATCAGTTCTTGTTCCACTGTAAATGAATAATCTTTCTGGTCATGTCCATTATAAGGGAAGAATGCTGTATTGACTTCAGTAGATTTGCTTGATTTCTGCCTACCGTATATTTTTCTAACTGAATTTTTATTGAATTTGTTTTTATTGTGTTTTATCCACCCTGCTCACACACTATCCTATAAAAGAAAACATTTAAAAATCAACCTTGGCCCACAGGTAGTGTCAGCACATGCTGTGAAAGCACAAATACTGATGGCCAACTGGCTATTTGAGATGCACAACAATGCAGGTTAGAGCAGGATGGCTGCTGGTGACCCAGTCCGGATTAATTACATTAGAGCACTGGATACTCTCTTACACTGGATACCTGTAACCATAATGCTTTGGGCTGTGATCGTGTCAGATTTCAAAAGGTGAATAGTGTCTAGGTTGGTCAATACTTGGTTGAGAGGAAAGAAAAGGAGATGCTACAGGAAGAGATGTTAGGGATTCAGTACGTTGCACTCTGGATTGTTAATGAATTGATGCTACAGCATGGTGTTGGGGGTCAATTTGCTGCTCTCTGATATGCTAAAAGCTTAGTCTCTGACCAGTTTTCACTGCAAATCTCATCGCAATTATAGATTGCGTTAGTCATAGTGTCTTGGCTAATTTTCCCCCATTGTTTTTTCCCTTCATCTCTTAAAATTATGGGACGAGGAGAAGCTGATGTAGAATGGTGGATGAAGTAATCTGTTTTGAAGTCCTAATCTTGGGAGTGCACTGTGGTGAGTTTTACAAACCCCTCACTAAGACTGAGGCTGGGGAAAGGCAGTGGCAGGATTGGGCCAGGAAAGCTCCACCCCTCAGGCACTGCTGAGCATGCTCTTGGGGAAAGGAGCAGTATAAAAAGAGTTCCAGCAGTCCAAGCCGGGGAGCAGAGAGAAGCCATTTCCAGGGGGAGCACTGCCCTGAGGCAGGAGGAGAAGGGGTGCTTACTGAGGAGGTCTGGCTGTGAGTCTCCTCCCGCCCTTGGAGACATCACCCCAGGGTAGAGAGAACCACATGTTGGGCACCAGAGGGTCACCTGCATCAGCGCCGAGACTCTGGGGGTTTGGCACAAAGGACTACAATCAAGCAGCAGCCATGCCCCCAAACTGAGACATTGGGTGGGGCAGGAAATGGCCCAATAGAAGGTGAACAGGAGGTGGGCCAAGCATAGGCCAGCCTGCTCTGTCACAATTTCAGTGAACTGGGCCAGGACCCAGTGGAGTGAGAGGCCCCAGTTCCCCCTACCCACCCCAGATTCCCCGATGCCTAGCTCTGGGACGGGCAGGACTAGGGAGCTACTAACATGAAAGCTGACCTAGCTGAACCTTGTTCAGAAGGTCCCTGATATGTTGAACTGAAAGAGACTAGCACAGCAGACCCTGATCACTTGGCCTGGTAACATGACCCTCTACATGCACTGTGGAGTGCTTGGTTATTGCCCTTCAGCTCGAGAGTGCAAGCTTATATGCGCACAAGCATAATGACTGGGTCATAAGTGTGACCCTCAACATGCAAGTGAGGCTTTTAGCTATATGCTTCCTTCTTTGCATTCCTGCTACTAGGTGGGACTAACTTGGCAGCCAAGCAAGAGGGTTCTTGTTGATGCAAGATCAGGTTCTGCTCTGCTCACTGACCTGCTCTGTCACATTTTACTTTCACTTACACACAGAACATGCCCTATTTCCACAGTACAAGATCAAGTCCATGGAGAATATTGTAAAACCTTTGGGATCCGTTTTTTTTCTAGAGGAATACTCTTCTGAGCCATGCTGGGGTGATGTTATTGCCTATAAAATCATAGAACAATAGGCTTAGAAAGGTAATCTAGTCTAACCCTCTACCAGGATTAAGTATTTGTTGTGTCTAAACCATCCAAGACAGATGGCTATCCAGAGCTTTTTTTGAAAACCTCAAGTGAAGGAGCTTCCACAACCTCCCTAAGCAGTCTGTTCCATTGTCCTACTGTTCTTACAGTTAGGAAGTTTTTCCTGAGATTTAATCTAAAACTGCTTTGCTGTAGTTTGAACCCATTGCCTCCTGTCCTGCCCTCTGTGGCAGGAGAGAACAACTTTTCTCTCTTTTTTTTTTATGGCAGCCTTTCAAATATCTGAAGACTGCTATCATGTTCCCACTTAATCTCTTTTCCAAACTAAATGTATCCAGTTCCTTCAGCCTTTGTTCATATGGCTTGCATTCCATCCCTTTGATCATCTCTGTCACTTGCCTCTGGATCCTTTCCAGTTTCTCTACATCCTTTCTATACATTGGTGACCAAAATTGGACACAGTACTCCAGCTGAGGCTAACCAGTGCTAAATAGAGCATTACTATCACCTTCCATGACGTGCATGCTATGCGTCTGTTAATGCAACCCAAAAAGCATTTGCCTTTTTTTTTTTTTTTGCAACAGCATCACATTGCTGGCTAATATTGAGGTTGTGATCCACCACAACTCTCAGATTCTTCTCAGCAGTACTGCTGCCAAGCCAGTTATCCCCCATTCTGTATTTGTGCATTTGTTTTTTCTTCCCTAAGCATAGCATCTTATATTTGTCTTTGAATTTCATTTTGTTGTCTATAACCCAGTTCTCCAATTTATCAAGATCCCTTTGAGTTTTAGCTCTATCCTCCAAAATGTCTGCAATCCTCCCTAGCTTTGTGCCATCTGCAAATTTGATCAGTAGTCTCTATACCTACATCCAGGTCATTAATAAAGATGTTAAACAATACCAGACCCAGAACAGATCCCTGTGGAACCTCACTTGAGACCTCCTTCCAATCTGACATTATTCCATTAAGTTACTCTTTTTTTTGTGGTTGTTTAACCAGTTATGTATCCTATTAATGGTAGTTCTGCCAAGCTTGCATTTCTCCAGTACTTATCAGCATATCCTGTGAGAGTGTATCAGAAGCCTTGCTGAAGTCCAGGTATATTATGTCTACTGCATTCCTCCATCCACCAAACCAGTTACCTTGTCAAAGAATAAAATCAAGCTGATTTGGCATGATTTGCTCATAGTAAATCCATGCTATCTGTTAGCGATTACCCCTTCATCCTTCAGATATTCGGAAATTGAATGTTTTATACATTGCTCTAGTAGCTTTCCAGGTATCAAGATCAGGCTGACTGGTCTATAGTTCCCCAGTTTCTCCTTTTTCAAGATGGGTACTATGTTAGCCTTTCTCGAGTCTTCTGGGACCTCTCCTGTCATTCATGAGTTTGCAAATATTATTGTCAGTAGCTCTGAGATTTCATCAGCTAATTCCTTCCGTATTGTGGGGTGAATAGTATCAGGCCCTGCTGACTTGAATTAATTCAAATTAGTCAGAAGATTTGTGATGTGTTCTTTACTTTTTCTGATCTGCATCCCTTCCCCTTTATTGTCTATGATAACTTCACTAGTTGTCCCGTCACATGTTATTTTTTGGGTGAAGACTGAAGCAAAGTAGGCCTTGAGCGGCTCTGCCTTCTTATCATCTTCCATTACCAGCTCACCTTCTCCACCGAGCGGCGGACCCACACCATCCTTGATCTTTCTTTTTTGTCTGACATATTTGTAGAACCCCTAATATAATGGAATTATTTAAAAGGAAAGCCATTTTTATATAAATACTTTCCCCTTCTTTTCACTTCTCTCTGTGTGTGTGTTGGTGAGTTATTAGTTTGCTTTCTCAATGGCCCCCAATTCAGCAGCATTTTTTTAAAAGCAATATAAAATTACTACCTAGCTGAGAACCTATGTGCTGAGTATTCCAAAGTTTGATAAAGTAATAATCTTATCAAAGCCTTTAACCGGAACACATGTAATGAAAATGGTGAATTGTAGCACTAGCAGGGTACAACTAGTAGAGAACAAGAAAAGCTACATTTTGAGTTTAAAACCTTTTATCCTGCAGTTTCAGTTAAATTCCTTTGGGTAGTGCTCTGCCTCTCTAACTAGTTGGGTTTTTCCACTTACTGCTTGTCATGCTTGAGCAAGCATGAGCCAGCTGATGAAATTGCAGAATTTTGTGCACCAGCATAGGTTTATGGTATTTCCTCTAAATGGTATTTCTCTCATGTACAAGTTCATTCTCTAATGCCCTCTCTTTAGTTGTTAATCTGTCCTAATGCTGATTGCATAATCAATTATATTTCTTTTATACTGTCTTATTACTGGAATGCTCCTCTCAGGACAGTAACTGTAAAAAATCTACCATACTTTGCACAGCACTGTAATTAAAGTGTGAGTAAGATTCTTTTCTTTCTCATGCCAGTTTCACCCCACCTCCCAGCTGGTTACGCATATTATATTATAAGAGCTATGACATTCTTGGCTAGGAAAGCGAACAGAAATCTCAGAACAATTATTGTAGAATCATAGAAGTTAGAGAATGGGAATAGATTTATTAGGTAGGTCATCCAGTTAGTCTTTGTGCCAACACAAGACAGTTCTCTGTACATTTTAGAGCACTTTGCTAAGTCTAATTTCAGAAGTCCCAAGAGATGGGCATTCCACCACTTCCTTTTTGGCGATTATACTACAGGCGAATACATCTCACAATCCAGAAGTTTTTCCTGATGCTTAGTGTAAATTATTTCACAGATATATCATCTTTCATTGTGAGGAAGCTGCCTAAATTTTGCATCTCAGTTTCATCCCATTATTCCTCATTATATCCCTTGTAGCAGCTTAATAATTCATCTGCCTCCTCAGTGTTTATACCCTTCAGATGTTTATAGATGGTTAGCATGTCTTAGTCATAGCTTTGCTGAGCTGTACCTATTTAGACTTCTGAATCTTCATAAGTGAATCCTTCTAAGAGTCAGGCATTTTTTATGCGGCACCATGTTTTCCCCTCTTCTCTGAATTGCCACCAGATTGCACCTCAGCACCAGAAAGATACTGACGGAGAACTGAATGTAGTATTCCAGGTGCAGCCTTGCCAGACACAGATGTCCCATCCCCCTGATCTGTAATATGATGCCTCTGCATATGTACCCCAAAACTCCATTGCACCTCTTAATGGTGAACATCACTGCAATTTCACATCTAATGTGTTGTTCTCCATCACCCCTAGGTCTCTTCCTGCATCACTGCTTTCCAGGAGTCTCTCTATTGAATACTTGATGTATTAGTTGTACTTTCCTAAGGTGGCTCTCCTAATTTCTGCCCATATTTCCAACCTCTCTAGATCCCGTTGTCTTCTCTTTCTTCACTGACTTCCCAGTTTACTGTATCTGTGAATTTCATAAACACACCATTTACCCACTCCTCCAAAGCATTGATAAACCTGAGACTGAACCTAAGGCTGATTTCACTGTTACTTTTAGACATTTCCCCCTTATACAATGTGATCATCATTCTCCTTTGTTTACGATTCTTCAGCCAGTTTACAATCCATGAGGCAGAGTGCTTGTATCCAAGTCTATTTGAATTAAGTTTGTGAATAAGATTGACTCACTATATGAAATCCTGTAATAAAACCTAATTCTAGTAAATCTATTGCCGTATGTATTCCACTGTTTTGCATGGTGGTAGGCTCTACCAATAGCAACATTTTCTGAAAGCTTCTCTACATTGATTCTGCAAGCACAACTAGGACCACCTCCCACTAATGAACATCCTTTTAAAATTGCTACCAATGAGAGAAGTGTATCATTGCCATTAAAGAGGCGAGAAAACCTAGAGACATTTGAATTCAGATTTTGCTGTGGGCTGCAAAGTTTTTAGTGAACTCAAATGTAACCTTCTGCCTGCACTATAAGTCTGGGGCAGCTGGACTCTGATCCTGCACCATTAAAGTCAATGGGAGCTTTGCAATTGACTTCAGCGAGTATAGAAACAAGGTACTAGACTCTTCTAGATCACGACCATGGAAGCAGCTGCCCTGATGTATCATGATGCAACACCCATTAGCAGTTTATCACCACAACAAATCCATCAAATGTTTGTCAAACCAAACCTGCTCTGTTCGTGTTTGTTTGGATTTCTGCTCGAACTGTTTGCCCAGACAAGACCTAAATATTCCTATCACTAGTGCACATTATTACACTGTAATATAGTACCAAATTTGAACTAGTTTCTGAAGACTGGCTATAGCTTATCTACACTATTTCACTATACAGTACTGTTTTATCCTACGATCACATTTTAGTATTTCAGCACATCAGTATTGCATTTATTATCTCTCAGTGTTTCACTACAGCATTTTCCTATTCAAAATTTCACACTATAAAGTATATCATCTACAGCAAGGCCCATTTAGATCTATAATTCAATATATTAAAATATTTCAGTCCATTATTTCATTAAACTACAGTATTTCATCTTCAGTATTTCACTAAGGTATTTAATTCAGTATCTCGTATCTACAATATTTTGCTCCATTATTTCATCTACTCTACAAAAGTTTACAAAAAGTGGAGTTGGTTTAACAGTAATTCACATTTAAGAGCTACAATTGTATGCAATTTGTGACCACCTAAGGTCCAAATTCTCCCACTTTCTCATGTTGAGAGTACTTTATTTGGCAAGGGGTCCCATTGAAGCCAGTGGGATTGCTTGCATACTAAGATGCTACTTTGTGTGAGGAAGGCTACAGAATAGAATTCACAGTGGCTGTTGCATTTAAGAGCCAACAGATACTTTAAATCTGAGGACTTTAAATCTGAGTGATAGTTAATTGAAGTTGAGAACAAAAGAAAGAACAAAACTAAAATGTCTCCATGACAGAGCTGGACTCTGCTGCCTTGCACCTTGAGTGATCTTCTACATTGGCAGAAAATGAGTGTAAAAACACAATTAAGCCAGAAAGGTAGCACTTTACATCCATTCTGCAAAGGTGTAAGATTACTAGAGACAGTGTAACGCCCTGGAGAATTAGGCCAGCGTGCATCCGTTAATAGTCTGTACTGAGCTCAAACAATAAAATGGCAGTAGAACTTTACAAGCAGGGAGAGTGAAATGTAAACGTGCAGTACACAGGAAACAAAAGTCACCACAGTTTCACAGCTACAAACACCACAATAAAATAACTGTGCTTATAAGGAAATTATATTTAATTTCAAACACAGTTTAAATTCTAAGCTACACAAAATTTTATACACAGTACAGCATTTACAAATAAAAATAGATGCTTGTTTTTGGTGTAGGAAAATGATTTTGATCGTTTCATTTGTTGTTGTATTTTGATTTTTACTTATTGAATTCAGACACAGAATTTAATAAAATGGGACTATGCAGGAATTTGATATAGTTCTACTCCTTTCTTAGAACAACCATGTTAGTGCCTGTGGTTCAAGAAAATGGATGATGACACCCACTATTGATCTTGAGGCATGGTGAGGACAGTATTATAATAATCCATACCAGTTAGCTTGACCTTTTACTGATTTGACCTTTACCTTTTCTGGGAAAGAAAAACAAAGGTACTTATATAAAGTTGTGGTGCATTGGTTGTCAAATCTCTTGCATGGCTTGGATTATTGTTATTATATTAAAACGTGCTCCCTGCCAAACCATTAGTTTCATTAGTGATCTGTGAAATAGAGGCAGGCCATGACAGACCTCAGTCAGGATGTGCTCAGCAATACATTTTAAACACATTGCTATCTTTCTGTTTTTTAAAAAAATAGCCTAATATACACCCTCTTATTTCAGCATGTTACAGCTACAGAAGTTCTCCAGGTCCAGGCTTCTGGGGTCCTTCAGTCTTCAGTGGAGGGAGTGCTGATAATACCGACCATATGGGCCAAAGGGGATCTGAAGAGGTGGATGGGCTGCAGCAAGGGAAGGGAACTGAGAAGAGAAGTCAGTAAGCATTCCAACCCAAAGATGAGCTATCCTGATCTACATCAGCTGAGACTCTGGCCCTCTTTTCAAATCTGCTTGCCCCTACTCCCTGTGAAGGGTCCAATCTTGCAGTATTGATTTTTTTCTAAGCTATTTTCTGGTAAGAAAGCAAAGTTTCAAGAATTTTGGTTCAGCACTAACAAAGTTATGACATGTTAAAGTTAGCAAACCAGTGGGTCATACAGTGGTGGCTCCACCAGCTGTGTCACCATCCCCAAGCCTCCCTGGTCTTAGCCTCCTACACCCCACTACTCTACAACAGCAATGCCAGGAGCCGTGCAGGACCTCTCCATTCTCTAAATGGGTAAGGGGTGACTTGATTACAGTCTGTAAGTGCCTGCATGGGGAACAAATATTTATTACTAGACCCTTCAGCCTATCAGAGAAAGACATGACATGATCCAGTGGGTAGAAGTTGAAGTTAAAGAAATTCAGACTGAAAATAAAGGTGTACATTTTTAACAGCCAGGGTAATTAACCATTGGAACAATTTGCCAATGGTCATGGTGGATTCTCCATCGCTGACAATTTTAAAATCAAGATTGGATGGTTTTCTAAAAGATCTGCCCTAGGAATTATTTTGGGGAAGTTCTATGGCCTGTTTTTACAGGAGGTCGGGCTATATCACCACAATGGTCCCATCTGGCCTTGGAATCTATGAATCCTGATCTCCTTTCCATCTGAACCCTCCTGCGGTGCAAGTGGAAGGCGGTGAGGGAGGAGAAGTAAGAGTGTATGAGTTTGTGTATGTCCACACAGTTGATTGTGCCAGTGTCCACTGTCCCTCCCTCCTGCCCCAGGTATGAGTTCTTGAGCTCTGCTGGGAATGTCCGTGAGCAAATCTGTAATGAATATACCTCCAAGACTAAATAAAGGAATTGTGACATTCCTAGGTAAACTATTTTTGAAATCCTGAAGTGACATGTCCAATAAGCATGGGAAGAATTTTCAAAAAGTGGTTAAAGCCTCAGGGTGTGTCAGTTCCATGTTTCAAAAACAACCTGTCTTACTCATCTGAAAATGTGCTAGACCCCTCTTCTGCTAAACACAACACCACTTGAAACATTTTCAAGCACAAAGGAACATTTCAGGGATTCAAAATGGGTGGCCCACACTGGACTGATTATGAGTAGTAGCAATAATAATATGCAATGTGTGTGTGTGATGTGTGCATTATAAGTGGGGCTGGTAGCACTGCAATCATATTAAGGTTACCTGACATTTCCCATTATGAGACCCTTCTTTTCTGCTGCTTATAACGTTGCTAAACTTTAAGTGGGTTGAAATTTTTCATGTCAGGCTTCTGCTTCAGGTTGAATTTGTTTGGAAATGTTCAGCCAAAACTGTTCAGCTGTTTCCAAGGATGAGGCTAGTGAAAAATAATTTGCATTGCCCAAGTTAAATTCTGACAATCTCTTTGTTTAAAATCTCCAGCACACCTATATTTTGGAACAGGGACTTGAAATTTAGAAGGGGGTGTGGCCTTTGTGGAGATGTGACTTTTGCTAGTCCAGTGAAAATCTGCCCAAATTATAAACCTTATAAAAACAGTTTTGCACATGCTCAGTATAGACTTCAACTTTTGCATCTAAAAACCCCAAAGATTCTGTCTACACTGAGCATGCTCCACCCTAGGGCTGAGCAGGACTTTCCCTGCAGTTGCAGCTCTGGGTTACTGCAGGCCATGCTGGGGTCAGAACTGGGAACTGGAAATGAGAGCAGGGAGTCCATTGGAGCTCTGTGCCGCCAATGTTTTAGCAGTAATGTTTATTATTTGTATAATCATAGCACCTAGGAGCCCTAGTATGGACCAGGACCCTTTTGTGCCAGGTGCTGTACAAAAACAAAAAAATAAACTATCCCTGCCCCAGGGAGATTACAGTCTAAATCTAAAACAAGAGACAGATTATAGAATACTGGCAGGAGAGTACCTGTTGCCACATTTTTGAAGATGTCACAGCAAAGGAGAGTTTTGAGGGATTTGAAGGAGGATAAAGGCCTAGTTTTGTTTATAGAGGAGGATAAAGAGTTAGGGATGTTTACGGAGAACCGCTCCCAAGTGTGTGGGGCAGGATGGGTAAAAGCAAGAAGGTGTTGGTTTGTAAACTTAAAAAGCAGACAGTAGAGGCTGGTATCATGGGCCAATCAGAGGTAAACATGGACAGCTGGGTACTGAATAGAGCCCTCTTCCGGCTGGACCTAAGTTTGTACCTGCTGAGCCCACTTCCACCTGGAGCCCAGGGAAGGTAGTTTCCAGCCACAGCAGGAACTGTCTCTTTTTTGTGTTTGTACAGCACCTGGCACAACAGGGTCCTGGTCTATGTCTGGGAAATCCAGGGAAGGTAGTTTCCAGCCAGATTAATTGCTGTGGGGCTTGTTTCATGCCTTTTTAACAAAAATGGGATCAGAGCTTCACAGTCTCTCCCCTCAAAGTCTGTACAGGGGAAATCCCTTTCCCCAAGTCTGTCCCTCACCCCACAAGTTCATCCACCCAAAAGGTCCTGGCTGTTACTTCAAGTCTTTTGTGAAAACAGGATTTCCCCCCATGGCCTTTCTGTCTCTTGCTCCAGCCTTTGGCAGGCATTGTAGTCTCTTTCCTGCTCCTCCTTTTATGAGGATCAGCCAATTAAATTTGCCGGTCTTTCCCCAGGTGCAGTGAGTGGGGCTAATTACCCAGCCAGCCAGCTGCAGCCCTCCAACCCCAGAGGAATGGTATCCACTTATACCTTCACAGGCAGTCTTTAATTGCATGATCACATGCTATTTTTTCCAGAGACTTTTCTGTCATAGTGCACAGGATGCTCCCAATTTGCATGCTCTGCGGATGGAGTCGGGCAGTGCTGTGAAGGAGACTGTTGTCTATTCCTGCTTCATTTGTTACAGGAGCTGAAAGGTGTGTGATGAATGAGGCAGAGGAGTGTAGGAAGGAAAAGGATGGTCTCACAGATAAGGCAGCTAAACGTTGGTTTTGGGAACTGGCTTCTGTCCCTGTTTCTGTCAAAGAGTTCCTGTGTGATGCTAGGCAGGTCACTCAAACCAGACTTTTATTAGATGGTCAGTAGTTGTGTGTTCCTTATTTTCTGGTTCTCTGACTTGAGACTGGGAGTTCTGATGTGCAGAAGTGCTGAGCAATCACAGCTGCAACTGAAGTCAATGGGAGCTGTGCTTTGAATCTATAAAATGTTATAATACTAGCGTGCTCTGAAAAATCAGGTCCTAGGTGTCTCAGACTGGGCACTCAAAATTAGTGGATAATTTTGAACTTAATTGCTCTGTGACTCAGTTCCCTCACTGTAAAATGGGGATAATAGTCCTCCATTCCATAGGGGTATTGCGAAAACCAATCCACTCTTGTTTGTGAAGCTCTCAGTTACTACAGTAAGGAGCACCATAGAGAAACCCACAAGGAAACATAATTCTGTCTCCAGAGCAGACTTTGAACTGTGTGCAGTAAATCAGGTCTAGGGCCACTCACTGAATGATAAGGATAAACAAAATGATGAGTAGCTCCTCATTCAGTGAGCGCTGGCCATTCTGTGCACTAAATGAGTCAGGGTTCTGTTGAAAAACAGTATAGCATAATGCATATATGCTATGGCAGCAAATGAAAGGTGCATAGGCCACCTTAATTCTGGCATTTCCTAACCTCTGAATACTTGACTTTGCAACCTTAATAATGGTCTTTCAATGTAGGGTTTTTTGTTTATATACCTCCTGGCTAATAGCCATTAAGGGACTTAACCTCCATGAATTTATCTAGTTCTCTTTTAAACCCTGTTATAGTCCTAGCCTTCACAGCCTCCTCAAGGAGTTCCACAGGTTGACTGTGCGCTGTGTGAAGAAGAACTTCCTTTTATCTGTTTTAAACCTGCTGCCCGTTAATTTCATTTGGTGGCCCCTAGTTCTTATATTATGGGAACAAGTAAATAACTTTTCCTTATTCACTTTCTCCACACCACTCATGATTTTATATACCTCTATCATATCCCCCCTTAGTCTCCTCTTTTCCAAGTTGAAAAGTCCTAGCCTCTTTAATCTCTCCTCATATGGGACCTGTTCCAAACTCCTAATCATTTTAGTTTCCCTTCTCTGAAGCTTTTCTAATGCCAGTCTATCTTTTTTGAGATGAGGAGGCCACATCTGTACACAGTATTCAAGATGTGGGCGTACCATGGATTTATACAAGGGCAATAAGACATTTCCGTCTTATTCTCTATCCCTTTTTTGAATGATTCCTAACATCCTGTTTGCTTTTTTGACTGCCACTGCACACTGCTTCTCCAAAGCTAATCAAGACCATAGTCTGGGCCAGAATAATTTTTTGGATTCTTCCACTCCTAGATGCACAGAATAGTTGCAGTGACAGGATTGGAAAAATGAAGCTCTGTCGACTAGCAGCAGCCTAGTTCTTAGGTTCTCCAGAGGAATCATGGATGGTCAGCAGCCACACTATTTCAGCTAATACCACAAAAGCTTTTTGTGGGAAAAGTTCAGTTTGATAGTTGAATACACTTTGTAGGCTTATAATGAAGAATCGCTAGAAATATTAGATTATATTCCATTTTACATTTTTCTGCTAGTCTGCATAGCCACAAGTCGACACTCAATTATAACACCAGTAAACAATGCTTTTGGAGTGCCATGTACAACATGAGGGCTGAATGCATCGCAAGACTTGCTTGCAAAATTACTTATCCTCATGGCTTTGTGTTTCTGTAGCACTTTTACGAGTATACTAAAACTTGCCTCTGTGTATCTGTTTGAGAGAAAAATTAACAACATCCAGCAGAGTCAAGAACATTCAGGACTTAATTAGCTCTCTTCCACAGTGAGAGATTTCAAAGAAGCAGAATGCAACCAGAAACAACTAGAATTCATTTCCTATGCAATACAGTTGTTCCCATACCTGTTCATTCTACTTCAGACATCTTCCAGCCATGACACCTTATCAGGCGGACTATCCACAAACCCAGCCTAATTAAATGTTGTGTGGAATATTTCAGCTAGGTTCTTGTACACCTTATGGGCCAGATTGTTATAACCTTACTCACACTGAATAGTGCCTTCCTTTGCAAATAGTCAAAAGATTGGATTAAAGAATTTTAGCTCCCTGTGTACTGTTGAAATGGGGGGGGGAGCTGCCCACCTTCCTTAAGTGACCCAAGAAACTGGACCCCACCCAGAAGCCCCCCTCCTCTTACATGGCTCTGATTGCCATGGCTGCCCAGAAGAGTGCAAGAAGAGACCCAGTGGCCTAGGGTAACAAACCTGAGCGGTGCTTTGACTCCATGCACCAATTTTCAACTCCACTCACTGAAGTTTGGCTCACCTGCCACCCTGCCATGAATCATGATGGAGGGGGGGGCAGATGGGTCAAACCTGGTTGGGACAGATAAGGTTGCCACCACTGAGAGACAGAAAAAACAGCCACTCCCCTTGCCACAAGCTGAACCTTCCTCTTCCACTCTCAGGCACCTCCCACCCCAGCAACCAGACCCTCCTCTTCCGCTCCCAGGCACCCCCATCACCACCACCAGCCGGATCCTCCTCTTCTCCTTTCAGATACCCCTTCCATACACTGTCCTGAACCTCCTCTTTAGATATTCCCCCCCCACACACACACACCACCAGTAGCCTAATCCCATGGCCCAAGAGGCCCTACAACCACCTCCTCACAGCAGCCTCAGCTCAGGGAGCCCCCTACCATCTTCTCCCAGGAGACTCTGCCTCCCCCCACTCCAGTCCCCACACCTTACTCCTTGCTGGTGAGCCTTGGGTCCATCCTGCTTTCTGGCACTGAGGGGAGCAGCAGCAGCAGCTGCCCTGTTGCCACACTGAAGGCCCCAGCATATGGAGTGGGACCCAGGTGCTGCACCAGCAGTGCTCCCGGTGACCATAAGACCTGTGCACCATAGTGGAAGCAGCCATATGTATTTCCATGTGTGCGCACAGCAACAATTGCTAATTGCAATATGCCGGGAAGGGGTTCAAACTAGGGGCCCTATGCCTATGTACAGTGTGCACACTGATTGATCTGGGCCTGAGTAGTCCCCCTGACTTCAGTCAGACTATTCACAGTGTAAGGTACTATTCAGTGTGAGTAAAGGCCTGGCCCTAAATACTGTGATCTGTTTTCCTGTCACTTGTTTATGCCCCTTGTTAGCCTTGTTATTTAAACAAAAGAGCCAGGTGTAATACATCTCCATACCAAACTTTGTTTGATAGCTGTTCCAGCAAAAGGTTTGTGAATAGATGGTGATCATATGTGTGATGATGGAGGACGGCAGGTAGGTTTTACAAATGTCAAACAAATGCAGCAGGTATGTTTAAAAATTATTCCTTTTAATGGGAATTCAGTGCTTGTGAAAGGTGCAGGATTGATAGCCCTGGATAATTGTGCATGGACTACAGTTCCCATAATGCACTGCTTGGCAGATCATAATATATTTGAATTCAGACTGGTCCCAGTGCATAGAAGAGAGATGACCAAATGCTTGGTAGCACTGTATTTGGAGCACAAGTAGTGGAACTTTGGAGAAGAATAGATATGTTCAATAAGTAAACAGCTTTTTAAGATGTAGTGTTACTTTCTTGCTAAACTGTTTTAGTTGCTTGCATCAGGAAACTGCAGGAGTTAAAAATAGTGGTATAAAATATTTCCACAGTAGGCAATGTACACTCTCTCTCTTTTATTTTCAGTATAAAAAATTGTATGAAACTGGAACAATAGGATACATAACAGGGATGGAAGGAGATAGATCTAACCAGCAGGCTATGGTCAAACTCACTGGTTTTGACATGCAAGTCTTTCCCCCCATTTTGCTTCACGGTGCTTTGAATCCCTTGTTTCAGTTTCTAATGAACCTGAAAACTCCAAATAAGTCTTCAGCTACAAATAAGTCTTCATAGTTTCCATCTGAAACCATTACCCAGTTCAGACTTACTTGAATCTTGGCCCACACTCCCCTAGTAACGTGCTAGAGAACTGGAAACATTGTGCAGTGAAAGCGAAAGAAAGAGCATAGTCTAGGAATACCACACCTTTTGGAGCCATCTAGGAGTTGGACAAGCTAAACATCCTTTTGTTATCTGATCTATTGCTTTTAGTGCCTTCTCTCTCCATGTGACAAGCACTGATCCATGATTAATCCTTCTTCAGTTCTTCTGCTTCATGACATGTAGTCATGGTTGCTGCTTTGATTCACCTCTGTTTTGTTTTGATCTTTCTCCCCCACCCTACCCTCATTCCCCAATCCCCAACATCAGTCAGGAACCATTCTACTGAACTTAATAGCAAACTAGATTCTTAAGATATTTTCTTGTGTTGTGAGCTGATTTCCTTTGAGAGGAATATACCAAATTCATTTTTTAAACAGTCCATTTTTCCCTCTTAGTGCTTTAGCCCAAGATAAAGCAATTATTAGTAACAGAGAATTGCTTTGGAACTTTTCCTTGAACATACAGGGAAATACATATTAAATACACTGCATACACATTAATATGAATTTCATCTCCAAGCCATTAACTCCCAGGCCAACCTCCAGCTTCCCTCAGGGTGGGGAGCCTTGGAAGCTAATTAGTGAATGCACATAAGCTTCAGTCCTGAAGGACATTGTTCATTTCATTACTTGTGCTGTGCTGAATATGGGAAGATACTGCTGCGTGATAAAATGCACAGAAGCAGAAGATGCACTTGGCAAAAGAAAAAAAGCTTAAAGAATGCTCAGCCACCATACAATGATGCCATCCTGCAGTCATATGTTATAAGACTTTAGTCAACCCAGAGCTGAATATGTTTTAGAAACAACCACCAAACAAACTTGAAAATACATAACAGACTTAAATGCCTCTGGAGTTCTAGAGGGTTTTTGCTACCAGCTGTCCATTGGCTCTGAGCCTAATGACTACAGTATATTGAAAAACTATCCCTGTCATGTCCCAGTAATCCAGGTAATAGAATATCATTATTTAAACCTTTTCTTTTTCCTGCAAATGCAGTTTCAAAAACATTTTGTATTGTCATAAAATGTCATACATTTTAATTCCTTTCTCAAACTGATACCCTTCTAATCGCTAATTATTTTGGTTGCTTATTTTTAACGAGTCTTTTAAAAGGCATCACACTCTTTTCTGTTAGATCTGTATATTACATGTAACTATTTTTCTCTCCTTCTATATTTTATTCTTCCTAATATATTTTTATTGCTTTAGTCTTTTTTTCCTATATGGTCCTTAAGCAGTAGGGATTGAGAAACACAATATTCTGCATGTGATTGCAACAGGGTAATGAAGAATGGCACTATTACCTTTCTTGTCCTACATATGATCCTTTACCTATCCATTCAAAAAATCATTGGTAAGACTTGTCTATTAAGTTTAAAAACGGTAATTTACAGCATGTATCCATCCTTTAAAAATGAGAAATAAGAATGGATATTCCTCTTAACTTTACACTTGGGATAAGTACAATTTTTTTCTTTCTCGTTAAAAATATTTTTTTTCCTTTTGGAAAGTAAGTTTATTTTTTACTATTTTTTATTAGATGCTTGTGTGCCTTGTGACACACAAGGCAACCCAGTCTTTCCACCTCTGTCTGTCTAATGCCACATTTTTGCTCGATTATAGTCTGTTTCCATGACAGCAGCATCTTTCTCAATGGTTTTCTTAAATGTCATCTGGTGTCCTCCTCTTTTTCTTCTTCCAGCTGGTGGTTTCCAGTCAAGGGCTTGTCTAGGAATACAGTTTTTTTATGATATCCATACATGTCCAAACAACTGTCTTTTTTCCTGAATCATTGTCTGTGCAGTCTGCTGGCCAGCCCTTTGTAAAACATCAGTGGGGGTTACTTTGTCCCACCAACTGATATCAAGTATTCTTCACAAGAAACTCTGATGGAATGCATTACGTTTCCTGTTGTGGGTTTCTAGCGTTTGCCAAGTTTCAGAAACATAGAACAATGTAGGTATCACAAATGGCATTGTGTATAATTTTATCTTAGTTCTTATGTGAATCTCCTTACTTTTCCAGATATTTGCCAGTCTCAAAAAGGCTCCACTTGCCTTTCCAATTCTTGATTGCACCACTTTATGGAGTTGGCCATCAGCACCAGCTGTGCTTCCAAGATATACAAACTCGCTAAGCATGCCATATTCTTCACTATCGACCACATATGCACCATGAGTGCTGACTCCTTTTTCAACAATCATGACTTTCATTTTCTTTTGGCTGATTCTTGATCCTAATTTGGCAGCCTCATCTTTGATGTTGATAGTGGCGTTTTTCATAGTATCATCTGTGTCCACCAGAACAATGTCCTCTGCAAAGTTGAGATCTTGATGTTTTTCTTTACTCCACATAATTCCCGTATTTTCCATTGATGTTACTTTTGTATCACATAATCTATTACAATGCAGAAGAGAAAAGATAAGATGCATGCCCCAGTTGCACTTCAATGATGATATCAAACCAGTCAGTCTTTCCACTTTCTGTTCTTAAACAACATTTTTCAACCTTCATACAGCATCTGAATCAGTGACACTATCTTTCTAGGAAGCCCATGTTGTTGCAAGATCTTCCATAGAAACACTCTATTAATGCAGTTAAAAGCTTTGATGAAATGTATTAAGTTCAAGACTAATCTTCATTGGTAATCTTTCCTCAGTCAATTGACACAGGGTAAAGATGGGATGTATACACAATCTTTAAAGTCTAAAGCCTGCTTGCTCAGTACAGAGTTTTTTTGGTAATTTACAGATCACACCTTTCTTCCACTCCTCAAGGAAAAATTATTTCTCCCAAACTATATTGCAAAGTTTATGTATTTCATGTTCTACCACTTCCTCCCCACCTTCAAGCATTTCAGCAGTGATCTTATCTTGACAATGCGCTTTGCCATTTTAGCAGCTTAATGACTTCCTCTATTTCTGCTTTCTTTATCACCTTCTTCACATCCATTGATTGCAATTGTTGGCTCAGGTTGACTGAGCACTTCATTAAAACATTCTCACCATAATTCCTTTTGTTCTGCTTCCGTTGTTAAGAATCTTCCATCTTCCGCTTTTATGATACCACTGTGACTCTGAAACTGTGATGATAATTGCTTACACACCTGGAATAATTTCTTTGAGTCACTTCTCACTGATGCTTCTTTGGCTTCTCTTGCATTTTTTTTTTTGTCAAGCCATTCTCTCTTATCTTTCCCGTTCAACTTCTTTACTTCTTTATCGTTCTCTACAAACTGCCATTGCAGCATGTGTTGTTCTTCTTGTCATGTCACTTGTGTAAAATAAGTTCAGAGTCCATGAAAAGGGGTCATATTGGCAGCTATAAGACAGAAGTTCCTTGTTTCAATAGAGAACATGAATAGCAGAAGAAAAGACAGTGCCAGGTTCCCACACCACCCCTTCCCATACCTAGCAGGAACACCTTCTGGTGTAAAAAACAGTTCAGCCATCATAACCATTCTCTCCCTTGCTGAGATTAAGTAAGAAACATAGTACCAATCTTTAAAAAGGGAAACAAATATGACTGAGATAACTTTGATACTTGGAAAGATACTGGAACAAACTCTTAAACACCCATTTGTAAGCACTTAGAGCAGTGGTTCCCAAACTGGGGTTCATGAACCCCTGGGGTCCACGAAATGTTACAGGGGGTTCTCAGGAAAAAATTCCCTAATGGCGGAAGAGCTGTCCCTAGGGACCCCGGGGCCAGCAGCCTGGAGCCCCTGGACTTCCAAGAGCTAAGCAGATCAAAGGAAACATATCTATCACACTGAGGAGATTTAAACGTCAAGATTCCTTATAAGAAATGGAAAAGGAGATGGATATTTTTTGCTGTTTTTAAAATTAAATAGGCAGCTAGTATTGTTTTTAAAATTATTATGAAGAACAAGTTTAAGCTTTGTTGTAATATGCGTTGTTTGCCTGGACTGCTCAAGACCTGAATGATTGTGTAGGAGGAACTCTTTGAGTTGGCTTCTTAAATACCTTCATGCTGTTTCACATCTGATACTCCTTGATGAAACATAGGAGCCTTGTCTTAGAACAGGCTTATTCAAAGTGATACAAGCTACAAAAGTGAGATCTTGGAAGAGAGTGTTGCCGTTTTCATAATGTAATAAAAATATTGTAATGATAAATAATAATAAATAGTGTGTAATAAGCATGTCATAAAAACAAATTTTGTATTTCCAAGATCACTGCCTTTATAATTTATACTCAGGTAAAGGAGAAAATCCCTGGAAATATTCATTTTTAGGAGGAGTTCACGAGACTTGACATTTTAGTGAAAGGGGTTCACAGGTTGTTAAAGTTTGGGAACCACTGACTTAGAGGATAGTAGGGTAATAAGGAATTGCCAACATGGATTTGTCAAGAACAAATCATGCTCAGCCAACCTGATTTCCTTCTTTTGACAAAGTTATTGGCCTAATGGATAGGTGGGAAGCAGTAGACATGATATATCTTGATTTTAATAAGGGCTGTATCACATTCCTATATGGCATTCTCTTAAGCAAACTAGGTAAATGTGGTCTAGATTAAATTATTATAAGGTGGTGTGATGGGGTATACAAACCCCACATTGAAGAGGAAGGGGTTAAGGATCTGCTTAAGGAGGCCTCCCCATCCCATTCCACCTACAAAGCCTGCACAGGCTGGAGGAGGAGCTTAAAAAGGGAAACTGAGTAGCTCATTGGCAGGCAGACAATGGCAGTGAGCTGCCCTGTACTCTGAGCTGTTGAGAAGGAGCACCACAGGAGCTCTTGCTCTCTGAGGGCCTCGCTATAGGGACATGACCAAGCCTACAAAGGAGGAACCTGTGGCTTTCTGAAGGTAGAGGCTGTATCTTTGTGTTTTAGTTATTTACTTTACCCTGAGCAAGTGGAAGGGACTGGTATGATATGGTCATGGGAGGCAGCTTCTTAGCACCCCAGGGCACAGGACTTAACTGCCTACCATTGGACCCTGGATCAGACCCCAGTGGAGGGGTTGGGCCCGGGCTCCCCTGCGATCCCCTCAAGAGGGAAAATGATGGAAGTCTATCCATTGGCTGGGAACCTACTTGGGGGAATACCCTCTTGGTAAGTGTCCGGACCACAAGACCCCAACCCCAGGAGGAAGCCCTGAATCTCTTGTTGAATTCTGAAGACTTCCTGGTTGCTGGACTCACATTTATCCAAAAAAGGGGTGGACTTGAAAGTGTGACCTGGCCGTAGTGTTAAGTCACTGAAAGGACAGACCACTGTAGGGTGGAGCTGTAGGGGAACACCCAGAAGGAAGACAAGTTGCCACATCTCCGCCCGACCACAAGGCAGCACTGGGGTAAGTGTCCTCCATCACAGGTGTGTGCAGAACGGGTTGAAAGACTGTATTCAAAGAGTAGTTATCAGTGGTTCACTGTCTAGCTGAGAGGATGTATCTAGTGGGGTCCAGCAGGGCTTAGTCCTAAGTCCAGTGTAATTCAATATTTTAATTAATGAGTTGGATAATGGAGTGGAGAATATGCTTATAAATTTTTCAGATGACACAAAGCTGTCAGGGGTTGCAAACACTTTGGAGGACAGGATTAGAATTCAAATGGACCTTGACAAATTAGAGAATTGGTCTGAAATCAACAAGATGAAATTCAATAAAGACAAGTGCAAAATACTACACTTAGGAAGAAAAAAACCAAATGCAAAGTTACAAAATGGGGATTAACTGGGTAGGCAATAATATTACAGAAGAGGATCAAAGAGTTACAGTGGATTACAAATCTAATGAGAGTCAACAATGTGATGCAGTTGCAAAAAAGACTAATATTATTCTGGGGTATATTAACAGGAATGTTGTATGCAAGACATGGGAGGTAATTGTCCTGCTCTATTCCGCACTGGTAAGGCCTCAACTGGAGTAGTGTGTCTAGTTCTGGGCATCACACTTAAGGAAATATTTGGACAAATTAGAGAGAGTCCAGAGGAGAGCAACAAAAATGATAAATTAAGAAAACCTGACTTACGAGGAAAGGTAAAAAAGCTGGGCATGTTTCATCTTGAAAAAAGAAGACCGAGTGGGGGGATTGATACCAGTCTTCAAATACCTTAAGCACTGTTATAAAGAGGATTGTTCTCCATGTCCACCAAAGATACGACAAGAAGTAATGGGTTTAATCTGCAGCAAGATAGATTTGTTACATATTAGGAAAAACTTTCTAACTATAAGGGTAGTTAAGCTCTGGAATGGGCTTCCAAGGGAGGTTGTTGAATCCTCATCACTGGAAGTTTTTAAGAACAGGTTGGACAGTCACCTGTTGAGGATGGTCTAGGTTTACTTCGTCTTGCCTCAGTTCAGGGGGCTGGACTTAATGGCCTCTCAAGATCCTTTCCTGCTCTACATTTCTATGATTCTATGTGAACTGCAGTGATGAGGACACAAGAAATGGACTGAAACCACCTATTTGCTTCATGTAGCACTGCCAGATAACCATCAACATGTTAATGTTAACAATTTTATACTGTACCAATCAAGGCTATAAATGAACCAGTGACCTAAATGTGAATAGTTCTGTAACCCATTACTAACTTCCTGTGCATCCAGTCCTTTTTATATACTACTTTTTCTTGTTTTCCAAAGAAATGTATCTATTACACACAACTTTTCATTTTGCTGTGGCTTCATAATATTTGGAAGGTGGCTAATAAAGGATTTCTCTCAGACCTTTGCAGACTAGTAATCTTGCACTTAGAAAAAACAACATGGAGAAATGTTCAAAAATGCAGCAATTAGAAATAAATTATTCAAATGCAGTCATATTTGTATGGTGGTGTGACCTCTGTTCCTCCTGGGACTTCTTAAAGAAACCTCAAAATAACAAAAGGTGTAGTATGCAAAGTAATAAAAGGCTGATAAAATGTTCAGTAGTGAGATTAAAAAAAATGGGCTTCTAGGTAACTTGCTCCTTGAAACCTTTTTCTAGCTGTAAATATACCCAATAGCGTGAGGTTAATGGACCTTACTCTTACTGGGACTAAATGAGCTAGAGCACATCAGGAAACCACAGTAACATTCCAAACATACTCATGTCATAGAATCATAGAAATGTAGTGCTAGAAGGGACCTTGAAAATAATCAAATCCAGCCCCTTGAATAGTGACAGGATCAAGTATATCTAGAATATTGTATATCAATACAAACTGGTCACGTATCACTACAAGACACTTCCTTCTTCTTTTATTTTAATCAGACTACGTGGGAGTTTAGTGTGCTACATGCACTAGGGGCATGAGCAATCATGTCTCAGTTACATGTGTATTTATATTTAGTCAGAGTTACACACATCTTATCTATCTATATTTATATACAACTCTATGCATATTCTCAAATATTAATAGCTTGTTCAGTAGCTGGCAATCACTCCTGCCTGTGTCAGTATTTAACTAATACCCCAGCATGTACTTTTTGGCATTGTACTCTTGGGTTGTTTAAACCAAGGACCTGGGTAAGTGCAAATCACTGAGAGTCTTGCTTTATTACGGAAGATGAGTAAGGACTGCACCATTATTGTAACGTATCCCCTCTCCCTTGCAAGCCAGCTATGCTAGGAAATGTGGCACTTGTTGCAATGGCTGGACTGTCTACTGCACTGTTGTGGGCAAATTCCAGTTTGGGTCATTACATTCTCTCTACCTCAGGGACAGGATGTGATCGTCCTTTAGACAGGTGCACATAGGAAAGCACAAAGAGCCTCTTCATCTCTTTACATTCCCTATACAAGGCCCAGTTAAAATGGCAGAGCTGGGCATAAGCACTGAGGGAGGGGGTCAAGCTGCACCTTGCTGAAGACTGATGCAGCCTACACAGTACCTGAAACATTGGGGCCTCTGAGGGAGCAAATGAGCCTCCCCAAACTCCCTTTGGACCAATGGGGCTCCACACTGCCTGCCTCTCATCAAGCTAGTGTGAGTATAAAGAGGAGGTAACAGCAGAGGTGTGGCTGAGCCATGCCAAGTACATACCCACCGGTATGAGTTAGGTTTGTAGGCTCAGCCATATCTCCATAGCTGCTACTTATGCTACCAAAGCTACACTGCTTAGGGTTACCATACGTCCTCTTTTTCCCGGACATGTCCGGCTTTTCGGCACTCAAACCCCCGTCCGGGGCGAATTGCCAAAAAGCCGAACATGTCTGGGAAAATGCTGGCCAGGCACTTCCCCTCCCGCGGCGGCTCTGCTCCTCCCCTGACTCTTCGGCTCTGTTTAAGAGCCGAGCTGCCCGAGCGCTATGGGCTTCAGGCAGCCCCCTTGCCTCTGGACTCCAGCCGCCGGCCGGGCACTTCCCCTCCCGGGCTCCGGCGGCGCAGGGTCCGGAGGCATGGGGACTGCCCGAAGCTGGTAGCGCTGGGGCAGCTCGGCTCTTAAACAGAGCTGAAGAGTCAGGGGAGGAGCAGAGCCTCCGGCCGCGGCGGCTCTAATCCTCCCCGACTCTTCGGCTCTGTTTAAGAGCCGAGCGCTACCGGCTTCGGGCAGCCCCCATGGCTCCGGACCCTGCGCCACCGGAGCCCGGGAGGGGAAGTGCCCGGCTGGGGGCGCAGGGTCCGGAGGCAAGGGGGCTGCCCGAAGCCCAAGCGCTACCGGCTTCACGGTTTGCCGGGCAGCCTCCAGACCCTGCGCCCCCGGCTGGGTGCTTCCCCTCCCGGGCTCCAGCTGTGCTGGGGAAGCGCCGGCCAGGGGCGCAGGGTCTGGGTGCTGCCCGGCAAACCGTGAAGCCGGTAGCGCTCGGGCAGCCCTTTCCGCGTGGCTGGGAGTGGGAGGGAGGAGGAGGCGGAGTTAGGGCGGGGAAGGGGCGGAGTTAGGGCGGGGCTGGGGTGGGGAAATGGGCGGGGCCAGGGCCCGTGGAGGGTCCTCTTTTTTATTTGTTAGATATGGTAACCCTAACACTGCTATTTATACATACACTAGCTCAATGACAGCTCGTGTGAGTATATTTACACAAGCAGGGGAATCATCCCTACCTCATAGTGTAGACATAGCCTCGGTGGTTCTGTGCAACAATTTGGCTCTAAATACTCAACAGTTTCATTTGGATCTGGTATCATTTTTCCTTTCCAGGCCTAGTATGATGTTGTGTGGCCGTGCACTGTTAAAACAGCTTCGTATTCTGACCTAGGAAATGTGTAATGAATCTATGTGCTGCAGACAACAGACACAAAGTACTAGACAAATCACAAACATCTTGGGATAGGGAGCCATGAGTAGAACACATTGTTTTAGCTCACCAAAGACAAGCATCTTTCAGGGCAGCCCCAGGATAGCTCCTATAACTAGGGTTGCCGGGCGTCTGGTTTTTGACCAGAACACCCGGTCGAAAAGGGACCCTGGCAGCTCCAGGCAGCACTGCTGACCAGGCTGTTAAAAGTCCGGCTGGCTGCCCGCAGGAGGGCAGGAAGGCTACCTGCCCAGCTCTGCATGGCTCCTGGAAAGCTGCTGGCATCTCCCTCTGGCTCCTAGGCATGGGGGCGACCACAAGGGCTCCACATGCATCAGGATTTTCCACAAGCTTTCCATAATGATACAGGGAAGGGACCCAATTCAGTGCTGATGTAAACCCGATGCCATCACCGGGCATGTGTGAGGTGTAAAGTTGGTGCAGAATTTGGCTAATGACCGCAACCACATTTTAAAAGAAAAATCTATTAAATGAAACACATGGGAATTTTGTTCATGTTTTTTTCATTTTCTGTAACTGCCTTAGTGCCTGTGAAGCTGTTTAAGCCCCAGTTCATACTGCACATGAGAGCAGTATAATCTCCCATGTAAAATACTGACTGTGATTTGTTCCTTGAGTGCAAAGAATAAGGGGACAATTAGGTTTTAACATATTATCATAGAATATTTGGATTTAGTAGTAAAATTAACCTTGAGCCAAGGACCTGCTAGGTGGATTGGGATGTATCTTGCTTTTTCACAGCAAGACCTAACAAATGATGTTCTCTTAGACCATAGTATCATTTATGTTCCAAAGTCTGGAATACACAAGTGTAGCTTCAAGTAGGGCCTGCCCTTGGTATGTTATTGCTTAAAGTAATGAAAAGAAAATCTCCATATTCAGGTCCCTTAATATTTTTGAATAGTTTTTAATTAAAAATAAATTCAAATTATTATTTTCAGATGAATGACTGTACAGTGATAGACAGCTGTGGGTGTTTGCAATTGGCTCTGCTTCAGTATGTCTCTATTATCTGTAATTAGAGCAGGGCTAAAACCTGAGCTGATTTTTCCCCCCCAAAGTTTGTGTGTGTTCAGATTGGAGGGTTTGTTTTGACTCCTTATAGAATGGCTAATAGCAGAGTTCAGATCTACATGTGGACTTCCACAAAGTTAGGAAGTATTTAGGTCCGATTCAGCATCGCATATTGGTATGTACTTAAATTCATCCCTGTGGAGCACACCACTTCAGTTTAATTTAAGCATGTGCTTAAAATTAATGGGATTTAAGCCTATGCTTAAAGGTAAGTACTTAAATCATGTGCTGATCTATGGCTTAGCTCTGCGGTTCTGGTTCGGCCTATCTGTATGTCGAGTAATATAAACAAAAGTAATTATAATCCAGAAAAGATTAAGAATTTATCATCAGAATTTTATAGAATCACTAGAATCTTTAGCTTTCTTGTTCTTTATGTGAATTCACCAGAGCTGTTCCCAGCAATGAAATGCATGGACCCTGAAAAGTGGATGGGGCAAAAATTGCTTGTCACAGGACTAAGAGGTAGAACTTCTGTAATTTTGGATGTCTAGGTGCCATGAAAGTGGAAGAAACCCGAATCACTCTAGTGATAATGATTAGAATAAGGCTGGAAAATAGTACAATTGAAAATAGTACTATAATCTCCTAATTACATTCCTATTTGTGTTTCTCTCTACATGCCATTGGATGCCTTAATCACCTTGATCGGTCGGTCCATCAGCTCTCACAGAGAGAGTGCTGATCACAACACGTCATTCATGTTGTTCTAGCTGGTTCTTCAGCCACCCACTGGCCAGGTTGTCAGTAGCACCAGAACCTGATTGGCATAGCGCACCGCGGCCTAGAACCCCTGAGCAATCCGCCAGCCTCCATCTCCCAAGTAGGTGGAATTACAGAGGCGCACCACCACACCCAACTGGCTGCCTTAATAGAATCATTATAATAATAATTAATAACAAACCCCTTTGTTTAAAATGGCATGTGAGGTATAAAACCCACACTGGCTGAGAAGGGGTTAACTGAAGCCTGAGACCTCTGTTAATACCACCTTGTTACACCTGAAGTGTATATCAGGCTCAGGAAGGAAGTAGTTCAGAGCAGTTGGAGGCTGGAGACCAAGGAGGGAGGGGTCTGGAGTTCCCACTCTGTGGGAAGGGCCTGATAGGAGCCAGGCAGAGAGAGAATTGTAGGAAGGCTACAGGAGTGGCATTAACTCCTGTCGTGGAACTCAAAAAAGGAGCAACACTCCAGGGGAGCAGCCCTGTGGGTCAGCTTTCTGTAGAAGAGTGGAGAACTGAGAAGAACCTAAATTGGATTATAGTCTCAAGCCCAAGATGGGTGGAAGTTGCTTTGTTTCTATGTCGTCTGTTGTTGGGGTTTGGCTGAAGGACTCCTGGGAGATGCCCTAGAGCTGTTGCTCTGGAAGAAGAGTGAGACTGAAAAGGAGCCTAGGAAGGGCAGAAGATGTTGTGTTGATTGCAATTATTTTGTTGCACATTACTGGTTTTGGACACTCATATCCTGGAATGGGTAGAACTACAGTGTGATCATGCTGTAAGGCCAAGTCACCACCATCCTATACCTGAAGACCAGAGGATGAGAAGGGCAGAGCAGCTGAAATATTTTGTCATGCCACAAGGGGACACTCTGGGATAGTGAGACTTTGACTCAGCACTTCTCATCCAGAGAGTTTTCAAGGCTTTCAACAAATTGTACAGACATGGCTCTATTCATCTGCCACTGAAATACGGCCACTTCTGAGGTAAAGTTTAGCAGCTCTTTTTAGCCCTAAAGTATATATCTAAAAGTCTGCTTAACTCTTCTTTTGCAGGATGAGGTCTCTAGTGAGTCAGAACTACCCTTCTTCCTCTTTCGTCCCATGCCTTCTTAAATTGGACTCAAAGTAATTTTCAATTCTTTCAGAGTATTTGCCATTGAAAGGAGGCTGTGTTAATGCTGAACATGTTGTTCGGAACTCTAACAAAGGAACTCAATCTGCCATTAATTCTTTGTTGCCCAGAGAGAGGGAAAATGCCAGACTGTCCAGAGCTTTATAGGTTCCTCATGCCTGGAGGTGACATGACAATCTTTTTCATCATTTGACAACAAATTTAAAAATATTTGTCTGGAGACAAAAGTCACCACCATAAAGATTGCACAGCGTGCTGCAAGATTTAGGACATTGAGACTGTTATTTTATTATGGTGTCTTAGAGAGGAACGCTCTTTTGTAAACAGCCCTTGTCTTTGGAAAAGACCTTTCTCTACTCCTATAATTTTTTTGTGCATTGATGACAGAGCAGGCATTAAATCTGGGCAGAGATAATGCCAGGTGATAAATTCTTTCACTCCTGACCTCATAAATCAATTGGCACCACTGCACATTGCTTGATGTAACAGTATGCCATTTTTAATTTGTTACTACTGCAGTGCAAACTAAGTTTAGCACCTTAATGCCTGCTCTTTTCTGCAGTTTGCAAAGCAACTTCAGCTAAAACAATACAATGAGCTATATTTATTGGGTTTATACCAACAACTAGGAGGGATAGCTCAGTGGTTTGAGCATTGGTTTGCTAAACCCAGGGTTGTGAGTTCAATCCTTGAGGGAGCCATTTAGGGATCCAGGGCAAAAATCTGTCAGGGACAGTACTTGGTCCTACTGTGGAGGCAAGGGACTAGACACAATGACCTTTCAAGATCCCTTCCAGCTATATGAGATAGGTATATCTCCATATAACTGACAACATAAAAATCACAATTGATGCCAATATTAGTGTTGCTGCATCTAGGTGATGGCAAAAAAACAATTTCATTTTTAGTATGATTTTTTTTATCAGCTCATAGAATGCTGTTAGTAACTCACTTGATCATCAAAAGACCCTTACTCAGAAACATGGGACAGATATGGAGAATTTCCAGTGTTTATAGATCCCACTTTACTCAAGCAAATAAAGTCTGATTCTCAAAAAACATGTTTATAGGTAGGAATACTGCAGGTCTGGATGGTCCTCTCCTTCAGAGTAGTCTGTTGGTGCAATTTTTTGGGGAAGAAACCTATGCGGGCATCACTTCATAGAATTCTTCCTACGGTGTTCCATCAGAGGTTGGGAGTGCGGCTTTTAGAGGGAATTAGAGGAAGAATGGGGGAGCTTCTCTACAGAAGAGGTCTATCCTGAACTTGGTGCATCTCCCAGGAATCCAGCGACTTCCACGTAGAACCTATATGCCTCCACACTAGTTCTGGCCTCTCACAAGCCCTGGAGCTGCCCTATCAGAGATTCTTTGACTGGCCTGAGACCCCTAGCAGTGCTCTGTAGAAAAGACAACACAAACATCTGTGGAGGATGATCCAGATGTTCATGTTGTTTTTTCTACAGAGCAATGAGCTTAGGAGTCTGCTGCAAAGGGGATTGTTTTCTGAAATAGATGACCAGCAACAGAAAAGAGAACCAGATAGGAGGATATAATACAATTACAGTCCTGCAGTCCTTAAGAACATAAGAATGGCCATACTGGGTCAGACCAATGGTCTATCTAGCCCAGGATCCTGTCTTCCAACAGTGGTCAATGCCAGGTGCTTCAGAGGGAATGAACAGAACAGGCATCCATCCTGTCATCCTCTCAACTTCTGGCAATCAGAGACTATGGACATCCAGAGCATGGGATTGCATTCCTTCCCAAATAGGTTATAGCCATTACGTTTAACATTCCAATCATATGAATCGTCCACCAACTAGATCGAAGTTATGCTCATAAATGAGTAATTCCAGTTCCTCTTATTTGTTAACCAGGCTCCTCACAATGGTATATAGACATCTGAAGAATTTTTTCTTTTCGTGTCTTTTGGTTCTTTGATTCCTTTTGTTGTCAACATCTTGATTTGTGTGCTAATTGAGTGCTCATATTTTCCTTCTTTTGACCATGTCCATGATATAAATGATTTTGCAGAACCACTTTATCTAGCCTTGACTTCAGTTAGGTGGTAACCAAGCAACAGATCACCTAATGGGGGACCTTGATCACCTGATGGAGGCGGATTGAGGCTTACCAAGAGGGTCACATGATGGAGGGCACTGGAA
The DNA here is from genome assembly GCF_011386835.1 of Chrysemys picta bellii. Lineage (NCBI taxonomy): Eukaryota > Metazoa > Chordata > Testudines > Emydidae > Chrysemys > Chrysemys picta. The sequence continues at coordinate 124,158,519 of NC_088793.1, read as the reverse complement.
GTTATTAAAGGGAAAAGTCTGCTCTCAGTAGCTGATTCTCTAACCCAAAGAAGAAGGCAAGACTGAGCAGGAGGAAGGAAGGAGTAGTGGGATCCAGGAAAGGGGATCTGGGACCCCGGAAAACAATGACCAAAATCCAAAGAACAGTCAAAAGTGGGAGGACTCTGAGGGAGGAAATTGCATACAGGTGTTTATTATTTTGCCTAGATCTGTTTATCTCTTGTGTTTTGTGTATGTGTAAAGCATATTTGTTTTAGAAATCCCTTTGCAAAGGGGGTATGTGTGTTACTTCAACTAACACGTATCCCTCAAGGGATAAACTCTAAACTGGAGTACCCCTAAGGGTAGAGCTCCGGAGGGTTGTGTGATGCTGTAGACCTCTGGGGTCAGCAACGGTCCTGGGGACCAGGGCAGCTGGACTTATTCCCTAGAAGTGGTACCAGCTGGAGAATGTGCCCGAGATGCCAGAACCAGAGACTCTGACTGGAGCCTGCCCAAACCCGGGGAGCTTAGAAGCACATGGATCCAGCACATGGGTCCAAGTGGAGCTGCCTGGCAAGCATTCTTGACAAGAGGTCAGCCAGCACTGTGTCAGCTGGAAATTCATTTTATATGGACATCTCTCTGAGGGTAACAATTTACTGTTAATAACAAGCTGGACTGGATTTGCAGGTGCCTACTTTTCTGCATGGTGCTCTTCAAGTTGAAATAGCTTCCTTTACAACAGGTACACCAATATATACGCTCACCCTCAAATCCTTCCATAAAGTACCTTAGAATATCAGCACACATTGCATGGTCTACTGCACTTCTTTTGCAAAGCTCTTTTCAAAACATTTATCTAGTCTAATCTTCTTACTTCCTTATGCAAATGATTTCAACTGTTCGCAGCCAGGTACTTAAGGTTTTATCTGCTAAGTATTCTTACATCTGTCTTAAATAAAAGTCCGCTCACTGAGTGGTCATAGCTAATGTACACTTTTCCTCTGCTGCATCAACTTTCCTAATTACCACTCTGGATTTTCCAACAATAAATAACCAGTGGAGGCCAATTTGGAACTCTTAACTATACTGCAAGCCTGAAAATCTGGATTCAGTTCTTGGTCAAATGGCTGGGAGAGTAATGTGCCTGGTCTCTGGAGGGACGGAAGGCCTTGCATGGCTCAAAAGCAATTTTTATTGTCCAGTCAAATAGTATTGGTGGGATCCAATGGGAGCAGAACCACACAGAACAAGAAAATTAGTACTTGTAACGTGGGACCTTTGAGAGTGCAGAGTGGAAAGGAAATAGGGATCCTCACATCTCCAACCGGGGCATAGATAATCACATTTAAAGAGTGGAATTAACCAGTTGGATGACTAAATATCTTGGTCATAAGATTTCTTGAGGGAGGAATAAGAGTGGACTTGAAGGCTTGGGGCTGGGGTTCTATTCCTGGTTCTCCCACAGATTTCATTGTGGGAATGGGAAGTTGAGGAAGTGACTCAACTTCCTCAACTAACAGAAGTTACTAGATCACAGGCCCTGGTTCTCATGGAGGACTTCAGTCACCCCGATATCTGCTGGGAGAGCAATACAGCAGTGCACAGACAATCCAGGAAGTTTTTGGAAAGTGTAGGGGACAATTTTCTGGTGCAAGTGCTGGAGAAGCCAACTAGGGGCAGAGCTCTTCTTGACCTGCTGCTCACAAACCGGGAAGAATTAGTAGGGGAAGCAAAAGTGGATGGGAACCTGGGAGGCAGTGACCATGAGATGGTCGAGTTCAGGATCCTGACAAAAGGAAGAAAGGAGAGCAGCAGAGTACAGACCCTGGACTTCAGAAAAGCAGACTTTGACTCCCTCAAGAAACTAATGGGCAGGATCCCCTGGGAGAATAACATGAGGGGGAAAGGAGTCCAGGAGAGCTGGCTATATTTTAAAGAATCCTTATTGTGGTTGCAGGAGCAAACCATCCCGATGTGTAGAAAGAATAGTAAATATGGCAGGCGACCAGCTTGGCTTAACAGTGAAATCCTTGCTGATCTTAAACACAAAAAAGAAGCTTACAAGAAGTGGAAGCTTGGACAAATGACCAAGGAGGAGTATAAAAATGTTGCTCAGGCATGCAGGAGTGAAATCAGGAAGACCAAATCACAATTGGAGTTGCAGCTAGTAAGGGATGGTAAGCGTAACAAGAAGGGTTTCTACAGGTATGTTAGCAACAAGAAGGTGGTCAGGGAAAGTGTGGGCCCCTTACTGAATTGGGGCGGCAACCTAGTGACAGAGGATGTGGAAAAAGCTAATGTACTCAATGCCTTTTTTGTCTCTGTCTTCACGAACAAGGTCAGCTCCCAGACTACTGCACTGGGCAACACAGTATGGGGAGGAGGTGACCAGCCCTCTATGGAGAAAGAAGTGGTTCAAGACTGTTTAAAAAAGGTGGATGAGCACAAGTCCATGGGGCCGGATGCACTGCATCCAAGGGTGCTAAAGAAGTTGGCTGATGTGATTGCAGAGTCATTGGCCATGATCTTTGAAAACTCATGGCGATCGGGGGAGGTCCCCGATGACTGGAAAAAGGCTAATGTAGTGCCCATCTTAAAAAAGGGAAGGAGGAGGATCCGAGGAACTACAGGCCAGTCAGCCTCACCTCAGTCCCTGGAAAAATCATGGAGCAGGTCATCAAGGAATCCATTTTGAAGCACTTCGAGGAACAGTCAACATGGATTCACCAAGGGCAAGTCATGCCTGACTAACCTAATTGCCTTCTATGATGAGATAACTGGCTCTGTGAATGAGGGGAAAGCAGTGGGGTCGTGTTATTCCTTGACTTTAGCAAAGCTTTTGATATGGTCTCCCATAGTATTCTTACCAGCAAGTTAGAGAAGCATGGGCTGGATGAATGGACTATAAGGTGGATAGAAAGCTGGCTAGATCATCGGGCTCAACAGGTAGTGATCAATGGCTCCATGTCTAGTTGGCAGCCGCTATCAAGCGGAGTGCCCCAAGGGTCGGTACTGGGGCCAGTTTTGTTCAATATATTCATTAATGATGTGGAGGATGGAGTGGATTGAACCCTCAGCAAGTTTGCAGATGACACTAAACTGGGAGGATGGTAGATATGTTGGAGGGTAGGGATAGGATACAGAGGGACCTAGACAAATTAGAGGATTGGGCCAAAAGAAATCTGATGAGGTTCAACAAGGACAAGTGCAGAGTCCGCCACTTAGGATGGAAGAATCCCATGCACTGCTACAGACTAGAGACCGAGTGGCTAGGCAGCAGTTCTGCAGAAAAGGACCTAGGGGTTACAGTGGACAAGAAGCTGGATATGAGTCGACAGTGTGCCCTTGTTGCCATTTTGGGCTGTATAAGTAGGAGCATTGCCAGCAGATCAAGGGATGTGATCATTCCCCTCTATTCAGCATTGGTGAGGCCTCATCTGGAGTACTGTGTCCAGTTTTGGGCCCCACACTACAAGAAGGATGTGGAAAAATTGGAAAGAGTTCAGCGGACGGCAACAAAAATGATTAGGGGACTGGAGCACATGACTTATGAGGAGAGGCTGAGGGAACTGGGATTGTTAGTCTGCAGAAGAGAAGAATGAGGCGGGATTTGATAGCTGCTTTCAACTACCTGAAAGGGGGTTCCAAAGAGGATGGATCTAGACTGTTCTCAGTGGTAGCAGATGACAGAACAAGGAGTAATGGTCTCAAGTTGCAGTGGGGGAGGTTTAGGTTCGATATTAGGAAAAACTTTTTCACTAGGAGGGTGGTGAAGCACTAGAATGGGTTACCTAGGGAGGTGGTGGAATCTCCTTCCTTAGAGGTTTTTAAGGTCCGGCTTGACAAAGCCCTGGCTAGGATGATTTAGTTGGGGATTGGTCCTGCTTTGAGCTGGGGGTTGGACTAAATAACCTCCTGAGGTCCCTTCCAACCCTGATATTCCATGATTCTATGATTTGGTCCATAATTTTCTAAAGTGACCACTCTGAGCCTGATTGTTCAGAAGTGTTTAGCACCTGTGCAACTCTGTTTTGGAGTCAGTGGGATCTGTGGGTGCAAAGCTGAAAATCAGACCCTATGTGTCTCAAGTTGAGTACTCAAAATCAGCTTATGGAAAATTTGCCTTCATCTCATGTTTCAATTTCTCAAGCTGTAAAATGGGGATAATGATGCTTTCCCTCACAATACACTTTTGAAGTAGATAAATTCATTAATGAGCATGACACATTCTGATAGTACAGTGCTGAGTGACCTAGTAATGCCTATAAAATAAATATAGCATTGTCACTAAAAAACTGTTATGTGAAAATGGTTTGTGTGAAGCCAGGGAGATGGTCCATGATTATAGGTAGGGCGGGAGGGAAATTGCAAGTGGAATATCACAGAGATCAGTGCTGCACCCTGTCTTGTTCACAATGATATAGTACATCAGTGGGCTTGAGATGGGAACATGTAGAAGACACAAGGGTGGCTGGCCAGAGCCAAAGAAGAGCGAATCTGAATCCAAAGAGGCCAAGAAAAATGGGTGATCAGGATGATAAGTAGCTTAGACAATTTAACGTAGAAAAAATTTGTAAAATAATGAGGCTAGGGTTGAAAATGACAAATGGGATGGAATTTTTATGTTTCACTGGCAATCCAAAATCACACCATATAGTCACGAAGCCCTAGAAAGAATTAGCCATGAAGGAAGTTTAGATGTTTCTTTGTACTGAGGATAGAAAAGTTTACTAATGGCACAAATCAAAGCTGCAGCTGTGAACATAGTCCAAAGAATGTAAAGCAAGCACTAGAGGGGAAATGCACTACAGGATACAAATGCTAGATTTAATTGGCTACATGTTTTCTTCCATTCTAAAATGTCACTCTGCAACCAGTGTCAACTTCTCCACTCATCTGCTCTCTAGGTGGTAATAAACCCAGCTTTTGTACATGCCAAAATTGGTTTTTTTACTATTATTATTTCAGATAAATCTGCACATACAGTCATGTATTGTAAAGAGTTCTTAACTTATTGAACATTCCACTTGGCCATTCCACTCCAGAAAAATCTGTAACTTTGAGCTGGGGCTGCTCAAGTGTATTTCTTATCAATGCACTAAAAGAAAAAAAAATCCAAGGAGGTGGTAGGAAAGGCAACATTAGCATCACAACTAATCTCCGTTTACCTGCCTTACTACTTCAGAATCACAGTACCCAGTGCACTCAGCCTTATCACCTCCTCAGTGAACTCGCATTCATTTTCAACATACAGATACCCCCTCAGTGAACTCTCATTCATTTTCAACATACAGATACTCAAAAAACACAACCTGGCTTCTGACCTCAGCAAGCTGCCGATACCTTACCAACCACCAGAAAAACATGTACTTTAAATGTGTAGAATGTATTATTTGTACCTGTAAAGAATGATGAGGCTAGAGATAAACTTGTGCCTTTTGAGAGTGATTTTTTTGAGGACTTGAATGCAAGACGTGCGGCCATGCAAATGAAGACTGCTGCTAAGCACTCCAGTGACTGAGGTGTATTTGTTCACGGTCTGTTGTTATTACCATAATAATTCTATTTCTAACTGCATTTGCTTTCAGCTAAAACTTGGCAGATGACGTCTCAGAACTACATCCAACTCATGCTCACGCTGGTGCAGATAGGAGAAGGGTGGCGATAGACACAAAATCTCCTGCAAAGAGTGATAAGTTCTCAGCTGCCAGGCAGAATCTCTCCATGGTGCTCTCAAGAGTGCATGGAGAAAGGCCTTACGGAGAGGCATGTGGTGTTCAGGAGAAGAAGTCTCTCTAGGCCCCCTCACTGCGCTTGTATGTATTTGTCTAGTGGCAGCAAGTAGTACCTGGCAATAGAAAGCGCTTATGTTGTCTCTGCTCAGAGAAGTAGCAAAGCACACACTGAGAACAGTGTCCAAGCGCACCTTGTAGACTCATGTCGGGTACCAGCAGGTTTCTTTTTAAGAGAATACTTTGGCCAGCATCTCTGCTCCCCCTTCCTACACTACCTTGCTGGCACCGTGACAGAATGTGACCTAAGACTGGTGCAGCCCGCACACAAGGCTGCTCAGGGAAGGATTACATTCAGGGAGGAACTCTTTCCTGGAGTGCGTCCTGTCCAGAAGGGCTGCAGCGTTGCACTGCAGCTCACTCAGGCCAGTGGTTAAATGCTGCAATGTAGCCTTATATTATCAATGAGCTGTTGCCGTTTGGCGACAGCATGGCCTACCACGCATCTCTATACAGTTAGGGAATTTTTCAAAGGTTTTTCTCCTTACCCTTCTGAAAATAGGACTAAAAGTCTCCTTTCAGGTTTCCTAAAATAATGCTTAGTGATTCAGAAAGTCATTGCTTGGACTTATAAAAGCTGAGTAATTCGGAGTTACAGCTGAACCTGCAGGGTCAGAATCTCGTTTCAGTTACGGCAGTGTAAGCCCCATGTAACTGCGACAGCCCCAGTGTAAGCCCCAAGACATAAGAATCTGGCTCCCGGGCTGTATTTTTTAAATTAATTTGGACACCTGCTTATACAGTTGTTAGGTAACCAGGAATAGGTTTTAATCTAGTATTGCATTAATTACATAATTTATGGTGGTTTATGTACTGTTTCACAAGTAGTAAACCACAGTACCTATTTCATTTACATGCTTATTTCTGTATTCACAGCATTCTCAGCCTCTGTAATAGATCAAAAATAATAAAAAATGTATAAACTAAGAACACTCCCTTGGCCTTCACTTACACCATTCTTTAATTTAATTTTAATTATTAATTTTATAGTTGCTCTTTTCATTTTTCCATTTTGGAATGTGTGAAGGCCAGAGTCTAGGCCTCAGTTTTCCAGCTCAGATCCCCCTAGATGTCATTTTCAGCAACACCTTTAACCTTATTTCACCTTTTTTCCTTGAGATTGACTTGGGACTAATTTGCTGGCATTTTTCACAGATGCTGATGCATTGTTACATTTTGTGATCAGGACACACTGTTGACAACGTGAAACATGGCTTTCAGGAATGAGCTAGATACTACAATGTTGCCTGAGGGGTTCATGTTATGTTATAAATTATCTAAATGCTCTGACTTTTTGAGATGGAATTTCATTGGGTATGCAGTAGAGAGAGGAGTCAAAACTCTTGGTAAAAGGTTTCCTGTTCAATCTTGGGTTCATCCATTTACTCGGCTTCAAAGCAGGACATGCCTTTTAGTATATATGTGTCACCTGTTGCACCTGGCTGCTGTCTGGTCAAACTCTTCTCTGGAGGAAAATGCCACCTTATGAGTATATAGATTTTTTTTTAAGTGGCTCAGAAATCATGTCTAATGTCATTTGAATTCTCTTTGACTTCCTGACATTTTGAAACAAGCAGCATTCCATATAGAGGGGGAAAAACATTGAGGAAACTATGTGACAGATAATATGTGGATTTGTATTTTAGAGATTAAAATTAGTTTTATTGAATTCTTCAACCTCAATATCCATTGTTAAGACTATGTTATAGTCATGGGTATTTTTAGTAAAAGTCATGGACAGGTCACGGGCAGTAAACAAAAATTCATGGTCCGTGACCTGTCCATGACTTGTACTATATACCCCTGACTAAACCTTGGGTGCTCTGGGGTAGGGGGTGGCCCGGGGGTACTGTGGGTGCTCTGGGGGGGGACGGCGATGGCATGCAGCCTGAGACCCCCACTGGTGCTGGAGGGAGGGGCAGCAGCATGCAGCCTGGGACCCCTGCTGCTTCTGGGGGGCAGGGAGCATGGCGGCCCCAGACTGCTGCTGGGGGGGGGGGGGCGCAGTGGCCCAAGACTGCCCTAGCAGCAGCTGGTGCAGCTGGCCCAGGAACTGCCCATGTTGTTCGGGCAGCCCCAAGGCCAACTGCACCCGCTGCAGCAGAAGTCACAGAGGTTCCAGAAAGTCATGGAATCTGTGACCTCCATGACAGACTCACAGCTTTATCCATTGTCTGCAGCTAGGGGCTGTTGAGTTTCATGCAGCACCTGTCTTTAGCAAAATGCTGAACATAGGCCCTTAGGATACTTCCTTTTCTGATTCTGGCTTTATAGTGCACTAAAAGTGTGTGTATGTGTGTGTGTGTGGAGAGAGAGTTATGTTACACCCTGACACCCCAATATTCACCACTGTCATGTAATTATGATATGTCTTATACAAACTATGCCCTGTGAGGTGTCATTCTAAAAGTCTTGATCTACTAGACAATTGGATTGTATGTGCTATTGTCGTATGTGAAGTTATGAAGTTTGGCTCTGTAAGTGTTACTGAAACATGTCTGGAAGTTGAAAACACCCACAAGCAGCCTTTCAGGTACAACAGTAAAAAGGCCAAACAATGTTAATGGCTTATTGAGGAAATGCACACAAACACAAGGATTACCCCAGAAATTGTGTACAATAGGGGGCCACTTAGGGATCTGGGGCAAAAATTAGTACTTGGTCCTGCTAGTGAAGGCTGGGGGCTGGATTCGATGACCTTTCAAGGTCCCTTCCAGTTCTAGGAGATAGGATATCTCCATTAATTAAAAAAAAAAGGACAAGTGCAGAGTCCTGAACTTAGATGGAAGAATCCCATGCACTGCTACAGACTAGGGACCGAGCAGCTAGGCAGCAGTTCTGCAGAAAAGTACCTAGGGGTTACAGTGGACAAGAAGCTGGATATGAGTCAACAGTGTGCCCTTGTTGCCAAGAAGGCTAACAGCATTTTGGGCTGTATAAGTAGGGGCATTGCCAGCAGATCGAGGGATGTGATCATTCCCCTCTATTCGACATTGGTGAGGCCTCATCTGGAGTACTATGTCCAGTTTTGGGCCCCACATGACAAGAAGGATGTGAAAAAATTGGAAAGAGTCCAGCGGAGGGCAACAAAAATTATTAGGGGGTTGGAGCACATGACTTATGAGGAGAGGTTGGGGGAACTGGGATTGTTTAGTCTGCAGAAGAGAAGAATGAGGGTGGATTTGATGGCTGCTTTCAACTACCTGAAAGGGGGTTCCAAAGAGGATGGATCTAGACTGTTCTCAGTGGTAGCAGATGACAGAACCAGGAGTAATGGTCTCAAGTTGCAGAGGGGGAGGTTTAGGTTGGATATTAGGAAAAACTTTTTCACTAGGAGTATGGTGCAGCACTGGAATGGGTTACCTAGGGAGGTGGTGGGATCTCCTTCCTTAGAGGTTTTTAAGGTCAGGCTTGACAAAGCCCTGGCTAGGATGATTTAGTTGGGGATTGGTCCTGCTTTGAGCTGGGGGTTGGACTAGATGACCTCCTGAGGTCCCTTCGAACTCTGATATTCTATTATTCTAATAGGAACTGTTTAACCCAGGTCACAGCAAAAGAGCTTTCCAGCAAGTGGGGAGAAGATATAAAAAGGGGGAAATGACATTATGGGGGCACTGCACTCTCCGTGCAACAACACACCTGGAAAAACCTGAGGAACAAAGACTGAACTGCGGGAAGTGATGGTCCCAGGCTAGAAGGATTTTTAGCTTGTGCATGAAAACCTGGGAAAGCCAAGGCAATTTGTGCCTTAAGAATCTGCAAGCCGATTTATCACTCAGGGTGAGAATTTGCTCATTTATATCCCGGGGTGAAAGTAATTTAAAGGACTACCAGTGCTCCAGAGTGCAAGGGCGCGGCCTCAACCGGAAGAGGCGGGGCCTTTCAAGATTTAAAGGCCCTGGGGCTCCAGCTGTGGTTGAGAGCTCAGGGGCGAATTAAAGGGCCCGGGACTCCGGCCGCTGCAGAGCTCCAGGCCCTTTAAATCACTGCGGGAGCCCTGCTGCCGCTACCCTAGGGCAGCAGGGCTCGGGCAGGTATTTAAATGGCCCAGTGCTCCTGCCACTGCGGGGAGCCCCGGACCCTTTAAATCCCTGCTGGAGCCCGGCTGAAGGAGCCCCGGGGCTCCAGCAGCGATGTAAAGGGCCAGAGACTCCGGCCGCTGCGGGGTGCCCCGGGCCCTTTCAAGTGCCGTCGGAGCTCCAGCAGCAGGGCTTGGGCAGTTCTTTAAAGGGCCCAGGGCTCCCCGCAGTGGCTGGAGCCCTGGGCCCTTTAAATCCCCACTGGAAAAGCCGGTCCTGTCCGGCACGGCGTACTGGCTCTTGCCCCACAAGAGGCTGTAATTTTTGGTGCAAATGTTTTCTTCCTTCCTTTCCTCCTTCAAGGGTCTTGTTATTGTAGAAAGGCTCTGTCCAAAAGCAGAGTTTTGCAGTGTGCCCTGGAAGTGGTCAGACTCCTGGTTAGCCTGACCTCCTTTCTGTTCAGTGTTCTATAGCAGTATTATACAGCAAAGTAGCATCACACAGCAAATACCCCAATAGCAGCTATGTATCACTGTGCACTGTGCTAGGGATTTCTTTCCCCTCTGATATTTTTACATTTTTTGAGTTATTTGCTCACAAAACGAGCTCATGTCCTTAAAACTAACATTGAATAAATGCAGTGAGAAAAAAGCATTGTTCATAGTAGAAGGTCATGATGCCCCATGAACGAGGAAAAGAAAGAAATATTTTGACTTTGCATTTAAATTTCCTTCAGTATATCTTCATTGAACTTCAGTAAGAGCCAGAACCATCCAGCATTTTGAGCCTTCGTTGGGGATCCTACAACCTGCGTAACTGCTTGTCTTTAAAACTCTCAAGTGCCCAAGGAGCTTCTTAGGTAGAGGGAAAGGTAGTGCAGTGTTTCTAATGCAGTACATCCTGCAAATGATTTAAAAGTGCATTTGGTGTTATTTAAAACATTACACATAAACAGCAGTATGTAATAAAGGCAATAATGATGCCTAAGCAATTTAGTCAGTTTTCTAATCTCTCTTTGTTCTTCTTCTGTCATACTGATACATGGTGAACTCTGAAAATGGATGGGATACAAATATTCAAACATGGTTTCTCATTTCTGGGTACAGATCTGTTGCATCTTATGCGCATTTAACATGCGCAAATTCAACTTTATGCAGTCGGCAAAAAAAACCCCAAAAAACAAAAAAAAAAAGAGAAAAATAACAATTTAAATACTGTTCCTGTAGTGCGGGTGATTCTGCCCACCATTACACTCAATGTAATTTTGACTATACGCAGTTTTCGCTTTCACCTCTGTTTATATCTTACCTATCTAGTGTGTTAAGCTCAGTTTGTGGTTTTTGTTTATTTTCTAAAGTAATCTGCTTTGAACTGTTTGCTATCCCTTATAATCACTTAAAATTGACCTTTTGTAGTCAATAAACTTATTGCTTGTTTATAACATAACCCAGTTTGTGCAATTCATATCTGGAGGGGGGGCAAGAAGCTGTGCATATCTCTCTCCACATTGAGGGAGAGGGCAAATTTTTATGAGCTTGCGCTGTGCAGAACTTTCTATACAGTGCAGTACAATATTACTTTGGGTTTACTCCCCAAAGGGGGTGTGCACGTGAGTGCTGGGTGAATCTCTTACCCCAGCGTAAGATGAGACAGACTTGTATATTCTATTTATATTGTATAGTCTTTTTCTATGTAGCTTACAGTTAAACCAGGGAGAACAGAGATAAGAGAGAAAAATCACCCTCCATCTCCTGTACATAAGATTTCTCTATTGCAACATGCTACCAATATTTGAGAATTCATCAATTTCATAGAAAATTTACTTGTTCTATGGCATTAGTAATCTTGATCATATAATGTTTATATTTCCTGCCATTCAGCTGCATGTTGTAATTTCACCACATCCTTCTATCATGGCATTCCCATTCCAACCCCATTTTATTCTCTAGTTATAGCACTAAATTTGATCTGATTTTTGCCATCACTTTTACTTTGAGAGGCATCAGGACACTCTCTCCTCAGCCCTATCAGAACTCGGAAGATCCTAGGGGATGCTGATTATACACAGCAACAAGTTTTCTATCGTCCATGTAGTGAGGAAAAATTGTGATATTTCTCAAAATAGTTTGTGTGTGAATGAACTAATTAAGGGCCTGATTCTGCCAATACTTACCACCACTTACTGTGCCTACTATAGGACCTACTTCATTGAAGTCGAAGGGGGTCTTTTAGTTGATTTAAATGGGCTTTGAATTAGGCCCATGGTGAGTAGTAAGTTGTGTGAAATTTGGCAAAAAATAAATTTACCAAAAAAAGCCTTTGGGGGCATTGAAGCTGTTTGCAGATTTTGGTCAAATTCAGTGTATAATTTCTGTCAGAAAAAGAGTGCATTTTTTTTAAGTTGAAACAGTTCATTCTGACCATTTTGAAAACAAAATGCATTGACTTTTCATTTTGAAATATTTTATTTTCAAATTTTGCTATATTTTTACTAAACACGCACAGAAAAAGGGTGAAAAACACTTGAGTATGAAACAAAAACAACACAAAAAATATTGACTGAAAAACACCCCAGAAAGTAAACAAAAACATGCAAAACGTTTTGGTTAGTTTCGTGTCTCTCAACCCAGCACAAAAAATGTAGGGACTTCTTGTTTTCTCAAGAAAAACCTGAAAAAAATCACTTTGGGTTCAAAATGAAATGATCCCCCACTCCACCCCCCAGTTTTAGCTCCTGGGCCAAAAAAATCAGTTATTCTCTCAGTTCTTGTGAACAGTCCCAATGATTTCATTGGAACTACTCACAGGAGCAAGCACTGCTCCTCGTAGTAAGTATTGGCAGTATGGGGATTAAGGCTAGGTCTACACTAAGGGAGGGGTCGATTTAAGATTCGCAAATTCAGCTATGCGAATAGCCTAGCTGAATTCGGTGTATCCTATTCGACTTACCCCGCTGTAAGGACAGCGGCAAATTGACCACCGCGGCTCCCCCGTTGATGGCGCTTACTCCTCTTGACGAGGTGGGAGTAAGCACGTCGATTTGGGGATCGATTTATCCGTCTAGATGAGGCGCGATAAATCGATCCCCGAGAGATCGATTTCTACCTGCCGATCCGGGCGGGTAGTGTAGCGTAGCCCTGAGTCTTCCACAACCCAACTCCTTTTATAAAACAATAACAAAATTGGATCACCTACAGGTGGTAAATACTGTAATATGAAGTCATTAGTCAAACTGAGAGGTGGTTATAAAATGCTTAATTTTTAGAAGTGTAAGAAACAGCTGTAGCGCCAGTTAAATCTGAGAGAAAACAAAAGCACATTGCAGTATCAAAAACCACTAAAAGTATTATCTATATAGAGATGTCACAGCTACCATGCCCCAAGCACCACATGAAGCATCGATCCATTACCAATGAGCTCATGTGTACAGCACTCATAAAGTACTGCACTTAGGAAGGAAAAATAACACGCACAACTACAAAATGGGGAATGACTGGCTAGATGGTGGTACTGCTGAAAAAAAGATCTTGGGGTTATCATGGATCACAAATTGAACATAAATCAGTTGTGAAAAAGGCTGGTGGTTGTCCTTGACTTGCTAACACCAACCCAGCAGTTGCTTGGCAAGCAGGTGCTTGGGGCAGCCGCTCGGGAGAGGGGCAGCTCGTCCAGCTATTCGGCGGCAATTCGGCAGATGGTCCCTCACTCCCACAGGGAGCGAAGGACCTTCCGCCGAATTGCCGCCGCAGACCGCGATCACGGCTTTTTTTTTTTTTTGGCGGCTTGGGGCGGCCAAAACCCTGGGGCCGGCCCTGCATAAAATAGGGGTTTGGAACCCACACTGGGGAAAATCACCATGGCTCCTTTGACTTCAGAAGCACTTGAACAACATTTGATCAAAACTCCTTTTGATTAGTACAGACATTTTCTACATTTTTCTCTCTTTCTGTCAATCCAGCACCTTTCACAGGCAATGAATTTACATGAAAAAAGAAAGTATGTCTTGGTACAGTAATTTAAGTGATATTTTTATATTTCCTATAGTCATGTACAAGCCTAGAAGAAAATGTGGTAATTAACAATCTGAACTTTATTGTGTGTTTCCAAGTAATACACTATTTAGCTTTACATGTAAGTACTAAGGACTTTCTAAATATAATCTGTTTATAGCAGTTCATTTTAGACCTGTGGCCATAACTGATGGTTTTTTTTTAATTTGATGGCTTAACTGAAAAAGTTTAAATAAAACGTTTCTAGTCAAACATAATGTTTCATTTGAACTGAAATGAAAAGTTTCATTTTATTTGGGGCTTTTAAAAATTTACAAAAATGGAACAATGTCTTGAATCAAAATGCTTTCACTAGAAAACAAAACCTTTTGATATTTTTGGATTTTTATCTCTTTTTTTTTTAAACAATTTGTCAAATTTGACCTGAATTTGCAAATTGTTTCAATCAACCCAAATATACAGTTTTCAGCCAAAAAGAAAATTTAGTTCATTTATTGCTAGACTCTTCCATCCTTATTCACACTGAGTAGTACCTTACTCCCTGAATAGTCCCATTATCTGCTCATCCAGTAAGTACTACTAACATGAGTATGGGTATCGGAATCTAGCCCTATATCCCATCAATCTAATCTGAACTGTAAATGAATAAAATGTATACCCAAAATAAAATGTATATGAGTGTGCAGCATAGTCAAGTTATCATTGCTGTTAGAACCTTAGCTCCTACATGTCCGAGCTCTTAAACACCTGCTGAGGTCTCAATCCTGCAAACACTGAGGGATGTTAGTAACTTTACTCAGGTGAGCAGTGCTGTGGGAACTACTTGACGGTCTGTGTTTACAGGATTAGGCCTTTAGTGTATTAGGTCCTTTATTCTATTTCATCTAGATTTAAGCTTTGCCTTCCAACCTGTTCAATGTTGATTTTTATTCTCCAAGAAAGCGGGGGGAGAGGGGGAGAGGAGGAGAGAGAGAGAGACCCTTCATCTTCCTGACAGCAAAACAACTAACAGCCTTTCAGCTTCAATCACAAGAAGTAGTAGTTTACAAGCTACTAAAATCCCTAAAAGACCACACAATGGCCAATATTTTATTGTAGGTATTTCCTATTGCTTCTAAAAGACTCCCATGAAAATGGTAGGCTGTGTTTTTTCTTTTATGTAGATCCTTTTGTAAACTGAAATTTTGTAATTGATTTACACTACGATTCTTTGAAATAAAATTCTGACCATCTACAGTGTGTGTGATAGCATTAGCTATGCTGCTTGCACATACTGGCATTTTTACTACATGCCTGCCTCTCTTGCCCTGTTAAAATATGCTACTGTGGGAATTGGCCTGCCTGTGTTTGGAGGTATGGCAGCATTTTGGTGGGTGCTTTTAACATCAGCTGTATTCCTCCCTGATTCATCTTCTCTGTCTGAGACAAAGCCATCAAGCTTTGTCGTCTGTGCCGTGTCATAGAGAGACCTTGTCACTGTCAGGTTTCCCCCACCGTAAGTTCTGGTCTTAGAAGCATCCCCTAGTGCAACAGATTTCATTCTCTCCATCTTTTAAGTCAGTTGTCACTGATAGATCAGAGCCCCTTCAATCTGTTTAA
Source organism: Chrysemys picta bellii (assembly GCF_011386835.1). Classification (NCBI taxonomy): domain Eukaryota; kingdom Metazoa; phylum Chordata; order Testudines; family Emydidae; genus Chrysemys; species Chrysemys picta. The sequence goes on along the minus strand of NC_088793.1, from coordinate 124,143,114 downwards.
TTGGAAATGCCTAGTTAAGGGGTATCATGTCATTGAAGTACAGGAGGGTTTAATGCCTCAGTTTGATAGGTGGGATGTTTTATGTGAGTCTTGAGCAGACTGATGACTTGCATATCTCCTCCTCTTTTTTCCTCCACCTCATTTCAAGCTATGGAAAACCGGTCTGTTAGGGGTTGCTTCATTGTGATTGATTGTACTAGATAGACTGTGCTGTAAGAAAATAGGAAATTGGCCTAATGAAAGGAATTGAACTTTCACCAGCGCACTCACTAAGTGAGTCATGAATCAGATACTACATGAGCCACAGGACTTCTTCCTGTTGTTTGTAAGAAATGCCCATTGATTCTCCCAGTGAGTTACAGATCAGTGACTTGCCAGAGGGTGGCAATGAAGGGGCTGAAGGGATACGTATCTAGGTTTTCCACTTAATGGTTGGAGTTGAATCCCACTGATCAAAGAGAAGTAGTTGTAGCAAGATCTTCATTAGATTTTCAAATTATGGCAAATAAGCCCTTTAAAACGCAGAGTGAAAGAAATCCAGTTTCATAATTGGCTTGATGGAAAACAAAGAATGGCTTTGAGTCACTTACACTTTAGAACTGCAGGAAGAAAGGTAATAGTTAGCCATTTATAATCACACAAACTGGCCAATCAGTTGCCCTCACTTATGATCTTGCAAGGTAGACATGCGAGGATGTCTACCCACTATTAGTCCTCGATCAACTTGGTTGTAGCTTTCATTGACAGATGTATCATCTTGTCTCCAGGAATCAAAATGAGCCATTCAAGATCTTGGGTTACTAGAATGGAGGCCTATAACGAGCTTTAAGGGATTTTCATAGGTTACTGGTTTAAAGCCAGTTTGATGAGGTGCTTTTATTTTTTTATGCTCAAAAAAATGTTTGTCTGATGGCTGGCTGTAAATCCTTGGTAGAACACAATGCCAGATGCACAACATGGTGTGTGGGAAGGAAGGCACATAAGAAAATAGTGAAGGATTGTACCAGGAGATGCTAAATGCACAGCCAGCTAGGAACAGTGTCAGCACCATTTAGGTTTTGCTTCACAAACTTTGGTTTAAATAAACAAACTGAAAAGGGAGGTTGTCAATGTAAGAACAAAATGTCAGCAAGCCATGGACAAATAACCCTACAATTCGCTGATCCCTACTTAGGTGTGCTACCCTGTGCACTACTGACTTCCTGTGGAGTCAAAGGAGATAACCATAATTAAGGCTGAATGACAGTTAGGTGTAAAGCCTTATTTCTAACTCTCTTATCTTTCTCAGAAGACCTTTTAAAGCATGAAGTTTCTCAGCCTTTGTTTCAAAGGGGGCAGACTCTTTTTTTATGCTTGTACTTTATCAAAGAAAAACATTTGGAGCAATGCAATTTGGTTTGGTTTTTAACTGCTTGCTTTTCCATTTCAGAAAATTGTTCAAGCTTTTCTCAGTAAGCTGTGTTTAAATTATGTGTGGATAAAAAAAGTTCAAACTAGTCTTCTTTTTTCTTTGAAGGTCATAGGAAAAAAACAGGTATTGACATTGGCTAACCCTAGATTCACAAACAGAAGGAACCTCCTGACTGGAACTGAAAGACATAGGTGAGAAGCAATACTTCAGTTTTCCCATATAGGCTGGCATCAAGGATGCCTGCTTGCTCAGGCAGACCAGATGTCAATCTCAATACAAGAAAGCTCTCATTGAAACCAATTATTTAGCTAACTGGGAGTAAGTGATGAAAGTGAGAAGCTGCCGTCACTGTAAAGGCTCTATTTTCATTAAAAGAAGTTGAGGCAAAGAGGAGAAGCTTGCCAAAACCCATCATTGAACCAAGTGGCTTAGATTTTGTTTAATATTGTCCTACCTGAGCAACATCAGCCACGCCCAGTATCCTTTCTGGCTGAGCCAATGCAAGGAAATGTAGCTGTGTTTAAGTATAACTGCACTAAGGCTGGGTACACAATATTTTCCTCTTCCTGGAAGAAGCTGATATTTATTTTCCTTTCCTCGATCAGAATGAAAAGTCAAAATTTATAAAACTTTTGTAAATTGGAAAAAAAAAACAGTTTGGGTCAATTACAACATGAATTTTGAAATGTTTCTTTTGATTTTGAGCTTTTTTTTTAGTTTTTTACATAAATTAAGTTTCTAAATGAGAAGTCATTTTGAACCAAACAAAGAGGAACTTTGTGTTTAGAAAATATTGAAATGGCTTTTTTTTTAAAAAAAAAATTCAAAGCAAGAAATTCATCAAAACTAACCCTTTTCCACAAAAAGTTTCTCTTGTGCTCAATTGGCATTTAGGGGGAAAATGTGCTATCCTGGCTCAGCTGTGTGTGTATGTGTGTGTACATGTGTTTTAAACAGCTTTGTAGAGCTGATTTTTAAGGGGACTGAATTTACTGTGTTGATCTGCTATGGTTAGCCTGTTCATTCCTGCCTCTGTTGGCTAAATTCAGAAGGGGTGGGGTGGCCTTGGGTAAAGTGTTTGTATTTTGGGAACTACTATGCCTGCTCCTGGCATTGAATGTCTAACATGTAATTTACAAATGTGGCCAGAAAAGCTGTAACCATCAGGACTATTGGATGGGTCCAGATAGATGAAAGAACAGGGTCTGAATGCCATCCTCATGTCTTGATGCCAAATCCATCCTCCTTTGTACACGGGATCAGTAAATGGAGTTTTTGACCTTTTTATTGGCAAGTTTGGAGACCGTAAACTGTAAATATCTGTCCACTCAAAGCAGAGGAGAAGCTCCAGAGTGAGTGATCATAGTGCAATGGTGGCATATCTGACTCCAAAGCAGAAAGTTTGTGCTCAAGTGACATCAGGGCCAGTTTTGATGTAAGAGTGGAAGGGTCGGCAGGGTGTGTGGTTAAATCAAAGATAATACCATCCTATTTCATTGCTTCTTTTAGCTGATACAGACAGTGAACTAACCCCTGCTCTCCTTTCTCTATAGAATAATCCTATCTTAGTCAACAGGACCATGTGCATAAGCAAGGTGAGAAGGATTTGGCCTCTTATGATCAATAACACTGTGGATGCAGTGTCCTTCACAGTGGTATTTACCAGGGCATTAGTTTGTGTTTTTTATATGGTTATAATATGGGTTAGTCCTGTCCATGCAGGCAGAAATTTAAAATTGGGTTTATGAGGAGGCTTAAACCCCATCACCTGGAACACAAGAGAGAAAGTCAGTTATGCTCTGCATCTGGGAAGTGATTAACTAATTGCCTCCTGGTCTTGGGAATAAGAGCTAGGGAGAGTTCCTTCTCCCTGGAAAGGGCCTGCAGGAAGGGGTAATAGTGGAGATTGACTGTGGCCAGAAAGTAGAGCTACAGCAGCAGGGTTAGCAGCTGTGGTGGGGCCATTGAATGAAGAATGAGCTAGGGGCCTATGAACACCAGTGAATAAGATAGAAACACAAGTGTGGTGGAAGGCTAAATCAAGTGGTATTTGGACTCCTAGCAGGGAAAATCAGTGGAGGATCAGTGCCCTGAGGAGGAGGAAGAGCTGAAGTCAAGCCCAGGATGAGCAAAGAGCCTCTCTTTTCAGAATTGAGCCTAGGAGGCGCAAAGGACTCTTTGTTTACATCTGAACCCCAAAAGGGCTCAAACAGTTGTGTGACATGGCCAGAGCTACAGAAGACCCAGTAAGGCAGTCCAGGGAAGGCACTGGTCATCATGGCTGAGGAAGTGGCCACCAGAGTGAATACAAGAAGCAAAGTCGTCTGCAACACTGTGTCCGGACAGGAGGGGCACCCTGGAGGTGAGGACAGTCCCTGATGTAGCAGAAAAGGTTTTCTTTTTCTTTAACAAGAAATATTGCCCCGAGAAACTAAAAAATGTTCCGTATTTTGTGGCTTAAGTAATATTTAGTGAAAGTTCTAAAGTGCTCTGAAGATGAAAACTGTTCTGAGGCCAGGTGCTCAGTTGGTAAGCTTGGGTAGGTCCACTGAAATCAGGGTTTACTAGAATAAACTATTCCGTGTCTTGCCTGATTTTCCTGCAGTTGATTATTTAACAATATTAAGACTAGTTGATGTAAATCAGTGTAACTCTGCTGAAGTCAGTGGATATAAGCTGACTGTTACCACCTGAGAATTGGACACTACAACTGCCAATAATCTTCCACAACCTTCTGGGGAAGGGTGAATATGATTATCCCCTTTTACAAATGGAGAAACTGAGGCAGAGAGACTAAGTAGTTTTCCCAAGGCTACAATGGGGATCTGTGACAAAGTGCAAAGTTAGAGCTTAACTAGTAGCCTTGTGATGATGGATTAGGCTACACATATACTCCAGAGAGCAGAACCTTATCAGAACTCTTTGAACACCACTGCTAATTAGCTGATTTGTCCTGTTCTGGTTGGTGAGGCATCCTCACCAGTGTTCCATGGCTACTGTTCCAAGAGTATCATGTTGTAGTAGTGTGATCTGTTCCCTTAAGGTCCAGGATGGCTGGGGCCAGCTAGCTGTGGTCAGTTATCAGATGCATCTGGCAATGGGCCAGGTGATCACTATAAAGGGCTGAGAGAGTGCAGTTGGCCTTGAAACAGGGGGATTGAACGGAAGGGTATGTCCTCCTTTCAGCACAGAGAGGCAAGGAGAAAAGTCCCTGTGAGCTGTAGCCCGTGATGGACAGAGGAAATGCTTTGTTTTGACATTTTGCCTAAGTTTTATGTGTAAAGAGTAAAACGGTGCTCTGAAGAAAGTGCCTGAAAAGACTGAAAAACGCGACAGAGGGTCCTGTGGCACCTTTGAGACTAACAGAATACTTGAAAAGTATTGAAAAGACTGAGTGTGGTATTAGTCCTTCTTGGCTGGGAAGAGAGGCCAGCAGCTTATAGGTGTGTGGTTATCCTTGTGTGAGTTTTTCCGGGAGTCTCCCAGAATCAGGCTCTATCTCCTAGAGGCTACTGAAGCCAAACTGGGAGATTTTGGGGCCACTAAAAGTCTGGTGGCACAGCAGGGCTAAGGCAGGCTCCCTGCCTGCCCTGGCGCTTTGCCACTCCCGGAAGCAGCTGGCATATCCCTGCAGCTCCTGGGGGGGAGAACAGGGCGTCTCCGCATGCTGCCTGAGCACTGACTCCGCAGCTCCCATTGGCCAGGAACTTCAGCCTATGGGAGCTGTGGGGGTAGTGCCCCCCCACCAACCCAGGGGCTGCAGGGATGTGTAGACCGCTTCCAGGAGTGGCACACGGAGGGGACAGTGCATGGAGCCTCCTGCCTCCGCTTACCTCAGGCAGCTCCCGGCCGGTGGCACAGCAGGGCTAAGGCAGGCTCTGCCCCCACAGCTCCCATTGGCCACAGTTTCTGGCCAATAGGAGCTGTGGAGTCAGCGCTCGGGGCGTGGGCAGCGCGCGGAGACCCCTAACTCCCCTTCCCCCGCCGAGGCTGCAGGGATGTGACAGCTGCTTCCGGGAGTGGCACGGGGCCAGGGCAGACAGGAAGCCTGCCTTAGCCTCACTCCACTGCTGACTGGGAGCCTCCTGAGATAAGCACTGTCTGGCCAGAGCCTGCACCCCTCACCCTCTTCCATACTTCAACCCCCTGTCCCAACCCAGAGCCCCTTCCTGCACCCAAACTCCCTCCCAGAGGCCACACCCCTTGTCCCCTCCTGCACTCTAATCCCCTGCGCCAGCCCCAAGTCCCCTCCTGGAGCCTGCACCCCCTCCTGCACCCCAACCCCTCTCCTACCTGTGAGCTCCCTTCAGCACCTAAACTTCCTCCCAGAGTTGCACCCCACACCTGCTCCTGTACCCCATGCCCCCTGCCCCAGGCTCAGCCTGGAGCCCCCTCCCACACTCTGAACCCCCCAGCCCGGAGCCCGCACCCCCTCTCAGACCCCAACCCCCTGCCCCAACCCAGTGAAAGTGAATGAGGGTCGGGGAGAGTGAGCAACGAAGGGAGGGGGGGATGAAGTGAGTGGGGCGGGACCTCGGATGAGGGGTGGGGTTGGGGTGGGGCAAGGATGTTTGGGTTTGTGTGATTGGACAGTTGGCAACCCTACAGGCAAGAAAGGGAACAGATTATCCTGCTTCTCTTACTTCCCCCAAGGCAGCTGTGGTTCTTAGAGGTGTTCAGATTGCCTCCAGCTCACTCTCTCCAGGTCTGCTGCAAGGCCCAGTGCTCTTTACCAGTGCTGCCAGACTTCCTTCATCAGATGGACCTGGTGCTGGGCTTTTCTTCTCACCTAGCTGACAGAAAGGGAAAAAAATGTAAAAAAAATTTTTTTTGCAGCCATGACATGCTAGTATAACTGTCTGGCTGATGAACTTTACTGGTTAAAATTTCCTAGAATAAAGATAGTCTTAGATGTGTTTCTCTCTTTGAATTAGAATATAAAGTACTTGATGAGCTACTCACATTTTACACTTCCTTGTGCATTATGGCAGGGAAGAAATGCACAAGGAGGTTTAAGTGGAAGAGTAACCAAATTCTTCACAAAAATGATACTGAGTTATGAAATTCTGTGGGTTTTTTAAATGAGATCTGTAAAGGAGGGAATACAAGCTACTTTACCTGTGAGTTGGTTGGGCTTTGGATACTTGTGGATTACTAATGTGAATATCTGGAATATAGTCTTTGTTGCAGGTTCGAATTTCAACCTTTGAGCTTACTTGCTAAACTCCTTGCTCTCTAACCTTGCAGTTTATCCACCACAGAATTCAGTTATTACAATAAAATAAGCTACTAAAATAAACAGGAAGCACCTTCAAGTGGGCATTAAGCATCCTGGGCCAATAAAGCCCTCCGCTTTCAGCCTTAGCATCTGGTGAGTTCAGGATAGGGTTATTATTGCATAAACAGGAAGCATACTGATTGCCCTGTGCTGGAAATCCAGATTGAAGATTGACCTACAGTATGGATTCAACAGCTGAAAGATATATCTTTGTGCTGGAAAAGCAAATCACTCTGCAAGACAAAGGGGGGACTATATGCTGAATAGTGTACTGTAGTCCGAGTATTTGAAGACTCAGGAAGGGGAAGTAACCCCTCCCCCCATACACCCACACCTTGTCCTTGTATGAAAAGGGCATAGTTTTGATGAGATGCCCTTACAGAAAAGAAATTGTGAATTTCTGGATTAATCATGCTGTTGTTATGTATGTTCAAGCCTCTATATTCATTAAAGTAATACTTAAAAAAAAAATAGGAAGCATGCACAAGTCATCTAAATTGTACAATTACCAGTTTAAAAGCTACCAGTCAGAATGATAATATCCTATTGAAGATATAATCTGTTTTAGGGAACAAAAGAGATGTATGAGGAAAAAGAAAAGGGTTTGTGTTTTGTTTTTTCCCCAACATATGGATTTCTTAACTGAATACAGAATAGCCATGTAATCTGGGGAGATGTATTGTGCTATTGGCATCATTCTGACAAACCACCAAAATAACCTTTAAAAATTGGATGGCATGTGCCTTTAAATGCCTTCCGAGACATTCCCTAAAAATAGTTTACAAAGCAACAGAGTCAAAGTGTTGGGGAATTGCCCTCAAATGCATTAGTGAGTCTATTCCTGTGGCACTTAAGCCAGCCAAAGTAATAAATATAAAATGGTAATTTTTCTCTGTGAACCACGCTTGCAGCTCCCACATGATTTCATTCCCACCCAGGAGTAATATAACACTGCCTGCTCACACAATCTCCTGGATTCATGGAATAAGGCAGCATGTGACTGCTACTTTGTTAAATGTGCTCAGAAGAAGTCGGCAATTACAATTAATCCCTCCTTTGCCTGAGCACAGTCCATCAGTATTTCCATACCACAAGTGTCACTGGGTTTTTAAGTTGCAAAGAAATCTAGACCAAGCAACGGATTAGAAGAATCTATTTTTCATTTTTTTGTTTCATGTGCTATGTTGGCAAAATAGGATTATGCTGTATTTTCTGTCCGAGATTGTTTGTGTGGCCTGATACTTCATTGACTTGAGGGTAATAAGCAGTGTAAATACTAAAAATAGGCTTTCAGAAAAGTGCCGCCCCTTCATTTCTCATATCTTTATCACTCCCAGAATTAATTGGCCGTTCTTCAGTTGGCATAAATTGGCATAGCTACATCCACTTCAGCAGGACTGTAGAAATTTACCCAGTTGAGACTCTGGCCTGTTGTGTCAAATTCTGCAGTGCGTACTCTGTTTACTCTAGGTCAGAGTCGTCTCTGCTTAGATTTCGCCAGTGCCGCTCAATGAGGATATGGGGGTGCTCGGGGAGCTTTCAGCTATGCTGTGTGTGTTGAAGCCATGCCCCTCCTTGCTGAGTGATGACCGTTATTGGCAGTGCACGTTGTCCATTCCTCAGGGCCGGCACCAGCGCAGCAAGCTGGTGCTTGGGGCAGCCCATGGAAGGGGGCGGCACGTCCCGGTCTTTGGCGGCAATTCGGCGGCGGGTCCCTCAGTCCCTCTCGGAGGGAAGGACTGGCCACTGAATTGCCGCCGAAGGGGCAGCAAAAAAGCTGGAGCCGGCCCTGCCATTCCTGGAGGGGACTGCCACTTCCTTGTTTTGGCTTCCTACTTCCCGTGAAAGTAATTATTTAGACCCATCTAAGAAACTAAGTCTCAAATTGTTTTGATTCAGTACAATATTAATGTGTGCACCTGAGCTGTTCAGGTGCCTCATTGGCGCTGGTCTCTCTGTCCAGATTATAGTTTATGATGGAACTGTGGTCTCCCCTTTAGGGAGCTACTGCTGTGCATCATAGGAGTCCCATAATTGTAGACATCATGGGACAATCAGGGATCAAAGCCCATAGAGCAGAATGGAGGTGTGATGCCCCTGAACTTCAACTCCTGTGAGGCACTGAGGCAACTGGGGTAGATGTAATTTGATGCTGAGCTGAGGCAGAATGAAACATTTCGATGCAAGATGAAAACCAAGGTGGAAATATCAGAATTTCCAGTAGGCCAGAAATTCTGGAGTCTTGACCAGCTCTAATGTTGAATCAAATATTTTAGCCTTGTTTTCTGTATCAAACATGAGACTTGTTTTTTGGAAACACTTTTTTGTTTTCACTCTGCCTACAAATTCACCTGACAAGGAGCTCTGATTTGCTCTGTTTCTCAGGTAATAATAAAAAGAAGCCTGCATGAAAAAGGGAATGGCCTGTCCTGTCCTGTGTAGACAAGTATTGGTCCTCCCTTGCTGCAATGCCAAGGAGACTTCACCTCTCCCCAGTGACAACTGAGAGAATTAGGTCAACCCGAGTGGTGAGTAGTAATTTGTTGCCCCATTATTTTAAGCCACTATGATTCTATCTCTTCCTCCAAACTGAGTCATGCCCACAGCATATGGGATTACTTCCGCTAGGGTCAGTTTGGTTTTATTTGAGTGGTGAATTAAATGGATAATCCATGTATTGGAATTGGAGGTAATTAAACCAGCCATTATACCCAGTGCCACTGGCTTAAAAGGAGGATTTCTGAAGAGTGGAGTGAGATGGCTGCTTAAGGGGGAGACAGAACGATACATTGGCACAGGTCCTTGCCAGCCTGGAAGGTGCCTCTGCCGAGTCCTCAATTCTCTCCTTTCCTGCCAAGAAGCAGTTGTGCCATTCACTCCCCAGACAATTTTCCTTCCCAGGAGAGGGCATACTAAACAAGGGTTATGGACTGCTAGGTGTTGTTCTGTATGCAATGTTGTTGCAGCTGTGTTTTTTTGACAGAGAAGACTTCTTAAAGGATCTCATCACCTTGGGACACCCTACGAGCCACGTGGTTTATGGGTCCCTAGCTAAAGACTTCCTCTGCCTCTTTGAGCCAGTGTTCCAAGTTGCTTTCTGTTCCTGTCACATCTGGGTCAAGATTTTTTTTTCTAGCTTTAGCAGAATAGTTGAAGTGAACAAAGATTTTTATATGCTTCAATGTGCTTGTCTTTTTAAAGGTTTTGCCCTCAGCATCAAAAGCTGTTGCTTTCCTTTGCCCATCAAATATGTGTGCCTGAGGGGCGGTGAGGTGATAATAGGCCACTTTAAGGAGCTCTGTGAGCATTTCACCTGCTTCCTCACTCTGAGCTGCTGTTTTTCCTCTCTGGCTGAGCAACTGAGGAACAGCCTGACATTTCTCTCAACCTTCATCAGCATCCTTGATTGTGACTTGCCATACTCCTCTAGAGTGCATTTTATTTACCATTCGTACATTTGTATGATTTTGGGGCAACACTAGGAATAATTTGACTACTGGGTAGGGTTTTATTGTTTAATGACTGCAGTAAGAAAAGCTACTTTTTGTGTGTGTGCAAGTTTCACTAAGAGTTGCTGACTTTGTTTTTTTTCAGAACTTCTCCATCAGGGAAATTGTCCCACTACAGGTACTTTATTTTTAGTACTGCTAAATAGAAATGTACACATCTCGGAACAAAGAATGCAGGCTATACTTACAAGATGGGATACTCTGTCCTGGGAAGCAGTGACTCTGAAAAAGTTTTCCGCGTTGTGTTGGATAATCTGCTGAACATGAATTCCCAGTGCAATGCTGTAGCCAAAAGGCTAATGCGATCCTTGGATGGACAAATAGGAATCTCAAACAGTAGTAGAGATGTTGTTTTACTTCTGTATTTGGCCTAGTGCAACTGCTACTGGAATACTGTGTCCAGTTCTGGTGTCTGCAACTCAAGAAGGATGTTGATAAATTGCAGAGGGTTCAGAGCAGAGCCATGAGAATGATTAAAGGATTAGAAAATCTGCTTTATAGTGATAGACTCAAGGAATTCAATCTATTTAGCTGAACACAGAAAAGGTGACTTGATCACAGTCTATAAGTAACTATATGGGGAACAAATATTTGATAATGGGCTCTTCTATCTAGCAGAATTGTAACGGCTGGAAGTTGAAACTAAACAAATTCAGACTGGAAACAATGTGTACACTTTAACAGTGGGTAATTAACCATCGGATCAGTTTACGAAGGGTCATGGCAGATTCACCATCACTTGCAATTTTCAGATCACAATTGGATGTTCTTTGAGACGACACATTCTTGTTCAAAAGAAATTATTTTGGGGAATTTCTATGGCTTGGTTATTCAGGAGGTCAGTTCAGGTTTTTGGGGAAGGCCATGGTAATGTTCACTCAATACATTCTTGACTGTCTGAAAAGCAGAATGGAAAGCTTTTCGGGAGTTGTTTAAGATCCTCGACTAGTTACAGAAAATATCTAGATTAAACATTTAAAAGTAAGTAATTTTAAATGAGCCACTCTAAAACTGCCATTGTTGAAATGTTAACCTCTTTCCTGTTACCTTGAAACTTGGTTCTCTTTTTTAGAAACTTGTTTGAGTATTGAATGCCAGTAGAACTTAACATGGACATAAGACTGTTACACATATATATGACTCAACAAACAAATGGCATTAAAATCCTAGCTCCTTTAACTACTTTGAAGTTTAGAGGTCTGTGTTTCTCTTTCTACAGATGATTGGATCGAAATATATTGGCTGGGTCAGTGTTAGAGCAGTGCCTCTGGCAAACAGTTGAAGTGCAAAGAAATTGCCTTGGTTAATCTCACATTTGTGGTTCAGTTCAACACCTTTTTTCAAAAGGCGTAAAAGTTAAAGGAAACAAGAACAAAACCAATGCAGCAGCATCTTAATTTTTTAGAAGTTATTTTCTACTTGTGCAGTTTTCAATGGCCTAATGGCTCATAAAATCTTTCTTAACTTTAATTTGATAAATTATTTCCGTAAGGTCCTAAATCTGGCAGCTCATACCTGGAATCCTATTGACACTGGGCTGACATGGAAGAGATGATCGAGGCACTATTCTGTTTGTTGTTAGGCCCTAATGACATGTATTTCTTGAATACAGTAGGTTGCGGGACTGCTACTAGCAGGCCAGGCTTCTGTACTAGATATGAACAGGAACAGAGCTTCTTTCTCAGAAAGATGCACACCAGCTGTGATCACTATATGATTCTTCAGTGATCTGCCAGGTATGAATGTTATCTTAAATAAGGTATGATACTTACAGTGCTGTGCAGTGGCTGAACAGTAGAATAGTTGAACATTCCATTACACCCATCTCCTTTGGTGTGCTATGGGGATTTTGGCTAGACTGGCATGTATTATCCTGTGTACCTTATGAGATCCACAGCCAGGATCTCCTCTCCTGTGTGTCTGACCAAGTCTATAGGACTTGCTTAGATGTGGGGCAGGGAATTGCTGTTCCAGCATTTATACAGAAACAAAATGGCATCCTCCATATAGCATGACCTCAACCTCACCTGTACAGTCTGGGTATGCTGGGGGGGAGAGGCAGGGTCATGCTGGCAGGGTCCAGAGTATCTATACTTAAAAATAGGACTGCATCCCAGTGTAGGGGGGAGAGAGCACCACTTTCCTATGAACCTTGTGACATTTACTAGCTTTTACCTTCAGAGGCATGAAGTAAATGAGGAAAGTCTCCTGTAGAACTCACTGTCTACCATCACTAATGTTTTAATTGCACAGCTAAGTTAGCCAGGAATGGAGAGCATGCTGTTATGAGCACAGTGTTTTCCTGGTTAAAAATATAGTGCCGTATGCACAGTACTCGCTTTTCAAATACTCCGTACTCAGTTATATCAAAATACACTTTCACTGGCACATTCAAAGGCACTCCTGTCCAGAGAGGGCTATTTCCATGCCAAACTTCAACCTTATCAGCTTTCTCCATTGCTCTGTCTGCCATCTAGTAGCTGGATGCAAACATGGAGTCAACCATTTAGCAGAGTTCCCCATCCAACAACTGGACTTGCTATGTTTGCATCATACCCATTACTGTAGCTGGAACTTGAATTGGAACTTTGGTGCTCTCTAGAGAGTTGGTGCAGCCAGGTAATGAAAAAGGGAGCTAAGCCAGTGGGAACTGTGCTATCCAATTGCAGCACCACGGAGTCTTTTCCCTAGCCTCTTTGTATACAATGCTCTACCCCACTTCCTCTGGATACAGTTGCACTAGTTAGCCATGCAGCTGTGTGTGTCTCTGTATCCAGATATGAATTATGCAGGTCTAGCTGATCTGAAGTGTGCTCTTTTCAAAATTCCAGGATACCTTTAAAGCAAGAGGTTTCAAAGGAGTGTGAAGGAGCTACTCAGAAATCCTGATTAACGGAAAATGGGACTGTATATACAATCCCTACAGCACACCACTGTGGAGATGTCTGCTTATAGGGAAAAGCCTAGAAATCGATCTATAGTAAATTCCAAAAGACAGAAATAAATCTTAAGGTTTTCAACTCCTTCTCCCATGCCTGCTGCTCTTGGTTTTCATCCCGAGTATTTAATGTGAGCCATAAAGTTGTCATGAGTTATAAATCTGTGAAATTAGCACTCTAGAACATTTAATCTAGAGAGAGCCAGCAATATCTGTAATGGACAAAGCCATATTCTATAAGTGACTGCATATACAGAATTATTTGTGTGACCAAGAGTAGCTTGTAGCATGGTTCACGAGACAATTTACTTTGTAAAGACCACACAATTTCACCTCAGTTCTTTTGAGAACAGAATCAATACTCTCATTGGAATTTAAATTAGAATGTAACCAGATGGGGGCCTGCAGGTATCTAAATTTATCAACTCCAGCCCAGTCAGATATACCCAGACGGCGTATTTTAGAGTTAGATATGACTGCCTTGGTCTCTGTGTCGATTCCAATAATGTTGTTTTAGTGACTCTGTTGTCACTTCCTCCGTCATCACACAGTATAGAATCAGCCACCAGAGAGGAAAAGAAATCGCTGTGTTTTCTTGAACCTTACTGCCCTTCCCTTCTTTAGTCTAAACAAGGTATCTTACTGTGCAAAAATCCTAGTACCCTGCTCGTAAAATTTCATAAGAGCTTTCTGTTTTGACCATGATGAATGGGGCTTTCAGTGCATGCATATGAAACAGACCATCTCCTGGTAAAACATGAGTGATGATTATGTACAAGAAGCAACACGGCTCATGAGAGGCCTTGGCCTTGGAAATATGTCTTCAGTCTATTGAAATTCTGGCCATAGATGCATTTCCAGTTTTGTACGACATTCTTATGTACATGTGATACAACTGTAGATCTCAGGCATTGTGGAGTGCAGCTGATATGTAAAAGCAGCTATAGCTTTCAGGATCCAAAAGGCAGAGAATCTTTCCCAGCTAATCAGATTTGTTCTTTCAAGCCACATCTTTTTATAATAAATAACACAAAACAGAGCATGTATTCATTAATCAATAAGCAGTGCTGTCAAGTCAGAACTGTGGCGATTCCCTGTGAATAGCTGACAATTTGCAGCATCTCTTGGGACATGTCACCTCCCAGCTGAGGGGAAAGAGTCTCTGCAGCTAGTAGAAAGACTTTGTTGTTGAATTAAAGAGGTATTTTAAACAATCTTAAAATTCAAACACTGCTTCTAAAGTAGCCCAAGACTTTCCCTCCTGGCATGAAGGGAATCCATGCCCTGCACGTTATTGTGGGGAATTAATGGTGTAAGGTTGCTAGGTGGGGGCAGGATGGGAGGCATTACCTTAACTCTCTAATTCCTGGGTTTCAGAGGCTTACGGTTGTGTTGCTTTCACTCTGCATTAGCTGACTGTTTTCAGAGATTTGTTTGGCCTCCTTTCACATTCTGGAAGGGCGTGCGGCTGTACTAGGCAATTTTAACTTTGCATAATGTTCTATGCCCTAAATACCTTGATAATACTGAACCTAATTCTCCAGTGCCTTGTGTCCTCCACACCTGTGCAAAGTTGTAAGATGCTACCATTTTGATTTGGCAGCACTCCATGCACACTTGTCATAGTACTAAATGACTACACAAGGTGACAACAATCAGGCTTGATGTGTGCCGCACATGGATGTACAAAAGTTTCCACATGGACAGTTTACAGAGGGCTTGCATGTAGTGGATCTATTTTGGCTCTCTTTCTAAAAAGCGAAGCAAGAGGGGGAAAATGCAGAGGGAGTTCAGTGTTCTAAATCCTCAATCTTGTAATGTTTTGCCAATACGTACTCATGTAAGGTTCCTGCATTCCATATGTCAGGATGAATCCTTACTTACACATGTAGCTATTCAATGGCAATTAGCCAGGATGGGCAACAATAGTGTCTCTAGCCTCTGTTTGCCAGAAACTGGGAATGAGCAACAGGGGATGGATCACTTGATGATACCTGTTCTGCTCATTCCTTCTGGGGCACCTGGCATTGGCTGCTGTTGGAAGACAGAATACTGGGCTAGATGGACTTTTGGTCTGACCCAGTATGGTTGTTCTTATGTTCTTAGTCTCATCAAAGTCAATGGTACTTCTCTCACAAGAACTACTTCCCTTCAGGAAGGGTTGCGAGAACTGGATGTTAGTTATTTTTCTCTAGAACAATGACAAACATTTTAAATTCCCTCTCTTAACTCAACCCTCAGTTATATTTGCTATTCTGATATGGGCTGAACAGAGAGGGAAATAAAAAAGACTAATTTTAAAAATCTGCAGCGGAGGAACAAAAATAATCGATAATGGTCTTGCCACAAATGATCACAGTTCAGCCCTGCCATTTGCCTTTCCCCCTTCTGTTTCCTGACTCTTACCTCACTTTCCTCCACTTTTGCCTCGTTCAAGACCATTTCTGTAAATTATAAACCTAATTCCAGTAACAGGTGAGATGTTCCCCATAATATCTCCACTTATCCTGGAGATGATTACTGCCAGACAGCAAGAGGTAAGGGGCAGGAAAGTTGCACAGTTCATTGCCACAGCACTAGAACGATTTTCAAAGAAACTTGAATTCAAAATGCTC
Organism: Chrysemys picta bellii; assembly: GCF_011386835.1. Classification (NCBI taxonomy): domain Eukaryota; kingdom Metazoa; phylum Chordata; order Testudines; family Emydidae; genus Chrysemys; species Chrysemys picta. The sequence continues at coordinate 124,127,363 of NC_088793.1, read as the reverse complement.
TTTTGAGTGAGAACCTACGTTAATATTCATTAGCTTGAGTTCCCTTCATCTGCTTTTCTTTGTCTTCCTTCTCGTTTCCTCAGTGAACCCTGGAAACAGTATGAAACTCCCTTTGGCAAAATACAAGAGCCTCTAAGGGTATGTCTCTGCTGCAGCTGGGAGTGTGCCTCCCAGCTTGGGTAGACAGGCATGCGCTAGCTCTGTTCCATCTACCATGCTAAAAATCACAGTGTGGAATTGTGGCACAGGTACCCAAGTACAAGCCCGCTTGTTCCCCTGGGTCTGAGCTCGGGTAGCTAGCCCATGCTGCTGCCTGTGCCCTGATGTCCGTACCACATGAGGGTTTTTTTGTTTTTCATAATTTTTAAGTGTGCTAGCTCAAACAGAGCTAGCACATCTGTCTACCCGGGCTGGAAGGCACAGACCTACTCTAACAGTCTTTCAAAACCTAACGTCTTGCTGTGGGAAAGGGATACTGCTACTTATTAATTGTGGGTGCAATTCACCTCTGTGCAGAGGGTCAGAGATTGAATCTGTTAAAGTGAGAACCTATCCAAACTGCCATCCCATTCCCATCTCACTTGTCTGTCTCACTTGTCTTCCTGATGCCTGGAACCTTTTAACTCTCCTTTCCTCCCTGGCTCTCCAAAAGGCTTTGCCTAGTCCAGGGATCGGCAGCCTTTGGCACATGGCCCATCAAGGAAAGCCCATGGCGGGCCATGACAGTTTGTTTACCTGCAGCATCCGCAGGTTCGGCCCATCACAGCTCCCACTGCCCACGCTTCGCTGTTGCAGGCCAATGAGGGCTGCGGGAAGAAGCGTGGGCCGAGGGACGTACTGGCCACCACTTCCCTCAGCCCTCCTTGGCCTGGAACGGTGGATGCTGCAGGTAAACAAACTGTCCGGGCCCATCAGCGGATTTCCTTGATGGCCGCGTGCCAAAGATTGCTGATCCCTGGCCTAGTCTTTTCCTTCACAGATCCCAAGGGTAACTCCAGCCTATTTAAAGGTCATCCTAGTCCCTTTCCAAGGACTTGATCCAAAGTTCCTTGTAGACAATGGAATCTTTCCATTGATTTCCATGTACTTTGTACCAGGCCTCTAGATCCCAATAATCATACCTGTGATAGGCTTACCAAGACTCCATCTTTCTTTGACGTCCCCCTAGACCAGTGGTCTCCAAAGTGGGGTGCGCAAGAGGATACTTAGGGGTGTGCGGCAGAAGGAGCGCTTTTTTTTTTTTGCTTTGGCAAAAATGGTAGAGCCAGCACGGCAGGGAGTGCGTGCTCAAAAATTTTTTACTGATAGGGGTGCGCAAACAAAAAAGTTTGGAGACCACTGCCCTAGACTCTTCTGTTCCTGTCACTTTTAGAAGACCTTTGTGGGATTCAGCATGTCGTGCATTGTAACTGATAGGAATGCAAACCGGGGACCTATCTGTCACACTCTGGGGCTTCTCCAGAAATGCCTCACTCAGAGTGTACATTGCTATGTATATGTATGCAACTTGTACTGGGGTGTGTGTGTGAGGTGTAAGCAGGAAGGACTGGTGTGTGTGTACACACAATTTCAGAAAATGTCACATTTGTATCTTCCTCTGAAATAGTCATCTTGGCTCTGCTTTTAATTAGCAACTGAAATGCAATTACTGAAATAATAAATCTCAAAGTATGTGTCATTTTCCAGTTAGCAGCAGTCACTTCCATAAAGACATATGAAAGGAATAACCTTGAAAACTGCTGCCTTATAGAGACAAGTGTATCAGAGGGATTTTTTTCATAGTTCATGTGGTATCTAAATTATTAACTTTCTTGATGAGGTTCACAGAAATTCGTTTAATAAGTTACTATGATATTAACCTTTTGTGTTATACAAGAATTGCACCTAATGATGTTTAAATGAAACTATTTGTAATCTCTTTGGCTTTAATCTGATATTGGTATTTTTGGTTTTAGAATGCAGAAATAGTGAAATTTAGTCATGGTCGGTAAAGTGACTGTACAAAAACAAAACCTTACTTTTTGTAACTGAACTTCTACCTCTGCGCCATCTGCAGTGCCATCCAATTTTGTGCATCACCCCCTCAAAAGCATACACAAGCATTTGTCTTTTTAAAATTGCACATGCAAACATACATTTGACTTTGGATATGTTTCATATCCAGCTGCTGAACATGCATAGGCAAGTACCAATGCACGTGTATGCTTGAGGGATTGTTTACTGTTTATTCACTAGGAAATTACATCGTTAGGAAACTTTCTAACTCATAAGATGTAAAAAAGGCCATATCCTGTTTCACATCATGTCCGCTGATTGTGGTTAACTCCCTTCCTCTCCCAGCCCCCAGTTAATCACAACCAGCTGACATGGTGTGAAACACAAGTCTTGGTTTATGCTTAGTGCTGTGGTATGTTTAACATCATGTTAACACTTATTCTAACACATTGTAACTTCCTACTGATGACAAATTCTGGGTGCATTTCTTTGAGTTTTCACTTCTGCTTAATCTTCTCTGAGCTGAATTTTTTAATTGTCAAGCACTTATGATAATGATGGTTCAGGAGGTGCGGAGTTGCGATATGGGGCTGCAATGTTACTGTGACTATGTCAAAGGTGGCACTTGCCAACTATCAATGACAATTTTCTTCCAAGACTGCTCCCCGTGGCATTTGGTTGTGGAGGGACATTGCAGTCTTAGAGGAAGCTGCTACAGAGTGATCAGTCTTGATAACTGCTGCAAGGGAAGTAGGGAGGGGAGACTAAAATCGGTCTCTTAGGTATTCATAGAGCATGCCTCATTATATTATCTGAGCATTAAGTAAAAGCCACACAAACAGGATCCTACTCTGAATATATGACCTGATGGGGAAGGGAATCCTCTTAGCATATGTCCTCTGGGTTGGTGAACTGAGAGTCAGGCCAGACTCAGATACATGAGGTCACACTAGAGCAATTTAAAACTATGGCAGAATCTTTTTCCCTTGGAGTCATTCCAGGGGAGAATAGCTAACCGCTTAGGTATGATATATCGTTTACAAAGAGGGCAGTAGAGTGTTTTTCAAATGGTAGTTTAAAGTGTCTGTTTTCCTCAACAATCTTTGAGCGAAGCATTCAGTATGCTGAATTAGGTTGCAACTGGTTACATCAGATCACCTGATGAGATGAGAGTCTTAATTTTGTACCTCTTCCTGATCCTTCTTCAGCGTGCAAGAGAATTGCATTCTTTTGGTAAGACTAAGGGCAGCTCTGCACTTAAAACACTGCAGCTGTGCCACTGCAGCACTTCAGTGAAGATGCTGCTGTGCAGCTGGGAGAGCTTCTCCCATTGGTATAGTTAATCCACCTCAGCGAGAGACGGTAGCTATGTCGACGGGAGAAGCCCTCCTCTCGACATAGTGCTGTCTACACTGAGGGTTAGGTTGGTATAACTACGTCACTCAGGGGTGTGAATTTTTCACACCTCTGAGCAACATAGTTATACTGATTTGTAAGCTTATGTAGACCTGGCCTTAATCTTGAAAGCAACAACTCTTGGGTTTTCTCATGCTATTCTGCATCTAACAAAATCCTGCCTAAGGCATAGTTGAGATTCAATCTAATGTTTGAGTTTTTTCTTATTTTTAAAGAAACCATGGATGACATCCATATTCTTTTGTGATAGCTGTTACAGTGGATACCGCTAAGGCCGCTCCATTGTACGCATTCCACAGGTGGTTGCTTCTAGGACCCAACATGTTAAAAGAAGCATAATGTTTAGTGACTGTGTGTGTGACTGCATGTAAGGAAGGGTGGATATTTTCCAGTTTACCTAGAGCAGCAAAACTCTGTAGAGGCTGGCCTGATGCCCTAGATCTGCATGTACAGCTTCCATTGGTACTAGTGTGGGTCCCCTGTGGAATGTGACTCTAGGATTAAAACTTGACAGACAGAAGAGACTTTGGTAATATTTTATTGGTAACATTTATCAATTTCTACTGCTAAGTTATTAGTCATAACAGTACAATCTTCCCTTATTATTAAGTGGATTATACCATTTTAGAAAAACAATTTTAGAATGGTTAATAAACCTGGTACAAAATATAACAAGTATGTAAAATCCCTCTTACATTTCTCTACAACGTGCTTTATAATCAAAATAATTTATTGGGGTAAAAGCAATATCTATATGTAATTAAGGTCTGAATGAGTGTTCCCTCAACGCTGGTGATGAGCTATGGGGCAAAAGGCTCCCCAGACTGTATTTATATGAACACATCTACTCTGCCTGGGTATCCAGCAAACAGAGCTGTGTTGACCAAGTGATCAATTTTGGCTGGTGTTGGGTTACAAATCAGTTTAATATTGAATGCAGGGGTAATGAAATGTTGTTATCCTTATTCTATGAGTAAAGGACAGCAGAACTGTACTTAGCCTGTCCTGATTGAAAGCCTCTCCCTCAACTGAACTGCACTCACTAAGCAATGGGATTTGGATGCCAAATCCCCGTGGGGGAGAGGGGAGAGGGAGGGGACAGATATTTCTGCCTGGTGGTGTGGGATCTGCCTAAGAGTCATAGGCACCATTTGACCTACCCCTCTCCTCTGTTAAAAGATAGAACTGATTGTCCTCCATTGAGAATCTTTTTTGTTTCGTTAAGTGACCACAAGAGCTGAAATCACTGATAATCAGGTCTAAGTGCGTAGACCTGCTGCCGGATAGTGTTTCTGCGGAAAAGACTGCCCAGCTTGCACTAGCAGTGAAGTGCCTCCACTGGGAGCTGGGTGAAACCTCAAGAGACCGACTCTCAGAGGTCACAGTAAATAGGCAGCAGGCAGTAGAAGATGACAGCGCAGGGCCGTCAGCGATGGAGCAGATGACAGCGTTGTGGAGTGAATGATGGCACAATGAATGACAGCAGCAAAGTGAACAATGCCACAGCAGTGGCAACAGGAAGTGATGCAGAGTGAACAGCGGCAGCAGTTGCTTGACGTTTCTCCTCCCCCACCCCAAGTGGGAGCTGTACTCAGGCAAATGCACCTCTGAACTCTGGGTCTCTGATGACCAAGGACAGCAACTGTGGGTGGGGTGAGCTGTGGCAGAGGTGGCATGTTAAATGGACATCTGTTGGACTTTCACACTGCAAGGTGAGAAACGGAGGCAAAGGACACTGCCCGATGTACTCTGGAGTGGGGAAGTCTTGCTCATGGTCAGATGTATTTGAATCATGGTTATGGTGTTTTCCCACGTTCCTTTCCTCTTATTAAGTTTTCTCTACTACCCACTGACTCAGTGCTTGTGAGTGGGGAAGTATTGCCTCTTAGAGGCGCCTGGGGGTGGCATTTAATTTTCCCAGATTACTGTGTTATATTGTTGACGGACCCCTGTATACTGAACCTAGTCCTTGTTACTACCGACTCCACCTGACAGAAGGCTTACATATATATCAATGGCTATACTTACATTTATAGGCAGAGCTGGCAGTGAGGCTTTTAGTTAAGGTTGCCTAACACTTTCCATTATAAGACCCTGTTTTCAGTTGCAAAATTTAACTGTTTAGGCTGAGATTTTTTTTTAGGACAGGTTTCTAGCTAAATGCTCTTGGAAATTGTCAGCAAAAACGGTTCAGAAAAAGAGGTTGGAGAAAAATAGGTTGTTTTGACAGTGGTAAAGGAAAAAAAATATTTCAACTGTTTTAATGCCTCCAGGGACTTGAAGTTTGGCAGAAGGGTTGCCTGGGAGAGAGCTGTTTATTGCAGTCTGAGGAAAAGTCAATCAAATCTGGCAATTCTAAGCCTCTGAAAATAATTGTTTTCACATGCTCAGGAAAGGTTATTTAGAGGCTGACAGCAAAGTTCTCCAAAAGTTTCATTTGCTTTGAACATACCCCACCCTAGGGCTTCAGGAACTGAGCAGGACTTTCCCTGCATTTACTCCTCATGACTGCCAGGAGCTGCTGTGCTGCCAGACATTGGAACTGAGAGCAGGAAGACTGTTTCTCCTGTGCTTTCAGTGCATACCATGTTAGTGCCCAGGTAGTGTGGAAGACAAGGAGGAAGCTTCCTGACTCAAATGTAGAGGAAGGTAGACTGGAACAGAAGGGAATAGGCTAGGGAGGGAATGCTAGAGGAATGGGACAAGCTGGGGGGAAATGGAGGCAGAAGGACCTGTAACTATTAGATATACTCCACTCCAGAACCTGGAATAGAACCCAGGTGACTTGACTCTCTCCATTACTCTGCTGCCAGCAAATATGTGTGAAACCCACTGTCCGAGTGCATTTCATTCCCTTCTAGTGGTTGGTTGATGGAGAATAACCGTCTGCTACTGCTACAAATTATTGTGGATGCAGTGGTCCAACTTTGCTGTGGGCGGCAGGTATAATAGGCCAGGGGAGGCCCTGCACCCGGTTGCAGGTTTGGCACAGGAAGATTTTTGCTTTATGATATCCCATGCATGTTCCGGGGTGGCTGAGAAGGCGGTATGTGCTATTCAGCTTCCTGGGTTCATCAGTAATCTCCCTGGACTCCAGAGAGATTACTGATGAACCCAGGAAGCTGAGTAGCAGATACTGCCTCCTCAGCTGCCCCGGAACCTGCATGGGGCATATCAAAAGCTCAGGTTCTTCTTTAGGGAAGAGACACTGTCCCGCTGCAGCTTTTCCCGGGCAGCTTGGGGTCTGGGGAGGGGAAGAGAAAGGAAAGTGCGGTTGCAGGTGGCCCGGGGATCCTCTAGGCAAGTGTGTGTGGAGGGGGGGGGGGGGGGTGGCGGTGGCGGTTCGGGTCTCCTCCCAGCAAGTGGGAGCTGCTCGGCCTGGGCTCCTCCCTCTGCGGGCGAGGGGCACACAGGGCTCCTCCGTGCGGGCGGAAGGGGCAGAGCTTGGGGTGGGGTGGGGGGGGCTCCACCCATAAACTTTGCTAATAAAACATGTGGATGGTCAATTTGGCTCCACACGGTAGAATTTGATTTTTTTCCAGTTTGCCTTTTTAGACTTCAGATATTACATTTTAAACAAACCCATTAATAGCCCATTATGAAGACTGCAAAGTCAATCAGTCAAAAGTGAGGAAATGTCAGAATTAAGGTGGTCTGTGCAGTACTTTAAACATATAAAGTACTATAAAAATGCTAAGCACTCTGTACAAGGACCACACCCTCTAGTATCCCTACAGGCATTTTCCATCCCAAAGGAGCAGGGAAGAGGCATGGCCCTGGCCTCAATCCCTCCTCCACACTGGCTTGCAGCACATGTAGGAGAACATCTTGTAAACCCTGTGGGTGCCAGGCTGTGTGCTGGCCAGGGAACAGGATGCAGTGTCAGCTGCATTCACCGCAGCCTGGAGGGTCACCTTAGTCACCAATTTCCCTGCATCTACCAAGGCCTGGAACTGGGCCTAGTCATCCACAGGGAGCTTGTTTTTAAACTCTGCCTGCCTGCTGTAAATGCTGAAGTCATACATAACCAGCAGCACCTGATAATTAGCCATGCAGAACCATAGCCCCGCTGAGGAAGAGAACATCCTGCCCAGGAGGCCCAACCTTTTTGACCCCTTGTCTGGTGGGATGGACTTCTGCGGGTGTTGACAAGCCCACTCTGCAGCTGCTTAAAGCAATGAATTAGGGGTCTGGTGCATAATCAGAAAATCAGCCCCTTGGGCCAGCATGAAATAGCATCTCTTGGCTCTTTTCGGGGTTGGGGCACAGGATGCTGGTGTGTGCCAGACCATCTGGGCTGGTTCCTGTATGGCCTCGCTTATCGGAAGGGCCAACCTGGATGGTTCCTGCGGCTGATGAATCTGGATCCTGGACTTCCTCCAGTGGAATTTGCAAATCAATATCCACCCTTTGTAGAAGGTCTTGGTAGTGTCGGTGATCATCTGGTGGAAAAAGCGGTGAAGGGATAACCACCTCATTCAGTGACACGGAGACTCTGGTTGGAACCGGCAGTATGAATTCCACATCTTCCTCCTCATACGCTGATGGAGCTGACTGGCACGTGGGGGAGGAATGATAAGACCCCTGTGATGGTGCCTGACATCTATGGTACAGGTCCCAGGGGCTCCAGTAGGGCGAAAGCAAGGGGTCCATCGGTCTGGATGGACCCCTTGGGAAGCAGTATCAGGCCTCCCTGGGTGGGTAAGAGTGCTTCGGGCTGTCTCTCCAGGGTCCTGCACAATGGCAGAAATGTTGGTGGGACTATGTCCTGGGACTCCTCTGAATCAGATGATGGTTCCATCAGCAGGTCCCAATCTGATGGATGGGGAAGGGGACTTTCCTGTAACAGAAGTAATGATTCATCCTTGGATGTAGGGACATCCCAAAGAATATATGGGCCCAAGAGGAGTGGAGGCTGTGGTTAAGGCAGAAACAACTCCCACAGCATCAAGAACGTCTCTGTACATCCCAGAGTTCATGGGATGCCTGTGGAGACTCCAGAGAGACCTCGTTTGGTTGTTGGAGCTGGCTGGTTTATATGTTGGTGAGGTGGCACCAATGAGAGATCCGGAGCCACACTCATAGGCAGGCACTCCATGTGTCCTGTTACTGAGGTCACCAATGGTACCAATGGTTCCAACTTCTTCTTTGCCTTATCCTCCAGCTGGGGGGCTTTCAGGGACTGTTCCATGGGATCCGCACGTGACATCCCACCCCACCTGGCACAGCTCACGGAGGAACGTGTCTCTTATGAGCAGTCCTCTGTGGGGACCTGATCTTATGCCCATAAAAGAGTGTTTCTTACTCTCATAGTGGGGCTTCTCCTTGGACTTTGGTGCTAGTGGCTCTGCACCATGGCTTGTACTCAGAGGGCAATACCGATCAACAGAGGCCACTGTACTGGATGGGGCAGGGGGGCTCCCTGGCCTCATAGTCTCTTCCATCAGGAACTTGTGGAGTTGGAGCTCATGGACCTCTACCTCTGGGCAGGAAGGACTTATTGATGCCACACCAAAATGTGCAGCTCGTGCAGACAGCAGAGACACTGTTTATGTGCATCACTGATGGAAAAGGAACAAGGGCTGAAGATGCAGTGCTTGAAGCTTGGGACCCTGGACATAGTCCCCAGATAGTGAGGGGTTGTGTCCCTCGACCGGGAAGGTTCTATGCTAGCGATACTACACTCAACTATCTTAACTAAGCAATAAAACTCTGAACAAACTAATTGCACAACAACTCTTAGCAAGATAAGAACAAAGGAGGAAAAATGGTTACTTACCTTCTCGTAACTGTTGTTCTTTGACTTGTGTTGTTCATGTCCATTCCAATCAGGTGTATGTGCGCCGTGTGCATGGTCCTCAGAAATTTTTCCCTTAGCAGCTCCCATCCGGTCGGCTGTGGAGCCCCCTGGAGTGGCACCTTCATGGCGCTCAATATATGACCCTGCCGACCTGACCCCCTTCAGTTTCTTCTGCCAGCTACTCCAACAGAAGGGAAGGAGAGTGGGTATTGGAATGGATGTGAACAACACATCTCGAAGAACAACAGATACGAGAAGGTGAGTAACCTTTTCTCTTTTTTGAGTGCTTGTTCACGTTGATTCCAATCAGGTGACTCCCAAGTTCTACCCTGGAGGTGGGGTCGGAGATAAGGAATCGCTGATTGCAGCACCGCCTTGCCGAATGCTGCATCATCTCTGGTGTGTTGGGTGATAACATAGGGAGAGGTAAACGTATGCACCGATGACCAAGTTGCTGCCCTGCAGATCTCTTGTATCGGCACCTTGGCCAGAAACACAGCTGACAAGGCTTGTGCCCTTGTGGAATGTGCTGTAAGAGTTGGGACTGAGACCTTGGTTAACTTGTAACATGTGTGGATGCAGGATGTGATCCAGGAAGATATTCTTTGAGATGAGACTGGGAGTCCTTTCATCCAGTGTGCTACCGCCACGAACAGTTGGTTCGACTTCCTGAATAGTTTTGTGCGCTCAATGTAGAATGCTAATGCTCTCTGAACATCCAGTGAGTGGAGACTCTGCTCTTGGGTACTGGTGTGAGGCTTAGGATAGAAGATGGGTAGAAAAATATCTTGACCAATGTGGAATTGTGACACTACTTTGGTGAGGAAGGCTGGGTGAGGCCTGAGTTGCACCTTCTCCTTGTGAAAGATCATGTAGAGTGGGCCGGAGGTCAGAGCCTTTAATCCTTTAAATCGGATACAGAGGGACCTAGACAAATTAGAAGATTGGGCCGAAAAAAACCTGATGAGGTTCAACAAGGACAAGTGCAGAGTCCTGCACTTAGGACGGAAGAATCCCATGCACTGCTACAGACTAGGGACCGAATGGCTAGGTAGCAGTTCTGCAGAAAAGGACCTAGGGGTCACAGTGGACGAGAAGCTGGATATGAGTCAACAGTGTGCTCTTGTTGCCAAGAAGGCTAACGGCATTTTGGGCTGTATAAGTAGGGGCATTGCCAGCAGATCGAGGGACGTGATTGTTCCCCTTTATTCGACATTGGTGAGGCCTCATCTGGAATACTGTGTCCAGTTTTGGGCCCCACACTACAAGAAGGATGTGGAAAAATTGGAAAGAGTCCAGCGGAGGGCAACAAAAATGATTAGGGGTCTGGAGCACATGACTTATGAGGAGAGGCTGAGGGAACTGGGATTGTTTAGTCTCCAGAAGAGAAGAATGAGGGGGGATTTGATAGCAGCCTTCAACTACCTGAAGGGGGGTTCCAAAGAGGATGGAGCTCGGCTGTTCTCAGTGGTGGCAGATGACAGAACAAGGAGCAATGGTCTCAAGTTGCAGTGGGGGAGGTCCAGGTTGGATATCAGGAAAAACTATTTCACTAGGAGGGTGGTGAAACACTGGAATGCATTACCTAGGGAGGTGGTGAAGTCTCCTTCCTTGGAGGTTTTTAAGGCCCGGCTTGACAAAGCCCTGGCTGGGATGATTTAGCTGGGAATTGGTCCTGCTTTGAGCAGGGGGTTGGACTAGATGACCTCTTGAGGTCCCTTCCAACTCTGATATTCTATGATTCTATGAATTCGGACATGCACCTGGCTCTTGTGATGGCTCCCAGGAATGACACCTTTCACGACAAATAGAGCAGGGAGTCTTCAGCAGTTCAAAAGGGGGCCCCATGAGCCTGGTGAAGACCAGGTTAAGGTCCTATGTGGGAACTGGTTGCCTAATCTGTTGATATAGGCATTCCAATCCCTTGAGGAAATGTCCTACCATGGGGTTAGCGAACACAAAGCATCCAGACATTCCCAGGTGGAAGGCTGAGATAGCAGCAAGGTACACCTTGATGGATGCCACAGATAGGCCCTGCTGTTTGAGATGCAGAAGGTACTCCAGGATGAATGGTATAGATTCCTGGAGTGGAGGTGTGTGTTGCTGGGCACACCAACAAGTGAATCTCTTCAACTTGGCTAGATAAGTAGCCGTGGTGGAAGGTTTCCTGCTGCTGAGTAGAACCTCCCTTACTGACTCCGAACATAGGAGCTCCATGGGGTTTAACCAGGAAGCTTCCAGGTCGTGAGGTGGAGGGACTGGATGTCTGGGTGGTGGAGGCAACCGTGGTCCTGAGTGATCAGATCAGGGCAGAGCAGTATCACGATTGGGGTGTCCACTGACAGCTCCAGAAGTGTGGTGTACCAATGTTGTTGGGGCCACGCTGGGGCCAGCAGAATCCACTCCGCTTTGTCCCTGTAGATCTTCAGCAGCACCTTGCGTACGAGTGGGACCAGTGGGAAGGCATACATGAGGCGATCTCCACAAGGTAGCAGAAATGCACCCATGATTGAATCCAGGCTGTGTTTTCTGGAAGGAGCAGAACATTGGGCACTTATTGCTCCGGGTGGTGAATAGGTCGACCTGTGGAAATCCCCACCTTTGGAAGATGGGATGAAGAACATCTGGACGGATGGACCATTTGTGGTTGCAAAGCAATCTGCTGAGGTGTTCTGCTAGCTCGTTCTGCGCTCCTGGGAGATAGGACGCCTCCAGGTGAATGGAGTGGGCTATGCAGAACTCCCATAGCTGGAGAGCTTCTCGACATGGGGGGGAAGAACGGGCTCCACCCTATTTGTTGATGTAGAACATAGCAGTGGTTTTGTGCATCATCACTTCCATGCTTTGGCCTTGTAGCCGGGACTGGAAAGTCTGGCATGCCAGTTGCACTGCTCTGAGCTCCCTGATACTGATATGAAGGGAGAGCTCATTCCTCAACCATAGGCCCTGTGTTCAGAAATCTCCCAGATGCTCCCCACAACCCAGAGCTGATGCATCCATTACCTGGGACAAAGAAGGAAGTGCGCTGTTGAAGGGGACACTTTCGCATACCATCTGAGTATGTGTCCTGGTACCATCACTACTGAGTCCAACCTGTCGCGCCCCGCATGGTATATCTGGGTGAGCCACGCTTGAAGGGGTCTGAGCAACATTCTGACATGCCTGACTATGTATGTGCTGGCCGTCATGTGTCCCAGGAGACTCGGGCATCCCCTTGCGGTAGTGGTTGGGTACCGTCTGAGGCTTTGAATAATGTCTGTCATGACTTGGAAACAGGTCTCTGGCAGGAATGCCCTTGCCTGTACTGAGTCCAGCACCACTCTGATTAATTCTATTCTTTGGGTTGGTGATAAGGTTGACTTGTTTACGTTGAGGAGGAGTCCCAATCTCTGGAAAGTGGATCTGACGAACCGGACCTAAGATTCCACCTGCTCCCTCGTGCGCCCCCTGAGCAGCTAGTTGTCAAGGTAGGGGTATACCTGTACCTGCCTCCTGTGGAGGAAGGCTGCTATGACTGACATGCACTTGGTTAATACTTGGGGGGCTGTCAACAGACTGAATGGGAGGACCATAAACTGATAGTGTTTGTGGTTGAGCACAAACCGGAGAAAATGTCTGTGCGCAGGTCGAATGGCTTTGTGAAAGTATGCATCTTTCATCTCAAGGGTGGCGTACCAGTCTCCCGGATCCAGGGAAGGGATAATAGTGCTCAGGGAGACCATGCGGAACTTCAACTTCACCATGAACTGGTTGAGTCCTCACAGGTCTAAAATGGGTCTGAGACCTCCCTTTGCCTTGGGGATTAGGAAATAATGGGAGTAGAAATCCTTGCCCTTTAGCTCCCGAGGAACCTCCTCCACTGCCCCTATGGCGAGGAGCGATTGCACCTCCTGGATAAGGAGTTGCTCGTGAGAGGGGTCCCTAAAGAGGGACGGGGAAGGGGGTGGGAGGGAGGGAGAAGCAGAATTGGAGAGAATAATATCCCACTTCTACTGTGCAAAAAATTCTGCGGTCCGATGTTATTTGGGACCACGCACGGCCGCCACGGTAGAAGTTGGATAGACAATTCAGAAAACATGGGTAAGGATCTGGTGGTATGGCAGTGTGCCATCCCTCAGGATCCTGATGAAGGCTTAGACTGCCATGACCTTGTCCAAATGGGGGTTGGAAGGTTTCCTCCTGCCTTTCCTGCCCCTTCTTCTATAAAAATCCTGCCTCAGCTGAGGAACATATGAGTGTTGTCGTGGGCTTAAAGTTCTTACGTTGGGTTGCCGGTGTATGCATTCCCAACAACTTCATGGTCACCCGTGAGTCTTTCAAGCTGTGCAGCTTGGAGTCTGTCTGCTCCGAAAAGAGCCCTGCACCCTTGAAGGGAAGGTCCTGCAGGGTTTGCTGCACTTCCAGGGTATCCCAGATGCTTGAAGCCATGATGTTCTCCTCATGGCTATGCTGAGGAGAGGGTATGGGCGACAGAATCCACCGAGTGTAGGGACGTCTGCAGGGAGGTCTGCGCTACTGCCTTCCCTTCCTCTGTGATGGTGGAGAATTCAGCCTAGAGTTCGCAGACATCAACTCTTTGAACATCAACATGGAGGACCATGAATTGAAGTTATACCTACTGAGGATAGCTTGCTGGTTAGCTAGCCTCAGCTGGAGGCCCCCAGTGGCATAGACCTTTCTACCGAATAGGTCCTTCCTTTTTGCCTCCTTTAGATTTGAGGGCTGGTCCTTCCTGTCCCTGACGCTCTTTCTCGTTAACCGCCAACACAACAGAGAGCATGGCTGCAGATGTAAGAATAAGTATTCATAGCTCTTGGAAAGGGCAAAGTATTTGCACTGCTTCACCCCTGGTGGTTGGCGGAATTGAGGCCGGGGTCTGCCATAGGGTCTTTATATTATTTTTGAACAGTTTTGATCAAAGGCAAAGCTACCTGGGATGACCTTCGGGAGTGAGAATATCCACCATGGGTCCTTGGCATTGACCCACCTCCTCCACTTGCAACCCCATGGTGCAGACAATCCGCCGAAGGAGGTCCTGATGTGCCCTCATGGTCAATCGGAGGAGAGCCCGAAGCTGATGCCCCTGCCACAGCTTCATCAGGAAAGTAGGATGAGGTGGCCAGAGGGGGTACTGAGTCCCCCTGACCCTCCGGTTCCCTGACCTCCTCGTGGGCAGTGCACGCCCCTGTGGTCGTTACAGTGTGGGATGATGTAGCCTGACTCTGTGGCTGGTCCTGTGTTGGGTCGCCTCTGCTGCGACTGGAGCCTGAAGGGGCAGTTGGATTCCCAAGGCGTAGGCTGTCCCTGGGAGAATGGCCAGGGTTCTGATGCTACTGATTTCGACTCCCCTTGAAAAGGCACCCAGGCCTGATGGTAAGCCCAGGACGTCCAAAAGGGCCATTGCACCGGGGGCTGCCACTGCGTTTGCCAGGCCGGCAGCGTCCTCCTTCGTTGCACCTTTTTGGATCCTATATTGACTGCACCTCAAATAGTACGAGTTGGCATCAGACTCCGAGGATGCAGATCCTGATTGTGAGGACCACGGCAATGCGAGGGCCCATGCACTGATGACCCGTGCCGTTGTGAGGCGGGGGACCGGTGCTGAGACGATCTCGCTGAGGACCGGTGCCTGGGATCCGGCGATGGGAACGGTATCTGGTGCTGACAATCGAGGATGAAGGCCTAGTGCCACGGGTCGGTGCCAGTCCTCTGATTATTATTCCCAGATCTTTTCACACGGACTGAGGGCAGGCTGAAGCATCCCAATCCAGGGTCCTTTCACCTCTTGACTGGTGTTTGGATGGGCATCTAACATAGAGTATGCACGTTCATCCCCAGTCCAGCAAATCCTACATCAGAGTAGGAAAGAGTCCACCAGAATGTGCTACAGGGTGAAATTGCATCACTTCCTGGAATGGGCCCACTGCCATCACCATTCTCCTGGCATGACAACCATCTCGGCCATCCTAAATTACCTCCTTGCCCTGAAAACATTGGGCTTAGTTCTCAGCTCTCTCTGTGTGCACCTGGTGGTACTTAGCACCTTCCTTCTCCCAGTGGATGGATGCTCTATTTTACATTCCTACAATGGTATGCTTCATGAAAAGCTTGATCAGAACCTTCCCACGCTTGTCAAACCCATGCCCACAAGGATCTTAACCTCGTCTTCTCAGCTGTCACGGGGACCACCCTTCCAAATTATGGCAACCTGTACCATGACTAACCTTTCCATGAAAGTGGCATTCCTAGTCGCCATCACATTGGGCAAACAGTCAGTGATCTGGCAGACATGATGGCAGACCCTCGCTACATAGTCTTTCACAGGGACAAGTTTTCACCTTATCCCAAATTCCTCCCAAAGTTGTGTCTGAATTGCATCTCAACCAATCAATCCACTTTACCTGTATTCTGTACAAAGCCACATGCCTCTCCTGGTCACAAGAAGCTACACTTCCTCACATGTGCCCTGGTGTTCTACCTACACAGAACTAGGCCCTTTTGAAAGTCTTGGAGACTCTTTGTTGCTATGGCAGAGAGATTAAGGGGTCAGGCCATATCCTCATAAAGGATTTCTAGGTGGGTCTCATGCTGCATACCTGAATGCTACAAGATGTCAAACCTCCCCCCCCACTCCCAGAGGTGTTACAACTTTCCCTATGTGGGCGCAAGTCGCTTCCTCCACTTCGTTAGTGGGGATGTTACATGGTGGGACATTTGCAAAACCACAACGTGGCGATCTGTCCACACTTTTACCGCACACTATGCCCTGACTCATGCGGCAGCCACAGATGCAGGTGTAGGATGAGCTGTTCTACAAATGGCTCTGCCATCAACCTCCTCACACCCTCCTCCACACTAATTACTGCTCGCAAGTCACCCATGTGTGGAACACAAGTAGGGACCATCACTTGAAGGAGAGGAACTTGCTTACTGTAGCTGGAAGTTCTTCAAAATGTGTGATCCCTATCTGTAATTCCATTACCTGCCTTCCTTCCCCTCTGCTTTGGACTTGGTTGCTTTGCAGGTAAGAGGAGGAACTGAAGTGGAGTCGACCCACACCACCCCTTATACCTTCGGTCAGGAGCACAAGGAGAGACCCTGCAGACATGTGGGTCAACAGACACTGCTTGGAGAAAACTTTCAGACTCAAGTGCATGGTGCACATGCTTACCCAAGTGTGGACTACAGAAGGGACAACACATCTTGAAGAACTCCAATTACAGTAAAGAACCTCCTTTTACATCCACAGATTCCCTGGAAACCAAACAGAATTAACATGAAGAATGAAACGCAAGTTGTGATTCATATTTTGCGGGGTGAATAAAACTGGGAGGAGATGGTAAGAGAGAAGAGAAGCTTGGAGAATGAAACTTGTGGATTTGCTGTATCTCTGATTTTTTTTTCTTAGTCGATGAGCTCCAAATTGGGGGTCCAGAGCTGGGGAGACCATACTCCTAGAATTCAGTCAGTGGGGTGACTCTCTATCCCCTATGCCACCAGTTGGGTCCTTGAAAAATAATGCAAAAGCATTAGAGAGTGGCTACTGTAGCTGTAGAAATAAAATGTAACTGGTACAATTACCTTGCTGATGCACGCAGAACTGTTTGGAGGCACCTGGGGAAAAAATGAGTCTGCAGGATAAGTTAAAATTGCATATAGAGTAAACATCAAATCACTTGCATTGAAGTCTAATAGAGTTTTAAGGGTGTGTTACATTAAGTAATGGAATAAGAGACTGATTACTCACTGCGGGTGTACAATGGTGTAAAAGACAGGAAATGCTTATATGAAAGAAAGTTCAAAGGGTTTCTCAGCTTCCAGAAGGCAGTGCATTGAAAATTCTCCTACTTGAGTCAGTAACACATCAGTTGTGCCAGCAAGGATTAACTCATGGTAAAAAGATTGTAAAAGTTTCTACAACTCTCCTAGTAATAAACAAGTTAGCAAACTGGTAACTTTCTGAAGACTAAAGAGTTAAAATAGAATACATAGGCACAACAGAGGACTGAAGCTGAAGTAATAGAAGAGAAATTGTCTGAAATGATTTGTCCATTACTCCAGGGCTGTCACAAGAGCCCAGATAAATAGTGTGTTTAGTTTTAGCTATTTCCCTTGGTCAGTTAACTTGTAATCCTCCTTGTTCAAGGGCATGTAGTGAGGAGTCATGAAGGTCATGGGAGCCATGATTATGTGAAATGAAGTGGAAAACTAGAGGTCTTTTTGGAGCACTTCTAATGTTCCTGATTCTGTTAGCAAGACAACTACAGATTTCCCATGGGAAATACAAGGAAAGAAACCATAAGAACAATCAGTGGAGAGTGAGGACATTATTGGGAAGGCACCAAGTTCTGCCACCCAGCAAAGAAAGAGAATGGAAAAATATGATGGCACTTGTGTGCTAAACTTCTGCTAATGTTAGGTGCACACTTGTATACAGAAATTAACCAATACTGCATATAAAAGAATTTAGTTACTCTATGTATAAAATAAAATTAAGCTGTTTTATCAGATTTTAAGATAGCAAATGATTGCAGTAGCTTCCCAACTTAGAAATGTTCCTGTAGCAAAGGAAAATTAAATGGGTGGGTTGACCTTGATATACAGTTCTTTGCAGAATTCCCAACTTGGTGTAGGGCTGACTCATTGTTCCAGTCACACACAGTAGCTGACAACTACCATATGGATGATTCAGGCCTGTTAATGGAAATTAATATCTTCACTGCACAACTGTTGATATTAAAAAGATGGAAGAGAGATCCTGGCATTAATACTCTGGAAAGAACAATCAATCAGTGTTCTGCTGTTTAAGACTTTGAATTTGATCATGCACTATGATTTCTAATCCAATATTTCAGTCAAGCTGCTGATTGCAAATGCAAGGTTATGTTGTGTAGGTGTAAAAAACTGTGAATGAAAAAGAAAATGCGGCCTGAGATTATTTTGAAAATTACCATGGAACAGGAATCATTGCTATGCACATAATATAACTGAGTAGTGCACAAAAAGTTACATTAACTCCATGATGGAATGTAAAAAACATTGGCTTAAATTTTCAAAAGTGGCTAGCAATTTTGAGAACCTCAATTTTTGGGTGCATTAAAAGCACCTGATTTTCAGAAAATGGTGAACATCAACTCTCTAGAAATCAGCCCCATTTAAGACATTTCAAGTTGGGGGCACCCAGATATTGAAGGACCCAAAATCACTAGTCCCTGTTGAAAATCTAGGCTATTTTCTGTAACCTGTTCAAGCAACACACTTGCAAAGGTGAGCTCTCTTTAGAACAGTGTAATTTAAATGTGCAAAACTCCAGCAGAATTCCACTGTAGTTAGATTGCAACTTGTATGAAGAAGAGAGGCTGGAGAATGCAAAAATAGGAAGTGATGGATACATCTCCAAAATGTATGTCAATTTGTTAGTATAAGTGCATGCAAGTTTGGATGCTTATCCAGAGCTGCTCAGAACTTTCTGAATGTCTGTGAAATCAATCTACAGATCATCTGAAAACAGGTTGTCCTCTGAGATTTCCAGGATTTTTTTCCTTGTAGTCAAGCTAGAAGTGTTTCAAGAACAGATTTATTTATCACAGAATTCTGCCATTTCTGTGTCCAGTCAGAATCTGTAAATTCAGAGGGCCAGAAAACCAAAGAAGTTAACCTTTTTTGGGTTTGAGCTTGTTCCATGTTTGGGATGAAAGTTCAGAGATGCATTTAATTGATATAGATATGGATGAACTGGTCTGTAAGTAATACAAAGAGAATTTTAAAAACCAGTGATGATGCTTAGCACTTAAATACCACGTGTCATCAGTGAATATCACCAGAGAAATGGGGGTAACTTGCACCCCCAGTTTACATGTGCACTAGGTACAAAATGGATTAAGACCAGAATTTTCAAAAGAAGCCTTTTATTTTGGGTGCCTACAGTGAGCACCTGCAAATCCCATTGACTTCAGTAAGAGTTGTGGATGCTTTATACCCAGGGGCTGCCCCAAGCACCTGCTTGCTTTGCTGGTGCCTAGAGCCGCCCATTTGCAGGGGCGGCAGGGATCCAGCATGGGAGCTGAGAACCAACAGGGGGCCCTGGGAGCTGTAGTTCCTTGGTTAGCTCCCTGCCTATAGAGCCAGCCTTGGAGCAGGGAAAGAACTACATTTCCCAGCATTCCCTTGGCTGCTACCAACAGGAAAGGAAGGTGGAGGAAGTGAGATAGCTGAAACTTCATGCTGCAGCTTGCTGTGAATGGAGAGCTCACTGCTAGAGCGGGGTGGCACTGTGAATGGGGAACAAGTGTGCCCAAGGAGTAGAAGGCTTTGGCCCAGCTATCCCCTTCTGAAGACATCCCCAGACTGAATTAGGGATACTGCTGTGACCTCACCTTGCAGCCCCCGAAGAAAGAATTGGGTGGATTAAATGGACAGTGCCCCTCTCTATCTGAAGCCTAGCAAGGGAGGTACGTGGATCCTACTAAAATTTAAAATGAAAAGTAAGGGAGGAGAGGCTCTGGACCTGGGCAGCTTTAGATACAGAACCAAGCACGTAGGAGGATTTCCAGGTCTGAGCCATGGAAGCAGAAAATAATTTTTCCTTTCCAGATTTAGCTAATATTCAGAAAGGGAATCTAGCACCTGCCGTCCAGATTTGAACACCTCAACATTCAGGAGTGCTCAAGCTCAATTCGGGCAGCTGTTACTTCATTTCTCCCAAATCAAATATACTGATCCACTGTAACTTGCTGTAGAAAAAGTAGGATAAAATTGAGCAAGAAATGCTTCCCAGTGGTTATTAGGACTGGAATTGCTATTTTCAACAGCCATTGCCATTTTTTTAAAGTTTTATTTGTTTAAAAGGAAGATAGATATATTACATTGGCAAATTCCCCAGAGAAACAAAGAGTGGAACAAAAGAATAATAAAGGCACCTTAACTTTTCCTCATTTATGGAGGACAGTCTTATAATATGCTTCCAGATATCCTCCAATCACACAAGCTGAAAATTGTTCAACTTTACTAGAGTTCTGTAACCATATGGGAACCAATCCTATCTGTGTTCTGTGCACATCTAAAATTCCTGCTAAATGACCCACCCTGGGAGCGAATTACCAGTGACCCAGGGCTGGGGCAGAAGGAGGGTACAGTTGGCAGGGGAGAGCCCAGAGCTGGGGCGGCAGGGGGTGCGGGTGGAAGGGGGAGAGCCCAGGGCTGGGGCGGCAGGAGGTGTGTGGGTGGGGGGGTGCACTGGTGGGGGGAAGGGGAGAGCCCAGAGCTGGGGCAGCAGGGGGTGCGGCTGGGGGGAGAGCCTAGGGCTGGGGCGGCAGGGGGTGCGGGTGGAGGGGGAAGAGCCCAGGGCTGGGGCAGCAGGGGGTTTGTGGGTGTGGGGACACTGGTGGGGGGTAGGGGGAAGCCCAGAGCTGGGGCAGCAAGGGGGGTGGGGGAGGCCCAGAGCTGGGGTGGCAGGGGGATGCGGGTGAGGGGCAGCCAAACATTTTTTTTGCTTGGGGCGGCAAAAAACCTAGAGCCGGCCCTGTTTACACCTCTGAAAATGGTGGCCAGGCTGTTGAAAGATGAACTCCCAAATATTGAGGGATTTGGAATTAATGGTTGCTTCTGAAAATTTTACCCCAAGTGACTTGCCCAAGATCATGGAACAGCTGCAGGGCTGAGAATGGAACACATATCCTGGCTGCCAATGTGATGCCTGCTGTGTTCATTTTGATGGAATAAATGGATGGGGCCAGAGAATCCAAGTTGTTAACACGAGCGTGTCACTGTACAGCATTAAACAGCTAAATGAGGTTTGAGGTTGGAGTACAGAGACTTTAGCCTGCTTATTCCTAGGACGGCAGCAACCAGCATCAAAAAGCTTTGTAACCTTTGATTAAAGATACCGAACAAAAGGGAAAACACACAAACATTTGAAATGTATAATGTTCAATAAGGAGTTCATTTTAACAATCTATTATTCCCTTTAGCTATAAAGAGTTTTTATAAGGAAACTGCCCTTCGTGACAGTCTTTTAGATAGTATTAAAGATGGTGGTAACTGTCCTTGTGGGGAAAAGAGAAAAACATTACTGGAGATGTACTAACAGCAGCAACAGTAGCAGCTGCAAAGTCGGATCATTTTTCTCTGAAGGAAAAAATAAGACCAACACAAAGAGGGAGAGAACAGCAAAGATAGAACATGCTGCTTCTGGGTCTGCTGCTGACTCTTATTTGCAGCCTTGCTCGTGGAAAAACACAAGTACAGCAAAAACAGCCTGATCAGCCGCTCTGAGCCCTGGCAAACGTGTACCGTGGTTGGGGTGGTGAGGGAAATGCTTTTAGTTCCTCTCTGGTGTTGTGTTCTAAGGCCTAAGATCTGATACACCAATTGAGGTCCATTTAATTTCCAATTCCATTCTCCTTCTATTTATCAGTCCTAATATAAAAACAGTCTTTGGGTAGTATCAGTAGATCATCTTGTTTGGACTAATCTAGTCTTTGTTTCCTTTTCAGGCCCCTTCTATCAATATTCATTGTTACAGGTTATAACACTATGAACTTTCGCCTACTTTGCAACAGTTGAGCTCACAATAGGGGGTATGGTAGGTTTCAGTTATTACAAACATGCCCTAACCACTGGTCTGTACTTCTCTGAATCTTGGAATCCTCAGTAATGTATCTTTTCTAAAACAAGGCCCGGTTGTAATATAACGCTCCTAAAACCTTTGATGGAATTTGCCTGGGCACAGGAAACTGATACAAGGAAGCACTGTATAAGTAGATATGCATATATTGCAACAGAGCAGAAACTTTGCTTCTGAAATTGTGCTTTTTGTTAATCCTCTGCTGCCTGAAGCATCTGGCAGATCTGTAGTCATTTGATCATGCCAGTAAATGGGTGTGTCTGATTTATCATTCTTGATACAGTCAGTTATTTCATTCCTTTTTAAAAAATGTAACCAGTATATTAAAAAAAGTAATTAAAACAAAAGTTGCAGTCATGTCTTTTGACGGCATGTAAAGATTACCATAGGGCTTTCACAATGCTAGCCAACAGAGCTGGATTAATTTATTATCAGGGCCTAATTAAGACAGAAGCACATGCCTACGGTCCTGGTTTCTGGAGTTATGTTGTCACAATCTCAGCCATGACTTAAGCTCTCTTGGTTGTGAAGAATATCTTAGGGTATGTCTTCACTAGCAATGTTAAACCACCTCCTCGAGGGGAGTAACTACCAGCGCTGGTATTTTGGGGGGATGTTTTTTCACACCTGAGTGAGAAAGTTGCAGCACTGTAAACTGGCAGGGTAGCCGAGCCCTTAGAAAGGTGATCGCAGTGTAACTGATGCAGTGGCTTCTGCCCAATTACACAGCCAGTTTGAAACAATTGCTCTGTGAGATCTGAACTTCCTCGTTCATGTCAATGGGCTGTTCAGAGCAGCCAGTTTCAGAGTGAGGAGTGTGTGTTGGAAGTTGCTGGCCTCCATTGTCACCACCTCAGCAGAGGACTGTGTGTGTGATGAGGGGAGAGGCCTCACTGCTATCCCCATCTCCACCATTGCTTTGTTGGACTGATGGCAGGGGCAGGCCACACACAGAACCCTCTGTGGGCTGAATGGGGTTGAATCTTACCTCCTCAAGGCAAACCACAGCCTGCCTAAAGACCAGAAAGGAGAGAGACTTCAACCTGTCCGAAGAGGAGTATTTAGTTGTGCCCTGTGCAGTCAACAGATTGCTCTTGAGTGAGTCTGATGACTACTAACCCAACTAAAATCTTGGCTACAGCCTGGGACTATTGTGTGGGCAGGGCCATAGGAAATTCCCCTATGGAGTGTGCTTAGGACTTTACCCTGCCACCTTATATCCCTGCAGTGTTGACTGCAGATCACTTACACTGTAATTTGGTTATTTTGGCATTGTTGTGCATGATGAAGTTCAACCATTGACACAATCAAGGCCTTAGATCACTTGTAACCTGCCAGGCTTTCTTCAGATTCCAGCTTGTTTCCAGGCTTCAGTCTAGTAGCCTTTGCTAGTGCTGTTACAATGGTAATCAATATCTGTAGTTGTATTTATCTCCTTTCTTTCAGTCCCTTCATCTTTTATTTTCTTTCCTTTGTGACCTCTCTTTCTTCTTTGAATGTATTACTTACTTACTTACCCATATTTACAGATGTAGCCAAAGGAATCACAATTAGTTTCCTCTCAATGTGTATGGGATTTATGCCTATATATCGTGCTCTCCACTTAATTTAATGACAGGTTAATTAGACCCTCCATTTAATTAGATCAAAACCTTTCTTGAGTCAAATTATTTATATTAAAAAGAGACAGCACAACTTCTACTCTTTTTAGTTTGATCACTTTAACCAGATACTCTTGGATAATTCAATCACTGAGTATAGACGTTTTCGATTTAATAAGAAAGGGCAACATTCTGAATGACAGAAGATAATGCCGGAAGACCCATGAGAGTGACTGAACAAATGTTGACTTTCTTTGCAGACACTTACTGCAGTTATGGCCTTAATCCTGCATCCTAAAAGTCCGCCCTGGGAGTTTTGTCATTGACTTCAGTAGGAACATGATCAGGACCTGTAAGACCATATATTTGTCACCTGCAGCATCATGGTGGTAGCTATATGACTGTATAATTAACTTCTTATTTCAGTCAAAATGTTTAGAGTTTACTGGATTGAAATACGAGGAAAGCACTGTACTAATGAGAATTAGCCGCAAACATCTATGGGAGAATAGACCCATAGAGTGTTTATTCATCGCATTACATTGTAGATTTCAAAGCAATCTGAAAGCTGGTTGGTGAGGCATCAGTTTTACGTAGTTTAGTTTCAGCTGGTGGGCAATGGGGAAGGTGAACTTTGGTCATACAGTGTCCGGCTCTGCTCTTTAGTACTTCCCAGTGTGTTGATAAGGTAATGCAGCCATATTCCCATAACAATATTGATTACTTGTATTATTATGGCACCTCAATCTGTCTCAGGGCTGTGTTATCCCAGGGGCTATGCAATAAAATGGTAATACTAACTTTGGTTACTAAGAGGCCAGTGTTATGTGGTGTGTAAAATCACATACAACATCTGAAGGTGTCAGGAAATTATGTACCAATGGTGAATGGACAGGTGGCAAGTCGATCTCTTTGGTTTGCCACATTGGTACTTACCACATTTGAAAAAGAATTCTAGCATTGGTTTTATTTCTGTGGAACTGTCGTTTTAAGACCTCATGGAAATAAAAGGAAAACGAAAGAACCTGAGTGCAAATCTTTTCCTTTTCAAGAGCAGTGATCGGTAGGTGGCCATCTTAGTCTGCCAGATTATGGAGTTCTTATTTACTCTGAGTATTTACTCTTGCTACTGCACCCTTTGGCTTCAATGGGACTTTTTCTGTAAGAGCTCATTCACATGAGTAGATGCTGTACAAGCGAGTCCAGTGTGACTTAAAGATGTGCACAGATGTGTATTACGAGACAATTGTGAATTCTAGGCAACTAATTGTCCTAGAATTTATTGTGACCATAACTAGAAGGATGGTAGTGTGACCCTAAGAACTCCTCAGCTCAGTGACAACCTCAGCTACTCCTATCAAGGCAAACACATTCAGGTTCCCATAGCAAAGTGATAAATTCACTTTGCCATCATCAGACGTTGGGCCTAGTATTCCTTGATTTAGAAGCCTGGATTATCCCAGCAATTCAATAAATGTTGGTAACACTTTCAGTTAAGGCAGCATTTCTATGTATTGTGCTCTGTTAGTACGGTAATTAACAAAGGATTAATATCAATTGCTAATACTTGATGATTTTTAAGCGAGAGTCTGGCCCTAAGAATAATATTCAACATCCAACCCTGTGGCTTTTACTCCCTCCTTTTGGGGAGTTGAGATATTAATATCCAGAACCCCTCTATCGATTTTACAGTATTAGAATACCTCTTATTACAATTTTTAGGGAGGGAAAAGCAATTTCTAGTAATTATTTATAAGTTAATTATATGAATATTTCATGTAACTTTAATTTGGTATATTATGTAGATTCTCCCTCCCCTCTTTTTATTATACCTGGCAGGGCTCCTTATGAGCACCCAGTATTTTTCAAAGAAACATGCAGCTGTTTGTGTTTTCACAAAAGGAATGTGTGGGGATGTATCATCCCTACACCAACCTAATGAAAAGTTCCATGAGGAGGTAAGGGTCACGATGGGACACTTGCTAGGTAAACAAACATGGCCTTATGTAAGGCCCCCTGGTGGTCTAGGATTATATAAGATGATCATGGCCTTATGTAAAACCCCCTGGTGGCCTAGGATTATATAAGATGATCATGGCCTTATGTAAAACCCCCTGGTGGCCTAGGATTATATAAGATGATCATGGCCTTATGTAAGGCCCCCTGGTGGTCTAGAATTATATAAGATGAGGTAAACAAATCATGGCCTTATGTAAGGAACGGTTGAACCAATCGGTGTGGGGCTATACATGTGATAAACACATGATTCTCCTTCTTGTCCAATCCGTAGATGTGTTATTATAGCCTAATTGTGTTATGTAATGTTGAGAAAAAACTATAAAAGAAAGCTTGCAATAAACAGAATTCGGATTCAGCCTGCAACCACAGTGGTCGTGTGCTTTATCTGCTCCGCATGAAACCCCACAAATGGTGACCCCGACGTGATTTGGCTTGGACATCAAGGCAGCCAGGACTTTGCCCAGAGTAAGCTAGCAGAGATCATACTAGACACAGCCGCCAGTGGAGCAGGGATCAATGTTCTCAGACAGTAGACCCAACAGGTGTTGTCTCAGAAGCTGAGCAAAGAGAAAGCAGATCCAACCAGAAAAAGGATCTGAAAGGTCAGACTCTATGTCATCTCTCATGAAGAAACTGGAACAATTGAATTTAGCTATTGAAAAGGCTCTCAGTGCTGTCTCTTCTCCTTCCAGCACTCCTTCTACCAAAAAGCGCAAACAGCCGTGCCCTGTTAAGGTGGAGACAGGCCTTCTTCACAAAGATCATCAGAGAAAGGGAATCTGTGGGAATAAAAGGGCAGGCTACCAAAATTTAGATGGTTTGCCAAGCTCAGTGTCAACTGGAGCACGACCAAAAACTGAAGCGTTCGGTGAGAAAAGGCGGAGGTGGCAGCCCCGGCAGGAGGTACCGGAGGATACCGGCTCCTGGTCGTCCGAGAGAGACGTTCGTGAGCTCACAGCCGACTGAAGCGTTCGGTGAGAAAAGGCGGAGGTGGCAGCCGAGGCAGGAGGTACCGGAGGATACCGGCTCCTGGTCGTCCGAGAGAGACGTTCGTAAGCTCACAGCCGACTGAAGCGTTCGGTGAGAAAAGGCGGAGGTGGCAGCCGCGGCAGGAGGTACCGGAGGATACCGGCTCCTGGTCGTCCGAGAGAGACGTTCGTGAGCTCACAGCCGACTGAAGCGTTCGGTGAGAAAAGGCGGAGGTGGCAGCCGCGGCAGGAGGTACCGGAGAATACCGGCTCCTGGTCGTCCGAGAAAGACGTTCGTGAGCTCACAGGTGAGCGGCTGCATTTCATAAAATGGGCTCTGCTTTGTCTGCAGAGGAGGAGACGGTGCATAATTTTTTATTACCCATCGCTGAAAAGCGGGGAGAGAAACTTCCCTCTGACGCGTTGTCCCGTTTGTTGAAATGGGGGCAGAGACGCGGGTTTTTTGTTACTCCTGATACTGTCTTTGATAAGGCAGTCTGGGAAAGTCTAGGCTCTGACCTCTGGGAGTCGGTCTCTCACGGCAACAAGAAGGCCGTGTCATTGAGCCAAATATGGTGCAAATCTAAGAAACTGATAGAGACGCTTGCGGCAGAAGCCGAGGTCCAGTCGGCCATTAATGACCTCTTTCGGTCAAAAGAGGAGCCGCCTTATGTGTTGCCGGTGGGAGCCCGTGAGTTCTTTGGGGGTGAGGACACTATCATACCACTCATCCCCAGTGCACCCGAAGCTGATCCTAGTATCGTCCCGTTACCGGATGACCCCGCGGATAAAATGGAGGTCTCGAGCCCAGAAGGGGATAAGTTACAAGAATTTCGGGCGGAAATGTACAAACAGGGCCTTCAGCTACAGGACATGCTGAATCAGTTGTCCCATTTGGCCGGTGAGAGCCATCCCCCGCAGTCCCACACATTGCGAGCCCTGAACCAGCCCGGCTTTCCTGTCACCAATGATGTTTGTACCCCAAAGTTCCGGGCGGAGTTCCCGGGGCAGGGTGAGCAGTTGCAGAATAGGTTAAAAAGAATGGCGGAGCCAGGCTTATCTAACTTTGAAAGGACATATAGGAAAAAACCACCGGAAAAGATCCCTCCGGCAGATAATATTGCTACCCGAACACCATGCCGCCACACAAAAGCCGAACAACGGCCCTGCAACACCGGACCTGCACTTGTTGTTTGTCACAGCCTAAACACCTAATAATGTTGTGCTTCTGTTTGTTCGGACTCCTTATTATAGGAGCAGGGGTCTTTGTATGTCCAAACTCTGTACCTTTTGTTAACCCACGACAAAATGTTTGGATCACCTGGGCGAACCAGACTGGCCAAGAAGCCCTTTTTGCTTGTCCATGGCCACCCCATCGGATCCCTTTAGAACATGTCTTATTGGCTATCCTTATTTACACCCCAATGGTTTTCGTGGGTATTTATGTAATGTTATGTTTTTTAATAGTTCTCCATATATTTCCCAGTTGTTAAATGTCACCTGTCGTCAGTTTTATAGGTTCAAAAAAAGTAGTCAGGTGGCTAGTAATTGTCCTAATGTTAGTTGGACCCTCCTACAGGCCTTATTTAAGAAAAAGGGGGGAGGTGTGGGGATGTATCATCCCTACACCAACCTAATGAAAAGTTCCATGAGGAGGTAAGGGTCACGATGGGACACTTGCTAGGTAAACAAACATGGCCTTATGTAAGGCCCCCTGGTGGTCTAGGATTATATAAGATGATCATGGCCTTATGTAAAACCCCCTGGTGGTCTAGAATTATATAAGATGAGGTAAACAAATCATGGCCTTATGTAAGGAACGGTTGAACCAATCGGTGTGGGGCTATACATGTGATAAACACATGATTCTCCTTCTTGTCCAATCCGTAGATGTGTTATTATAGCCTAATTGTGTTATGTAATGTTGAGAAAAAACTATAAAAGAAAGCTTGCAATAAACAGAATTCGGATTCAGCCTGCAACCACAGTGGTCGTGTGCTTTATCTGCTCCGCATGAAACCCCACAGGAATGAAAGTGGCTTCCGGTTGTGAAGATGTTTAAAATCTTTTTAATTATAACACTTCTACTTACAAAGTGCTCTTTGTCCACTGATTTCTCAAAACACTTTACAAAGGTGGGTAAGTGTCATCATTTTCTCTGTTACATTAAATTAAGGCACAGCAATTGACGGGATTTTCAAAAGCAGCCTGTAAGTTTGGATGCCTCAAGTTTTGGTGAACAACTTTAGGACAAAATGTTTAAACTTGGACTAAAATGAGGCTGCAATGCATAATCTGCTACCTAACTATAAGTGGCCTGCTTCTTTGAAGTCCTGGGTTTGCAGAGTTCCCATTCAGTTCCCTTGACCTTCTGGATGTTTAGTGTTTAAATCAGGGCCTACGTTTTCTGAAGATGGTTATTTAAAAAAGCCTCCAAAATTACAGGCCACTATTGAAAACTTGAGCCTAAGCGACTTGCTGTATGAATTTGGGCAAATCAGAAGCAGAGCTGGTTCCAGGGTCCCATCCTGCAAACACTAGGGTTACCATACGTCCGGATTTTCCCGGACGTGTCCGGCTTTTTGGTCCTCAAATCCCCAGTCCGGGAGGAAATTCCAAAAAGTCAGACTTGTCCGGGAAAATAGAGAGGGGTCAGGGGGCTTGGATCCGGGCTGGAGCCCCTGGGGCCGGCGGTGCTCGGCCGCCAGCCGGCGGCACTCGGCCAGGGCCTGGGCCGGGCCGGAGCCACTCGGCCGGAACCAGGGCCCGATCCGAGCTGCGCCGGAAGCGCTGGGACCGGGGTTGGGGGTGCTCGGCCACCGTCCGGCACTGCTCGGCCGGGGCCGGTGTCCCAGGGCCCGAGCCAAGCTGGAGTCGCCGGGGCCGGGGCCGGCGCCACCGGGGCTGGGGCGGGCTGGAGCCGCTAGGTCGGGGCCGGCGCGCTTGGCCGGAACCTGGGCTGGAGCCCTAGGGCCCGAGTCAAGCCAGGCCGGAGACTCCGGGGCCAGAGCCACTCGGCTGGGGGCGCCAGACTGGGCCACGCCGCCCCAGCCCCAGCTTACCTGCTGCCTGCCTGTTTCAGGCTTCCCGCGAACATTTGATTCGCGGGAAGCAGGGGAGGGGGAGGAGCAGGGGGGCGGAGTGTTCAGCGGAGGGGGCGGAGTTGGGGTGGGGCAGGGAAGGGGCGGAGTTGGGGCGGGGCCAGGGCCCCGTGGAGTGTCCTCTTTTTGTTTTTTTTAAACATGGTAACCCTAGCAAACACAAAGGCTGCAATCCCACAAATCACTCTCTGTAAGTGCAACCCTGTGCTATTGTAAAGGGCCTCTGTGCCAGCACAAGGGACACCTGCACAGAATGACTTGCAGGGCCTTATGTGCAGCCATAGCTTTAGGCATGTAAGTAATTCTGTTGACTTTGATAGGACTACTCACAAAGGACTACTGACAAAGTTAAGCTTAGGCCACATGGCTCCTTTTTAGGGATGATATAATTTTTCTAAGATGTTAAGTGCTAGTCATTGTTAAGTATCAGTCAAGTTGACAAGAGAACATGGGAAGAAATAGAAAAGAGAAAAAATCACTGTTGCAAAAGTAATTCCGTCACATGTTTTCCATAATGGATGAAGATGAGGTAGGTTTTAATTAGCTGTTTTTATATGGGGGGGAACTTTGCTTTGCTAATTTATTGGATAGCACGTATAACAACTTGATCCTGCGGGGGAGGTGAGGGGGAAGGGGAATACATTTTTTGGTTGCTTTTCCAAGAACCTAGCTATTTTGCCATTTTAATGATGGGAAAAGAAGTTTTCACAGTGGGGCAAAATTTCACTTAAGTAAATTAATTAAATGAATTTGCTCTCCCTAGGAAAATAGCTATTAAACTGTCTTGGCTAGTGCAAATGGTGAATTGGCCTCCTTAGACAAATCCAAAAGTTTTTGTGAAAAGCTGTGAGACTTTTCAAAGAGAAAATGGATTTTCACATGACTGAAGAAAGAAAAATTGTTGTTGTTAATCTAGTCCAGGTTGATAGTGACCAAAATTGCTCCCATCTGATGGCTATTTGATGGCCTGAAAGCAATGAATTTAGTGGTGTCAATCCACTCAATCTCAGTTGTTTACATCACTAAATCTATCATAATTGAGTCCAGTTGGTAGGACCAGCTGATGGATATGGAGCCTAAACTACTTTCTTCTAGAGAAATAACCCTTTCAAAGCAGGGCTTTCTTTGGCAAGTGAGTGGGGCAGCATTGGGAAGCTTGCTTTGCCATTTGTTCTGTGTCAGAGATCTTCAATTTCCAGGGCAGTCAATCTGGCACCTTTTGCCAACACTGTCACTTAAAAAAAAATGAGCAAATGCTATTCTGTTGGGAATATATTGTTCCATATATACTTCAAAATATCGGAGCATCCTTCCCAAGTTAATAGCACTGGCATAAGAATGTTGTGAATTTCTGGTTTCTATAGAAACATTAAAAACATTTGTAAATCTTTCACTTTAGCAAATATGTTCTATTTTATGATAAACCAGATGCTCCAACTGTTACCTTTTTAATATTTTGAATAATTTAGTAAAATTGGTGTTTGTAGAACAATGTTAAAATCCGATGAAATTACAGAATTCTATACAATCTCTTTCAAACAGTAACTTGCATATTTAATTAAAAAAAAACTATCCTAAAAACTTTACAGTACTAAAATTTCTTGTAAGTATGACACTTAAGAAGAGGAGCTAGTGTGGCCTAGTGCTTACAGCAGTGGTTTTCAACCTTTTTTAATTTATGGACCCCTACACGTTTTTGAATAGAGGTACAAACCCCTTTGGAAATCTTAGACCTAATCTGTGGACCCCTAGGGGTCCATGAACCATAGGTTGATAGCCACTGGCTTAGAGCACTGAATGAATTAACACATTTTGCACTAAACTTTCCATTCTGAGAGAGTTCACACCACTAGCTCTGTTCTAACATGACTGATTCAATTCTACACTTGCATGCCTTTTCAGTCCTCCATGCAGAACTGCACTGGATTAATTCACCTCAAGAACTCAGCAGTGTTTCCAAATAGCTGTAATCTTAATAGATTTTTATCTGTGCGTGTGAAGTTTTAGTAGATACATTGTATCAGAATGCCAACCTCAAAGAGCTATGCTAAACATCTGTAGTGCACTTAATCTAATCCTCTGCCAGAAATATACAAAGGCACGATGTCTCAATAATAATTACTGAGTCATGAGAAGAGAGATGTTCCCTTCTTTACTTACATAGTGGAAGTTCCCATTAAAACCTCCTACAGCTGCATGCCTTTTTAGTGATGTTCCACAAAATGTCATCCTGCACGGGCCATGACCTCCGGATTCCATCCGGCCCCCGAGCGCACATGTTAGATGCCACTTTGTACAACAAAATAGCATTCTTCACACAGTGTGACCTCACACATGCCATGCATCTGAGGACATGCTGCATGGACAATGACATTTTGTTCCACAAAATTGTGCCCTCCGTGCACTTTCAGGAGCCACATGGAATAGTCAAGGTTATTACAAAGGGAAAACGGGACAATGCATGAGGCTAACCCGAGCCACTCACCTGAGCACTGCCCTCCCTCCCTCCCTCCCCCATGGGGCTGGCCTGAGCCCTGCTTCCCCCTCCTTCCCTCCCTGCACAGGGCTGGTATCCAAGCCCAGCTTGCTCCCTGCATGGGGCTGGCATCGCTTCTTGCCCAAGCCCTGCCTGCCCCCCCTGCACAGCTGGCATTGCTGCTCACTGGAACCCTGTTTCCCCCCCCCCCAGGCTGGTGTCGCCATTCACCCACCTGCCCTGCACCTTCCTCTGCACCTCGCTAGGGGTGTGCACCCCACTTTTTTGGCAAAAGTCAGGATGGCCAGGACAGGGCTTAAAAAAGGGACTGTCCTGGCCAAAATGGGACATATGGTCACCTTAGCTAGTAAGTTTAATCTCTTGGTTTTTAGGTGTCTGGTAAAATTTCCAAGCCTTGTGTCACTGAATGAAGGTGAGACAATGTGTTTGAATCAGTGTGGGGAGGATTGTGTGTGTGAATAAGAGTGGAAGAGACTGATGCAATAAGTTATAAACATATAGAAAAGAGACCAATTTTTCAGAGAAAAATAGGAAAGGGGAGACAGGGAATATAGGGTAGGAGACAGAGAATACAATATAGGGCAAGACAGAAACAGATTGCTCTTTTCCTTCTCTCTCCTTCTACCAAGGTTGGGGATACTGAAGGTTACTCCATAGTAATTAAACCTTTATCTGTTATAGTAAAGAAAAAGTAAAGGGAAGCCAGGAAAGGAAAGTGCAATGAAAGTAAGTGAGGTCATTTTAAAAAAATAGTTGGTTGACAATGGTACAGTTAGAGTGCAAAATATATAGTACACAACTGTATCAGTCCTTCGAATTACAGGCGGTGTGCCTTTCTGGTGGGCATGGGCATGGTGAAGTAGCACAGGTCTCTTTCACATTGGCTAATAGACTTGGTCCTTGGATTAGTAAGTGTCCTTGCACTAAAACCTGCTTAAAGCTACTTGGAGTCATTCACCTCCAATAAAATACATAATCCATTTATCTTCCATGCACCTTCAGTTTTTCATGTCACTCAAAACTATTTGTTTTTAACAGGGGTTTTCTTTGTCTCAGCCCATCTTCTCCTCCTATTAGCTGACGTCATGCAGTGTTGATATGGTGACACTGCAGTCACTTTCATTGCAAAAATCATTAGGGGTGTAACCAGCAATTTGAAATTTGTAAATATTCTGACAAGTCAATTGCCCCCTGCCCATTTTATACTCATAATCTGCCAAGGTAGACCTGCCATTTCAGACAACATTATCACTAACACAGCATGTGCAGTCAGAGTGATAGCTAGCAGTAAGTTAATAAAAGGCTTGGCGAAGAACAACAAAAAAGCAACTTCAAACAGCAACAACCTGCCAGTTGCAATAAAAAATGTTGCCCTGAGGAAATTAAAAATTGTACACTATGGTGATCATAGCATATGCCTGACTACACCCATGGATGCCATAAACATAAGATTATGAATGCACTACAGTTGAGGTAGAAACTGAGGTGTGACAGAAAGGTCTTACTCAAATCTTAATGCCTCCAGTAATAGGAATGCAAATATGAAATATTCATAACAAAATGTGGTATATATTTTTTCCTAATGGTGTTACATGTTTCAAGTTTGTCTTGGAAAAGTTCCTCTCTAATGAAAGACTTACAAATCCCAAAATACGCACAGTGCTATTTTGTGATTATGTATTTTTTCTTAGTGCTTTGGGTAAAGAAAAAACAGAGCAGATGCTGTTTGAGGTAATCAAAACAAATTGCAATCTTAAAAGATCATAAACATACACCATATTTTCATATTCTTCAACAAGATCATTGTCGGTAAAGTATTCTTTTTAAAACAAGATTATCAGAGGTAAATTAACTTGAGTTATCACAATTAACATTACCTGTTGCTTTGAACTGAAACCTGAATATTAACTGGAATATTTACACTTTTTCTGCTGATGGGGTACAGCATTCCCCGTGGCATACAGAGGTTAAGTGACTTGCCCAAGATCAAGCAGAGCTAGGATCTGAACTGCTGCTGAGGGGCTGGTATGATGATCTTGCCTAAAATGACACATGGCCCATCTGTGACTGCTATTAACATATCTCCAATGGATGGAGAAGGGACACTAGATACAGAGGGCTCTACGTTATTACAGAGAAACATTTCCCAGATGTCTGGCTATTAGGTCTTGTCCAAGTACACTGGGTCTAACAACTGGCATGTTTTGCAGTTGGGAAGGAATTTCCCCCATGTCAGATTGGCAGAGCCCCTGAGTGTGTTTTTGCCTTCCTTTGCTGAGTAGGGCATGTGTCACTTGCTGGTTTGAACTAGAGTCAGCGGATTCTCTGTAACTTGAAGTCTTTACATTACAAGTTGAGGACTTCAGTAACTCAGCCAGAGATTATGGGCCTTTTACAGGAGTGGATGGGTGAGGTTCTGTGGCCTACAAAGTGCAGGAGATCAGAGTAGATGATCATGATGGTCCCTTCTAGTTTACAAGTCTGAGTCTATGAAGTCATGAGTCCTGTCTCCCAAGCTTCTGTAATAGCTATGAGGCCACATTCTCAGTTATCAGTATTCAATTATAACTTCAAGCTAAACTTAAGATAAAATTAATGGAAAATGTAGTTGCTTTGCTTATATTCATAGAACCTGGTTTTCTCACGAGTTCCTCTTTCAGGACCCACTATTGCACAGAACTCAGGAAACACCTTTCTTCTCACTAGGTCTTCACTGCAGATGCAGGTTTAAAACATTTGGCATTTTTCCTGGAATTCCCCTGAAAAGGATGGTCTTAGGGATAAGGCATTGAGGGCTTGTCTACACAGAAAATGTATTTCCAATACTAGCTAAGGTGTGAATTTAAACCACTATAGTTAAACTAGGATAACTCTCCGTGTGGGTAATCGTGTTGTGGTATGAGTGCCCTTTTCAGTTTTGCTTATATCGCTCTGCAAGGGGTTTAAGCTAAACCAAAAAAAAGTCACTCTTATTTGTCCCCATTGGAAGTTATACTGGTAGTGGCTTAACTGTTCAGCTATAATTATACTGATATAACTGGTAAAAATTTTCCTGTGTAGAGAAGCCCTAAAACTCAGGAGACCTGGGTTCAATTCCCAGCTCTGCCACAGCTTTCTGGAGTGATCCTGGGTAAGTCCCTTAGGCCATGTCTACACTACAGAGCCTTAGCCAGTATAGCGACAGCAGCAGAGCCCTTTGTGTAGACTCAGTTTATGTGACAAAGTTTTGCTATGCTGGCTGGGGGTGTGAGAATTTCCCCCCCCCTACTCCTAACTGACATAACCATGGAAGCAAAACTTTGTAGTGTAGACCAGGCTTCAATCTCTTTGCCTCATCTTCTGCTTCTGTATTGTAGCCATTTCTCCCACCCTTTGTCTCTTGTGCATTGAGATTGTAAACTCTTTGGGATAGGCACTGTCTCTTACTAGGCATATGTCAAGTGCCTAGCACAATGCAGCTTTGATCTCAGTGGAGGCCTCTAGGGTATTTATAAATAAATAATAATTCAGTAATATTCAATGGCAAATCTTATTAGCCGCTAAGCGTTTCATTTGTCTGCATTGCTTGTGTTCATGCCACTGGAGATTTTCACTGTCTCTGCTTTTCAGCTCCAAGCTCAAGGTGATGTGAGCTTTTCATCAACAGCCTCCCAACTGTGGCTCTTGGATGCTATGAACATAAATCATATGTCAGAAATGGTCTTTCAATGCAGAGGTTAAAATTTAAAACCTCTCCCTTTGTATCGTGGTACATCTGGGAACATGTAGCAATGTTTTTAAATGTCATATTATTAGGTAATTTGAGACCATGAATACGGTTTGTTTAAAAAATGGATTGCTACGAATGTAAAATGGTAACTCTTCATTGGTATACTGTTGTTTTTTTCAGTAGTATTTCAAGAACAATGCACAGTCAGCTATGAGGGTTACAGTTGAACTCTCCACTACATCACAGAGAAATTACAGGTTGGGAGTGTCTTGCTCCATTATTGGTGAATAATAACCTCAAATATATGCCTAAAGGTAATGAGCCCCAAGGTTTTGATGAATGTATGCCTTTTATCCGTGTGGCTGTGAGGGTAGCTTAAGCAATCAATCTGCTCTCCGTATTCCTCATTTTAAGAGGGAATAGAGCACAGTATAAGTGGTTAGAGCAGCAACCAGGGAGTCAAGATTCTTGTGTTCTATTCTTGACTCTGCCATTTACTCCTTGTTTAACCTTCAGCAAAATAGTTGGCTATAGACAATCGTTGCCTCAGCTAACACATTTGTAAATGAGTATAACAAAACCAGTTTAGCTTACTCATATTGTGGTGCTTGCTTAATTGATCTTGGTAAAGTGCTTTGAGATCCTTGGATAAAAAATGTTATGTAAATGCCAAATATTTTTATTGAAAGTTTTTTAGACTCTTACTTAATACTCCTGAAAAAAAATTTCTCCACCTCAATGGGATTTATAGTATTTACAACACTATCTAGATGAGCTGCAGCAGGAATAAAGTAGCATACAAGCTTCTTGTATGATTAAGGGTAACATATTCAGTAAATAAAACAAATTAATTAAATTACATGTTCCAAAAGATACCCTGAAAGCATTGGTGTTCGCTAATTCCTTGTGGAAGGAATGATGGCTTTTGTACATAGACCCAAAATATGATTTCTTTTACTGGCAGGGGGTTGAGGAATAAACTGCATCTAGACTAATCCTTAAGAAGAAGAAAACACCATTTGATAGACGTGCAAGGCTAGGAAAATGAACATTGAAATGATATAAATGCAAATTTTGCTGAGGTTTTGTTTGTCCTAATGTTAAAGATCAAAAAACTTCATTCAGTCAATACCATGAATAAATACACTGATACTGATTGATAGTAACTTGTCTGGACAAAACAATGAATACAGGTAAGCAGTGGCGAGAGCAGCAGTCAAGGGTTTCTCATTAAGTTTAAGGGTAACTAACTAAATCTGGGCAAAAACTAGGCTGGTTTGAGTACAGATGGGAATGGGATATTTATATTATACTGATTTTCCCTCTGCCTCCACTTGAGGATTTGGTGTTTCTTGGCTTCCCTGGTCTGTTAATGGCTAAAATTGGAAGACTTGGCATTCTTGGTATTTACACCCAGCTAAAGATGTGCTTGAATTCCTTGCTGATTTGAGCAATTGCAGGTTATCTTATAGATCTTCCCTTCATGGTGGAAAATAATTTTGATTTATCATTGTATTTAATCAGGCTTCTTAGAACTCACAGAGAATTCCCAGATTTTCCATATTTCTGGGTAGCTCCCAGATTCCCATGTTGGAGCTGTCTAGTCACAGATTACTTCACTGATTGCAGTGATTAGTTCTTGGCTACTTCAGAATACTTGAGAGAGGGAAAGAGACAGGCAAGCCCCACTGTAACGACCATCAATGCAGAGTCAACTATCTTTTTTTTCTTTTGTGTGTGTGTGTCAATAATAGGGTTAAAATACTTTGTGGTTGAATGTCTGTAAGAGCACAGAATCTAAATTAAACCAGGATAGAATGGTCCAAATGATCAAAAAGGTGTCAGAAGAATGGACCCCTTTAAGTCTGTCTTGCTGGGGCAGATTGGTAACTCTCATAAAATGATGATCATCGGGCTCAACAGGTAGTAATCAACGGCTTGATGTCTAGTTGGCAGCCGGTATCAAGCGGAGTGCCCCAAGGGTCTGTCCTTGGGCCGGTTTTGTTCAACATCTTCATTAATGATCTGGATGATGGGACGGATGGCACCCTCAGCAAGTTCGCAGATGACACTAAGCTGGGGGAATGGTAGATACGTTAGAGGGTAGGGATAGGGTCCAGAGTGACAAATTGGAGGATTGGGCCAAAAGAAATCTGATGATGTTCAACAAGGACAAGCGTAGAGTTCTGCACTTAGGACAGAAGAATCCCATGCACTGCTACAGGCTGGGGACCGACTGGCTAAGTGGCAGTTCTGCAGAAAAGGACCAGGGGATTACAGTGGATGAGGAGCTGGATATGTGTCAACAGTGTGCCCTTGTTGCTAAGAAGGCTAACAGCATATTGGGCTGTATTAGTAGGAGCATTGCCAGGAGATCGAGGGAAGTGATTATTCCCTTCTATTCAGCACTGATGAGGCCACATATGGAGTATTGTGTCCAGTTTTGCCCCCCTCCCCCCACTACAGAAAGGATGTGAACAAATTGGAGAGTCCAGTGGTGGGCAACGAAAATGATTAAGGGGCTGGGGCACATGACTTACGAGGAGAGGCCGAGAGAACTGGGCTTATTTAGTCTGCAGAAGAGAAGAGTGAGGGGGGATTTGATAGCAGCCTTCAACTACCTGAAGGGGGGTTCCAAGGAGGATGGAGCTTGGTTGTTCTCAGTGGTGGCAGATGACAGAACAAGAAGCAATGGTCTCAAGTTGCAGTGGGGGAGGTCTAGGTTGGATATTAGGAAACACTATTTCACTAGGAGGGTGGTGAAGCACTGGAGTGGGTTACCCAGAGAGATGGTGGAAACTCCATCCTTAGAGGTTTTTAAGGCCCAGCTTGACAGAGCCCTGGCTGTGATGATTTAGTTGGGGTTGGTCCTGCTTTGAGCAGAGGGTTGGACTAGATGACCTCCTGAGGTCTCTTCCAACCCTGATATTCTATGAGTCTATGATTATCCCCCAAATATAGCTGCATCTGAATATTGAAAGATGCCTGCATTTGCATGGGGGCACAGGACGACACAGGGCACTCATTCTTATGCGTATGTTTGAGGTTGTGTGTGCTGATTAAAATCCACACAGCCAAATGCTGAAACTAGCCCACAGCCTAAGCAGTTGGGTTAAGGGCTGGTGATCTCTGTGAGGGCTGTGTGGAGAAGGAATTCTCCACCTCCAAGACTGCTCAGCAATGCTGGAGATACACAGGAGAAAATGGCTGTTGGGTCAGTGTAGTTTTGGATCTCTAGGCTCATTCCCTGTGCATTTTAGCTCTGCTCTATGGGGTGTGGAGCCTCAGTGTGGGGTCCCCAAATCCTATCCCTCTTTTTTTTTTTTTCCCTCCTCCAGAGGAACTGCACCAGTTCTGTTGAGTCAGAGCCCATGAATGTCATGGAGGTAGCAGGTTTGGGTATTTTACTAAGTAACCATTCTGTTAAATAGCACTTCCTTGCATATATTGCATGCCATTCTTTTTACAGAGTGGCTTCTACAACATAATTTTCTTTTACTTGACTGATCATATATCTGTTGAACTTGCAAGTGATTTCTGAAATCCACAGAATAAGAATACTTGCAGTGACACCCAGTGATGTGCATAGAGCTGCTTACCTGTGAGGCTTCTAATTAGCTCATCCAAATTTAGACAGGCATGACATTTACATTGTGATGTTTGCAATCAAACTCCATAGGTGATTCAACTAGTAGAGCCATGAATGTATCTATAATAAAGTTGTTTCCTCCTGAAATGATGAGCCTAAAATGTAGGAGGTCCTAAACTAAGGGCTTCATTTATAGAAGCCATGGCAGAAATGACATGACAAATCCATTTATTATTAAACGTACTGTATTACAGTTCTGTTCCCAATACAATTTAGTCAGTACATTTCAACCAACACAAGTTCC
Source organism: Chrysemys picta bellii (assembly GCF_011386835.1). Lineage (NCBI taxonomy): Eukaryota > Metazoa > Chordata > Testudines > Emydidae > Chrysemys > Chrysemys picta. The sequence goes on along the minus strand of NC_088793.1, from coordinate 124,087,739 downwards.
CTAAAAATCAACTCCTATGAGATTATAAACATGACTACCTGCTGGTTACAGGATATTCCCCTTATCTTGAAGTTAGATTAGTTAGTTGCATGGATTCATACACCCATTGGTAGAGAATTCTAGTAGCCTAGGAAGTGTGGCTTTAGGACCTATAATCCTAAAGGAAGGATGGGTTTGTGATTAAGACACAGAACTAGGTTTCAGATGTAGATTTTATTCCTGGCTCTGCAATGGACTTCCTGTTGCTATCACATGTGCCTTGAAACAGTCACCTGGGATGTTGAGTAAGCAATTCTATCAGCCAGACTGGCCAGCCCTACATAGCTAATAACATGGGAAAAGGAGCAAATGCCATCCTTGGCCTGACATGTGAAGTGAGAAGCCATAATTGAGATTCCTTGAGTAGACTTAGCATGGCTTGCAGTTAGTCCACCCCCTGAAAGCAACAAATGCTGCATCCTATTAAGCAGCGGCATTGTGCCTGTGTTGCTCTGGCTTCCCTGGGAGTTCCTGGGGTCATCTTAATTGTTTAAAATAATATAACAAATGTAGCACTGGTGAAAGGCATCAGACGGATGCTCTGTGTGTGTGTGTGTGGGGGGGGGGTGATGTGCCTCTGCACTATTCACAGTTCAGGTTTATGACTTAATATCACAATTTAATCCTCAGAGTTTGTGTCTCAGTTTTCCCATCTGTGAAATGAGTACAGTAATACTTACCTTACCAAGGTGGCGTGAGACTTAAGGTTACAACATTCAAAGACAAATGAAAAACACGGTTTTTGTTTTGTTTTTTAAGAAAAAATGTGGATTGTCTTGGGAAGGGGGGCTGACTCTGTGTTTTGTAACCACTGTGTTTGGCAAAGAAATGTTTTTTCACCAGAGTGTAAATACACCAACCTGAGCTCCAATGAGAGATTGATCCATGGAAGTTAATTATTAATTTTGCATAAGGAATGTTAAGCAAACCAATGGGATGCTCAGACCTGGCTTCCCATGTTCCTGGGAGATTCAAGCACCCATGGGACCCTCCCATGGGTGCCTGAATCTCCTGAGGGTAATAGGGACACTCAATAGGAAATGGAGGGTGAGCTGCTAAGCATACCCCACTCTTCATATTCCTAGTCTCCATGGTATCTGGTAGGTTTATCCAGTCTGACTGAAGCAAAGTAGTAGAGACCATAGAGAATAGGAATGTGAGCGGATAGCATGTTTTGCTCTCACTTCCTGTCAGAAAACAGTTGATGGGACTATAGGATGTGTTGGGATGGAGCACCTCCCACACCCTGTGTGCAGCGGGGTGGGGGCTTTCACAGCAGGAGCAGCAGGTATGGGAGAGAAGGAACAGAGCACAGCATGGCTGGCGGTAATGACAAATCAGGGCCTGGGATGGCGGCTTCGATCCCTGGAGTGCCAGGTCTCCTATGGCGTTAGTAACAGGAAGGGACTTAACATGGCATTTTTCTTGGTTTGTCTAGGACAGCTTTCTCTCCTCACCATGATGTTTGGGCTCAAGAGTTTAACTTCACCTTGTATTTATGTTTCAGTTTTCATGACAATTCAAAAGCTCCTAAATGTATAGTATACTTTCTTTTACTGACTTTCATAGCCTGAAACTATGGAGAAAGCTGGGAGTAGCAGAAGAAAACAAGAACTTTGTCTTTTTGTGAAATCTGCAAATGTGGCAATGCATATTGATCAATATGCCAATTAATGCATTGCACCATCTGTATATGACCACTAGATTTCTGGATCTTCAGGGTTAACAGAAATGGAAATAGTCACTAGAGGGAGCCAACATGGGATCTCTGAGGGATAAATGGGATACTCCAGTAGAGCTGAAGGGGTGAAGCAACCAAAAAAATGCAGAGAAGAGGAGCTTGGATCTTAAAATAAGCAATTGGGGACCAACTTCAGGCACAAGGTGACGAGCAAAGGCACTGGCAAGGGCAGCCAGAGTAGCAGCAAAAGAAAGGGAGGGACAATAGTGGGTTACCAGACACCAGTAGACCTTGGTAGCTGCAGGCAGGATAGATCCAGCATATGTCTTGGAGTGTTCGGAGGAGGAGCAGAGGTAAATGGTTCCCCCACCCTCTCATCACCTGGAAGCACAGACAGTGAAGATAAGTGCTATACTAGTGTTTTCTGGCTAGCTAGAGAGCTGCAGGTAAGCTGACCCTCTGAGCCAGTTTTGGATCCTTCTACAAGGAAATCCCACCCACAGACAGACAAAAGCAACGTTATCTAATTAACAACCAAAAAGACCCACCCAAAGCTGGTGCAGAAATAAAACTATTACCTCCCCATCCAGCCAAGCCATGAGCATCTTCATAAATACATGTTATATTTTGTCCCTCATCAGTGTCTTTCAAGAACTTTTCCTGACACCAAAGTTGCATGTCTAGATCTATAGATTTCCATTTCTTCCTTTGATCCCTTCTTAAATGTGTATCATATTAGTTTCCATTCCTCTTTTTCTATTTTGCCACCAAAGACTACAAGACAAAAAAAATCTGCTTCCGGTTATTTTACTTAATTTGCTATCTCATAGGGCTGTGGATTTGCAGGAGCTTTCACCATTCAGGATTCCTTGATAGACTAAGTAATATTAAGGCAAGCATGTGAACAATGTATTTTATTTCAGAGAGCAGGCACATAAAAATCTTTCAGGAGAAAACAGGAAATAGAATCTCTTGTAACGGTTCATTTAGAAGTAGCGATAAATACTTCTCTAATGGTGCAAAATTTTTCAAGATGGCAAAAATGTATGAGCTGGATATTTCACAGGCAGGGTTTCCCTTATTAAATAAGACAAACAGGTATTGTAAGGGCTTTGTCTCTTTGCCAATAAATCAAAAATGTTTTTCTTCACAAAAGAGAAGTATATGAATCTAGTTCAGTGGTGTTATGCATCTAGCTTTTGTTTCAAGGAAGAGGCTGGTTGAAAGGGATAGCCAAGTATAGGGCTATTCAATTACAGTGCTTTGGCAGGTCTGCTGTTGCACCTATGAAACAAATCACTTTTTAATAGACAAAGGGGGATCCTTGCAGAGGGCAATAAAGCTCGGCTTTGCTCTTACAGGGACTAGTCATGACTGCTAGTTTGAACTCTAACCTCTTGAAATCAGACAGAATTCTGAGTCCCCTGTGACCAAGTGAGCCCCTGTATTCACACCAATGTAAGAATCTTTGTACAAAATGTGCCTTATGAGGTGGTATTTGAAATCTAATAACTTACTGGTCAATAATATCATGGGGAAATGTGTGTAGCAACATTATGTGTAAAGTTGTGACCATAAAAGGTCTGAAATGTGTTTACCAGACCAGTTTGGGTAAACCAGTTTCTCAAAGACAAAGGACAAGCTGATGCTTCTAGCCAGGTGTTATCAAAGTTGATGGGCCATCACCTATCTGGTGGCCATTCTTTGGCAAGGAACAGATCTGCATTTTAGCAACGAGCAGACAAAAGAAAGAGCTTATTGGACTTCGGGAGCAGTTCCTGGCCTGAAACATTAGTCAGCAATGTTACCGAGACTATGTGGTAAGAGATTTCACCTTCAACCAAGTCTAGTTTAAGTTTTAGTACTAGGAAGCATTTCATCTTGCAACCATTTCTGACTTCAAAGCCTTATGTTTGTACTCACTTAAAAACTGTCTCCTTGTAGTTAAACTTCTTTTATTCTTTAATCAAAATGAATCCAATGTTGTGAACTGTGTGGGTAACTCCATTGAGGGTAGCAAACTGTTTGGATATCGATGCCATTACAGAAGGCAATGAACCTAATATATCTGGACTGTCCAAGAGAGGGCTGGGCAGCACAGAACTCATGTTTTGGGGAGAAATCCAGGTTTGAGAGTGTGTTAGGGTTACCTGCAAGTGGTAACTGAGGCTGGTGGAAACCAGAGTGTGACTGATGTGTGGCTGGTAGGCTGCAGCTATCCATAGACACTCAGGGTGCTACCTGCCTGCTGGCAGGCTATTTGTGAGTGGTGCAGGTAGGAGGTATAGTAGAAAAGCATTGTGAGGCACACAAGGTTGCAGAGCAGGGGGGTGGCACAGCCCCTCACTGGTCTGGACTGTACTTGGAATGTCATATTCCCAAAAGAGGAAAGAGCTTCATTAATACTATCCTAAACAAAACCTCTGTCACAGCTTTGGAGCAGGAGGAGGCTTTGGACTCTGTGTATCTGGATTATTTTATGGCTCCTGGTGTCTCTGCTTTCCCTCCAAGGAGAGACTGTGCATTCAGAAACGTTCTAAATATAATTTAAGTGCACTGACTATATGATTTTCACAAAGCTACTTATCTTCATTGAGGACTCCATATATTTAGAGAGGAGGGGTAATCTTATGATTAAGGTGCTGGAATGGGACTCAGAAAAGCTGGGTTTGATACTGACTTTGCCCCAGATTTATTATATAATCTTAGGCAAGTCCCTTAATCTGTTACTAAACTGCCTAATATGGAGTTAATAATACTGCCTTTATCTTCCTTGTGTATTTAGTCAGTAAATTCTTCAGTGCAGGGACTCTGTGTGTGGTTTATTCCCCCTCACCCCCCATAAATGCCTAGCACATCCAGATTCCATTCTCAATTGGCTCCTTGTAGCGGGGTGGACACCCACTCCTGCCCTGAAGGGCTTGAAACTAGCCCAGAAAGAGGGCTGCAGGGGTTAAAAGCAGCCCTGCAGAGGGCTGCAGCTCTAAAAACTGAGCTGATTGGGGAAGCGGCCGCAGCTGGGCCATGCCCCAATCAAGCCACAGCTGGCCTGTATATAAAGGCTTGAGCCAGTAGCTCAGAGTCTCTCTCTGTGTTCAGAAAGAAGGGCCTGGCTGCAGGGAGCTTTACAGACACCTAGATTGGGAGCAGGGCTGGGGAAGGGCCAGAGGAGCTGGGAGCTCCGGCCTAGGGAAGCCCCAGGCTGCAGGCCTAGCAAGGCCTAGTAGGTGTAGCATTGTAGGGGGCAGCCCATGGGTAGGCAGAGGCAGCAGGTCCGAGCCCCTTTGCCTATGATGAGTGGCTGATACTGCAGTCTGCCCCAGTGGATGGGGGCTAGATGGAGACTGGGCAGTAGTCAAGACTGAGATGAAGAGGGGATAGTGGGTGGGGGTTCCCCTGGGAGGGGGAGACCCTAAGACTGAGGGGTTACTGCCAGGGGGCAGCACCCCAGGTAAAAGGGCACCGGGGTCCAGGGAGGGACATGGGGGCCAGAGGTCAGGTGGATCACTGGCCTGCAGAAGGCGCTTGGGAGCTGGAAAGAGCTAATTCCCTGAAGTCTCCAGCAGGCGGTGCCGCAGGGGTGAGTCCGCCCCTCTACATTCCTCTAGATATTGGTTATCTTAACATCGATAACAATATTAGGGCCAAACTCTGTTGTCAGACAAGGAGGTATGTAATCCCCTCAGTCCATCTTGAGGAGTTATTCTATAATTACATTGTATGTCTTGTCAATGGGCAGTCAATCAGTGCCTGTAATGTGAAAGAGCTGTAAGGTGTGCACTGATGGAGAAAGGACACCAAAGCATAAGGGGCATGCACAAGTCAACTGAAATCTTCCTCTTTCTGGCCTCTAGCCAACCTCCTAGTCTGTGTTGTCTTTTGCTTATTCTGTTCAATAGTGCATTTAAACAGGCATAAAATAATTGAAACCAGATGCAGCTGGACCAGATTCTGGTTGTTGTGACAGTCTCAATCTGGAGGAATTCCACTATTGTGAGGTTCAGACACCTGTGATCTATTTTCATTTCTGCAAAGTACATAGAACAGCAGGGTCAGTGATACTTCCTTCTTCCACTATTGCAGCATGAATCCAAAGCAGAAATCTATTTACTTATTTTTGAGGAGGTTCTGCTCTTGAGCTGATGTTGTCAGCCATGTTTGTAATGTTTGCCCAGGTACTACAATTACTGCAGGGGCAGAGATCCACATTGATATCCTAGGTCTCAACTACTGTAAATCTAAGCGCATGGAATTCATGCAGGCCAGAGATCCATGCTAGTATATCTGTTGACAGCATTGAAGCCCTGGTATATATGTGACTGCCAGCAAAGTCCAATGGCAGTTGTGCTAATGTACCCAAAGAACAGAATTTGGCCCATTTTGTAAAATTCTAAAGGAACCTTCTAGATGAAAGACTTTTATAAATATGTGCTAGCAGCTTAACATTTATTCCATTGAACTTGGGGTTTTGTTTATTTCAAGTGAGCCTAATATTGCTAACAGAGACTGAAATTAAGTTTGAAAAATGCAGATGGGCTGATTTGCTATAACTATTTCCAGGTAAATAAACTTGATGGAACCAGAGAAAGGGGGGACTTTCCACAAGAGTCAAACGAATGCTAAAGGGCCAGATTTGAAATGATTACTACCATAGCTCAAAACTTGAATTAAAGAAACCTAGTAAGGAATGGAAAGTGTTCTCTGGACCTGTGCAATAAATGATCTGCACAGAGAGAGAATGAAGTTCATCTGATTTTCCACTTAGTACATGAATTCCTATAATGCCAGAGCTGCAATTGTGCCAGGAATGTCACAGACCTTAGGCCATGGAACATAATGCAATGACCTGCCCCTGCCCTCGTTTTCATTCACACACACCCTTTTTAAATTCACTCTTCATAAAATAATACAAAGCCAAGAATCTTTCTGTGCAAAAGTAACAATTTAGAACATACCGAGCAGCAACATAGTTGTAAGCCACGTTAAATGAAGCTATTTAAAGGCAAGGAGGAAAAAAAACCTTAAAAGCATGAACACGTTTACAACAGGTTTTAGTAGTCTGGACAGATATGGCTCCAGCAGAACTCTGGGGCTTAGCTCAATCCTTTTCTTCCTGCTCCAGTACTCCCATTAAATCAGGATCTTGCCTAGATGTGGCCTGTTCACCCTTTGGAGTGGTTCTGCTCTCAACTGGATATCCTTAGGATGCATTTGATTGGTAATATAACAAACTCCAGTGTTCTTATCTAGTCATTTTTGCTGGTAGGTGTTGGGGAGGGCTCTTTTCTGGGTCTTCCTTTTCCCTGCTAGTCTGAGCAGTTACTTCAAGTACCAGGTGAAGCACATTGAGAGGGTTATCTTAGTCTTCAGTCTGGAATATTCTTTTAAAAAGAGGAATAGAGAGGGGAGCGAGAACAGAGGCTAAGAACTTGCTTTCTCTGTAGGGAGTGTTCCAGCCTGGTGAGACATTCTATTTCCATTGTGTAAAGGAAGGATGATGACCTTGCCTATAGCTACGTGATGTTCTCATTCCAACCAAGCTGAAATGAAGCCATGATTTAATGCTTTAGGATTCAGACAGAGTTTGGTTAATGCCCACATTGCATCCAAAGACATCCACAAATTAAAGGATTTCAATGGCAAGTACAGAAACTCCTGGGTCCGTTCCATCATGTAGTTTTTTTTTTTTTCCTGTGTCAACCAAAATGAAGATAGATACTAGATCTGTGGATAGAATTGAAGTATGTTGTATGTTTGTCATGGCTAAAGGAATTTCTGTCTTGGATTCACCCTATCTAGCTTGGATGAATTAAGGTTGGTTTTTTTTTCTTAATTTTCTGTAGCCTAGTAGCTAATAATCAGAAACTTTATATCAACATTGATTAGGGAGATTGTTTGGTAGGAGCTACAGAATTGTGATTCTGTTCAGATTTCACCAAAAGGGTGATATTTTGAATCCTGAAATATACTGGGACCATATCTATCTTCAAATGAAAATGTGTGGCACAAGAGAATGTTAGCAGCAGGTTCATGCAAATGGGCAGATAAGACCAGTGTTTTCATAGATGATATCTCCTCTAACAGGACTTGTAGGATGAGAGCGAGAGGTTGTTTGACTCAGTTGAACACAGGAGGCTATTCTAAGCACAGGAAATTGCTCCGTTACCAGTATAGTGGGTGTTGCAGATGTTGAAAGATTACAGAAAACTAGGCTTATTTAGCCTGAAAAGAAGAGGCACAGGGATCATCATTGAGGTATTCATGATGGTTAAAATAGACTGAAACAGGAGTAGGGGCAGCTGTACAAGAATGCTGCTTATTCAAGCCACAGAGAGAAAGGCGCAGTTCTTCCTCTGCATTTAGTGGGGATGGGTGCTCCTAACCCACCGCCCCCAACACTCCGTGTATCTATATCCCCTCAGTAGTCACATTATGACAGGCATAATGAAAACACATGTCCCTTATTTTTACCCTGTCACAAAATATGGGTAGAAGCAGACATAGAATAAAATTTAAAGGGCAGTACATTTATATCCAATAAAAGAAAATAGTTTTTTACATAGTGCACTGTTAATGTGTAATTCACTGCCTCAGAAGGTCATCAAGGCAACTATGGTAACTGCATTTCAAAAGCGTTTGGTAATGTTAGGATCATTAATAACTTTTGCAGCTATGCAAGCTTAGATAAGGACTCAAGCTTCAGCTCATAAGGCAAACGCGGGTGGCGGGAGAGAAGTTTCTCTTCTATATACAGCATTTCCCACTAGTCTAAGTTTATAATGGGTTGTTTGCCTTCCTTTGAATCATCAGATATAGTCAGTCCCAGAGGCCAGATGGACCAATAGTCTGATTAAGTTTAGCAAATTCTGTATGCCCAGCAAATGATTATCTACTTTTCTGAACCACATTCAGGGAGTTGGTAAAGGGCAGATTCTATGCCTTGAGTGAGGAAGATTTGTTCAAGGTGATATATGTCTAAGATGTTTTGTTACACAAGATATTATTGTTCTGTCTGATAAGTGGCCTAAGACATTCAATATTGATCAAATCACATAACGTATTTGTATTATGATAGTGCATTTGGGGTCTCAGGACAATATTTTTTCGTGCCCTCAGAGTGCGGCCATCAACTCTTGCTGGTGGCCACTCTCTCACTTTTTTTCCTAAAATACCTAATTAGCGTTAGGAAAAACAAATACATTGCACATCTATATGCCCAAATCATTGTAATTTATTTATTGCCAGCTAGTAACTTTGTTGTGAAAAGTGATATTAACAAACATACAAGTATCACTTTTCACAGCAGGCTTACTCCGCCCTGACAACCTAAGGACAAATTAAGCCCTGGATGGGGAGTCGGGGAGGCAGCGGGGTGCTGGAGCCTGAAGCCCCACACCAGGGGACAGGGCCTGGGGATGGAGCCCAAAGCAGTGTAGCCAGACTCTGCTGCTCCTCCACTCCAGGGCTGAAACATAAAACGTCAGCCTCACCACCTCTGGGAGGGGGGGAACTCACTGGGTGCCTGCTCCTCCAGCGTTGTGACCCAGGTGTCTCCAGAGTGGGGCAGGGCCCAAACCCTGCTGGTGGCCCCAGCAACCAACACCAACGTGGGGCAACAGGGAGGGAAGCCACTACTTTGCCCACCCCCATCGCAGCCTGTGGATGCAAGAAAAGCCCACGATGGCCACGTTTGAGAAACACTGGCATAGGTTCCCACGTTATGGACCAGGATCCTATTATGCTAGGGCACTGTACAAACACAGAACAAAAAGATGGCCCATGGCCCAAAGAGCTTCCAATCTAAGCATAAGACAAGAGACAGCAGATAGATGGAGGAGCACAAGGAAATAATGACACAATATTGGTCGATATGCTGTGGTCTCAGCATACCAGCTGTTTAACCATTTGAAATTCTTTGGCGGCATCGTGGCAAAGGAGAGTTTTAAGAAGGGATCTGAAAGAAGACAATGAGGTCGCCTTGTGGATGTTTGTGGAGAGCTCCTTTGATCTGTGAGGAGCAGAATGGGAAAAAGCACAAAGGTGCTTGAGAAATTTTAAATAAGTGGGCAATGAAAGCTAGCATCACTAGCAGAGCAGAGGCGGGGGTCAACCTCTCAATTGCATAAGAAAGATGATAGGTCAAGTGGCAATAGTCCACAGAGGACCTGGAAAGTAAAAACAAATAGGCGGTTTGATGCAGTGGAGAGAGGGGAGTTAGTGGAGGGATGCAAGGAAAGAGTCAAATTGACAAACTAGGAAAATGATCTTTGTAGCAGTGGTTTGAATTGATAAAAGTGGGGCAAGATTGCATTTCTCAAGCGAGTGAGTGTTGCAGAAGTCAAGATGTGAAATGAGATCCTGGGTGAGAGTTTTAATTTTATGGATGGAGAAGAAAGGCCATATCTTAGAGGTGTTAGACAGACAGAATCTGCAAGATTTAGACATAGCCTGTATGGAATTATCTAGAGAGAGGGCCAAATTAAAGATGATACCCAGTTTATGGTCTTGAGTGATAGGCAGGATGGTGTTGTCCACATTGACTAAGCAAGGGAAGGTGTGGGTAGGACTTGTGATGAAAGATTAAGAGCTGTGTTTTGGCCATATCAATTGTAAGCTGACTGCTGGAAATCCACAAAGAAAGGCCAGTAAAATGGGTCAAGATCTAGGTGTAGGCAGAAGGAGATGGGTCCAGAGTACAGAAGTAGAGATGTGAGTCATTAGCATAGAGATGATAGTTAAACTTGCGCTTGGAAATGAGATTACCCAGAGACAAAGTGTAGAATGAAAAGGGAACCAAGGACAGAATAAGGCCTAGAAACTTATCAGAAAAGGAGGAAGGATCATGAGGAGCATCTGAATGACACTCTGAAGAAACAATTTTTATCGATTTAAGAACTTTCCATTGTTTTGTTTCATGTCAATATTTATTCTTGCCAATAAATACTACAGTCATCAATGAGGTGCATTTAATAAAGAGGCTTTCTCACACAGATAATGGCATTGCAGTGTATTACTACATATTTTCCTTAATGTGATGTTATGAATGCCATTAAGATAGAATGATTTTTGAACATTTGCAGACCATTTAGCATTTATACAGTATTCATAACTCTGGCACTCTATTTGCAATATAAATAAATAAATAAATTAGAAATGTCATCTGAGTTGCAAGAAGAAGAACTTTCAAATATATCCTAGTGCCCCTTATTTCTTGTAAAGTGTGCTACAGGATTTTCATGCTTCCCAGAGCCCTGTGTTAAATTTGCCGCCTCATAGAAATAAAGCTAACAAAGATGATAGGAAAAGAGTATCTAATCTCGTAAACACTTGCCAAGGATAAAGCTTGTTGTGCCATCTGCCCTGTTTGTAAACCAACAAATACAAACACACTATAGCTGGGCATGCTGATTGTGACACTGTGAACTCTTTCCACTACCGCTTGGATTACTGTACTTTATTCAACATAATACTGTGTAGCTGGTGTGGCAAAGATTTATATGTAGGTGGATTTTGGAAAACACTGCATTACATTAATCAATCCTAGCTTGATATGCATATTATACCAGCACTGTTTTTTATAAAAAATAAAAACCAACATTTTATACTGCGGAAACAAGAAGGTAAATGTAGAGCAGCACAGCCTCCTTAGTTAATTTCTCCTAATATTGGTTCTAGAAGACAAACTCTAGGGCTCTTTTTCTAATGTCTTGCAAATAGGGAGAACTTAAAAAGGAAAAACCTTCAGAATTCCAGTTTTGTTCTAAACTGAAAGGACCTCTTTTGTGTACAGTAGAAACAACTTGATCTGCTGCAGTTAATACTTATCCTGTTACCCACTGTGCCAGCTGGTAATTCCCAGCAGTCAAGAATCAATGTGCTGCCTCTATTCAATACTATTGCACCAGCTGGTTCAAAGGGTGGAAGGCATGATGTATTATCCAAGATGTGATGTGTAAAGAAAAAATTGATGAACACAAAGATGTGAGAGATACTGAAATGGTTGTAATAACAGCCATCCTGTTTTTGAAATGCAAAACAACAGAAGCTATCATACCAGTAGATAACACTAACTGTTAGTGGGATTGGACTGGAACTGCGTATTATCAACAGTCAATGGAATTTAATCTATTTTCCACATTTTCTTGCTGTAATTTAGACTCAGCATGGTCTGAACTAATAACTATACTTTGAGATATTTCTAGGGAAGGCATTATAGCAATATAAAGAACTTACCAAATTGTAATGAATTTAGCCTCACAATACCCCTTCCGGAGAGGGAAGTATTACCAACCCCATCTTACAGTTTAGCAAGGCACAGAGGTTAAGATGTAACTTGCCTAAGATCATGCAGGAAGTTTGTGACAGAGCTGGGGCCTCATGCCCCAAGCCAGCAAAGCCCTGAAGCGTTTGCTATTTAAACTTTTAAAACTTATTTGTATTGTGACAGCACCTGGGAGCCCCAGGCCTGGAGCAGAAGTCAGGACCTCATTATGCTCGGTACTGCACAAAATTCAGAACATAAAGACATTCTGTCTTACAATCTAAATATAGAACAAGAGTGAACTGGTGGATTCAGACAGAGAGGGGATCCCAAGAAAACAATGAGACAATATTGGTCACATGATAGGCAGTGGTCTGAGCACAGCACCTGCCTAACCACTGTTAAGAGTTTTTGTGTGTGTGTGTGCGCGCGCGCGCTTAGCTATAAACATGTGATTAGTCCCTTTGGGCTTTAGTAGGACTTCTCGTGCTTAAAGAAGGGGCTCAAGCTGTTTGAGGCCAGAACCCAGATTACTTGGCTCTCAGTTCTGTGCTTCAATCACAAGGTTGTGCAGGGCTTCCTCACAGAAAAACTAGGCAAAAGCAGAGCCCTGCCTTTAAAATTGGGGGCAGGGAGGAGTTTAGATATGATCCTTATGTTGTATTGAGGAGTGTGTTGGAATTCCAAGCTATCACTTTAAGGGGCTTTGGGGTTCCTGGACCTGCTTGCAAGCTACGGGGCTCTATAAAGAAAGCATGCAATCTATCAGCATCAAGCGTGAATCAGCCAGCCTACAGTAAGGTGAGATTAGTTGTGCCTCTTTATTTCTGGGAACAGTCTGCCTTGTGTGTCTCTGTTTGGGTTTTTGTGCATGTTATTGTTCTGAATTTGAAGAAATAAAGTAGTGTTATATTGCAAACTTCCAACAAGAATATTTTTTTATTTGTAATTAAAGACTGTCATAATGCATATCCACATGGGAGCCGAGTTAAGGTTGCACAGGCAGCTTTAATTCTGGTATTTTCTAACTTCTGAGTGCTTGACTTTGCAACCTTAAGGTTCTTTTAACATAGCTTTTTGTATGTCACTTCCTAGGTTCAAAAAACCAAACTGACAGAACAAACTCCATTATGTGGTGGCGTATTGACACCCACATGGACCATCAGCAGGGTAGGAACCTACAGATCAGCACACTGACTACTTGTGCTAACTGAGTAACTGGTAGCAGTACTAGGTTGTTATCCTGTGAAGAGGGGGAATGGGATACTGTGCTAGTGGGTTTCATGAATATTTTCTGACTGCAGAGGAATTATGAGACCTAGTTATCATAGGTTCTATTCCAGGCTATGGAGAGGAGTGTTATCATGTGGGTGCTGATTTTTATGCCTATTCCCCACAATCTTGACTACTTCTGCCCCAACCCCTTCAACCTGTCCCCCGAATTCCCAGTCTTACTCATGGCACTCTCCATCCCGGTCTCTTTGCCCAGCCATTCCTGGTTCCCCACCAAGCACAGCCTCCTTGTCCCCAGCCTCTTTGCCCAGCCAATCCCACCCTTTCCTGGCTCCTCATCCTGAATGGTGACTGTTTGGCAAAATTATAATCAGCCAGAACCAGGGTCCTATAATGGGAAGTGTCTGGCAACCATAATATTAGGCAATGTCAGTGTTCAAATAAGTCTCCTAAGCCGCCACTCCTACATATACCTGAATCAAGCCATCCTCTCCAGGAAGGCCTGGAAAAATACATAGGTCTTGCAGCATGTTCTGACAAGCAATAAATCTGTGCTATTTTAGATCAGGGAGTGTGCAAGGGCTCAATAGTTAGTGTAGAGGCAAAGGGCTTCTAGCTTCTCTGGGGTCTGAAGGAAATACTCATTTCCTATGTCAAGAAGGGTAAGTGGGAGGGAAAGAAGCAGACCCTTCCCTTCTAATGAAATAATCCTAGTAAACTGTTTTCCCACCTCACCTTCTCCCTTCCTCCTCTCATGTGCCCTCCTGCTGTTGTTTCATAAGATGGGGTGATGATCCAGGCCAATGGCCGTACATGACCTGTCTCTAATATTAAACTAGTCCACACGTTGTATCCAAGTGCACTTTTTATTTTTTATTTTCAGGCTTCATCCAGGCCTACCCTCCATAACCTTGTTCAGGGAGGCATCACGCAATCTTGCACAACCTTGGATTGCAAAACATGTCCCGCTTATTTCTAGGACTAGGCTACAAGCTTCATAAATTTAAGTGCGGAAACAGCCATAGAATACAGAAGAACTAGAATGCAAACAATCAGCTTGCAGTTTAGATAGATGTGGAGTGATTGATTTGTTTCACTAGCAGCATATCCATCCTATTGCTGACCAGTAGTCGGTCTTTTGAAGTAAACGTCTTTCTTCAGTTGATATAGTTGATACAGTAGTTTGGAGCTTCTGTTGTGTAGGACAAAATCTTTTATTTTTTTTTTAGAGAAAATTATTTTCCTATCTGCTTCTAATACAGCAGATTCTGAGATATAGTTTTTTCTGTCTTGCTGCATGGGAAGTTATGAGAATACAGTCATGCCTTTAAAATGTTAATAGAGGTTGTGCGAATAAATCACTGACATTAAAGATTGTACCTCTTTTAGTCTGAAACTTGACATTTTCAGAAACTGCACTACACTCTTTCTGGCTACAGTTTGTGCTTCTCATGTCTGGTGTCTGTCAATCATTTCAAAAATGTTTGCGCCAAGCCTTAGAATTCATAACATCTTAGACTGAAATAATTTTCAGATTTATTTTGGGGCTGATGCTCTTTCTTTGCATCCTTCATTGCTCTTACCATTCGTGTATAATGGTCAAGCTTTCTCGAGCAGTTTGCTTGACTAGGTACTCATCTTTTGTGTTTTTACTAGTTTTTCCACCCCAGATAATATCTTTAAAGATTTTTCAGGGAGTTCAGGTAAGTAGTAGTAGAGGATCCAGGCAACATCATGTCTCCAAATATGAGTCTAGATGTCATTTGTCTTCTGTGCTTCACTCACACCTGATGAAAGATCACTCTAGAAATTAACTCACTCTATGCAGTTTTAGTGACAGAGTTCAGATTCTTAAATTTTCTTTTTTCCTTTCCCCTCCTGACGCTAAAGAACAGCTGGAAAGCTAGAATTGGTACTACTGATGGCACTGGATTACTAGATACCGCTAATTATATTTATTCTAATGAATTAGCTCCTACAGTTTATATACCAATTTGAAACTTCCCCCTTACAAATATGCCTGGTACTTCCTAAAGGAATTAACCTGTTAAATAAAGCGTGTTCGTTCAAAATGATAAATTGAAATAAGTTAAGGGAGTCAGCCAAGTTAAATGAACAAACTTCTCTATTGATCCTTGTCAAAGCTGTCTATGAATATGATGAAGCATGACAGGAATTCATTTAGCAATGATCCCTGAGGCTATGGGCTCTGTGGGCGAATGAGACCACAATGTGAGTTTATATGAATCAACCTGAAAAAGCAAGTATGTGGAGCAACCAGGGTTGTCAAGGGCCATATACTGCTAGTAAAGCCCCCAGTTAGGGTACAGCAGCTATAAGATAAGTCTTTTTTTATGAGCTAGAGGCCTTTCTGCATTGCAATTTACTAAATCCTATATGAACACGACATTCCAGATCAATAGGCCTGTGGTCATGGAGCAGTGCTGTTCTAAACATACAAAACTAAAACTAACCTGCATAAATAACCTGAATATTCTGAGGAGGAGTCTGGTGGCACCTTAAAGACTTATTTGGGCATAAGCTTTCGTGGGGAAAAAAAACCCCACTTCTTCAGAAGCATGGAGTGAAAATTACAGTTGTAGGCATAAGTATACTGACACGTGAAGAGAAGGGAGTTACCTTACAAGTGGAGAATCAGTTTTGGCAAGGCCAATTCAGTCAGGGTGGATGTGGTCCACTCCCAATAATTGATGAGGAGGTGTCCATACCAAGAGAGGGAAAATTGCTTTTGTAGTGAGCCAGCCAGTCCCAGTTCCTATTCAAGCCCAAATTAATCATGTTAAGTCTGCAAATGAATTGTAGCTCTGCAGTTTCTCTTTGAAGTCCGTTTTTGACTTTTTTGTTGAAGAATGGCTACTTTTAAATCTGTTATTGAGTGTCCAGAGATGTTGAAGTGTTCTCCTACTGGCTTTTGTATGTTACCATTCCTGATGTCTGATTTGTGTCCATTTATCCTTTTATGTGGAGACTGTCCGGTTTGGCCAATGTACATGGCAGAGGGGCATTGCTGGCACATGATGGTATATATCACATTAGTAGATGTGCAAGTGAATGAGCCCCTGATGGTGTGGCTCATGTGGTTGAGTCCTCTGATGGTGTCGCTAGAGTAGATATGGGGACAGAGTAGGCAACAGGGTTTGTTACAGGGATTGGTTCTGGGTTAGTGTTTCTGTGGCAATGTGTGTAGTTGCTGGTGAGTATTTGCTTCTGGTTGGGGGGCTTCTGTAAGCGAGGACTGGCCTGTCTCCCAAGGTCTGTGAGAGTTGGATCATTTTCCAAGATAGGTTGTAGATCGTTGATGCTGTGCTGGAGAGGTTTTATCTGGGGGCTGTACGTGATGGCCAGAGGTGTTCTGTTGTTTTCCTTGTTGGGCCTGTCCTGTAGTAGGTGACTTCTGGGTACCCGTCTTGCTTTGTCAATCTGTTTCCTCGTTTCCCCAGGTGGGTATTGTAGTTTTAAGAATGCTTGATAAAGATCTTGTAGGTGTTTGTCTCTGTCTAAAGGATTGGAGCAAATTCGGTTGTATTTTAGGGATTGGCTGTAGACAATGGATCGTGTAATGGGTCCTGGATGTGTCTGTTGCATCTGATGCATTTGTTGCATCTGAAGAAGTGGGTTTTTACCCACGAAAGCTTGTGTCCAAATAAATCTGTTAGTCTTTAAGGTGCCACCGGACTCCTTGTTGTTTTTGTGGATACGTGGCTACCCCTCTGATACATTCAGATCTCACTAGAATATTCAGGTATTTGAGCTTTTGTTGAAGATAGCAGTTCAATTTTTTTCACCCATTTTTGAAAGTTTTGACCCTAGTTTGTTTATATGTTTTCAGCTATCTAATGTGTCTTATACCCTTCTGTTACCTTGGTATCTGAGAACCTGAATCCTATCTGAAGAAGGGAAGAAAGATGGTCCAGTGTTAGGACACCAGCCTGAGACTTGGCGAACCCAGGTTCAGTTCCTTGTTCTGCCAGTGTGACTGTGGGCAAGTCACTTAGAGCTCGATTTTTAAATGTATTTTAGATGCCTAAAGGTGCAGATAGGTGTCTAACTCACATCTAAACCAGTGGGAGTTGGGAATCTAGGCACTTTTGAAAATCCCTCTAGGTGCCTATTTGTATCGCCATGTGCTTAAATGCTTTTTAAAATCTGGCTTTTAATCTCTGTGCCTCCATTTCCCACCTGTAAAATGGGGGAAATAGCACTTCCCTTCCTCATAGGGCTGTTGTGGGGCTAAATACATTAAGGATGATGAGGTGCTCAGATAGTACAGTGAAGGGGGGAGCAATATAAGTACCAGAGATAGAGATTTCTTCTGTGGGGTCTGTAGAAAATATTTTTACATACCAATGTTTGTTCATAAGAGATTAAAAATATGCAGTATTATACAGAATACATCATTTAACTCTATCTTGTTTTACAGATACACATTTCAGCATTTGTCAGTATTTTTCTCTGTATACTACTCTTTCCTGTAGTGCTGATACAACATCAAATGTTTTCTTGAAATCCATATAAGATTCTGATCACTCATTTATTTTTATTGTCCAGTGAATCCATTATATATCTCATGCAATCTAAACTCTTATTGACTTCATTTAGAGCTTTGGGTGCATAAGGGACTCAGGGTCAGGCCCCTCTTCAAAAACTCAACTTGCCAGCCATAGACCTGCTGAATTTATGCTTTCCTAAATTGTTTTGTAACCTTGGTCCTCAACTAATGTCTCTAAATTTTTTGCTAGAGCTGATTTTTTTTTGTCAACTTTCAAAATTTTGGCTACATTTCAATGAAAATGTAAGAAAATAATTTTGAAAGAAAATTCACAATCATCCCCTCCTTTCTCTCCCCTTCAACAATTTCCAGTTCCTCAAACTGATCTGATTACACATCATAGAGACAACTTTTGTGTTCCTTAATCAGCCAAAATGCCCTATGTTTCAACTGAAGTTTTGACTGCATAAGGACTGCAGAGATAGGGTCTTAGTTTCTTGTTTCAGTCTTGTCCTTGGATGTTATGTCTCCTAAAGGTACTCAGAAAAGTGTAACTTTTTAAAACAATTCTGCACAGCAACTTGCAAGCTAATCTTTCATACTTTTTAGTGATTTTTCTGAAACACTTTTACTACTTTTTAATTTTTGTTGCTATGAGTTAAAATTAAAGTTGTGGTTCACAGTGGAGGGGTAGTGGAATTTGGGGTCCAGGTGTGAAGCTTCACATGCTGTGACATATTTTGTGTCATGAGTTGTACCTGCGTAACCTGTAGTGCTCACACCATTAGTGCTAGGAAAGGGATACAGCATTGTTTCTTGGTAAACTTTGGGGAGGATTTCTTAAAAGTTTGCTCCCAAGAGGGTAGCACTCGCATTTACGAGCTTGCCAAGTGCCAGCTTCAGATTCACCCCCTTAAAACATCAAGTCATACCTCTAATAGAATCCTAGAAATGTAGAGCTGGAAAGGACCTCAAGAGGGTATCAAGTCCATCCGCCTGTGCTGAGGCAGGAGCAAGCATACCCAGGCCATCCCCAGCATATGTTTGCCTAACCTGTTCTTAAAAACCTCCAATGATGGGGATTCCACAGCCTCCTCAGGTAACCTTTTCCAGTGCTTAACTATTCTTATAGTTGGGGGGGGGGAAATCTAATGTCTAATCCAAATATATCTCGCTGCAAACTAAGCCAATTACTTCTTGTCTTACCCTTGGTGGACATGTAGAACAACTGATCCCCATCCAACTTTGTAAATGGTTCTCATAAAGAGAAGACTGTTATCATGTCTCCCCGTAGACTTCTCTTCTCTAGACTAAACATGGCCAGTTCTTTCAAACTTTTTTCACAGGTCACATTTTCTAAACCTCTTATCATTTTTGTTGCTCTCCTTTTGCTATCTCCGATTTGTTTTTCTCTTTCCTAAAGTATGGTGCATCAAACTGGACACAGTACTTCAGCAGAGATCTCACCAGTGCCAAGTAGACTGGAACAATTACCACCAATATTTTATATATTAATGCATCCAAGAATGACATTTGCCTTTTTCACAACATCATCGCAGTATTGACTCGTATTTAATCTGTGATCTGCTATAACCCCTAGATCCTGTTCAGCAGTACGGCCACCTACCCAGTTGTTCTCCATTTTGTATTTGTGCATTTGATTTTTCCTCCTTAAGTGAAGTACTTTTCCCTTGTCTTTTTACTCAAATTTCATCTTACTGATTTCAAACTAGTTTTCCAGTTTATTTAGATAATTTGAATTTTAATCCTGTCCTCTGAAGTATTTGCAATCACCTCTCATCTTGGTGTCATCTGCAGATTTGATAAGTATACTCTCCCCTCCATTATCCAAATCGTTAATGAAAATCTTGAATAGTACCAGACCAAGGACAGACCTCTATGGGATTCCATTTGTTACATCTTCCCGGTTGGACATTGAACCTTGATAACTACTCTTTGAGAATGGTCTTTCAACCAGTTATGCCTCCACCTTATAGTATGTTCATCTCTAGATCATATTTCCCTAGTTTTTTTTTTATGAGACTGTCTTGTGGGCAGGGCTGGCTCCAGGCACCAGCTTGCCAAGCAGGTGCTTGGGGCGGCCACTCTGGAGAGAGGCGGCACATCCAGCTATTCGGCGGCAATTTGGCGGACGGTCCCTCACTTCCACTTGGAGCGAAGGACCTTCCGCCGAATTGCCACCGCAGATCGCGATCGCGGCTTTGTTTTTTTTGTTTTGTTTTTTTTTGTGTTTTTTTTCCCTGCTTGGGGCGGCAAAAACCCTGGAGCCAGCCCTGCTTGTGGGACTGTATCAAAATTCCAAAAATCCAGCTACATCACATCTCCTGCTCCCTTCCTATCCACTAGGCCAGTTACCTTGTTCAAGAAGGAAATTAGATTGGTTTGGCATGATTTGTTCTTGACAAATCCATGCTGGCTGTTACTTACCACTGTGTTAGTATAATCCGCAGTTCCTTCAATGAGTGCTTAATCCAGGCTAGAATTTAACAAGACTTTGCATGCTGTTTTATGTCACAACTTTCTGGAAAAGTATCATAAAACTAAATAGATAATAGTTTAATAGCCCACATGCAGAATTTTTAATCTATTGAATTCTATAATAAGGCTACAATTCTTTATTGGGTACTATAGGTTGATTAAAATTCTATAGGAAGGATATAATTCTTAAGTTCTTTTAGGTCTTTAGAATCTTTTAACATTTCTTAGCACCCCATTGGTTTCTTTCCTATTATAATTTATATGTTTTTTTCAATAAGGACAGTTCTGTTTAGTCAGGCAGTTAGGGAGCCTAAAATACTACAGGATCACTGTGTCCTGCAGTCTCAATAAGGCTTTATATTTATTATTGACTTTAGTGGGCTTTGACTCTGGCCCCTATAATAGTGTCCTGTATCTTCTCTACCATGAAGGTCATGGCACTACCTTTGGAATGTCAGTCTTTCCTTTTGTTTGGTAAAAATATCATATGCCACCATCATAATTAACTAAAGCACTAACTGTATGTTCAAGAGGCATAGAATTGCTCTGTGTATGGAAATGTACCAGACCTACAGGTCTGCTGAGCCATTAGATACATGCTTACTGTTGGTATTACTTCATCCACTCTTCATTTCCTTCTGTAGAGATAAGTGCACCAATACATTATTTTTTCAAGGTTGTTGTTTTTTCCTTTACATTTCTAGAACTGTATGTCTAACTTGTTTGTTTTATTTTATTTATATTTAGGTTAGCTCCTGTTTTCATTATTTCACGAGGCTTTCTCCTTGGCATATTTGTTTGGTCACTGACAGTAATGAATTAAATGAATTAAATTAATGAATTATGAATTAAAGTCATTGAAGGAGAAAGATCATTGTAGACTGCATTGTCAAGTCTACAATAAGATGTGTGAAAGATCGAAGTTTTTCCTCATTCTTACTGTGATCTTTAACTCATTTTTGGGGCAATGTGTCATTTTCTGGTCTTAGAGGGACAAGGTGGGTGAGGTAATATCTTTTATTGGACCAGCTTCTGTTGGTGAGAGAGACAAGCTTTGGAGCTTACATTGAGCTAAGATCGAAAGTTCGTGTGTCTCACCACAGAAGCTGGTCCAATAAACGATCTTATCTCACCCACTTTGTCTCTCAACTATTCTGGGACTGACACAGCTACAACACTATTTGTCAGAGGGGTGCAGCTAGAATCTCTATAGTAGGTTTAAGTCTGTTCTTATTTCAGTCCATCTGATTTGCACATCCCTGGTACCCCTATAATGTATATATCTTAATTGTACCTAGAGTACCCATCTCAGTAATAGCTAAGGTCAAGTAGTATAACCATGTATTAGCAAAGTAATATAGCAATGTGCTCTAATGTTTTGGATATTGGCAGTTATCTGTATTCTCTATTTCCACTGATTGCGAGTTTCAACACAACCCTCCTACCTACTCCAAGGGTAGGAGTGGGATGGCTAGGCCATTTTAAAAAAAGACTCGTGATAACACAATATGCTGATCTAGACTGGACTATGATGGCTCCTCTTTCCAATTGTTTCTCAAGTCCAGGATTTTGAAAGCTGGCTCACTGAATAGACTATTGGCTAACCTTTCAGCTCTAAAGAAACTGAGGTAAATAGGTGTTTCCCTACCCAGAGGGCATTTGATTAGATGGGGAGTGGGAAGTACAGGGTAGAAGAGAAGAACTAATGTGCTGTCAAGTCTGCATGATCCCAAATCTGCCCTCTCCCTCACCTCCACACCTGCACCCTATTATTTTTTTTATTATTATTATTATAGTGCCCAGGAACCCTAGTCAGGAACCAAGACATGTACAGTGCCTAACACAATCAAGCAGAACAAAAAAATGGTCCCTGGCCCAAGAGGATTACATCTGGGTAAAAGACAAGGGACAATAGATGCTTACAAACAGATGGTGAGTATAAGGAAACAGAGACAGTGTTGGTTAGCATGATATGCAGTGATATCAGCTCACCAGCACCCTCACCATAGACAAGTTTTTTGTAGGCATCACAGCAAAGGAGAGTTTTTTTAAGGATAGTGTTGAAGGCAGGTAATGAATTAGTTTTGTGCCTGTATATTGGGAGCTTCTCCCATGCATGAGGGGCAACACGGGAGAAAGCATGAAAGTACTTGTTTGAAAATTTAACTCCTGAGCACTAGAGGCTGGCACCATTGGCTGATTAGAGATGGGATTTGACATCTTGATCCTGAAACAAGATAGGATAGGTAGGGTAGGAATAGGCCTTGAAAGTGAAGACCTGGGCTCTTATACAGTTAACAGGTGGGTCCTTGACAGCTGGCTTCTTGCATTCCTGCTCTCAATTTGCAGTCAGTCATGGGAATGGTTCCAGTAGACAGTGTTTCCAGCTCAGGTAACAGTCCACTAGCCCAAGCTTTGTCTCTTTATTCCTGTGGCAGAAGGCTGCAAAAGTGCCCGTGTCTTGAGCCTAGGAGCTTTCTGTTGCATACAAAGAGGACGAGTCATCAGGGATGTGGAAGGAAAAAATAAAAACTTGAAGTCAACTAACAGAAGAAAGGGGAAGAATAAATAAAGGAAAGAGTTAAAAGAATGAATGGGGAAAAAAGAGAATGTAGCAACTGTCAGGACAAGATGAGTTGGGAACACAGAGGAACACATCTGATGATCCATTGGTAATGGGTTCCATCATATGATGGCTGCAACACACTGTATGTAGATGTAAAGTGGTGGTGTGCTCCTCCTGTGCCACCATGCAATTTGGAATCACTGGTGCAGATAGATTCTGGTGACACAGTAGCAGGGGCAATTCAGGATGTTGTTTAGGCACCACGGGAGAATGGAAACCTGAACCATGCTTGACTTTGCCAATGCTATGGAAGATATTTTGCTTTTGTGAACACTAAAGCGAGCCATATTTAAAGGGGTAGGTAGTTTATTCATTAGAAGTCATTGGCAGCCACTCTGTTAGCTGTTAGAACACCTTTCGCCTGCTGTATAATGAACGTAATCTATTAGACATAAAAGTTCTGAAGCCTCATTTTCCAGACAAAAGCTGTAATCAGAAGAGAAAACGGCACAAATGAGTCCATTCTTCTGATTTAGACTGCAACAAGCATGGATAAAGGGTTATAAATTTAACTTTTCTCATTTAAAATCTCAAAAAGGGTAATTTTGCTGGCCTCTTCTGATGCCGTAAATGTTCCTTTCCTTAACCTCAGCTAAATTTTTTTGCTTCGTGTCAAATTGATGATTGGGGAAGTGTCCTTTCTGTAACAGTTTGATTAATCAATGTGTATACTGGAGATAGGCTAGAATTGTAACATCCATTCCCCTGCGGTGAGGTGAGCTGATATGCAGATTTATAGAGATCTACAAAAATTCTAATCAGGTGTTGAACTCCAGAATTGTACTCAACATTAGTACCTGTGTTTGCATCAAGTATTGTCTCATAAGCATTCAGCATCACTGCCATATTATGAAGCCCCCCCCCCCAAAAAAAAACCCCAGAAGTAGGAAAAGTAGGGGCTCCTTTCCCAACCCATCCATGATCAAAGCAACAAAAATAGGTCATATACTTTACATAGATCCTCACTGGAACACATGGGGGTTGATTTTCATATTGGTCAGCAGCACTGACCTGGCTTCTGAGGAAGACTTATGACTGGTGATAACACCTGTAAATTACATGTGATAAAATAAGGGTAATCAAGTTGCATGCTTCAGATGTAAGCTGATTTCTGCTGAGGGGAGAGAGGACTGACTTCTCTCCCTTCCCCCCACTCCCACCTGTATACCATTGCATAAATGATTAGATGCATTTTCCCCCATCAGAGGGGTTTACCTATCTCTGAAATATCAGATACTGGCCATTTGCCAAAGACAGAACACAGAGCTTATTGAAGGGATAGTCAATTTTTTTTTCCTCAAGGTCCAAATTTCTTGGTCAAGGTATAGTCAAGATCCAGATGCCAGAGAAACATTTTTCATCCCACAATAATGATAAAAAGTAAATAAAAAGATTTTGCAGTCCATTCAAAAGCATCTGGCAGTCTGGATTTGGCCTGCAGTGCATCTATTGACTGTTCCTGGCTTATTGGATCAGTGATATGACTAATAGTATGTACCTATACCCCATAGTTGTTGAACAGAGACCATCTAACCCACTTGGGAGGTGGTGGAGGCTACTTCAAATTAGGTTGGATTGCCATGACAACAAAAAATAGTGCCATATAAGGGAGCTTTTGTCAACGCTCTGCATGTGTCAGTGCCAAGCATGAGCACAGAGGTTCTTTTCTAAATTTTGGCTCATTAAGCGTGAAATAGAGGGCCAGTCTCTAGCATGGACTAATGTTTAGCTGAAAGTCTTTCACTGACAGCTTGTATAAAATGGATTTTTTTCCCCTCCTAAATGGAGCTGGAATAGCAATGGTGGCTGACACATTTTGCACTCAACTGAAAGAGATTTTAATGCATCTTGTAGCAGTGGGGTGCAAAAGTTTGATAGTTTCTTTCCAGTGAGTGCACAGAGGAGCAGGAGAGCCGGTTTTTATTTGCTATGTTTATTTTTGGATGCTCTGAAGCTGAAGAATGCTTCAGATGTAAGCTGATTACTGCTAAGGACAGAGGACTTGCTGCCCCCTACTCCTGCCTCTATGCCATTGCATAATTGGTTAGATGCAGGGGAAGAGTCAACGTGGCTTTCGCAAAGGGAACTCGTGCCTCTCCAATCTATTAGAATTTTTTGAGGAGGCCAGCAAATCTGTAAACAACTGTGATCCAGTGGATATAGTGTGCTTGGACTTTCAAAAAACCTTCTGACAAGGTCCCTCTCCAAAGGTTCTTAAGCAAAATGAGCAGTCATGGGGAAAATCCTCTCATGCATTAGTAACTGGTTTATAGAAAACAAAGAGTAGGAATAAATGGTGTGTTTTCACGGTGGAGAGAGGTAACAAGTGTGATCCCGCAAAGATCTGTACTAAGACCGGTGCTGTTCAACATATTCATAAATTATCTGGAAAAGGGGGTAAAGAGTGAGGTGGCAACACTTGTAGACTACAAAATAACTCAAGATAGTAAAGTCCAAAACAGACTGCAAAGAGTTACAAAGGGATCTCACAAAACTGGATGATTGGATTTATCAACATTGAATTTCCTCTGCCATTTTTTTGCCCAATGTATCGCATGTTGGAAAACATAATCCCGTCTACACATACAAAATGATGGGGTCTAAGATAGCTGTTGCCACTCAAGAAAGAGATCTCAGAGTTATGGATAGTTCTTTGAAAACACTTACTCAATGTGCAGCAGCAATTAAAAAAAGCTAACAATGTTCGGAACCATTAGGAAATGGATAGGTAATAAAAGAGAAAATATCACAATGCCACTCTCTAAATCCATGGTACACCTACACTTTGAATACTGTGTGCAGTTCTGGTCATTCCATCTCAAAAGAGGTACATTAGAATTGGAAAAATTATAGAGAAGGTCAACAAAAATGAGTAGGGCTGTGGCTCAGCTTCCATCTGAGGAGAGATTAAAGAGACTGGGATTGTTCAGTTTAAAAAATACATGACTAAGGAGGGATATGATAAAGGTCTATAAAATCGTGAATGGTGTGGAGAAATTGAATAGGGAAGTGCTCTTTACCCCCTCACATAACACACAAAGCAGGGATCACCAAATGAAATTAATAGGCTGCAGGTTTAAAAAAATATATAGTACTACTTCACACAAGTCAGTCAACCTGTGGAACTACTTGCCAGAGGTGGTTGTGAAGGCCAAAAAATGACGGTTGAAAAAGAATTAGATAAGCTCCTGGAGGATTGTCCATCAATGTCTATTAGTCAAGATAGTCAGGGATGCAACCCCATGGTGAGGGCGTCTCTAAATCTCTGGCTGCCAGAAGCTGGGACTAGATCACAGGGGATGGATCACTTGATGAAGAGCCCTGTTCTGATCATTCCCTCGGAAGCACCTGGCACTGGCCACTGTTGGAAGACAGGATATTGGGCTAGATAGACCATTGATCTGATGCGGTGTGACCATTCTGGTGTTCTTAAGGATTCACTGCAGCCTTTCTTGTAATAGCCCTACAATCTTTCCAATGTAAAGCTTCCCATTTAATGCAGATATTTATCCTACATGGCATTGCATTCTGTTTATACTAGATCTGAACACCACAGGGACATTGAATGAAATTGAAAGGAGGGAAAATGAAGACTGATCAAAGGAAGTATTTTTCCACACAGCCTATAATTAGACTGTGAAACTCATTGCCACAAGAAGTCATTAAGGCCACAAACTTAGCAGGATTCAAAAAGGAACTGGACATTTATATGGATAACAAGAATATGCAGAGTTATAATAGTTGATGCTAAAAAAATACTTTGAAAGTAATATTAAACTTCATGCTCAGGGTTTAATTCAACCTCCAACTCTTAGGAGTTAGGAGGACACTTCTATAAGGAGCAGATTATCCCACATATGCCTAATATTAGATTTCATACTCCTTGTTCCAAAGCATGTGGTGCTGGGCACTGTTGGTGACAGGATACTGGATTAGATGGCCGATGGATTTGAACCCACATGTCAATTTCTATGTTCCCATGTAAAGTATGGTGTAAATCTATGGTGCTATATAATTAACTACACACAAAAAAACTATTAAAAGAATATTAGTTAGGCTGCCAAGTCAAGCACTCAGAAGTTAGTACTAATACCATTACTAAGGTTGTCTGTGCAAGCTTCACTCACCCCCTTTGTGTGTATGCATAATGGTACAGTCTGTAATTACATCATCACATGCTATTCTTTCTACATGACCCCAGCATATGCACAGTCCTATCAATACTGGACACTTCGAGAGGATGGAGAATGCTCAGAGAAGCCAGAATCTTTGGGGATTTTAGCTGTTAAGTTTAGCAAGTCTGAGTATGTGCAAACTGCATTTTTTTCAAAGGTCTAGAACTTGGCCAAATTTGGGTAGACTTTCATGGAGACAGCAAAAGACACATCACACAAACACACACACCACCTACACTGTCCCGACGGCCAAAATTTCAAGTCCCTGCTCCAAAATATGAGGCACTAGAGCTTTTCAAAGAAAAGATCTCAAGAATTTAACATGGGCAGAACAACATATTTTTCCCTAGCCTCATTCTCAGAAATAACTGAGCCATGCTGGCTGCAATTTTCCAGAACAATTCAGCTTGAGGCAGACACCCAGCATAGATTCATAGATTCTAGGACTGGAAGGGACCTCGAGAGGTCATCGAGTCCAGTCCCCTGCCCGCATGGCAGGACCAAATACTGTCTAGACCATCCCTGATAGCATGGAAAACTTCAGCTCAAATGGTTAATATTTGGCAAAGTTGTAAACAATTAAAGGCAGGGTCTTATAATGGGAAGGGTTTGGCAACCTTAATAATAGGCTGTGCTATCAGTCCCAACTATAATTAATAATGCAAAAGCCCATAGTCTTAACAAATTATGTTAAGCAAAAGAGAACCAAAACAGCCTTCCTTTCTCCATGAGCTCTGAAATACACCATATCATCACAGATAATAAATCTTTTGATCGTAGCCACCCGGCCACACAACCTCCTCTATAGACTTTTAGCACAACTGACTAATTGTAATTGATCTGTTTTATTTTGCAGTGGGTGTCCATAGGAGAGTACTAACAAATAATAGGATTAACCTACTTGTACTCCAAATGTTATGGTTTCCCTGTGGAAATACAACTGCAAGGCTGTTTTTTTTCTTTTCTTCTGGATATCAATATCGTAATCCTTAAAGACAAAATATGTAACAGTCAATTTCCAGCATCTGCTTCACCATCAGCCAATAAATAAGAATATTATAATATTGAGATGTCCTTGATCTGCCATAATATAACGCTGTTCACATTCATTGCCGGTGGAGTTGCTTAGATACAACAGTGATAGGAGTTGCAGGAATGAAAGAGAGAGACAGGTAAACCTCTTCTAATGTACAATTCAAGACATTCAAACTGTTATTTCAGGGATGGTTACTTTGTGTTTTCTAAATGACGAGACAAAACATGTTTAAAATATAAATATTCTTCACAATGCATTGCACATTATGTATTTTTATTAGCATTATTAATTACTATTATATTATTATTTGTATAATATGGGAAGTTTTTTCCAGACCATACATTTCAAAAGGACCCTTATTAAAGCATGCACATATCCACAGGGTGATAGGTCAAGAGCAGGAAGAACCATAATGCATTTAATATTGGACTATATAATTAAAAAAAAACATTTTTGAAAATGAAACAATGTAAAGTCAAAAATACATACCTGGGGGAGGACTGAGCATCTGGGAATGGAGGATTTATAGATGGGGACAAAGAGAGAGACTAATGGAATGGAGGAATGATAGGATTAATGGAATGGAAAGAGGACTGATGGATAG
Organism: Chrysemys picta bellii; assembly: GCF_011386835.1. Lineage (NCBI taxonomy): Eukaryota > Metazoa > Chordata > Testudines > Emydidae > Chrysemys > Chrysemys picta. Next base: position 124,059,075 of record NC_088793.1, on the reverse strand, counting down.
TGAGGGCGGATAGAATTGGTGGGAGACAAATTGATGGATTAGGGCAAGCAGGCAAATCAGTGCACTGAGGGAGAGGGAGAACTAATGGTGGAAGGGGTAGAAATGCCTGAATATGTGTGGAGGTGATTGATGGATGTGGGTGGGGTTGTGTAGCATGGGCCTCATGTTGGGATTTTAAAAATTTGCATTACAAATCCCACATATAACTGTTATGCTTTTTTTTTTTTTGGCTGTACCAAGGTAGGCAGATCTGGACAGGACACTACCTGTTTGCTTAGCTATAACATTTCTTTTGACAGATTTGGGTAATGTCTTTTATGGTCCCTGAAGCAGGGGAGGTGGGGGGGAGCAAGCTTTGTACATGAGCATAATGAAATAAGTAAGCTATGTGTAAGTGCCAGCTAAAGCTGGTTAAGAGGGTTTGTGTTAATCCATTTAATTTGCGCCAGATGTGCTTGCAAGGGAGAATTTGGATTAGTGAAGCCTGGAAAGGTCAAAGGGAAAGCAACATTCTCTGATATACAAGTGGAAGTACTAGGATAAAAACTGCCTGTTTTTGATAACTCTGCAATTGTCAGAGTAGTTATTGATTTTATTCACAGTACTGGGAGAGACTTTGAAAGGGAGCAGGGGATCTTACTGGAGGAGGTATCCCCAGCGGTGAGTTATTAATATTCTAGGAACATACGGGCCATTAGAGAGTACCCAAAACGCCTGTGCTGATGGGGTTCAGAGTGGTTAGTAGATTTAACCTGGGTTTTATGGGACAAAATGTCCACATTACAAAAACCACTGCTGCAATCAGCTTTAATTAGCATCTTTGTTGGCAATATCTGCAAATGCATCAAGGCCTTTTTTTGTATGTGAACTTAAAAAGCAGTATTAAATGCTGACATCCAAGTTTGTCGTCCACTCTGTCTCTTCCAGGGACTGAATGGTCAAAAACGTCAAACAATCTCATTGCCCTTAAAAACAAGGAGGGCTCCTTGTGGCACCTTAGAGACTAACACATTTATTTCGGCATAAGCTGCCACAAGGGCTCCTCATTGTTTTTACTGATACAGACTAACATGGCTACCACTCTGAAACCTGGCATTGCCCTTAGTGACTGGCCTGCAAGAGGACTGTTTTAATAGAAAATTAGATCATGTTAGAATGCAGCTCTGAGAAGCAGGTCCTCAGATACTATGGTGATGATCATGATGTGAGAACCTATATAGATTAGAATAGAAGGCATGTTAACTAATATGATAAATGTGACTCTCTGTAGACAGGTGCAGGTCATGTTTAACATTGTGTCAGCTGCTCGCAGGTTAACACGGGGTTAAGTGTGACTTTTCTGTCTATACTAGCTACAAAGTCAAATTTAATATCATTTGTGTTAACGTATCTCCAGGTTTGTATTCTATAAGTCCCAAAGTCAGGGCTGAGACACATGGGTAGGGCAATGTGGGGAAGCTTCCACGGTTGACGGCCATGCCCTACCTACTCTGTAAACAGACTGAAATCTGTTTATCTACCCAAGAATCTTTGCAAGCATTACATTCACGTTGTATTTATTTTTTAAAGTAGAAACAAACAAAAATGGACTATAATAAATTGTGTGGCTGATTGAAAAATTCTTTATGTGGAACTACTCTGCCACTGTAACACTTCTGATTTAACAGTTCCGTGGGCCGCTCCAACCGTCCCACAAACTGCTCAGCTCTACCAGCCATCCCATGAACCGCTCCAGCTGCCCCTGCAAATGGCTCAGCTCCGCTCGCTGTTCAATGGGCCGCACCAACCATCCCACAAACTGCTCGGCTCTGCCAGCTGTTTAGCAATATCTTCAGGCTCCCCCACTGGTTAACACAGCACTCAGTGATCTCAGCTCAGCAATTTTAGCTCTTAGTGATTTCAGCTTGTAGTAGGGGAGCCCCAGTGCTGGTGCACCATTGGCCCAAAGTGAATTCAGTTCAGCAACTTCTAATGGAAGCAAACTTAGCTCTGCTATTCAACAGTGGAGAGAGGGAATAGTGCAACACACCATGTCTACCACTTCCCCCCGATCCGCAAGGCTTGTTACCCTGTCGGATAACTGGTCTGTAATTCCCCAGGTTGCCCTTATTTCTCTTTTTATAGATTGGCACTACATTTTCCCTTTTCCAGGCCTCTGGAATCTCTCCTGTCTTCCATGACTTTTCAAAGATAATCGCTAATGGTTTAGATATCTCTTCAGTAAGCTCCTTGAGTATTCTAGGATGTATTTCATCAGGCCCTGGTCACTTGAAGACATATAACTCATCTAAGTAATTTTAACTTGTTCTTTCCCTATTTTAGCCTCTGATCCTACCTCATTTTCACTGTCATTCACTATGTTAGACATCCAATCCCTACTAAACTTTTTGGTGAAAACCGAAACAAAAAAGTAATTTCACACTTCTGCCACTTCCACATTTTCTGTTATTGTCTTCCCCCCTCACTGAGTAACTGGCCTAGCCTGTCCTTGGTCTTCCTTTTGCTTCTAATATATTTGTAGAATGTTTTCTTGTTACCTTTTATGTCTCTCACTAGTTTAATCTATTTTGTGCCTTGCCCTTCCTAATTTTGTCCCTACATACTTGTGTTTGTTTATATTCATCCTTTGTAATCTGACCTAGTTTCCACTTTTTGTAGGACTCTCTTTTTTGAGTTTCAGATCATTGAGGATCTCCTGGTTAAGCCAGGGTGGTCTCTTGCCATGCTTCCTATCTTTCCTATTCCAAGGAATAGTTTGCTCTTGAGCCCTTAATAATGTCTCTTTGAAAAACTGCCAACTCTCTTGAACTGTTTTTTTCCTTTAGACTTGCTTTGCATGAGATCTTACCTACCAACTCCCTGAGTTTGCTAAAGTCTGCCTTCTTGAAATCCAATGTCTTTATTGTGCTGTTTTCCTTCCTACCATTCCTTAGAATCATGAACTCATAATTTCATGATCACTTTCACCCAAGCTGCCTTCCACTTTCAAATTCTCAACCAGTTCCTCCCTATTTGTCAAAATCACATCTAGAACAGCTTTCTACACCTTGTCTCCAATACATTCCAAGAACTTGTTGGCTAATCTGTGGACTGCTGTGTTATTTTCCCAACAGATGTTTGGGTAGTTGAAGTCCCTCATCACCACCAAGTCCTGTGCTTTGGATGATTTTTAGTTTCTTGGTTTTTTTAATCCTCATCCACCTCTTCTTCCTGGTTAGGTGGTCTGTAGCAAACCCCCCCTACCATGACACACCCATATATATATATATATATATATATATATTTTACCCCTTTTATCATTACCCAGAGACTTTAACAAGTCTGTCTCCTATTTTCATCTCAACCTCAGTCCAAGTGTTTACATTATTAATATATGTCAACACCTCCTCCCTTTTCCCTGTCTGTCTTTCCTGAGCAAGCTATACTCTTTTATATCAATATTCCAGTCATGTGTATTATCCCACCAAGTCTCTGTGAGACCAACTATGTCCTAGTTGTGTTTATTAACTGGCATTCCAAGTTCTTCCTGCTTATTCCCCATACTTCTCACATTAGTATACAGACATCTAAGAGTATACAGACATTTGATTCTCACCCCTATGTTCTCTCTTCTCTCCCTTATCCCTGCTATAACAGCCCATGCTCTCCCCAGATTCTGACCCTTCTCCCAGTGTCCTTGTTTTTTTTTTTTTTACTTACCCAACTTTTTGACCCAGAGGTAACTATACACAATATTTCAGGAATATTTGTTCCTATAAAAATGAATTTGCTACAACCTTTTGCTTTCTATGCATGTTCTGGCAAATGCGCTTACTAGCATCAATGAAAGCTGCAAACTTTAAGTGAGCAATTGGAGAATATACACAAAAAGCAAATTTTAAACTCCTAAAAGCAAGTATGCACACCATAAAGTTGATTCTAAGAGTTAGTCTCTCTGATTCAGAGAGCAGAAACAATACCATGGTATCTATATATCTAATCCAAGTCAATCAGTACAGGCAGTTCTCCGATGCTACTTGTTTGCACTGAATTGCTCATGAACAGCTGCAAATCAAGAAGTATTTGTGGATATTATTTGTCATATAATTTTGAATATGAGACAATTGTAAAATGCTCTAAAATAATCCATGAACAGGAAAAGAAGCTAATTTTGTCAAGTTTATAGCTATAGTTGATACACTTGGCTCAGATAAAGAGCAACATTTCTAGCCTATTTGGACATCCGTGGTGGATAATTGAGGGGGAGAAGCCCTTGAGGGCAGGAGGAAAGAGAGAATAGAATCTAGCAGGATCTCTAGAAGGGAAGATTGAAAATTTGCTATATTCTGTATATGGAAACATGATTGCAGTTGCCGCAGGGCACTGGAGTCAAACAGGCTATTCCAGTGTAGGCTGTTCCAATATGTTTTGGTTTGTATGTTTTAATTTGCTTTTGTGTGTGGAGGTGACCTTGATTGTCCTTAATTGAATATTATTCCCAGGTCGAGAAGTGATCAACTCTCTACAGTGGGCAACAATGACAAGTCTTCGACCACATGCTTCTGGCTATGATGCGCATAGATATGTGGGATCCTCTAAACCCATCCGTACATCAGGATGTTCCTGTTAGCATACTGTAGGGCATTTTATTCCTTCTGAATCATAAATGCGGTATAATCCACAGCCTAACTCTGAGGAGGGGGGAGAAGATACTATTGAAATAACACAAGCCAACCATCGGAAAGATTTCTTCCCCCTCATGAATCAATCTCTACGACGGTGCTTTGTGACTTTTCCAGTCTGTCACCTCTTTTCCTTCAAGGATTTGCAATATACTGAGTAAAAAGCAATCTTGGTTAGAAACTTAATTAACGCCCTCTAACATCATTATCAGCACTTCACAGCACTGCGATCCTAGCCATTGTGTGGGGCCCTCCATTACCAAGTGATATATTGATGAAAACTCTCCCTTGTGAAAACCACTTATGCAACGTATGTGGTAAAGCGTGCAGCATAATGGCTTCCGCGGGTGCCACTGTGGCTGGAAACAGTGGAAAAGGGCAGAGGAGGAAAAGGAATAAAAAAGAGGGTGTAAAAAAAAAATAAAGCAAAACAAGAAACCCTCCGTTTTGTAGAAGCCATTTACTATTGATGTGAATTGGAAGTAAATTTAAAGAACCGGTTTAAGGCTCCCCCCACCCCCCCCACTAAATTGCAGTGTTCCATGAGGCACCTTCTACTGCCTGCAATGGCATTAACATAAACAATAGCAGATGAATGGTGTTTATACGGTACTTAGTTTCCCAATAAGTTGTAGTATATTGTGCCTCTTTCTGTAATTGTTAGGCCCCCACAATAGATCACCAAGGAAAAAATAAGGATACTTGTAGTACCCTGTTTTGAAGCCACCCAGCATAGGAGATGATTAAAATAATATACACATTTTTTGTGTTCAGTTGAAGCTTCTATCAATCTATTTTCTTTTGTTTTCCGTGGTAATATCCTGGGTAGTAATAAAAGGCCTGGAGTCTCCCTTTTTCCTACCATTAATGTTCACTGAACCACATTTAATTAAGGGAACATATATTGACATGCATAACATAATCAGGTCAGGGACTTGAGCTGAAATTGATTGAGTGCAGCTCTTTCACACTTATTTCAATTTATGAATGTTCTGATGTAGATGGCTAGTGAAAAGGTTTAATTTCCGTTTGCGTTGTTTGCACAATCTTTATAATGTAAGCATTAATTGAACATGCTCTGTGTCAGCATGGAGCAATCAAGCATGTCCAGTTTTCATAAGCGGAGGTCGCAGGTCAATCTTGAGCAAGTTCCCAGCAATCTAGTTATAGAAATGTATTTACATTTGATCAGCTGTAATAGAAAAGACTATGGATCTGGAAAATTAGCATTAGGCCAATGATGTAGCAAGCCTCTTGGAATTGCAACTCCTATATCAAAATAGCTGCTGTTCTATTTTCCTTTAATGTCAGGTGTGGAATAAAGCTTGTCCTCATTGTTTTGGTACTTGCATTCATTTCCTTTGGTTAGGTTATCTTGACCATTCCTTGCAAAACCATCTTGGGGTTCAGTGCTAAGATTGCAGCTTAAACTGTATTTATAATTTTCTCACAACACAGTCTAAGTCCAAATCATTTTGATCTGACAGCCCCATGGCAATCATGAGTCACACTGTTTTTTCATTGTATAAAATATGCAGAATTTCCCACCTGCTGGGTAATATTCTCTACATATTAAACCACGGCAGTATGCAGTGCTCTTTCTAGAATGCTTATTTTGCTAGTGAAAGAGCACTTCATCCATATAACGATCTTTATTGGTTTATGTTTGATCAGCAAATGGATATTTTGCACATTGCACCATGTGCATAAAACACATTTTCTCTCCTGCTCCTCCTCATTGTGTTCACATAATGATTTTGCAAATGTTCATAGCCTGAATGGAAAGATGTAAGTAACTCTGCATTTTGTCCACAAGAGTTGTGTGATTTATTTATGTATTCATTTGCTTACTGGGGGGGACAGGCCATTAAGATACACATCTCATTTCCAATTTAGATAGCTCATAAATTCTGCTTGGTTGATAAATTAATGGGAAGGTCTACGGATTTCAGTCTGGGTATTTGTCACGTTACACATCCCGCTTTCCCTTGAGACTTTAGTAACTTAGAAGGGAAAACACAGTGCACCCTTTCAGGAATGCTCCTTGGAAAGTAAGAGTCAGATTTTTAAAGATATTGAGGCACCTACGGGTATAGATCAACACTTGCTGGGATTTTCAAAAGTGTAGGTACTCCTGTTGAAATCAATGAGAGTTAGGCACCTAGGTACTTCTGAAAACCCCAGTAGCTGTCTACCTGCATCTTTAGGTACCTAAATATCTTTAAAAATCTCGCCCTGATTCGACTTCTACAGGAGAGACAGAACCGAGGTCAATTTAATGTTCTGGGGCACTTTCCTTATTAGCATTGATCACAAAGGTCATGTCTCTTGTTGACATACCTCATTCACATCTAGATTGTGCTCTCGCCTTACGTGGCCATGCAGAGCAGTAGGAAGAAGTAAGAACCCTCTCCTCGCTTCTTTTTACAGGGCCCATGTAAAGTCAGAGTATAGTTGCAGCCCCAGCGCTTGATGGAGTATCTGTGTCGCAGATACTCTCCACCAGGAGCAACTGGGCAAAGAATGTTAAGGGAGGGGAAGGGAGTAGGCAGAACCATTGCTCAGACTCTCCTGCCCTCCCCCCCACACCCCATGTTGGCCAGTGGAGCTGGCTGCAGAAGTTGCGGAGGATCATGTTCCACCCTGAAAATAGGTGTGTCAAATTACTCCCCAGGCACAAACAGGGAGCCCATGAAGAACCCGGCCTCCAGCTCTCCCTCAGTAGCACTGTAGCTTCTGCACAGCCTCTAACTAGCATAAACTATATTCCTTTTGCTCTCCTCCATTTAGGTGGTTAGCAAACAGAATTTCCTGTCACTTTACAGTTATCCTGAGCATTAAAGTACCCATCTTCAGACATCCACCTTCAGAGGCTATGATGTTGGTGATTCAATAGGTGGCACATTTCCCATCACGTCAGTATAGGACCAATGCCTCAGCATGGGGTTAGGAGGCACCATGATGTTTGAGATGCCAACTCAATATATGTCCTGACTAAATTCTCAGTTGGGGACTTACATTCCAACTACCTAATTGCTCCCTGCAGAGAATACTATATTCTTCTTTGCTTCCTGTCCTAAACAGTTGCATGTGCTGCTAAAATAGCAACCATGTTGTATTCCAGTGATTCCTGTAAATAATTTGTAAATTGTTTTGGGATGCCTTGGAATGCAAGATCCTATACAAAATGTAAGAGAACATCATTAATACTCCCCCCTCCTCCAAAAAAACAAAACAAAATCTTTCAGAGTAACATTCTTTTCTGGAGTAAAACTGTTTGAAATAGAAATAAGTATAACGTTGGGATTTTTTTATAAAGGCTATTTGAGGGAAACAATGTCACATCTTTCTATTGTGTGATTACCTGTGACTTTAAGATGACATCAGATGAGGACTACATGTCCCTCATCCCAAAAGCTGAACCTCAGTGCAGGATACAAAATATGAGGACTAACATTCCAGTCACTGATAGTTTTGCCAGATGCTCATTGACTAGTGGTCACAATTAAGAGTCCATTCATCCTTCACATCTAGTTTCCCAAGCCATCTTCCACATGGGCTCTGCCCCATATTTCAGATTTTCTGGAAGAAATGGATGAAGTACCTCCCTAAAGGGATTGGGCCATTTTCAATAATTTATCCATGTACGTAATGTCTACTGCTGAGTTAATAGCAGCTCTGTTGGATTTCAAAATATGGGAGGTAGCTGGATAATCATTTGAATAATGGATTAGAAAATACAGTTCAAGGAAACAACATACAGATAAATGTAGCAGTTTGGAGTACATTGCTGTTCTCTCTATGGGGTAGACAGCAACTCACCAAACTGGTAATAGCACTGCAAATAAATTATTTATTCAGTATGTTGTCTTTGGTGTTTTCAACAGGGCTTTGGAGCAGAGCCCGGAGCTGGAGCACAGAGTAGCTCCCGAGCAGTGGAGCTGCCTGGAGCTGGAGTGGAGCCGGAGCACAGCTCCAAAGCCCTGGTTTTCAACCTGGCCAGCTCTAGGCACCAGCAAACCAAGCACATGCTTGGGGCATCACATTTTCAGGGGCGGCATTCCAGCCTTTTTTTTGTTGTTGCTTCCGGCAGCAAAAGACTAGATCTGGGCCTGGCAGCAGCAGCGCCTCACGTGCGGGGGCGCCCTGGGGCTGCTGCAGTTTGCGCCATGGGGGAGCAGTGCCGCACCTTGTGGCTGGTCCGGGCAGGCTCCGAGCGGGGGAACTCGGGCTGGTGGCCGTCCCGCGGAGCACACGGAGCTGCCTGCAGGTGCCGCAGGACAGCCGCTCCCCAGCGCCGCAGCCGGGGCTGGGCAAAGCAGCCCGATCTGCTCAGGGACTGCGGCAGGGTGGCCAGAAGCAGCAGCAGCAGCGGAGCCATAGAGGGCAGGGCGCTGCCATGCGGGGTTCACGTCCTGCTCTCCGGGGCTCCATAGCCCCCTGCTGGGGCAGTCCCCCGGCTCTGTCCTCCTGGTCCTGGCTGGTCCTGGAGGCGGGAGCTCTTGCTGGAGGGACCCTGGGCTGAGGCATGGCCCGGGAGCCCCGCTGCTTACCCCAATCCTGCCAGCGCCGGACCAGCTGGAGGCGAGGGGGGAGCGGCGGAGTCTGCACTGGTGAAGGGGGGGGGAGCCCAGGGCTGGGGCAACAGGGGGTGCAGGTGGGGGTGGGAGAGAGCCCAGCGCTGGGGTGGCAGGGGGTGTGGGTGGGGGATGGCACTGGTGAGGGGGGTGAGAGCCCGGGGCTGGGGTGGGGGGCAGCGAAAAATTTTTTTGCTTGGGGTGGCAAAAAACCTAGAGCCGGCCCTGTTCTCTAATATTAAAATAGGATAGATATAGAAAGACATTTGTGTAATGCTGTAATTAAATAATGCCATTCCAGACTTAACTCTTTAATCTGTTTGGGAATTTTATGTTGCAAACTGATAACACATCACTAATTGGCCAAGGGGACTTTCAAGAGCCATTTTTCAGAAGGGAGAAGCATAGCAAAAATGATAACTGAATGACCTTTACCTTTTGTAAGAAATGTTTTTAGCCGTCCTAATTATCACCAGGGGAAATATAATAATAATAATAAGTAGTTAGAATAGAGACTTTGCATAACATTAACATGCTTCTCAACTGACCTCCTCATTTTTTTAAAATTGCCATTGCCTCACATATGAGACCTACATGTTCTAATAGTGTGTTGAATTGATTGTACTGAAAACTATTTTAAATTAAAAAAAAATTAGAAGAAAAGCTTAATACCACATTATTCTACTAAACAATGCAAGATCTCCCATCATGCACTGTAGTCACAGGACTCCCATGGTGAACTGTGGTGGGAGAACCAGAGGAGAAAAGATGATGGATCGTGGGAGAAATAATCCAGCTAGTGAGTCTGGCCTGTAGTAGAGAATGGTGGTGTGAGGCACCTGAAGTGCAACTCCAATTGGTGCACTGCAGCAGCTCAGGCAGATGGAGGTCAACATTGAACAAACCCAACACTAAAAGTCTTAGTTTTGCTGAAACCACATTTTCCATTGAAACAACATTTTGACAGGCTATTCCCAACCAATTCAAGTCTATGGGTTGTTTTAGTCATGAAAATATTCAATAAATACAACTAATATTCTTAGAAAATCGGTGGTGGTGGTGGGAATAGGGTTAGCCATGTAAGAGGAGAGAAAATTTAGCCTAGAGTAGTAGTCAGACACTCGTGCATCAGCTGCTTCTCTGAGGGGAAGGAGGAGGGAACAGCCTCCCAACTATTTAAAGAGACAAGCTTGTCCCTTCCTCTAACAGAAGTTGGTCCAACAAAAGATATTGCCTCACCCACCTTGTGTGTATCATATTGTGGGACCAACACACCCATAACAACATACCAAACTATTTAGAAATACAAATGAGAGAGTAAAATAGAGCAAGGCCGTGTGTGTGTGTGTGTGTGCGCGTGTGTGTGCAGGGAAAAAGGAAGGAAAGAGAAACAATATTGTAATCTGGGAGAAATGGAAATGTTGTGTCAAACTGTTGTCTTTTACTCTTACAGAAAAATAACAATATGAAGAAACCGCACAAGCAGAATTGGGTCCCAAATAATTGTGTTTACTAACTACATACAACATGCAAGGCCTACACATATTGGTGTTTTGACTGGTTTCTGGTGGCTTCTAAAACACAGGACACAGTGAGCAGCACTGGAGGGCTCACAAAGTATTTAAAGGGATTTAAACCCTGTTCTTACATATTACACAGGCACCGAGGGATTTATCCTTGGGAATGGAGACAAGTTACCTTGTAAAGAATAACAGGAGTACTTTTTTTTTTTTTTGCGGATACAGACTAACACGGCTGCTACTCTGAAACTTGTAAAGAATACTACATCATTCTAAAATAATATTCCAAAACACTGCAGTGTTTTGGGATCTATAAACGCTATGAGTGAAATTCTGGCCCGTTGAAGTCAAAAGGAGTTTTGCCATTGACTTCAATGGGGCCAGGGTTTCACTCTGCAGGGCTCGATTCTCCCATTGTCATTCACATTTACTGCAGTGCAAACTGGGTGTAAAGCTCTACCAAATTAGAATGGTAGCATTTTACACTTGACTGGTGCAGAGCAGCAGGGAATCAGGCCCTCTAGTGTTCTGGATCATTACAGTGGTATTTTTTTTCTTAAAGGTGCATAGGAAGAGATAGTGACAATTCAGAATGAAGTCTGATAAACTCCTGTGAAAGTACAGCTGATGGGAACAAATGTAAGATTTTTCTATGTTTAGAAAATGAGGGTTTTTTTGAAGAATGATAACTGGTATCTGAGCAAAACATTGGCCATAGAGCTAAAGGATTAGAGCACAAAAGTTTAAATATGTTTTTTCTTAAAATGAGATATTTAATAAAAACTTTATTAAGAATAGAAACTCTGTATGCACTAGCTGCTATCCCAGCTTCACAGAATGGGTTTCCTTAATTTAAATATTTGCTAGCGATGCTTCAAGGAACATGAGCATCTAAATAAACATTCTCTGCATGTACCATAGTTTGGTTTCATTTGGATGTAAATATTTGAAAGTTCAACCAATAATATTTTATTTATTTTGGGTCCTTCAGCCCAAGTGCTTTTATGACTATATACATGCAGTGTCAAATGAGGGTCATGATATCACTGCTGCTCAATTCACATTGACTTGAAGGTGCAGGATCAAGCCCTTAATGCTTAGGAGTAAAGGGGAAGCAGCTAGGTTGACAACCAATCTACAAAATATGTTGTGGGAAGGGAGTGGAAATTGTGGTTATCAATATCATTGCAAACTCCATCTCCTTCATAAAATGCTATAAAATCTTTAATGGGAAGCAGACAGGACTTTGGTTTTTAAATAGATCTGGGCAGGGAATGGTTTTCCTGTCTCTCAAGAATTTGAGATTTCAAAAAAATTTCCTCTCCCATTTCATCAAAAAATTCCTGACCAGCTCTGTTTTTAAGGTCTTATCCCAAAAAGCCACATAGCATACTAATGGAGTAAATTTATCTGCTTCAGAAAGGCAAAAGGCTGTGACAACTTTGCCAGTGTTTCAACTTGTTGACTTAGGGTTCTAAGTATTTCAAGCCAGGAGCTTAAACCACTACCTAATATCCTCTAGCATATCTCACCTAAGCTTGTCAGTACTTATCTAGAACTATTAGGGCTGGAAATTTAGATGGAAATGTCATGAGAACTGTGAGGATGAAGCTTCTGGTGTTTCCTGACTTGACTTAGTCTGGGTTGGAAATACCTCAGAGAGAGGCCTCCTTGTTGTGTTTCTATTTCTGGTCCAAATTAAAACCAGGAAATTCAGAGGATGGGGCTAAAATTTAAAAAAAACCACCTCTTTTTCATCATTCAAAAAGGGTGGTATTGAGTTGGAATTAGTTCTTATTTTATCTTAGTCAGTTAGCCCTCCCCTCAGACTTGAGCAGAGATGGATATGCAGTGACATAGCTGACCTGCTCTATTATTCTCGAACTCTTTAAACTAAATAACCTACATAGGAGATTGGAAAGTAGCGGCTGAGCTTTTAGATGGCAAAATGCATATTCTCAATGACCATAGTGATAGGTGCTATATAAGAACCTAGAGAAATAGGTTGACATGCGTCCTGAAAGTATTTTAATCAGCTTCGAGTAATAATGTGATGTCATACTGGGACGTATCACTTCAGAAATAAGCACTTCCAAGAGTATCATTCAAGCAGTATTGTAGCCCATCCAGTCAGGAGCCTCTAAACTCTCCCAAACATGAAGATAATCAGAGTATAGAAATTATGTTCACTCCATTGCTTGCACTATCTCACGAGAGTACAGTAGCCATATGACCTCATCTAACAAAATCTACAGTTGTAAAATCCATTCACCAGATACCCTCAACAGTCTTGAGCCAATTGTATCTTCAGAAGACCTGCGTAGCATCTATCACATTAATTTCTTTAAAAATTGTAGCTGTTCTAAAACCCAAAGAAAAATAGTAAAATCCAACTGAAATTCAAGGGCAAAACCTGCACAGTAGCAGTCAGCTTCTCTACTGTGCTCTCCCTACACATGCCGAGTTCTCATTGACATCAAGAGCAGAATACAGATGTACTATTCCCATATAAGTCTCTGAGGATAATTTTATCCTAAATCTTCTATTAAAGTCCCTACCCTGACCATACTATTGACATCAATGGAGCAAAAAGCAAAATCGGTCATTTAAAATAAACTGGGTCGAAACAGTAAATATGAGATCAGGTTACTAGGCATTTCATCTGAGGATATTTTAAGAGGGGAAATAGGAGATTTGACTGAAATGTTGTTAAAAATTGAATGTAAAAAATATTTGTACATTCTTCTCCCATATCTTATTTTTGAACCTACATGTGGCTCTTTGAGATGTAAGTGTTTGTTGTAAAGGGTGCAATTCATTCCTCAATAAAAAAGATTAAGAAGTTAATTAACTAAATCTTTTGAAGACACTTGGAAAACTATTTTTTAAGCATTGTTCTGCATTCAAGGAGAAATGAAACTTAAAAAAAAAGATCTTATGACTCAGATAAGAAACTTTTCCTGTTTGGTTTTCTCATTACAGCTTTAGACTTGAGAATGGAATTCTTCTGAGGCATTTTTTATGCTTTTAAAAATCTTTTCTGTGAGAATGAAGGCAGCAGAATTTTATAAAATATATCTTGCTGCTCTTACCCAATTTTATAGCTGGATTGGCTGAGGCTCAAGGAGGTCACCGAGTGAGTGAGTTGCTCGGGTCATATCGTAACGCAGGAGCTCCCCAGGTCCTGACCTTTTTCTGTAACCAGTAGCCCACACTATGTTCTTTAGCTTAATTGGGATATTTCTGACATGCCTAATTTTCTCCAAATTCACCAACTTTCCATTACCTTCTGCTCTTCACAGATTTGCTAAAAAGAATTAAAATGTCAGGCAAGTAGAAATGTAGTAGTAGATGGAACAAGGTCAAAAAGTCAACTTATGAGAAAAGTTGGTGTTCAGTGTATGGTTTCTGTAGCTAGTAAACATCTCCTTTGGTACAATTTTTAGCTCATTTACATCATTTTTAACTCCATTGATTTTATTGGCGTTATTCCTCACTTGATATCTACCCATATAAATTACATCAGAATCAGGCCCAATATGAGTAATAGTGGTTTAAATTCTGGAGGAAATATGAATATTTGTGACCAGATAATCTAATCTTCTTAACTTTGATGGAAAAAAAAAGATGGCAACAAGACAAGGGAAAGCCCTTCACAGGACCATTAAGAAAAATTAAGCAGTTTTTGTGTGAGAGGTAAAGTAGTGTCATGGATTAGAATGTAGCTAAGAAATAGAAAGCAGGAATAAATGGTCTGTTTTAAAAATGGTAGAAGTTCTATACTAGCACTGGCTTCAGGATATGGGGAGTGCTGAGCGTCGCTCTGCAGAACCTGAAGATCAGGGCCATTGTCTTTCATCCAAAGCCCTAAGTAATGTGTTCCGAGGGCCAGCGTTGTGCTTCTCTGATCACCGTGGGTGGGTGGGTGGGTGGGTGAGAGAGAGAGAGAGAGAGATGAGCACGTTTGGCTTCCAATATAAATGGCTCTGCTCCAGCAAAGCACTTGCCACACATGCTTAATTTTAAACATGCGAGGAGTGACATTGACTTCAGTGAGATTATTCAACTGCTTAAAACTAAGCTTATGCTTAAATGCTTTGGTGGATCAGCACCCTGGGGCAGCTCTATGTATTTTGCCGCCCCAAGCACAGCAGTCAGACGGCTTTCGGCGGCATGCCTGCGGGAGGTCCACCAGTCCCGCGCCTTCAGCATACCCACCGCCGAATTGCCAATGAAACCACGGGACCGGCGGACCTCCCACAGGCATGCCGCCAAAGGCCACCTGACTGCCACCCTCACACCAACCAGCAGGCCGCCCCCCGTGGCTTGCTGCCCCAGGCACGCGCTTGGTGCGCTGGTGCCTGGAGCCACCCCTGTCAGCACCAGAGGGTTCAGGATCTTGTAGGATCCAGGCCCAAGCCAAGATAATTTAAGTCCAATGGGAATTCCTAATATGTTCCTACTTTTCTGAAACAGGTCATCTTTTTAGTGAAGCATGTTTTTAATTATGCAAGTGACTGCGGTATGCAAATTATAAAATAACTGCACAAATTCCATCACCCCACCCCTCTGCTCCAAAGGTATGCCCAGCTCAACTCTTGCCTTAAAAAATGAAGACCCATACTCATCATATTATTGGTTATTTATTTTGGTTTCTGTCAGACATCACAGTGAAGGAGTGCAGTTGACGCACACTATGCTGCAGTATTATGTTGTCCAATATTAGAGTACAGCTACTCGAGATTTTTTTTTCTCAGGGAATAAAGGTGTGTTAAAATGGGGTAACTATATACTTACACTTTAATTGCTGGTTTAGTTTAGTAAGGGTGGTAACAAAATCTTCCTTGATTCAACAAGTGGTGGATGCTGAACACTTTTCCTCCCAGGCTCCAATGACTGTCGGAGTGGCCAATCTTTCTTGAAGTAGTGGGAATCTCTTGCACGACTATCCCATTCACAGAGAAAACAGCAGTACTTTGTGTATCCAGTCTGCAGACCAAGCAAGAGAGCTACAACCTTCAAATCGCCACAAAGCTGCCACTGATGTTGATCATAGTTTATGCACCTCAAAAGTTGTTTCATGTTGTCAGAGGTTTCCTTCATATGGACTGCATGACCTACTGGAATTGATGGCAAAACATTGCCATTATGCAGTAAAACAGCTTTAAGACTCGTCTTCGATGAATCAATGAACAATCTCCACTCATCTGGATCGTGAATGATGTTGAGGGCTGCCATCACACCATCGATGTTGTTGCAGGCTACAAGATCGCCTTCCATGAAGAAGAATGGGACAAGATCCTTTTGACGGTCACGGAACATGGAAACGCTAACATCACCTGCCAGGAGATTCCACTGCTGTAGTCTGGAGCCCAACAGCTCTGCCTTACTCCTGGGTAGTTCCAAGTCCCTGACAAAGTCATTCAGTTCACCTTCTGTTATGAAGTGTGGTTCAGAGGAGGAGGATGGGAGAAAATGTGGGTCCTGTGACATTGATGGTTCAGGACCAGAAGTTTCATCCTCTTCCTCTTCCTCCTCTGACTCAAGTGAGAATGATTCTGGTGCATCAGGAACCGACAGTCCTCCTCCGTGGGGTACTGGGCGTATAGCTGATGGAATGTTTGGATAATGCACAGTCCACTTTTTCTTCTTTGACACACCTTTCCCAACTGGAGGCACCATGCAGAAGTAACAATTGCTGGTATGATCTGTTGGCTCTCTCCAAATCATTGGCACTGCAAAAGGCATAGATTTCCTTTTCCTGTTCAACCACTGGTGAAGATTTGTTGCACAAGTGTTGCAGCATATGTGTGGGGTCCACCTCTTGTCCTGATCTCCAATTTTGCAACCAAAATAAAGGTGATAGGCTTTCTTAACCATAGTGGTTATACTGCACTTTTGTGATGTAAAAGTCACTTCACCACAAACATAGCAGAAGTTATCTGCACTGTTCACACAAGTACGAGGCATCTCTGCTCACTTTGGCTAAACAGAAATGTGTCCCTTTGCAAAATCAAACACTGACAAATAAGAGAGCACGACACTGTATGATTTCTAGAGCTGATATAGGGCAATTTGTTCAGCAGAGTGATGTAAGCTTCGTTATGATTGCATCATCCATGACTTCTAGGAATAACATGATGCAATTCATATCATGGATGATGCAATACCAGCTTCAGATTGCATCATTCATTGTTTTGCCTAAAAAGCAAGTACTGTCCAAACCCAGACATAGATTTATTCATAGATCCAGTCAAAGATGTATTTTAGTCATTTCTGGTTTAAATTGAGATCCCTTCCCTTTATAACTCACTTATCCTCCGCCATTCCCAAGTCAAGGGTCGTATATACTGACCCAATAGCATATCTTGAAAACTAGAGCCAATCAACAATTTTAAGCATCATTTTCATTCTCAGTGACCCAGAATTAGTAATGTTTGACTACATTTATTTCAGAAGCATTTTGGCTGTAGAGCAGTGTTATACCAGTGTAAATACACAGTAACTCTATTGACTTCAGTGGAGCTATTCTGGATTGATGCTGCTCTAACTGTATAGGGACCAGATTCTACGCAAATAATAAATACAGTTCCTAATGCAAAAGCATCCAGGAGGCTTATGGGCCACTAGGGAACAGTCAGGAGAAAACGGCTGTTTCTGAGGCAATGAAAGAATTATTTCATATATCTTGTTCCCTGACAATGGCCACTATTGCTATGAATGACATTCTCCTGGCATTTGGATATGATGGAAAGGGCAACAAAGGTAATTCCTAAAAGCTCTACTGTTTTAACTCAAAAGTTGCCTGCTCCAAAGGAACAGGTGGAAACACTTTCAATTTCCAGAGGAGTCTGCTAGTTGGTCCAAATAAGGATTATAAAAATTTTGGAAGAGGAGCTGAAGCTCCTCTGGCTGCTACTTAGTTTACTTACAGCACTAGCAACTATGACAACAAGAAGTGTTTAGAAGGACACTGGTATTCTGTCAATCTGCATTTTTCATAACGGAGGCTCTATCTGTACTATATGGTCATTAAAGATTCCATTTTGTGTTTTCTAGGGGTCGGTGTTTGCCTCTTTGTCACTGGACAAGCTTTTTCCTTCTACTTCCTGTTCTGCAGAATGCTATGCACTGGTTAGTTGCCTTCCTCAACCACAGAGAGAAATGCATTTCCATGGCTTGGAATGCAGTTTTGGTGAGTGTGCATTTTGCTTCAGATCCCTAAGATTCAAAGGTGCTATATATGTTCCCAATTATTATTCAGTGTGGTGGAAATCCTTCTAGAAATACAATCCGACAAAACAGAACTACCACATGTTACATTGCGAGAATGCAAACTAGTGCACAAAAAGCTATTAAATGCCTTCTTTACAGCTGCCCATGAGCAATAGACCCTATGGTTCCAAAGAGAGCAACAAAGTAAAGAGAAAAAATAACTGAGAGAAGAGGGAAAAGTAGGTGTGGGGGAGAGCTGTCCATTTCCCAATCCTGATACCATACAATCACTTTTGCCTAAAGAACAAGTGAGAATTACCTTCAAAGGCTTCCACCTACTATATAAATTAAATATAAAAGGTATTAGTAGTATAATAAATTTCTCTCATTCTTGTTTGTAATTATGCTAAGCTTAAAAATGAAATCCATTTCCATATTAGAATTTATACTTTCCTCTACTGTGATCACCTCCTAGTTTGTTAGTGTAGGGTTGTTCGTGCACTGCCAGTATTGCTTTATCTTTTAAATTTGTGTGTTTTTTAAAGGAAAAAGAGAAATTTATGTCTTTTTTCAATTAAAATACATGCATTGGTCTCCCACCACTGACATCTCGCCATCTTGCATCCGAACTCATGTTTTATGTGTTGTATTTGAGTACGCTCAGAGGATTTTGGGTTGCTGGAATTTTTGTCTTATTCTATTTTTGGTAAAGCATCGTTCATGCTTACACTGCTCTATCACTCATAAATATAACATTTGTGAACTTTTCCAACAAATAGGTTAAATTTCAGTCCTCTGAGTGTGACAGTGCC
Organism: Chrysemys picta bellii; assembly: GCF_011386835.1. Lineage (NCBI taxonomy): Eukaryota > Metazoa > Chordata > Testudines > Emydidae > Chrysemys > Chrysemys picta. The sequence continues at coordinate 124,040,290 of NC_088793.1, read as the reverse complement.
TCCTTAGGAGGTGAGAAAAATGTAATCAATTATATTTTGAACACTTATAACCTAGCCTGTCAGAAAAGGTCCTCTACAGAAACTGCCTAAATAACTTTATTTTGGAAAAAAAATGTTACTCTTTCTAGCTGTCCCTGATCTCCTATGGGCCCCTACTGCTATAGTAACTGAATGCTTCTCAGACATTAATGAATTTATCTTTACAACAGTCTTGTACGGTAGGGAAGCATTATTATGCCTATTTTTCAGATGAGAACTGAGGCACAGACAGATAAAGGGACTGATTTTTCAGCAGTGCTGAACATCTATAGTTCCTGTTCACTCCAGCTGGAGTTGTGGATGCTCACTGCATCTGAATTGGGCACTAAATTGCTTGCCTAAGTTCCACAGGAAGTCTATGGCAGAGCCAGAAATTGGTTCCAGATATCTTGAGCCCACCCTAGTTCCCTTCACTGTAGAGGAAGGATGGCCTTTCAGTTTGCACAATGAATAATATTATGTATTTGTATGAAAGTAGTACCTTCAGGGGCCCTAATCAAGAGCAAGGTCCCCTTGTGCTAGGTGCTCTACAAGCACATGGAAAGAGACACAGTCCATGCCCAGAAGAGTGTATAATCTAAACGGACAAACCATGGGAAGGGAAACAGAAGCTCAGAGCAGGGAAATGACTGGCCTAAGATCACACAGCATATCAGTGGTAAATGTAGATATGGAAATGAGAGAAATCATCTAACACTAACAGAAGCCATTACTCTGCTTTACAACAACTTTTTATCTAATTAACCAGCTGAGCACAAAAAACACGTTTTGACAGATTACTGTGGTCTAGAGTGAAATGGACAAATAAACTCCCTTTGCATGCACTGCATTGCACACTGCATCCCACATGCAGTGGCTTTGTCATATCACTAGTAAATAGACACTTACATTTTGGTTTTGTAATGGAAGGATATTGCATCAGCTGATTATATTTGAACAATGAACATCAAAACAATCTTTTTTTACAAGGAGACAAATTTGAGATTTTTTTAAACAGCTAGAAAGGAGTGTTCTGTTCTGATTTACTCCAGCACCTAAGGAAAATCACCCCTGCTGGTGCTTACTTTGCTGAAGAAAAAATAATTATAAGCGAGGCTGACTTTTCCCTTCCTACAGAACTTATTCCCACCCTGCACATGCCACTTCCCCGGAGATCTCCTATGCTCAGGTAGGTGATCAGTACTACATGACTCACAATAGCAAAAGGCTTGGAGTCAGCAGCATCCTTCAAAAAGATGTGTGGGGGGAAAAATGAAAGCCAACAGTAACTGTGGAGATATTTCCATGTGGTTCTTATTCCTAGTTTCTCACACATCTATTGCTGCTCCTCTGATGACACAACAACTCACAAAGTTATTAAAAATTTAACATTATTCAGAACCATCTATCCCACACATTCCAAGCACTACTCATTTTCCACATGGCCTCAAAACTACCTTAATTCCACAAGAAAAACAGGAGAGAAAAAAAAATCTGTAATGTATATTATGTGTAATATATGGTGACTGGTCTTTATTCATGTACATAGATGTCACAACAGATCAACGCATTGAGTATTTTCTTTCTCTAGTATTTAGAGATCTGTTTCAAGAAAGCTGTAGCTACTGTTTCTATACAGAGAGTATATATGGGCTAGAGATGGGGCCAAGCAACAAATGTTTGGATTCAGGTCTAAACTTCCCCAAAGCTCAGGGGTGTTCAAATCTGATTTTGACACTGGTAAACCAAGTGCCAGCTCTGCCCAAGGCTATAAGCATTAGCTAAGAACTGACAAACTCATAGCTGGAAACCAACCAGTGCACCTGTGTTAGTGTTGTTCAAAATAGGTATTAGTCTCATAACAATGCATTTAGTATTTAGACTCTATGAAATACTTGTAAGTTGCGGCATGCATTAATCTCACTTGTAATGTTGGTGTTCCATGTAATATGGAAATAGGCAAGTTTTGCTTTATAACTTAAAAAATGTTTGCTCTGAACTTGTGAACCCAAGCATGGAATCGCCCCCTCCTCCCCGACCATCCAGGAGGACTATCAAAAATTAAGTGGGCTATTTTAAGACTAGCTTTAATTGCCCCCATCCACCCATAGAGAAGTACATGCAGAAGGCCTTGTCCCATCTGTATGAATGCTGGAAGAGGGAAATAAAAATAATGGACATGAAGATTTTTCATTTCTTTGCTATTTGAACTCTTACAGAGCCAGAAACACTAAACTGAAGCCAGAGATCCCCAAAGGTTCCCCTGTGCCCTCCCTGAAAGACATTTTGAATGGACAGATCACTATAACTCTGTCACTATTAGGATTTAGTTTGCAACTCACTTGTGTGTGTATATGTTTTCTTGCTTTGACCTGTAAATAACACTCATTTATTTTTCCTAGTTAATAGACCTTTAGTTTATTATGGGATTGGCTACAGGCATTGTCTTTGGTGTAATCTAGGATACCGAAGTGGAAGGAAGTGATTAGTCTCCTGGGACTCGAAGCAACCTAAATGTGGTGTGATTTTTGGTGTAAGTGACCATTTATCACTAAGTGCAATTTGTCTGAGTAGCAAGAAGGACTGGAGAATCTAAGGGGACTGTCTCTGACTCCATGATAAGACTGTTACAGTGATCCAGGAGTTCACATTGGTTACTGGCTTGGTGAAATCTAATTATAGAACATACCACCAGGAATGTTTCCCCTGTTTTGACAGTCTGCCCTGATATAGGCACTCGTAGTCATGAGCCACTCTAGACAGCATGACACTGCGGGGTTCATTTTGACTCTGATACAATCGCCAACCACACAGTTCAGACATAAGTTATAGTTTGGGTGCATTATGCCCTTGTAGTCCAACAAAGGAGCTTGGCCTGTATCTCCCATAATGCATCACAATCTGCCCCCCACACACACACACTAAGTTGTCTGGTGCATCATGGGAATTGGAATCAGGCCAGGGAGTCTTAGCCCATAGAGGGTAATGGGGACGAGGAATTCAAACGATAATCCACCTGAGATATCATGGCACCATAGGCAAATGCAGTTTAATGTTGAACTGACTTTGACATGAAACATTTCAATTTGCCAAGAATAAGACCCTGCAACTGCCTCTGATCAATCTCCTGAGAGCCTAATGAGCACAGTTGGGTTGCATCACCTAGACTATCTGATGAAGTGCCCCACCCTGATTGGCTGAGGAAGCTAATAGGTTTGCTCTTAAGCCCACCAGGACCAGCAATTTGCTGGCTGTTCTAAGCATTTGTCTATGGCTGCAGTAGCTCCTGTATTGGCTTGTTCCTGCCTTGGACTCAGCCCCATTCCAGTCTCAGCCCATGCCTTTTCCTGCTTTACCTCACTCCAGGTAACCCAGCTCTGGTCCTCAGCTCTGATTTCCTGACTTCTGACTTGAGCTCTGAACCTGGCGTCAGGCCTCTGGTTCTGACCCTAGACCCCTATTCCAGGCTAACAACTTCTGCTCCAACCACTAGGCATAACCACTCATCTCCTGGTCTCTGATGTGATTTTGATCCAAGTAACTGTAACATTTCAATTCTGGAATGTTAAAATATTTTGTTTTGATTTAAAATGTTGAAATGGAATATTTAGTTCCAAATTAGGCTGAAAAGATGAAATACTGAATTTTTTCTAAGAATGAAAACCCCCAGAAAATTTCAATTCAGAAAGGTCAAAGCCAGATGTTGAAACATCAGAATTTCCTGTGTGATGGAAATTCCAATTTTGCTGCACTCTGCATTAGCCACAAGAGCAAGGAGGGTTTGGAAGTACTCATAATTAAAATAGGTGAACTAGGTTAGCTAAAATATCTGCCTAGAACCTTTTTTTAGTCCTGTAACTGAAACATGTGAGAACACTGTATCCAAAGACCTTTCATGTTCAATAATTTGTCTTCTCCTCCATTAACTGCAGGTATGTCAGAAAGAGACCCAGTAACAGTACCACAGAGCCCTTCTGAACTGTTTTGTAAAATGTAATGGTACTTAATGTTGTCCCCCCTACAATTTGTGGCTGTGAATGAACCACAAGACTGTGCAGACAAGATTCCCTCCTCCTTTAACCCTCAGAATCAAACATTTCATCTGCGGGAAGGGCGGGATCATACATTCTTTAGATGTTTGTTTTACCATGCATTCTGTGATGTAAATTGTAAGGCAACCCTTGTTTGTTCAGCTTTAAATTGCAGTTTAGTAGAACTTAGTGGAAGGATTATTTCAATTTTGATAATTTGGCCCTAAACGTTTGTAAAGAGTTTAATGACAAGTAAATTGATTTGCTTTGTGTGCTGCAGTGAAATACATTTGAGGCCCCTTTAGGAGAGGGAGTTCCTCAAGTGCCGCAGAAGAGATGCTTCTAGCTAGAAGTCTGAGAAGCATAACTAACAGTCCATGGGGGGAATTAAATGAAGGTTGGATCCATAGGGCTTGCATGGAACAGGGCTTCATGCAGCATTCAGTGGGCCTCTGATTCTTTAGAATCTGTTCCTTCTCACCGGGGGCAGTGCCTCTTGGCATGACTGTGAAGAGAAGTTTTGAATTGTTGCTGCCTGTGTGGGCAAGTAGGAGAGTACAGTCTTCGGGGTTGTCACTTCAACATCTTTATTTACTGAACCTAAATTCACTTGAAGAAGAGGGAAAAAAAGATATTTCCTACCAAAAGAAAATCATTCATGACCAGCAAGTCAGAGAAATTAAAGACTTTGCCTCTCAATAGAAGTTAGGCACTTTACTGCCATTTGTGCCTTTTAATATTTTCCCACTTTATGAGCACAGGGGAAAAAATTGCATGATGGGGGAAGCAATTCATCTGATCAAGTGAAGTTGGCAGCTTTCCAAGTACTTGATTTGCAAGTACCTGTATTAATATTGCTAGATATTTCACTAGTATTACAAAGTGCGGTTGATAGTAATTAAAAAATTACGTTCATTTAAATGACCTTAAAACTGTCTTCATATTAAGCATAAAGCCTAAAGGGGAATCATGTCATGCTGGAATAACACCATTCCTCAGAGGTATTTACTCACTAACCAAAAGCATGGAATTTCCCTACCATGGCAGGAGTGTCCTTTGTGATCAGAAAATTGTCACGTGTGTATGTATATTTTCAGAGTGCCTTTCCTTTCATTTATGATGTATTCCACAACAGAAAACAATTATTGTATTTCTAATAATAAATGGGAGTCTGCCAACATGGATTGATTTAAATCAAAGTGACTTAAATCAGCAAACAGGAAACCTTGATTTAAATGATCAGTTTTAATCTGTCAAGTATCAGAGGGGTAGCCGTGTTAGTCTGAATCTGTAAAAAGCAACAGAGGGTCCTGTGGCACCTTTAAGACTAACAGAAGTATTGGGAGCATAAGCTTTCGTGGGTAAGAACCTCACTTCTTCAGATGCAAGTAATGGAAATCTCCAGAGGCAGGTATAAATCAGTATGGAGATAATGAGGTTAGTTCAATCAGGGAGGGTGAGGTGCTCTGTTAGCAGTTGAGGTGTGAACACCAAGGGAGGAGAAACTGCTTCTGTAGTTGGATAGCCATTCACAGTCTTTGTTTAATCCTGATCTGATGGTGTCAAATTTGCAAATGAACTGGAGCTCAGCAGTTTCTCTTTGGAGTCTGGTCCTGAAGTTTTTTTTGCTGTAAGATGGCTACCTTAACATCTGCTATTGTGTGGCCAGGGAGGTTGAAGTGTTCTCCTACAGGTTTTTGTATATTGCCATTCCTGATATGTGTCCATTTATCCTCTTGCGTAGTGACTGTCCAGTTTGGCCAATGTACATAGCAGAGGGGCATTGCTGGCATATGATGGCATATATAACATTGGTGGACGTGCAGGTGAATGAGCCGGTGATGTTGTAGCTGATCTGGTTAGGTCCTGTGATGGTGTTGCTGGTGTAGATATGTGGACAGAGTTGGCATTGAGGTTTGTTGCATGGGTTGCTTCCTGAGTTAGAGTTGTTATGGTGCGGTGCGTGGTTGCTGGTGAGAATATGCTTAAGGTTGGCGGGTTGTCTGTGGGCGAGGACTGGCTTGCCTCCCAAGGTCTGTGAATGTGAGGGATCATTGTCCAGGATGGGTTGTAGATCACTGATGATGTGTTATCTCAAGTAGAGATATCTAATTGACAATCCACTTGGTGGTGTTTTGCAAAGACCTAGCAGACTAGATGGTACTGACTCTCCTTATTTCCCTCTGTTTCTAGAGGTTTCTTCTACTTGCATTAAAGACAGCTACAATACTTTTCCATGTGGTCCATGCTCTAAAAAAATGTGAAAACCCCTTCACTAAACTCTCCCATAGGTGATACAAAATGTTTAGCTGTTTCCATGCAAAGGGTTTGAGTGCATGAGGCAATAGCAGAGAGAGCTCTAGTGTGTGTGGGGGGGGGGTCTTGAAAGGATGACCTAGCTTGCTGACCTAAGTCCTGGAGTTTTATTATAATGGCAATTAGGATAACTGGACCTCGGGGAGTGCAGTACCGTGTATTTATTTGGATACTGTGGTAAACTTAAAACCTATTGCATACATAAAGATGCATCCTAGGGAGTCCGCATAGACGAGGCACTGAGTTGACATCCCAGAGGCCAATTTGACCTTTATAGACCTAACCAGTGTTGTCAGAGATGGAATAAATAGATGAATAGTTTTAAGTTCTTTATAGTTGCCTCTTGAATCAGAGACATCTGACAGAAATGTGCCTTGTGGATGCAATACACTTGGGGGAGCAGGTGTTATGCTTATAAAAAGCACATGGGATCTTTTTCAGGGGAAAAAGCATTTTTGAAGATACAACAATTAGCATATGCACTCACACTCCCGCCAGTCGATGTTCTAGTTACCAGTCCAGAGTCCAGATCAATCTAGTGGCCAGCTAGGTTGATCATGGGTAGGTAGGAGCTGGGTTCTGTCGATCGTGACACGATGCTCCAGGGAAGTCTTGGCAGGACGAACCCAAAGTTTCATGGCAAAGCACCCTGTTTATATAATGATTTTCCTTCATTGGGACCAATGAGTTTTGCACCGTCATGCTGTAATCCATTGTTTGACGAGTGCTTGTTTTCTTAAATTGTCCTTCTCATTCTTTATCGTGTTCTTTCATTAAGTCTCCTAGGGAGTTACCCCATGCTGGTTTTGATCACAGCTATCTTGTCCCTATTGATAGGTGCCTGTCTCATCTTTAGAGTTGTCAATCTGCCCTCCTCTGACACTTCAATAGGGGCGTGTTGCAACCTCCTGGCGCCCTTGCGTCTGTCTTCGGTTTCTCCCTAGAACATCTGGTTCAGTGATGGCCTTCACATTCATCTCTTAACACACACATTCCTCACTCTCTCTCACAAAACAGAATTGTTTTACGCAGAACATTTGAACAGGAACATCAAGTTGCAATGCAAAAGAAAAACAATTATGGCATTATTTTACTTATTTTAAAATGCTAAGCCTACAACGAAGTGGTGACCCTAAAAGGTCTGTTACTGCCTTGAAATCAGCCCAGACACAGATTCTGGTTGATGCATCTCTGCCAATGGCCCATTAGGCCATTCCTTTCTGCTATTCAAAAAGGGTGGCTGGCAGGATATGGCCAAATCATACATCAATACATTTAATACATGTTATATTATTGTTTATCCTTCATTATAAATTACTCAAAATACAAACCTAAAATCATACTACTACACAGCAATTTTGTTATGCTCTTGGAAGAAAACCTGGCATTAAAGGGGTTTTGATGTGTGTATTGAGAAGTTAGAGCATTATAGATCACAGAAGGCTATTCCCTTCTGTAGTCCAATGTTCATGTTCATATAGGCAACACAAGAAGAGACTATTCCTCATTTTGCTTCCAGACTTTAGCAGTTAACTTGATCCTGTGGCTTTGGAGCTGTCTGGGCAGATTTTATCAGCATTTGTAATTGACGCACTGTAAAGAAGATTACTGTGGTCCCTTTCTCACAGCAATGAGCATACAGGATATTGCTGGGTTCAGGGAAGCAGAAAAGGATCTGGTCTCCTAAGGTGGCAAAGTTTCCCTTTAATACTGTAGATCACAAAATCCACAGATCTGATCAAAGAGTCTGTTGTGCGTAATGTCTGTGGATGCCAAGGCATTACAATGCTGATGTGATATTGTGCAGGAGCTTGATGTCAGTTACATGAGTGCTCTTGCATTTTGTTCAAGAAGTGGGTGGACTGAAGAAGAATGAGACAGAGAGAAGGAGACCTAAAAGAGAGAATGGGGGGAAATAGACCTCTGGCAGCAGAGAGCAAGCCAAGAATCCAAAAGGGCACAGAAGAATCTGCTATAACTCTAGGAAATCTGCCTCACAGATGTTCTATGATCCTGATCCAGCAAAGTACTTCAGCACATGTATAATTAAATGGGACTAATTGAAGTAAATTGGACTACTCACATGCTTAAGTACTTTGCTGGATTGGTGCCTATATTCAGATGTGATTTTTTTTTTAAATCTTTTTTATCAGCTGCCCAGTGTATTTTATTCACTTTTGCACAAAAAAGTTTTTTAAAACTCAAGTTTTCTTTAGAACATCTAGACACTTGTATTAAAATAATGAATTGTTTCTGAGTATTTTCCCACAGCTTAAATTTCATTATTTTATCTGAACCACCAAAATGATTTTTAAATACACTTTTCTCCTTTGGCATTTCTTGTTTTGAATAAATATGCTTAAAAATTTTGAATTTAGTGTAACCCAGAGAGAATTTAGTACGTGTATGAAATAAATCAGATTAAAAAAGCAAATGATTTATGAAAAAATATTAAAATCCATCTTTTGGCATAGAACTTGCATAATGAGGACTAGTTTCACAATCCATTATTTACAGTCATGCATATTCTGCTGTATATTTAATACTTGTGTCTCAGAAATCAAGAAAGGACTCACCCAACGTTTTCAAGGAGGCATTTGCTAAACAAAGCATTTGTTAAATCGGTCACATGTGACAAAGTGAGAATGAATCAACAGTGCTGGATATGCCACTCTGCATGGATGGAAAAGTAAATAGACTGCTATGGCAAGATCTGTCTGACCTCCATCCCCTTACATCACTCAAAAGGAGAATGCTTTCTGTATTCCTTCAACTGCTGGGAAAGTCTGGGGATATCTGCAAAATCTAAATTCAAAAATTCCACAGTTACTGCATGGCTGCAAAAATTAGAATGAGTTTGAAAATGTTGTTCTGCTCCCACTCATACTTCCCAGGATAAGTTACTGATTTTATTATCTGTGCAGACTGAGCAAAATTAAGGACTTGATCCTTATTCAGTTAGAACATCTATTGAAGACAATGGGAGTTTTGCCTGGGTGAGGGGTGCAGGGTCAGGTCTTAAGATGGCATGTTATTCCCTTAATTTCTTCTGAGAAATAGAATATTATTTTAGAATAAGAACACAGCCCCAGAAATGATACCAACTTGCATTATGTCCTTCGTTCATAGAGATCGTCAATTGCTTTATAAACTGATTTTTCAAACAATAGGCAAAATCCTGCAGTATTTAATTGAGGAAACTGCCACTGACTTCAGTGGAGATTGAATAAGTACTGAAGAACTTGATGCTGAGAGCCTAGGCCTATATTCTCAGGCACAGCTCCCACTGAGGAAAATAGGAGTTTAGCTTCAATGAAGACCATCTGATTAAATCTTCAGCTATAGGAACATTTCATCCACCACTCAATGCATTTGTCCCTGGGGTGCAACATGATAGCTGCTTAACACTGCAGAGCAACACTACAAATTTCTTCAGTATGGAAGTGAAGAACCATACTGGATGCCTTTGAAACTGCAGGACAAATATAGGTAGGAAGGATGCAGTTGCCTGCATTTGGAATTTGGTAAGGACTGATTCCATTGCCCTTGTGGAAAGTGCCATCTTCTCCGCATTGGAAATGACACAGAGGAAAAACAATGCAGCTGTAGCTTGCATATCCATAGGTAGATAGGGATTTAATAATAATACTTTGAATGAGAGGTTCTGTGTAAATGTAAAGAGCTCAGGTAAATCTGTTATCCCTGAGATTACAAAAGAAAAAAATAAGGATGTTAAGTGACCTTCTTAAGCTCTCACACATTGTCTGTTGCAGAGTCAAGCTTAGACTCTGGAGCCCACCAATCCTATTAGAGTACACTATCTGTAACAAGGGGAACCGTCTGTGACAGAATGTTCCCCTGTGTCCACACCCTGCTCACTGTTGTAGTAATCTTTGTACAGAGTATGCCTTGTGGGGTATCCTCTGAAAACTCGCAATTTGCTGGTCAATATCGTCCTGATAAATTATGAGTGGCAACATTGTATGTGAAGTTATAAGATTTCCCTCTATAATATTAACTTATGTTCCAGCTAGAAGTTGACAAACAGGTCTGTCTCAATCAAAGAAAGGTGTGCTCTGCTTAATTTGCATTTAAGCAGTAAACAGAATCATCAAGCAGGAAAGGTAGACAAAAGAAACCTCAAAAGGTGAGAAAAAGCAACAGGGAACATCCTTCTCCATAGACTTTTTGTCTCCAGAATTTCAGCTGGAAATCTTTCCCAAGAAGGGGACTGACACTATAAAAAGGAGGGAGGAAAACCCAAGGCACTCCTCCTCTTTCTCTGTCCATAAATTTTTACTACACCAGAAGGGACAAAGAAAGTAGTCATTTAATTGGAAAGGGGGTCCTGACCTAAGAAGTTTGGTCAGTAAGACTGCTGAAAGCATGTGGTGAGAGAATCTTGCTTTAAATAGAACATAGTTGAAGTTAAGCATTAGTTGTGTTACATTTATTTTTCTTGTAACCGTTTCTGACTTTTATGCCTCATTACTTGTACACATTTAAAATCTCTCTCTTAGTAGCAAATAAGCTTGTTTTATTATTTCATCTAATCCAGTGTGTTTAAACTGAAGTGTCTGTGAAACTCCATTTGGAGTAACAACTTATGTGCATATTATTTCTGTTAAAGCTATATGGACTTTATATGAATTTGTATTGTCCAGGAGAGGATTAGGCGGTACAGGACTGTAACGGGGACGAGACTCACTCCTGCGGCACCTCCTGCTGGTATCCTGGGAATTAGCTTTTTCCAGCCTTGGAGAGCCCTCTGCAGGCCAACGTCTCACTGCCGCCAGGCCCCCGTGTCCCTCCCAGACCCCGGTGCCCCATTAGCTGGGGTGCTGCCTCGTGGCAGTAACCCCTCACTCTCAGGGTGTCCCCTCCCTGGGGACCCCAACCCCCTAATCCCACCTTGGCTCAGCTGGTGGCAATGAGCCCCTGCTCCCTGGGACAGACTGCAGTATAAGAGCCAGTCATCACAGGCAAGGGGGTAGGATCTGCTGTCTTCCTCTACCACCCAGTACCAGGGCCAACAAGGGGCGGGGGGAGCCGGTACAAATTACCGGGGCCCAGCGGTCCGGAAGGGGGCCCGGCTTCCCCCTCTTGTCGGCCCTGTTTAGCCCTTCTGTCTTGCTGGGTGGCCCGAAAAAAAAATTTCACTGGGGCCCAAACCCTCTCTCGGTGGCCCTGCCCAGTACCTCAGGGGTGGGCCTAGGACCAGGCCCTGCAGCCTGGGGAGTTGCCAGCTTGGAGCTCCCCTGCTCCTGTGGCTTTTCCCCAGCCCTGCTTCACATCCAGTCCCCTTTCTACAGACAGCCAGGCCCTGCTCCCTTCAAGACTGGGGAGAGAGACTGTCTAGCTCCCAGATAGCAGCAATTTTATAAGAACCTGCTATGTTCTGTTTGGGGCGTGGCCGCAGCTGTGCCTGCTTTCCTTATCAGCCTGGGCTTTTCCTTACAGCCCCAGCCCTCTCCCAGGGCTGGCCTGAACCCTATCAGGGCCGGAGCGGGTAACCACCCCGCTACAAGGACATACATTTATGGGGCTGGAATCTAAGACAGTGCGTGTGTTGGGATCACCCTATATTCTAACCAAGCCAACGTGTGTGGCTGGCTGTAGCACACACCCAAACATAGCTGGGAGTGACTTGCATCTTGGCGGCTGTTTGTGGGCAGTCCAGACTGGAAGCTACAGCAGCAAAGCATTGTAAATTGCATCCCAGGTTAGAGGGCAAGGGTGACACAGCTACTCGTTAGTCTGGATTGTACCCTGGTATGTCACACCATCTAGTAGCATTAATTCTGTAAGTATCAGCAAGTGAAGAAGCATCTCTTGAATAGCATTACTGTATTCCTTTGCTTGTATTGACTGTCCATCACCAAACAATCAGACCTCTTTCTCCTAGAGAAAATTAACCTGTGAAGGGAAATGAAAATGTATGTTTTCCCTTCATAACCGTATTTCCCACAGGTGGTGCTGACTGTTTTTAAAATTGCAGGGAAAGTACAAAGCCATGTTGTCAATAAAATACTTCTTTGCCATCAGATTCCTTCATCAACTGTACAGTAGGTGGCAAGGGTGTGGTGAGCTCTTACTACATCGCTGAAGTGTAAATATCAGGTACTTATGCACCATAGTAATGGAAATACATAGATTTGATAGGCCACATAGAACTTGCTCTAAGGTATGAGATGCAATTAAATAGTAAACCAACACTGGCATTGTACTTAAACATAGATACATGTTAAGAAGCCCCCTCTCACACAGACCATATAACAGGAAGGAGTGCCTCAGTCAGCCTCCTTTTCTCCCTGTTAAGACCTGGCCCTAGCTGCAGCTGTCTAACTATGCCTCACTTCCCCATTCATCACATGGGGGAGTGGGTTACACAGAGCAATGTTTACTTAAGCTGCACCTTTGTGGCCTTAAGGAAGGAGTTGAGTACTCTGCAAGAACAGAGACTAACCAAGAAATTAGTTATGTAAAGGAGGCTATCTCATAGACCACTTGCTGTTAATAGCACTAGACTGGACTGTCACCAGCTTAGGACAGCTGTGGGCAAGAGAAATACAATATGGCTGGCTCTAAGCACATCAGTTAGTAAAGCTTTTGTTACAACTTGATTGATTGTTTAGTTTGTAGTGACTAGTTATCAAAGCAATTCTCTCAAATATTTAATAACACAGTATGGAGCAGCACAGCAGGAGGGGAAAGGGGATGTGCAATAACAGAATAATTGCTAAAAGGTCCTCTTAAAGGATTGGTGTGAATCAAAAGCAATAATAAAAAGGAAGTGTTTAAATCTTAATCTAACATATATTAACTGTAGCTTTAAAAGTATCAGTCATCAAAGGTGATTTACAGAATACAAGGTAGCATGTCAAATCCACATCTTCCTAGTCCTGAGCAATAAGTAGTGTGCGCACACAGTCATGGTGAGAAAATATTTCTGTGCGCCAAAGTGCTTGCTTGCTCTGAACTGCACTGTACCAAAATTCTGATCAGACATGCTCATTTCTGAGTATTGCCAGCATATGCCTCTCTCCACAGGAGTTAGTGACCTGACCAAAACAACCCATAAATAGCTTAAAGGCAGCATTCCTCAGATTGTGAGGTCAGCTTCCCCAAGGAGGGCCCAACCTCTTCCAGAAGAACAGCAAAAAAATGGAGGAAGTTACTTTGTTTGTTTTTTATGCATACAGCGTTTCCTCTTGGTTAAAACAAAACTTTCCAAATGCATCATTATTTGCTTTCAAAATATTTTTCCCAAGCAGGTTTTTTCCCACCATTCACCCAGTACCAGTCACCTACCTGTTCTCCCAAATACACAGCATGTGCATTTTATAGTGATAGAGGAGGCATGAGTATCTTTCTGGTGCTTAGAGGAAGAATGCTGTGACAAAGCTTGGGAAACCCTGCTCTAAAAAGTTGAAACTTAGCAGGAATGATCAGAAGGAACGTGGGGGAGGGGGACATATGGGCTCACGTGCCCCCCAGATTTGCTGCTTGGTTTGGACTGAGCATGCTCAGTAACACAGCTGAAGCCGGCTTCCCACACTCTGTCCCGTCCCCCTCCCTCCTACCCCATCGGCAGGCACAGATTGTCTCTGGGAATGATCTTAACAAATAGAGAATTTCTTAAAACCAATATCCTTTTTTTTAAAATGAGTAATCAACAAAGAGCATATCAATAGCAGGAACTGGCACTAAACACACAAGGCTCCAGTGTTTTCACCATGCCCCCATCAGACCTTCCTGCCATTGGCATGCTCACTATGTCAGAGGGGCCAGGTGTGTAGCTGGCTGTGTTCCATTCAAGGAATTCCCTATTTAAGGGGAGTCACCAACTACCTTGTTACGGTAGTTCTCTGTGTTCTTTCCACTACTGGAAATGTGCAAAGGCGGCGGATATGGGGCTGAGGAGCTATCTTATTTACTCTTGGTTACTAGTGACTTGAGCTGGATTTGAAATGTTGAACTATAAGGCTGCACCATATTGCTAACAAAAATAAATACAAATAGGATGTTAGTGGAAGGCTTCAAAAATTCTATTTGAATCACTTAAAATAGATTTATGATAATCCAGTAGATAATGATAATACCAAATGGGGTGGGTGATTAGTTTTAAGAACATTTAATTTCTCATAATGTTTTTAGGAATGTGGCTGCCTTAATTTTCACAAGGATAAAATAAGCTCTGTGGCAGCATTGCTTTGTTGTTGTACTCAATGAAAATGTCCTTAGGATTTTTAGCATGTGACACAAATGCACATTTGCAGGAGCTAACCTGACAAGGCAGAAGGTCACTGCTCCTTTTTCTATTAAATGATCCAGGAACTAAAAAAGATTTATACAATTGTGTCATGTTCACTTTTCAGAAAGTGTCTAAACTTGTATTAATGGCTCCAGCTACACCATTATTCCACCTACTCCACCATAATCTCTGGTGCTGGTCAATGTATGATACTTCAGAGGAAAGTTTAAAAAAAACTTCCCTAATACAGCACGTCCAGTGCATCCCACTTTAAAATCCATCCCCAAAGACTTCCTGCAGCAGTGAATTCCACAAGTTAACTATAAATTGCATACATTACTCCTTTTTGTTTGCCTTCACTCTACTGCCTTTCACTTTCATTTAATGTTTCTTTGTTCTTGTACTGTGGGATAAGGAAAAATTGAACATGTGGTCAATTTTCTCTGTACCTTCACGTATCTGCATGTTAGTCACAGCTCTCTCTTATTGGCTATGTCTACACTATGCAGCTTTTAGTGACAGGGTTGTGTCGCTACAGCCGAGCCGTTAAAAGGCACACAGTGTAGCCACTGTTTGTCAGCTCTCCTGCCAACAAAAAACTTCCAACCCCAACGAGTGGTAGCTTTGTCAGCAGCAGAGCCCTACTGTTCACACCGGCGCTGCTTGTTGGCAAAACTTTTGTCTTTTGGGAGGGGGGGGTTAACACCTCTGAAAGACAAAAGTTTGTCGTTCAGTTGCCAGTGTAGACATAGCCATCCTTCTTTGCAGATTAAATGTAGATGGGGCTTCATATACTCCATGATTCTGTGGCTGCAGAATCTACCCCTAATGGCAGAATTCTATAGTGGTATCTAAGTATTAATTTAAAAATAGCCCCTAGATCTTCTTTTATGTTTGAAGAAACACTTCGTTCAACATTCAGGTTAAGATGATACAGTGTTGTCTGCCCGAGTCTGCAGACAGTCTGAAATAACAGCGAGATGAACTGGAGTGCAACACATACTGGTGTGGCTTGGTCACTAAATTTAGGTCCAGCTTACTGCAGAGTTCAGGAAGCTATGTATGTAACATGACAGTATATATAGTCTCCTATATAACAAGCTCTGTATTTGAGCCTGATCTGTGGGGTCAGGGAGAAGGGTGGAATGCTATCACAGAGGAAGGCAAGTGCCTCTTTGCAGGGGGATGATTTTTGTGCCGAGGCAATGATGCATGTATGCAAATCATGGGGCTGCAAGTTGTTATGAGATCCTTTACACTTCTCCACAGCTGAATGGCAGATAGATTGGGATGGAGTTGCATGAGTACTAGAAGTAATGTCTATTGCAAGGTTTTTTTGGGGGGGGGGTGTTAATTCTTATTTGCCCTATAATAAGGATGGACTATCTGGTTCAAATAAAATAACCCTTCAGTCCTGAGTCATCACCCTAACTCGGATCTATAGTTCTGTGTTCCACTTGGGTGCAGAAATTGAAGTGTTTAAGCCTGATCCTAAACCCCGGTGTAATCCATAGGAATCTTCATTGACTTCAGTATTCTCTCAGTGAAGGCATCCTATTTGACGACAAAACCAGGAGCAGGAAGTATATGAAATTTCACAAGAGAGCTTGTTCTTCTGAGATTTCTAGCTCAGTTTTGCAGAGTCTGAATGTTTAGATAATTCAGGTGAGCATTGAAACTGTTAGCTGCTTATTTGAAGCCAATCACTGAATCGGTCTCGTTTACCCACCACTTGTCTGGAGCTTCTCTTCATCTACTATGGATTTTTTGGATTCGGTGGAGGCTGGGGAGAAGGATGGTGGTGTGGCAGAAAAGACAATAGGCCCCAATGGTGCTGGTACATTAACTGTACATCAAGACAACCAACTTTGCCGCCTATACTGTGTACATCTGTAGGAGACATTTCTCTGGATTTAAAAAAAGCCCCATGAAATTTGTGATATATGTAGCTATGTAACTGAAAGGAGATGTCCTGTTTTCCACAGAGTGCACCTTTACCTTTAGAGGCTTCATGCCTGTTGTGAAGCAGCTTCCATTTTGTTCATTGCAGATGCACAGAATGTTACCTTGTGTCACTGAGTGCTTTCTGGCATTCTCTCACTTAGACGCTTTGGCCAAGGTTTTGAGGACTAGGTGCCAAAAGTAAGGCTTTTAAATAAGTTTCAGAGAGGTAGCCGTGTTAGTCTGTATCAGCAAAAACAACGAGGAGTACTTGTGGCATCTTAGAGACTAACAAATGTATTTGGGCATAAGCTTTCATGGGCTAAAACCCACTTCATAAGATGCATGGAGTGGAAAATATAGTAGGCAGGTATATATAAACAGTACATGGAAAGATGGGAGTTATCTTATCAAGTGGGGGGTCAGTGCTAATGAGACAATTCAATTAAAGTGGAAGTAGGCTATTCTCAACAGTAGAATACCAAGGGAGGAAAAATCACTTTTGTAGTGGTAATGAGGCCAACATAATCAGGGTGGCCCATTTCAAACAGTTGACAAGAAGGTATGAGTAACAGTAGAGGGAAATTAGTGTGTTTGTGCAGTGATCCATCCACTCCCAGTCTTTACTGAGGCCTAATTTGATGGTGTCCAGTTTGCAAATTAATTCCAGTTCTGCAGTTTCTCATTGGAGTCTGTTTTTGAAGTTTTTTTTGTTGAAGAATTGCCACTTTTAGGTCCGTTATTGAGTGTCCAGGGAGATTGAAGTGTTCTCTGACTGGTTTTTTGAATGTTAGAATTCTTGACGTCTGATTTGTGTCCATTTATTCTTTTGCGTAGAGACTGTCTGGTTTGGACAGACCCCAACGAGAAACTGCAGAACTGGAATTAATTTACAAACTTGGGTGTTAGCCCATGAAAGCTTATGCCCAAATAAATTTGTTAGTCTCTATGGTGCCACAAGTACTCCTTGTTGGTTTTGCTTTTAAATAAGTGGCCTGACTCCTCTTAATGCTGAACACCCAGGAGTTCCCATTAAAGTCAGTTGAAGTAGTGGGCCGTCATCACAATTTGATAATATGGTCAAATTTACATAAACAGTGCCCATTCAATGGGATGCTATGTTGCCATCTAGTGGTGGCTAGGCCAATTAGTCATTGATGAGCAGGCTGTATGGCCTTGGGCAAGAGAGTTGAGTCTTCTAGTTCAGGTAGTAGATGGTCTTTCATTAAAATCCAGAGTTGGGATCCCTGCTGCTAATCCCCCACCCAGGGGTATCAGTGCTAGTTTCCTAATTAAGTGTAACTTTAAGCATTCGTAAAAAAAAAAAAAAAAAAAAAAAAAAAAAAACCTCGATCTTTTATTTATTTTCCATTAATACTTATTTCAGACTACAGAAAATAATAAATCTACATAGAAACTTACATATTTGGCTATGTGTGGAGGAAAAACCATCATAAAACTTGGTGTCCTTTTAGTAAAAGAATGAAGGGAAATCAGGTTCCTACATTTATATCTAGGAGCAAGAAAAGCAAATGATTAAACTAGGATTTTTGTGGCATAAGGAAGGGTAACTGTGATCTCAGGAATGGAGAACTCTCATTATGGATTCAATCCTGAGAATAGTTAAGTGCTCTCAACTTCCAATTACTTTGTTGGAAAGTGAGGACTTTTAGCACTTCATAGGAAGTGCTCAGAAACTCACATGACTGTGCCCTAAAAAGTATTACTCAGTTTTTGGCTGGAAACCAGAGGAGAGACCTAGTGGGTGCCAAATACAAGGTACCAAAAAGGTGACGTAGAGTTAAATGCAATAAAGAGCTGTATAAGGGGACTTGGAAATAAGAGTTAACAGAATGGCAAAGAGAATTGAATTTATTTAGCCTAAAGAAATGTTTGACTAAAGGGACATAATTCCATATAAATACTTAAAGGTTATTAACGCTAGGGAGGGAATTAAGTTATTTACTCTACATTAGACACGAACAGTGAGATAGGGAGCAATTGGCAAAGTAAAAGGACAAATTTAGCTTAGAAATTAGAAAAAAGTTTCTGACGTTAAAGGACAATCAGACCATGGAACGCTTTGCCTAATGAGACAGTCATGGCAACCTCAACAGAGGTGTTCAAGTTGAAAATAGATAAGTTTGGGGCTAGACTAGTGTAGCCTCCTTGATGAGAGCCTGGGGATGTGTGATATGTAACCATCCACCTAGATAATAGGGTTGTCAGGGACTTTGATTCCCACTTCTCTGCTTTCAGCCAAGCCACAGAAGGATCCTTTTCAAACACTGCAGAGCTAAGAGTTGGTGGGGAGGGGAGTTGTAGCAAACTTACAGGAGCCACTAGGAACCTATATTGTAGGGGGTGGGGAAGCAGTCATGAGGACAGTGAGAACTAGCAGCCAGTTGTGTCAATGAAGCTGGGGTCAAAAGGGTAGTGCCCTTCCAATTAGTCTGGAGAAGCATCCTGACTTAAGCAAACCCCGGTTTTAATCATACCCTAATTAGAGATGATCGTGTTCTAATGCATTTGTTGTGAATAAATATTGCTGAGTGAATAGCGGAACAAGGTTTCTGAGACTATTCATTCACATTCAAAAGTGAATTTGGCTTTGACCCATTTGTTTGTGAAGTGCAGATACAAGGGTGGTGCAAACATTTGAACCCTTGAAGTTTCCTATACCTGTGTAAAGCAAATATCAAGCTGAAATGTAGGGTATTCCATTCGTTTAGATTTTATGCTGGGTTAGAGAGGTTACATAAATCATCCAGAAACAAAGCCATGAGATTTATGTAACTAAGCACCATAGCGTGAACTGTGCATTTTGAATATTTGTAACAAACTGTTTGCAAATGCTCTGCACACCAAGAATTTTTCATTGATGTATAATTTTTAATTACTACATTCAAGAAATTAATAATCTATCTGAGGCAAAGTCCCTAAAAGGGAGGAAAGGTGAAATTCACTGAATGCATTTTTGGTGACTTGTTAGCTCAGCTCTAGTATTCAATATAAATATACAGGATTAAATCTTGGCCCTGTTGAAGCCAACAGAGTTTTGGCATTGATTTTAATAGTGCTAGGATGTCACCCATAATATATAGTGACAAAATTTGGGGCTATGTAGCTTGGTGGCAGGAGGAATGGAGCGCTCCTGTGCCATTCTATATGTACAGAGCTAGATGGTTCAGGATGGGCCTGGAAGCTGTGGGTTAACTGTCTTGATGATGTAAATGGATGTAGCTCCATTGACTTCAAATGAGTTTTTTCTAATTTGCACTAGGAGAGTATTTGGGTCTGTGTGCTCTGCATTGTTCCATATCTGTGCTCCAGTATGGAGCACTGTGCTGTCTCCCAACCTAGAGCCAGCTGTCAGATAGCAGAATGCATGCAATGGGGTGGGGGTTGGAGGCCTTGCTACACACCCAAACTGGTTGACCATGCCTCTCAAACTATGGAGCACTCTGGGTCATGTTAGCCAGACTTCAAGTCCAGGGCTCAATGGAACACTAGAGGCCTCTCTTTTTACTTGTATCAGTTTTGCTCCGGTTTAATTTCATTGGACCAGATCCTACCCTGAATTACACCAGATGATTTCCATTGACTTCAATAGAGCCCACTGACTTCAGTGGAGACACTCCCGATTTCGGCCAGTGTAAGTGAGAGGAGAATCAGACTCCAGGGTCCCAATTCACCATTGCCTTGTACCTTGTATAGTCGTAGGCCTGTGCAAAGTAAGTGTGAAATGCTGCCATCCTGACTGGGTAGGGTTTTACACGCACTTTGCAGAGATATAAATAACCATACAAGGTGGAGGGCAGTGATGAATCATGCGCTAGGTTTATGGTGGTGAATTAAGAGTCTTAATGCACTGTCTTCCCCCACTTAGTGTACTCATGCAGGGCAGGACTGAATTTTGTCCATGGCGTACAAGCCTTGAAATAGCTTTTCGTTCTGAACATGCAAATCAGCTTAGCCATTCTACTGATTTTTTTTTTTAAACTATAGGAACAAGCTGAGTCCTTGTTTTAATTGTTGTTATTGCAGAAACCTCCTAAAGTCATTTTGCTCTTTGCCCACTTAAAACCATAATAAGAGAGGGGAAATCAGACTAAATGGTGGATTAATCATTTTTTAAAAACACATTCATCATGGCCACTCTTGTTCAGTTTTAAATTGTATTGCTATATCATGCTTAACAAAGCATGCTGCAAGCTCATAAAGGAATACAAAAAGCTACATGGGTTAGCTGATCTTTTTTTTTAAAAAAAAGCAAGATATGTAAAGGGGGGAGAATTAGCTTTTTAATATCCTGCTTACTTTGCTACATACATCTATCAAGAGATGAGAGAGGCAACTTGCATCTAGACAAGAGGAAGCAAAGTCAGAGATGCCCTACTGTGATTTTAATTAAGCGTGTAAATATCTAAGAAGGAAGGAAAGAATTTAGAGGTAATTTAGAAATACTAAGGTAATGGTAATGTATTCACTGGTTAGCATTGTAGGAAATGATTTGAAGGTAAACCAAAGGAAAGTCAACGGGGAGAAACAAAACCATTTTCTTACATAAAATCATGCTAGGTACCGACATAAAGTGACTGCTGGACTGGATTGTTTTCAAAGATCTGAATTATATATCTTTATATGTATATGCAGGATACAGCATTTAGTTATGTCTGGAATTACAGACAAAATTAAATGCTGTATCCTGTTGGATTGACAAATTGAGGGGAAAGAACTTATTGGCATAAGTGCTGCTTTGTAGTTAGTACTCTGGTCCCTGGGGCTACATCTACACTACAGGGGGGAGTCGATTTAAGATACGCGAATTCAGCTACGTGAATAGCGTAGCTGAATTCGACGTATCGCAGCCGACTTACCCCGCTGTGAGGACGGCGGCAAAATCGACCTCTGCGGCTTCCCATCGACGGCGCTTACTCCCACCTCCGCTGGTGGAGTAAGAGCGTCGATTCGGGGATCGATTGTCGCGTCCCGACGGGACGTGATAAATCGATCCCCGAGAGGTCAATTTCTACCTGCCGATTCAGGCGGGTAGTGTAGACCCAGCCTTAGCCAGAAGTTTTGGGGCTTTATGTCTCATACAGGGACTTGGTCTCTGTCACAGTGTTGACCAGAAAATGCATTGGGTGAATGAGGGATCAAGGTGCTGCAGTATAAAAGTCACACCTTCTAGACAAGACATTAAATTGACCTCGTTTCTGATTGTCTCTCTTGTAACTGGCCAGATGGAAGTTAAAAATTGCATAGTATCTTTAAAAAGAAGGGTACGGGATAGCTGCACTGCTCTGGCTGACAGCTCCTCTATGAATAAAATTGATTCTAGCTAGAAGTTCCAAGGATTCCAGTCAGCCATTTAAAAGCTACCTCGTTTGCCTACCCTGTTCTGTCACTAGCTGATTAATTATTGTAAAGTGCTTTTAAGAAACCCTGAGTGTGAGAGTTTCTATATCAAACCAAATCTGATCTCCTCTGCTGAGGAGGAATATGATGGTGAGTGCAAGGTGAAATGTGAACAGAGCCAAACTATGTATCTCAATGGAGACCGCTTGGTGGAAATTCAGGACAGTGCATATAATCAGGTTATTGTAGGATTCTGCTCTAGCTTCCCAGAGCACTTAGGATAAATACATCAGGAAAGATCTTTACAGATAAAAAAAAGGATTGTAAGGTGAGAATTTCGATCATGGGGGATTTTAATGACTCAGACATTGATCAGGATAACAATTGTGAATAAACCAAAGGTTATTCTGAACATGATAGTGGACATTTATCCAAGTATGGTAAATAACTAATAAGACTGACTACTCAGAAAGCCAGTAATTGTGAAAAGAAGTAACACAAGTATATTTGATTTTGAAGGAATGTGAAAATACACCTACTACTGATAATAATAATTTTGAAAGCGTTTTCTATAGTGTATCAGACATCTATGACGAGAGAAATGGAAAACATGCTGGAGCCAGTTAAATCCGGATTGAATGCACTTCAAAAGGTCCACCATTCTGAAAGACCCTACCCTTACCAATTCCAGAGAGTTTCTCCATCTTTAAAATGGAGAATTGCATAAGGACTGGTAAAAACTTTCAGTTTAATGACAATTTTAAGCATGTCTATGGTAGGTCAATAGTGACAGAGCGTTACCACCAGCACATAACTGATTATGTATGACTTGTGGCCAATATGAAATGAGTCACTGGTCTCAGTCCTATTCCAAGAGGACAGGCATCTATGTAAGAAAAGCTACTCTCTCATCAAGCACTTTTTCATCATATTGCTAGCAGTGCTAAGGATTGCATGAGTATGGAAACCAAACTGCCCTTCACCTTGACAGAATGTCTCCATATCATTACTGAGGTTGATTGGTAGGATGGGATATCCTACCAGTTTGTGCTCTGTACCTGTTCTATGGCTATATAGATAGCTTCTTTCTTCAAGCTTGTCAATCCAGCCCCTTTCACTGGTACTACATTTTGTTTTAAGCTTTTAGTAAAAAGAGATCGCAAAAGGAATTAATTCCATTATATATGAACATGAGAAGGGCCACATAGGCTTAAGTGGGTAAGCAGAAATGTAGAGAGTAGAAGATAACTTAAAGAAAGTATCTAGCAATATGTTCTAAAAATAAATTATCTGGGGGAACTGATAGAGAACCCTCATGGAGTTTTCCTTCCCTCTGGACAGCTCAACGGATTTTTCTGCAGGAGGAAGCAATTTGGGTCTTTTTTCACTGTGTTTTCTCATCTGTAAAACATTGATAAAATACTATGTGATTTTCAAATGGAAGGGACTGTCTAAATGCAAAGTATTACTGTTCATGTGTGCTTGTTTCTAACTCTACACAGTTTATTTTGCGCACACGCACCCATACAGCATTGGTCATTAAAAAGTAATGATCAGTGGTATCTGAAATAATGCACCACATTCCTGTACTTCAAATAGTTAGTAACTGTGGGTAATGTATACAGTTTAACTGTGGCTGCATCTATACTGCATGTGTCTTTTGGCAGCATGTAATACTCGGATAGCCCCCAGCATGGTTTAAACATAGACCGTGAGGCATGGCTTAGGCAAGTGGAGTGCAGACACTCCTGAAGGATGTGGGTATGTACTCAAGTACATACCCCACATGGCTCTCTACTTGTCAAAATTCTGTCTAAACTGCTATTTTAGCCGTGTAGTGTCCCACTGCCTCCCCGCTGCTGGAGCTTTTCCCTGCTCTCGGTAAGGACCCTGACAGCAGGGAAAAACTCCAGCAGCTTCCCACTGTTGGAGCCTTTGCCCACTGAAGGAAAAGACTCTGGCAGCTCCCTGCTGCTGAAGCTGTTCCCCGCCACAGGTAAAGAGTAGTGTAGACAGAGTGTGCGTGCGTGGCATAGTAATGTAGTCCCAGGGCATCCCCTTCCTCACATCAAAACTACAAAAATACAAAATACAAACATAACAGTATCCCACACAAGCTGTTCCTCTTCTCGGTTCCAGTTCAGTTTGAGTTTTGGTGGCTATTCCTTACGGGATACAAACTGTCCCTAATATTAAAAGAAGAGATGATTGGAAACTAGCAAAGTTTTAAACTGAAATTTGTGGACGTTCTCCAATAACGAGTCAGATACTTAAGGCCCAAACAATGTCACGCCGTCACTGTTTAGAAAAAGAGCCACAATATATAGCCAGTAATTAGAGCATCTTCTTAGCTGCCAAGTGTGGCGCTAATATTAGCAACGATTTGCATAACTTTAGGGAGGGAACACATTGCAATTCAAAAACCATAATTTGTTTAGAGAGCCACATATGAAAGGAGAGTCTTAACTAACTAACCTGGAGTGTTTCAAGCATTTAGTGCAATGAATGTCAAATGCTTAGAGCTGTATCGTGCCATCAGTTTTTAAGCAGAACTCCCTACTGAGTTCATTGAGAATTTTTACTTAAAAACTGATGGCTCAATATGGCCCTTAAATTTAAAATACACACAAACCCAAAACGCTAATTTTGATACAGTTCAGTGTCACAGCATAGGAAATGAAATAATTTGCTGGGGAAAAAGCAATCTGTGTTGGGGGGAGAAGGGAGGTTTCACAAGAAGTGTCTTGCTGTAAAGAGGTTACCAGTCAAGTGTTCCAAGGTTCCCCAGATAGGAAACTTCTCTTCTTTATACATCTGTCAGTCCATGAAAATATCAAATAGGAGTGATTCTAATTTGCTAGCAACTCTAAAATTTGATAGACCACTAGTAATGTGGGACAGTCCAATCGTGGTGAGGATGTGTGCCAGCTTCTGGGCAGCAAACCAAATAAGTTTAAATGGAGCAGCCATGCAGCATGCTAACGAGAGGGCAAATTGTCTCCTGCATGGTTTATTTCCCCACAAGGCACTGGAAGCTCCACAAATTTGAACTCAGAGTTTCCACTTGACTGGACCTTGAGGGGGATGTAGTTTATCTTTCATGAACCTGGCAGGATCTTCAGTTCCCCCCCCCCCCCCCCAAAAAAAAAAATCTGCAGCTCTCTCAAGATCCACTGAATTTGCACCACCATCTGTGCAGGATAGTATCTCCACACAACTTTCCACTCCCCACCTTGCTACAGCCCCATCCCGCAGAAGCATGTTCTCATGGGCTGCTATGATGGCAGTCTTCTCTAGCCCCACCTCCTCCCATCTTCAACCCCTTCCCATTGGTTCCCAAAGGGGAGAAATCCCCTCTCCTTGCTCCCTCAACTGGGATCTTAGACTTTTTTCCCCTCCTCTGATTGAAGAAGAAATACGGAGTAAATTTTAACAGTGCAGGTAAGTAACCTTAGGAACAATTTACCAAGGCTTGTGGTGGATTCTCCATCACTGGCAATTTTCAAATCAATATTGGATTTAAAAAAAAATGCTCTAGTTCAAAAGGAATTATTTTGTGGAAGTTCTGTGGCCTGCATTAAGGTCAGATTCGATGATAGCATTTGTCCCTTCTCTCCTTGAAATCTATACAAAAAAGGTGGGAGAATGTGGAACAAAGAAAATAATGGAGGTGTTAATGTAGGAAATTTCTTGAAGACACACATCAGTGGATGCATTAAAAAAGGTACTGGGTAGCAGTGCTAAAGGGACAGCATATAAGCCACAAGATATGAAGTATGGGTCATGTAGTTCAAACATGAGTGAAAGTCAGGTGATCTGAGTTTACACTCATCTGTTTCCTATGTCACCTTGAGCAAGTAATTTAACCTCACTTGGACTTCTCCAACTGTAATATAGGGCTAATAATAGTTCCTTACCTTACAGGTTTGCACGTGAGAATAAACTCAATACTGTATGTAAAACACTTTCTTATACTGGCATGGAAATCTCTGTAGAAGTGCAAATTGTTCTGTTGTTTTTTCCATTGCTTATTTAAAATGTGGTCGGTTCTGGCCAATTCTTCATAAGTCTATGGTCTTAGACCTTGAAAAGGGCAGTCAGATGTGTATTAAAAACATTTGTTGGGTGCGGGGTGGGAGTGCAAAAAACAACAACCCAAAACAAAAGACTGAGCCGGTTCTCATTTCAAAAGAGAAGACGTCAAGGTGACCTCAGAGAAATATTCAAAATGATGAAGGTATTTGTGAAAGCAGAATAGGATCAACAATACACACTGATGAAGGGTTCAAAACATACCTTGAAAAAAACCTCAAAATAGACTTTTCTCTCATTCAGGGTGCAAGCAGGCGAAATCAGGATAATTGACAGCAGGGACTTCCTATCAGTAATTAATTTTCAGGCTTAAAAGGACTGTCTCCCTAGAAAATCTTTGGTGCTTTTAATGAAAATATTTGTAGCATGGGACACAGATGAAAGAACAAAGGTTTTTATTTATTTAAATGATGGTCTTGATATTGAAATTAAACACAGTGGGTAGAGAGGTCCTGCATGAATTTTAAATTATATTGTATGTGTATGTGTATGCTGACTGGGGATGGGGAAATTGGCCTGGATTATATAAAATCACTTCCTGTAAACCTTCATGGAAAAACTCAAACTGACCCTTTTTAAGATGCTGAAATGTTTTCCACTTCGGCACAGTTTTGCACTTCCAGCTAGGACCAAACCTGGAACTATTGAAATACTGCTGGGGAGTCTGCTCCTGTGGCATTTCTGACCAGGTCTGCAAGGTTCAGAAATCTCATGAGTTAACTTTTTCTTGTAAAATTTCAAGTCCAGTTTTGAGAACACCGGTGGATCAGCTAACCTTTTGGGTACTAATACTTAGCACTTATCTAGTACTTTCCATCTGTAGGTCACAACGTGCTTTAAAAAGATCTATATGAATTTTCTTCATTTTAAATATGGGGAAACTGAGGCAGAGAGTTTTTATGACCTACCCAAGACCACACAAGGGTCAGTGGCAGATCTGGAAATAAAACCCAGGTCTTTAGACTCCCAGTCCACAGGGCCGGCTCCAGGTACCAGCTTACCAAGCAGGTACTTGGGGCGGCCACTTCGGAGAGGGGTGGCACGTCCAGCTGTTCGGCGGCAATTCGGTGGACGGTCCCTCACTCCTACTCGGAGTGAAGGACCTCCCGCCGAATTGCCGCCGCAGATCGCGATCACGGCTTTTTTTTTGTTTGTTTAGCTGCTTGGGGCGGCCAAAACCCCGGAGCCGTCCCTGCCAGTCCAGGATACTTTTGAACCAAGCCTGATCTCCAAACCTTTTGAATTTTGATCAACAGCAGTGCTAACATTTTTTTTTCTTTTTTAAGGTTGATCCAATGTCTCTGAGACAATGCCACATCTGTATTGTGTTCAGATAGGTTGGAAATACTTAGAGCCAAATTCTTGTGTTTCCCTTCTTTGCCACATTAGTTGAGGAATGGAGAAGCACTGTAGTGTCTAAATGCACAGAAAAGAGACCAGCAGAATGACTCAATGGAGCCAGGGAGCACAAACTCACTCAGTAGTGGCCCTTACTGCAGCTTCAGAGTATGCTCTACCCAGTACTGGCTCCCAGATGCCTGCAGCTATCATGCAGGATGGCGGGTAGCACTTGACTATGCCTTTTGGCAAACCTCAGACCCTTAGGGCAATGATGTGTCACTAGGCTCAGTAGCCAGGCCCTCTACCTAGATTTCAGGGAATCCTAGGTTAGCATTCTTCTTGACTTCCATTTGAGAGTGATGGGACTGAGGAGGGAGAGGTTCTACACGCACTACATTGCACCCATACAAGATGAGGCAGAATTTAACCTGTGGCTATCTTTCTTTAATGAATTCACTATATGGTGACTATGAATGAAAAGTACAGAGCCGATTCTTTCAGGTGCTGGACAATGCTCTGTAATGGAGATCCTCTGTAGGCCTGGACGCTGTACCTTTCTGTGGCAGCCATTAAAAACTAAATATATCAACTTGATCGAGAAATTAAGGATAAATATTTGAACCCATTATTTTTAAGGTCTTGTTACTTTTTTGTAATTGTCCACATAAGCTACAAAGCACATTAGTATATATTCGTACCTGACTAAACCAACCTTAACCCTTTTATTTTAAAACTACCCTACACTCGCCAATTTTGGCACCTCTTTGCAGTGGAATACCCTTGTCATTTCCAGGCAAGTCTCTGGCAGGGCCACCAAGACCCCCTATGTCCTCCTGACTCTGAAATGTCCATCTTCTTTTAACTAACTTGCCTTTTCAATTGGGTAGCAGGGCCTGACTGTCTCTCTGGTCCCCCTGTATCACCTCATAGGCAAGCCCTATAGAATTTACTAGGCAATGATAACTTTTTATAGGTTTTTGAAATATCCTGTTATCTTGAATAGAAAATATATCCCTACTATAAAATTCCATGGAAAGGAACTCATTTTCTATTATATTTCATGCATTTTACAGTAAATTCTATAAAACCCTATTTTTCTCATCCCCTAGTAGTTTCTATAGTAATAGTAAGGCACCAGAGATAAAGAACTTTTTTTTTTAAGTGATTTTTATCTTGATAGTATAAATTTATTAAAGGGATTATTTGGTGGGTTGCCTGCAGAGATCCCTTCCAGTCCTACATAGAAATACATAGTATCTCTTTAAGTATGAAGTGTGTCCAATGTATGGTAGATATAGTTTAAAGCAGCAATACAGCACTCCCTCAGAATTTGCAGTATGAATACAGTGTGAATAGAGAAATATAGTACCACAAATACTGAGGTAACCTTCTCTATCTCAGGCAAAACCAGTTGGTAAAGTCACCACTGTACAGTGGTAGGTTTGTCAAACACACTGAGTGAAGGAGGCCAATTTCAATTTTTAATTATGATCAATGGACAGGGATGTATATGTGACTCCCAATTCCCCTCAGTCTACAGTGGATCCAGTGCTGATTTCACTAAGAGGTTTACTCAAAGATCGAAAGGAAAATATGGCTTTTATGTGGTAGCTAAACTTTTATTTATCTATAGGTCAATACAGTACTGTTGCATTCATCAGCTAGTGAGAAAATCTGCTCCCATTTAAGGCCACTGATATTTCTGCCTTTTGTTTCTCTTCTTTCCCCATCTTCCTTTTTATTTCTCTCTTGTCCATTCCTTATCTTTATCTCCTCTGTTCTTCCCTCTATTTCTTTCTCTGTAGTAACTCCCAGTCCCCATTTGGCTTCACTCCCACCCCTCTCCCCATCACATCCATGAAAATGTTCAGTGATTAAATAGTTAATGATTTTAGTGGGGAGGTATGTGTATTTTTAATCATTAGGGTTTAACATGCCATTGAGATTCATGGGAAATGGAAGAGTTTACGCCTTTGGGTCATTGATTCAGGCTTTCTGCAGAATCAGGAAGAAAGCAGTATGTTGGGAGAGCAACCATCAGGGCAAGAAACTTGCTTTAAAAAAAAAATGAAAGCTGAGATACTCTATAGATGCCAGTTACCCCATCTGTAAAATGGGGATAAAAATACTGTAAAGAACATTGAGATCTATTGAAAAGTTCTATATGAGCCTAGGAAGGAGTATTGCAGAAAAGGATCTGTGGGTTATAATAGATCACAAACTAAATATGAGTCAACAATGTAATACCATTGCAAAAAAAGCAAACGTCATTCTGGGATGTATTAGCAGGAATGTTGTAAGCAAGACCAGAGACATAATTCTTCCACTCTACTCAACACTAATAAGGCCTCAACTGGAGTAGTATGTCCAGTTCTGGGGAACACACTTTGGGAAAGATGTGGACAAATTGGAGGAAGTCCAAAGGGGAGCAACAAAAATGATTACAGGTCTATAAAACATGACCTATGAGGAAAGATTGAAAAAAATGGGTTTTCGCTTGGAAAAGAGAAGCCTGAGGGGAGACCTAACAGTCTTCAGGTACATAAATGGTTGTTTTGAAAAAAAGGATGGTAAATTGTTCTCCTTACCCAGGACAAGAAGTAGTGGGCTTAATTTGCAGCAGGGGAGATTTAGGTTAGACATTAGGAAAAAATTCCTAATTGTAAAGGATAGTTAAGCATTAGAACAAAATACATAGGAAGGCTGTGGGATCTCCGCCACTGGAGGTTTCTAAGACTAGATTAGACAAATACCTGTCAGGGATGGTCTAGATAATATTTAGTCCTGCCTCAATGCAGGGGACTGGACTAGATGACCTATTGAGGTCCCTTCCAATCCTACATTACTATGATTCTAGTTAATTTTATTATAATAGGTTGAGAGTTTGGCACCTCATGTTACAGTAAAAAAAACTTGCAAAATTCTTCATAATGCAATGTCATTGTTTAAAAAATCATTTTTGTCAATCAGAAAAAAATTACTTTTCTGATAGCATCTCAGATCTGAAATAAACCATTCAAAACATGGCAACTAAGGGCCAGATCCTCATCTGTTTAAACTAGCCTAGCTCCAGTGCTTTCAAAGGTCTGGCCCTAATGTTTTTATGCCATTTCAGCCCTAGAGTAATGTGGGATCATTGAAATCTTTTTGAAAATCAGTTGAATTATAGCATCTCTACACCAGGGCTCAGTTTGCTGCTTTTCCTCGAAAGCAACCCCATCATTGTCTGCTGAGTTGTAGAGAACAGAAAACAAAGCCAGATATGGACAAATGACAGCAGAATATTTTAGATTATAAACTCGAGGTAGGGTCCATTTCTTCTGTATCTTCTAGAGCATTGAATACACTGACATGTAAACCAAATACAGTTTGTCACACAATTTGAAACAGAAATAGAAAATATGTACAGTTCACCAATACATCTCATGAAGAATTTTTAAAAAAACTATTAATGAATCTATAGAGAACCTAATAGCCACAAGAGGAAAGAAAATGGAATAAATTTATACAAACTATGACATTAAATCCATGTTATGTTACAGAATTTGTCAACTTGTCTGGCTACAGTATGAGAATACGTTTTTAATGGTGTCAAACCTCTTCCTTCTTTGAAATCTAGTTATCAGAAAAGTAACTCTCTCTAAAAATGACATTGGGCTCAATCCTGCTCTTACTGATGTCAACAGCAAAACTCACTGACTTCACGTGGAGCTGCTTCTGGCCCATTGTGGGGTTCCACATTTATTTTCTATTGATGACTTAATATCAAATTTGCTCAGTTTATGGGTAAAGGGATGAATTTTCATTCAGAAAAAAATTGAGACTAGGCACTGAAAGTCAAGCTATGTTCCCTTATGCTTTTTACATTAGCACTGCTAATAAAGAATTTGTAGTTGGGGACTTAGTTGACAACTTTCTCAATGATGCATGAAGCAGACTACAATCTAGCTCACTGTTCCATAGCTGCACTAGCTCTACAGTGTGAACACAAGTAGAAACTTTTTTTTTTGGTCAGTAAAGCAGATGGGACTGGGAGGCACAAAGGTTGCAGAGATGGTGACACCATTTTTAATTCATGTATGATATTATTCAGTTTCTAGAATGTTGTGAAGGCCAAGACTATAACAAGTTCAAAAAAGAACTAGATAAATTCATGAAGGATAGATCCATCAATGGCTATTAGCCAGGATGGGCAGGGATGGTGCCCCTAGCCTCTGTTTGCACGAAGCTGGGAATGGGTGACAAGGAATGGATTGTAGGAGCAGGATTTTATAATTGTACTATGGGAATTAATGTATGATTTGATTTCATCCTGCCAGCCACCCTTTTTGAATACCAGAAAGGAATGACAGACCAGAACAATCCTTATGACTGATCATGGTTACCCTTTTGTTTTAGAATAAGTTATAATGTCTACTATGGTTTCCTATATGTATTACAAATTAGGCACTCTAGTTAAATATACATTTCTTTGTTTTAAGGTTTAGAAAGTAAGAGACAGGATCTTGTATTGTGTCTATGTTAAGGAGATTAGAGGAACGTTGAAGGCCTGGGCCCCAATGTAAATTGTTTTGATTATAAGATTTAGGAAGACTTAATTTACAATGCCTTTTCTTGCTCAATATAAAAACTGCTGTATACCTTTAACTGTAAAAGACTGTTTGTGTGAATGAGGAATGTATGCATCAGGAAAAGATAAGGTGTGAAGGCCATTGTTATAGCCAAATGGTCAAGGAAGAAAGAGTGAAGAAACTTAGACACCATCAATGCACATCCATAATGAAGAGAGGGCAGATTGACGACCCTGAGGTGAAGGCTGGCACCCCTAAGGACAATTGATTAAATCTAAACCAGGACAGGATGACCCTCTCGGAGGGTTATCTCCATACTGATTTATACCTGCCTCTGGAAATTTCCATTACTTGCATCTGAAGAAGTGAGGTTCTTACCCACCAAAGCTTATGCTCCCAATACTTCTGTTAGTCTTAAAGGTGCTACAGGACCCTCTGTTACCAATTAAGAAGTAACCCCAAACTGACACAGCAAAATCCATAGACTTCAACAGAGGGGAAAAAAGACTATAAGAACAGGGTGCTCTGACATGGGGCTTTGGGTTCATCTTGCCACACTCCAGGAGCATCGGATAGCAACCGACAGAGCCCTGCTCCCCTCTGCGACCAATCTGGCTGGCCACTAGATTGATCCAGACTCTGGACTAGTAACTATAAACATCAACTGGCGAGGCTGTATGCATGGTGTGTGTGGGTGTGGGTGTGTGTGATTGAAAAGCATATGCTAACTGTTTTATTCTCAATAAATGCGGCATTTTTGCCTTTTCCCCTATAAAGATCCCATGTGCGTCTTATAACAGGATCACTTGATGACTATCTGTTCTGTTCATTCCCTCTGGTGCACCTGACATTGGTCACTGTTGGAAGACAGGATACTGGACTAGATGGACCTTTTGGTCTGACCCAATATGGCCGTTCTTACGTTCAAACTCTCTGCCTAGCTTTTAATTCTTTCCTACCTAGTGTGCATTTTTCTACTTTATATTTGTATATAACATAATCTTGGGCTTCTGCATCTTTAACACTATTGAGTCTACAAATTAATGGCTTCCTTTTTATATTCACTACTTCTTTGTTTACTTGAAGGTCTACAGAATTTTGGCAAAGATGTCTGCGTCTGTCTGAAAAAAATGGTCCTTGATGCTCTTTGCTTCTCACTGGGGAAGAGCTTCTCTGGTTAATAGGTTAAAAATATTCAGTAAGATTTTTCTCAGTGGTTGACTCCACACACTTAAACTTGATCTCTTCACTTTGCTTGTCAAGCTGAAAGGTGAACTGCCAGTTTTATAAACAAAGGATCTGATCCCTAGCTGGCATAATTCAGCAGTTGATGGGGCTATGCTGACTAACATTAGCTAAGGATCTGAACTAAAGTGGTTTGGGGACCGAATGGCTCAGAGGAGTAGCAAAAGAATTTGGAGCATTTCATTTCCTAAATTGCCAGCCTAAATCTAGCTCAGAGTGGGAGTGACTGGAAGTCTCTCTCACCTGATGGCTATATGATGATTTATGTGAAAGCAGTTCCTTTCAATCTGGTTCCAAGCGGAAAGGTGTCCTTCACAAACAATACCCTTGCAATCGGTAGTGACTGACACCCATGTTGGTAGTATCTATAGAGAGGGAGACCATAAAGAGGAGTGGTCAGTGATATTAAACTATCCTTTTACCCTTAATTCCAGACAAAGTTGAGGTATATTAGTGGAGCAGTTGGAGAAGACTTGTACTGATGCTGGAATTCAGTCTCCAGGCTTCATAATCCAGTACCTGTCACAAAACAGTAATATGCTACTGTTACTAATAAAATGTTTAATTCAAAGCCAAGTTCATGGGTATAGAGGACCAAGAAATCACTGATTAATGTCATGAAGTTTCCTCTGAATACACCCTTCAGTGGAGGAGGGATTAGGGGAGGTGGCATGGAAGTAACTCTAAATTTCATGGATCCTGAAATCCATAGGAAAACAACATTCCAACCACATGGAAGGCCTGCCTCTCTGGGCTGCTTCTCTTCCTCAAGAACCAAGCAACCATTGTCACTTGCCATTTATTCCCCCTCTTTGGGGAGGGTATGGCATGAAGTGGAACCTACTCCTGATTCCAACAATATTCATTTCCATGTGATTCAGTGGGGAACATGTCAAGTGGAGTGACTGTTTCCTGGGACTTCCCCAACTCAGAGCTGCAGAGCATGGATCACATACAGACCTGGGTTTCATGGGCTTCCAGGGAAGGGCAACATGATGAGTCAGATCTGTTGTCCCCATTTCTGTGGGGTTAGGGACCTTTGTTTTCTTCATTGCTCACTTTATGCCTCACACAAGGGCATCAAAAAGCCACAGATCTTTAACCATTTTTAACTTGAGTAATTCAAAATAACTTAGTTTGCATTTTTTATTATTATTAATAATAATAATTTGACATACACCCCAAAACTTCTCTGATGAAAACTTGGTATTGGGCCAAGGACTGATTGGCTTTATTTGTGAAAAAGGCACCTGATTGTCACTCTATAGGAGCTCTACTCATCCAATATCATTACAGTGTGCTTGGCTGTGACGTGGATGATCTGGACTCTGGCCCTGAACTCTTTAGGAAGTAGGAGCTGGAAGCACAATGAAGACAAACCATGAAGTCTAATGGGCAGAGACAGAGCTTGGAAAGAGCTGCATCAACGAAAAGGACTGTTTCTATGGTGTGGGCTTTTCGATAGGATGGGTGCCTGGGAGACATGAAAAGTTTCAGAGTAGCAGCCGTGTTAGTCTGTATCCGCAAAAAGAAGAACAGGAGGACTTGTGGCACCTTAGAGACTAACAAATTTATTAGATGCATCCGAAGAAGTGGGCTGTAGTCCACGAAAGCTTATGCTCTAATAAATTTGTTAGTCTCTAAGGTGCCACAAGTCCTCCTGTTCTTCTTTTTTTGGGAGACATGAGAGGAATAGGGGGAGGGGAATCCAAGAGAATTCCATTTCCCTTAACACAGAATGGCCCAGAAACTTTAGAAAAAGTTTACTTCTACTGGAATCAGGAGGGAAGAAAAACACGATGATTTTTCTATTTCTGGGCACTCCCTCCAAGGCTTTGCAGGTGACAGATCCAGTGAAAGCATCAATCTCTGCTCTGTGCTCACTAAGCAGAAAATGAAACAGAAGAGTCTGTGTGACACTGAGTGATTTCAAACTACTTATAAAACCCGAGGCCAGCCCTCATGACAAAGGGGGAAGCTTTTAATAAAAACACAGCCACCAGAATCAAAAGGGAGTTTGAGCCAGAGAAACAGCAAATAGAAACCCTCTAAAGTGCTTGCTGCTCACGGAAGGACTACAGGTCCCCAGGACATGCTGTTGAGAATCCAACTTACCATGGATATTCTCATGCAAACCAAGGAATTCCTCCTAAAATGTCAAATGGAGCAAGATTTGGAATGGCATTTTCCTTTCCAGCTAGGAGCAGGAATGGCAATTTCTTCTTTGTGCTCTGGTAGATGTGGGAAATGCAACTCCTGGGCCAGAAGAGAGAGAGTATTATATGAGATTCATTCAGTTTACTTTGTGATGTAAAAACAGGGGATTTGGCCTACACCAATGCAGTTTACATACATGTATGTAAATGGCACCTCTTTCCAAAGCAGATTGTTCAGAGCATCACCCCCAATGGTTGGCTTCCACTGGGAGTCCCCCAAGAACCCATATTCTCATAATACTACTGAAAACTCTCATGTTCAGCTCTCTTGGAGTGTGTCAGGATATATTTTCTTTTACAGCAGAGATCAATAGCAAATGATATCTCTGAAGAGTGGGATTTGAGGGATTCTGTAGGAAATCAGAGGGATCTGTATTACACAAATTATTGTTTCCTTCTGAGGGTGATTTCATTTAAGTCTGTTCTTTTCAAGCAGTGGTTACTAGTGCCTGTGACAAGCCACTGAGGTATAGGAAGTTTAATAGGATAATGAAAAAACATTACTTTAGCTTCATGATAATGTATCCTCTATAGCTCTTCCTAAAATGCCTTGGAAAAGATAAGGGTACCCCATATAATGGTTCAGTGACTAATTTAAGGAATTACAGAATAGGGATCTCTTCTTCATTTGGTTGGAAGATGTGCCCACATGTCAAGGAGAGAATAAATCCTACGTATATGGTTTAGATAGTAAACCAAACAAACAAGTTTCTATGTTTAGTTGTTGTTTGATAATGTTCAAATGTGTGCAGAACACTTCATAGCTGATATAAGATGTGGGCCCTGCACAAAAGAGTTTATAATCTATTTCACACATCACTCTGGGAGTGGGGATAAAAACAATGGGAGCAGGTGAGGTGTGAAAGGGAACTAGAACTTGGGAGAGGTAGGTTCAATTCCCTGCTCCACCACAGACTTCCTCTGTGACCTGTGGCAAGTCACTTAGTCTCTCAGTGCCTCAGTTTCCATCTGTACACTGGGGCTAATAGCACTGCCCTACCTCTCAGGGGTGTTGTGAAGATAAATACATTGTAGATTGTGAGATATTCAGATGCTATTGTAGTGGAGGCCATATAAAATACCAGAAAAGGCACTTCAAAGTTATGATGGTTGAAAAATGTTCCTAATGCTGGTTTTTAGGGATTTTTGCACTTCATTGCATCAAAATGACGTGGACTACCAACTCCATGTTGTTGTTTCATTGGCTTAATTGAGAAATGTAGTTCAGTGTTTTGTTTATTAGGAGAATTACAAAGATATATTAAAAGATCTTGTAATGGGGTGAGTGTATACCCCACATGAAAGCAGACAGGGAAGGAGTTAACTAAGGTCTTGTTAGAGAAGGGAGACCAAAACGGGGGTGATGGACGATTGGGGGAGGACTTTGAGGAGGAGAAGAAGAAGGAGATGGGATGGGATGAGAGGAGAGCAGAGGAGATGGGATGGCAGTAGAGAACTGGCTGCATTTCTCCAACTGTTAATTTTCAGACTTTTTAAAATTCAGGCTTTTATGAGATGGAAAAATTGTAATGGAAGTACCATTTTTTTCTGGTTATTATGTGAAACATGCTGTCAATCTTAATTTTTTTTAAATAGCAAATATGCTAATAAGTGAGCAGTTTTAATTGTATTAGTCATAGAGACAACCAAGTTATGTAGAAAAGAAAATCAGAAAAGGCAAGTCACGTCCAGTAGATGGTTAATAACTGTAGTGCAAAGGGATCAAGTTAAAGATATATTGCAGGTCTATGGCTTAATTAACAGACCAGTGGGGTACAGGAGTCTGGTAGAGGGCAAATATACTGGTCACTGGATGAGTAGTTTTCTGTTCCCTGAGTGACCAGAGCAGGGGCTGCACTAGAGTAATCAGGAACCTGCTAGAACTAATTAAGGCAGGCTAATCAGGGCACCTGGGTTTTTAAAAGAGCTCACTTCAGTTTGTGGTGCAAGTGTGAGGAGCTGGGAGCAAGAGGCGCAAGGAGCTGAGAGTGAGAGGGTGTGCTGCTGGAGGACTGAGGAGCACAAGCATTATCAGACACCAGGAGGAAGGTCCTGTGGTGAGAATAAGGAAGGTGTTTGGAGGAGGCCATGGGGAAGCAGCCCAGGGAGTTGTAACTGTCATGCAGCTGTTACAGGAAGCACTCTAGACAGCTGCAGTCCACAGGGCCCTGGGCTGGAACCTGGAGTAGAGGGCGGGCCCGGGTTCCCCCCAAACCTCCCAATTGACCTGGACTGTGGGTTCTTCCAGAGGGGAAGGTCTCTGGGCTGTTCCCCAACCCACATGGTGAATTTCTGAGGCAAGAAAATCCGCCAATAAGCGCAGGACCCACCAAGATAGAGGAGGAACTTTGTCACACTGGTATTAGAAGTGGGATCTTGGGGTGCACAGCACGGCGGAAGGAGGGTGATTTAAAAAAAACAAAAACAAAAACAAAAAAAAAAGGGAGAGGGTTTATTTTTTTTCACCACAATGGATGATGTAGTGCAGACACTGATACAAGCTACGGCGGCCCAGCAGGAGGCTACCCGTGTCCAGGCAGCCGCCCAACAGGAGGCAGTGTGGCTGCAGCAAGAGACTAATCGCCTGCTGATGGACCAGGCTGCTCAAGACCGAGCTATGTTGCGGGAACTGGTAAATCAGGTAAAGTCCCTTACGGAGCTGAATAGTGGCCATGATGGGACTCGGCTCATATGGGCCAGCTATTGGCTGCAGAAAATGACACGGGAGGATGATGTAGAGGCATACCTTCTGGCCTTTGAGAGGACAGCTCTACAGGAGGCCTGGCCTCAAGATCAGTGGTCTGGCATCCTTGCCCCATTCCTGTGTGGGGAGGCCCAGAAGGCCTACCATGATCTGCCTGAAGAGGCTGCGGCAGACTACCCCCATCTGAAAGCAGAGATCCTGGCCAGATCTGGGGTAACGACAGCAGTGCGGGCCCAGCAGTATCACCTGGAGTAGAGGGCGGGCCCGGGTTCCCCCCAAACCTCGCAATTGACCTGGACTGTGGGTTCTTCCAGAGAGGAAGGTCTCTGGGCTGTTCCCCAACCCACATGGTGAATCTCTGAGGCAAGAAAATCCGCCAATAAGCGCAGGACCCACCAAGATAGAGGAGAAACTTTGTCACTATATCTATCTATCTATCTATCTATCTATCTATCTATCTATCTATCTATCTATCTATCTATGTATCTATCTATGTATCTATCTAGGGAAAGCTGTGGTTGTGAAAGGATTTAGTGTAGATGATTGCACAGCATCTGTTAATCAAAATAATGATGGCGTGTGAACCTAGCTCATCTGTGCTACAACCTATGACATACACTGGGAAGTGATATGTGCACTCAGCTACCACTGAAGTCAGGTTGAGGTTGTTCAGTAACTAGAAGGATCATAGGGTCTCTATGTTTTTTTTTCCAGACCCAGGTCCATCCTTCAGTAAGACCATATTATACCAGTTCTAAGGAAGACAGTTAAAAATAGAGGAATTTAACTGTTAGCTGAAAGTCTATGCTGCCATATGGATGTAATTTGTAAATCATGTGTGTTAAAAAGCAGAAAATGGAGGCTCCTGTTTCCATGCACTGTTACAGAGAGCAGTGTTGCCGTTTGTACATGTTCCCCATAGTTTGTGCACAGAACTGCCACCTGGCTGGAGGTGAAACCACATCTTTGTCATTCCACATAGCTGTTAATCCCATCTTCTGTGATCAACTGTCACATTCCAACTGCCACAGAACCTTTGCGCTCGAGCATTCCATCTGGTCTCCCAGGAACCAGGGGTGATTCAGCCTGGTGATATTCTGAACAAAAAGAGCTCTCAGACAAGTTTGTATATCATTGACTCAACAGACATTCTAGGCTTCAGAGTGACACCCAGACAAAGTGACAATCCTGGCATCAAATTATGTAGATATGTTTGTGTATAATAGGTTTTTTTGTGTTAACTTCCTGAATAACTTGCAGGAAAAACAAGATTTCCAATGGGGGAAGAAAGGGTCTGATCACCTGGAATCAATGGGAGGATTGAAGCCTTAATATATATCTTGATAAATATAATCTTCTTTCTTTTTTCCTTTATCCTGCTTTTCCCAGTGAGGGTCACGGCGGCAGCATGGAGAGTTGGAAGGACCAGACCTCCTTTTCCTCCGCAACAGGTCCCAGCTCCTTCTTGGTGATTCCCCAGCATTCCCAGGACAGTCCAAAGATATAATCCCTCCAGCGTGTCCTGGGACAGCCTCAGGGCCTCTGCCCAGTGGGATGTGCCTGGTATAGTTCCAACGGAAGCCTCCCAGGAGGCTTCCCTTATCAGATGCCCAAACCACCTCAACTGGCTCTTCTTGATCTGGAGGAGCAGTGGTTTTACTCCAAGGCCCTCCAGAATAGCCAAGCTCCTCACTCTGTCTTGGAGAGTAAGCCCAGCCACTCTGCGGAGAAACCTCATTTCCGCCGCTTATACCTGCAGTCTTGTCCTTTTGCTCATTACGCAAAGTTCATGACCTTAGGTGCGGATGGGGATGTAAATCAACCTGTAAACTGAGAGCTTCGTCCAAGAACTCAGTCCCGCTTCATCACCCAGGATCGGTACAGCACACGTATCACTGCCACCACCGCATCAATCTGCCAGTTGATCTCATGCTCTCACTTGCCATTACTTGTGGACAAGACCCCTAGATACTTGAACTCATCCACTAAGGGCAGCTGCTCCTCTTCATCTGGAGAAAACAGTCCATTTTCTTCTGGGAAAGAATCATGACCTCTGATTTGGAGGTGCTGATTCTCATCCCAGCTGCT
The DNA here is from genome assembly GCF_011386835.1 of Chrysemys picta bellii. Classification (NCBI taxonomy): domain Eukaryota; kingdom Metazoa; phylum Chordata; order Testudines; family Emydidae; genus Chrysemys; species Chrysemys picta. The sequence continues at coordinate 124,000,112 of NC_088793.1, read as the reverse complement.
TCACACTCAGCAGCGAAATGTTCGCGTACACATCGGAGATCGCAGTCTGAAGAAGCAAGAAGAACACCACTATCTGCAAATAGCAGAAATGCCACCTCTGAGTCCCCATACTGGATGCACTTCACAGCTAGGTTGTGCCTTGATATCCTGTCCATGAAAATCACAAACAGGAGTGGGGACAAGACACACCCTTGGCGGAGTCCAGCGCTCACCCTGAACAAACTCGACAATGCCAAGAATACGAACACAACTCTCACTCCGAGAATAGAGGGACCAGATAGCACACACAAGTGGCACCGGCTCCTCATATTCCTGCAGCTCTTCCTACAAGCCATCTTGGGGAATGCCATAAAATACACATATTCACTGTGGCTGAGTTAACACTACTGTGAGAATATCAACATTTTTATTTTCTGACATTTGATCATTTACATTCATAACCTTAATGTTACAGTAATTAGATATTTTATATATTTAAACACAGAGGTTCCCATTTTCAGCTAGGTGTAAATCAGAGTAGTCCATTGCCAACAGGAGAATGATATTTATTTACACCAGCTGAGGCTCTGGCCTAATATAAATGTGTATGTATATAGCCACCTCAAGGTATTTCACAACGCACAGCAACGCTACACAACAGTGTATGAAATGAAGAAAATATTGCATCAAATTGAAACTTCAGGGGTAATTTAGCTTGGTAGAATTTAATTAGTTTGCCTAAATTGGGATTTGGGTAGGCCGATGGTAATGATAGAGTATTCACCATGTAGTAATTTTGCCATTATATAGTGATTATCAATATGATGATTATCAGATGATTAAATGATCAATGATTACTTTTATAACTAAGGATGACTGTCATTGTGGCTTTTAATTTCAAATATTACTGTGTATTACAGTAATATCTGTGTGCTATCTGTTCCTTTCAGCACAGCTCAAATTTCAAGTTTCAGTAAAAGAAAGAAGGCAATTTAATTTAAATGTGGTCATTTTATTTTCTTCAATAAAAGCAATCATTGCCTATAACTAGTTTGAGTGTTGCAAGTAACTTGTAACTGTTACCAACTGTCTGTTAAAAGGAATCTCCCAAACTTAGCAAATGTCTTCAGAGACTTTTTTATTATTATTTTTAGCTTAACAACTGAGAAGCACAGGCAGTACAAGACAGCTGGCAATCACTAAAGTAAAATGAAAGGTATTGTTTTGAAAAATCTCAGGTGGGTGAAAAAGAAAAGACTAATTCTTTTACTTCTAGCTTATTAAAAAAGAACATGAACATTAAGTGCCCAATCCCATTGAAATTAATGGCAAAACTTGCACTTACTTTAATGGCAACAACAGGCCTTGAATTACACTTGAGATTGATCCAAGAGAACCACTTGCTTCAAATATTTAACTCCCCATTAAGAATGATGCTTTTATCTGGATTGCACCCTGGAATGTGACAAGTGAGGGGTTGTCCCTGCCTGCCTACAACCTTGGGTGCCACACAATGCTTTGTTGTGGCTTCCAACAAACCACTTAGCAGTGTACAGGTCACACCCTGAGTGTTTGTGTATAGCTGTAGCCCTGGTCCAGCAACTCTGTACCCAGCAGCCTGTCAGCAACACTCCAGTCACACTCTGGCTTCCACCAGCCTTGGTGACTACTTGCAGGGTGACCCCCAACATGCTCAGAGTCCTGAATTTTCCCAAAAATGTGTTCTGCACTGCCCAGCTCTCTCTTGGACAGTTCAGATATTAAAGGTCCATTGCCCCTGCAAAGAGTCAATATCAACAGTTGGCTATTTTAACTGAAGTTACCAAACAGTTTAGTGTAAACACAACACTGGATTAGTCTAGATTAAAAATAAAACAAGTTTCTTTAACTATAAAGTGAGAGATTAAGTGTACAAATATAGGGTATTAAAGTCAGAAACGGTTGCGATCAAAATAAAGATAATACTCTTTCTAGTAGCTAAAACTTGGTTCAAAGTAAAATCCTTACCCAGCAACATTGCTGACCAAATTCGCAGGTCAGGATCTCCCGGCAAAGTCAAAGGGCTGGTTTCTTTTGTCTTTTTAGATAAAAGAGAGATAAAGAGGGCAGAAAACTCCAAGCTTTCATTTATAGTCAAGTTAACCTTTGAAGTGGATTCTTCTGGGGGTTACCCCTCAAAAGAAAAGTTTATTCAAACAGTACAGAAGGCGACATGGAGTCTGGTTCTTTTTTTATCGCTGTTTGCTGAACTGCAAATTTTCTTTATCTCCTGCAATCTCTTCTCCCTGATGTCTCGAGAATCCTGTTTACTATTTACATGTATACTGAGGTAAATACACATTTCTTCATTCAGGATACATCTACCTGGGCTGTATGCTTTTGAACATATACTAAGAACATCGTACAGGGGGATTTAATAACTTTACATATAATGTTGCTGCATACATTTAAGTATATTATTATTGACCAGTGAGGAGTTGGTTTTCAAATGATACCTCACAAAGCATATTTTGTACAAAGATTATTACAGTAGTGTGTAGGGTGTGAATACTGCGATGCTTTCGGTCACAAGAGTATAATGCTCTAAATATAGGATACTGTGACTCAGGATTCCTGTGCTCTGTCCTTGAAACAGGAAAGAACATGCTTAACTTTAAGCATGTGATTAAATGCTTTCCTGAATATGGATGTATTCCTCAGTGGAGGTCTGTATTCTTGGCTTGGCCACTTATTCTATTTGTGGCTTGGGCATATGAGTTATGGTCCCATCCTTCTAAATGCTGAATAACATCAAATCTCACTGGTGTCCATAGGAGTTCAGAGTTCTTAGCATCTGCTGATAGGATTAGGCTTCATGCCAATTTCCTCATCTGTATCAGAGAGATAATAATCCTAATTTCACTCTTGGGGATGCTGTGAGGCTAAATCAATTGATGTTTAAAATGTTTTGTGACAGGAAAGCTACATAAATGCAAGTCGTCATTGTAAAATTAAAGCCTCATTCTTAAAAGTGGTGTCATCACCTGGGAACTGCAAGTCAGGATTCTTGTACTCTATTCTTGACTCTGCCAGCAACTCACTGTTAGCCAGCCCAGTGAAGTACTAAGCACTTTCTGTTTTGGTGAAGCCTCCAAAACTTCCTTTTTGAAGAGGAAGCATGGATCATTACAATATGTTTTTTAAGCTGCACTGTCCCTTTAAACTCCCTGTGCTTATGTTTATCTGTCTGAAAAATATGGACAATACTTATCTACCTCACAGGGATGGTACAAGGATTAAGAGATAAATATTTAAGCACTTTCAAATATTTGGATAAAAGGCTAGAGATTAGACTGCCCCAAACCAGTGGAAAGGCACTTTCCTTTGTGCAAATAATTCCTGCAGTCTATCAATCCCTAGAAATCCCTGGAGTTTGTGAGTTCATTCCACAGTGGGGGACATGCTCCCATCCTGAAGTATGTGTGCTGGGGTGTGTGTGCTGGGGTGAGTTTGGTAAGATTTTTCTTAGAGAGGTTTCCTCTCCCTTCATCCCCACACACAGGATTTACCAAAAGGAGAAGTGATCTGGCCAACATTTGATGGTAATTTACATATCAAAGACAGCTCAGCTCAGATACAGAATCTGACTTCTCAGTGAAGGCCTTTTGCTTTTTACTTGACTTTTCTAGTTGATTCTGACTGACAGGTCCAAGGTGAACAAACTTACCCCAATCACTCACTCAGCCTCATGCTGTGACAACAATGACTCCTGAAAAGAGCTGACCAGCCTCAGCAGAAATAAGAGGGGGTACGAGGTCTACATGGGATGTACAGAACACTTCATAACAAACCAGCACAATGCCCCTTTTATTCTCACCATCTTGAATCTGCCTCATAAGATGCATTGTAAGTAGTTTGGTGTTCTGGAGGGTCAGGTATACGTCTCATTTCGCAGTGATGTTTGTCTCATGGAGTGGAACACTTAGCGGACTGATCCATTATCACCATCAGAAGGTGGAGAGGAGAGCTTTTTGGTTTCATCATTTTAAAATATACTCTACAAAGCCCAATGAGTTTTTGTTTTTATAAGTAACTTATAATGGCTACCCTGCCTAAGTCCTCCTGATATTGAATACTTTAGGGCAGCTGTTTGGATGATACCAAAACCCTGAAATCTGAGATACTTTATATCAGTCAAAGAGTTCACAAGAGCATTTATAATTCTGTGAAGAGACAATCAGGGGAGCACTTAACTATAGAAAGGCCAGTAGCAATGGGACTGCTCCGGGTGTTTGAAAATCAGGCAACTTATTCATAAGCAGGGATTCAGGTGTGAAATCCTGGTCCCAATGAAGTCAACAGAACAACTCTCTGTTACAACATAAACAGCAGGCCTGCTCCTGTTTGGTCACAAGTCTGTTGGACGTGGACCCAATCGCTGGGTCCCATATGCTTCTAAGCCAACTTGGTCTTGTCCCTGTTTCGAGCTCTGAGTTTCTAGGACACATGCCCAAGCTCAGACCTCTTGTCTGACACCCTTCCTTGAGCCATGGGACTTCTGCAGTCCATCCACCAAGCTGCAGTAACCGGTGCTTCAGAAACCCCAACCCCTGCCCCCAGTTGCTCATATGTGCGCCCCCAGAGCTCCACCGAGCTAGGCAATCTGTCTTCTAGTTTAACCCCTTTGGGGAAAACATGGAAGGTAGGCATGGAATATAGACTTAGCAAAGGAATTTCTTAATCACAGACAGACACTTCACCCTTAATCTCTTAAAAAGCCTTAGAGTTACAGAACTTTGTAAAATAACAAAAGTCTTGAGATGCACCCTTCCTCCATGTCTGATCTCACCTTTTTGTGTGAGTCTGAGGTTTTGTCAATTTTTCAGACCGAGCAGTGTCCCTCCTATCTGTTCTCTCTTTAGCCTGATCATCTTGCATGCAGCAGTTGATGGCCTCCCTCATAGAGAAGCACCTCTTCTTAAATACAGTCTGTCCCTTTTTGTCAGATGCTCCACTGGCATGCTTGTCCCTTCCTCCAGGCTCCTGTGTAAACAGTCCATTGTTCCATGAGGATGGGCTGGTAATTGAGAAACAAATTCCCTTGACTGGATTGATGGCTTCTCCGAGATTCTTTCAACAAGATGTCAATTATCTTTCCTGGGCAGTGTAGGCTGTCTAGAATACACCATATTTAGTATGCAGTGTAGTTAAAGCCTTGTTGTTACCAGGATATTAGAGAAGCAAGGTGGATGCGGTAATATCTTTTATTGGGCCAACTACTGCTGGTGAGAGAGACAAGTTTTCGGGGACTTGAAGAGCTCTGTGTGGCTCAAAAGCTTGTCTCTATCACCAACAGAAGTTGGTCCAATAAAAGATATTACCTCATCCATCTTGTCTCTAGAATACATCATAGTAACTTTGCCTTGAGTAAGGTTAAACATGAGTTCATCGCATAACATACAGTGGATGTTCCTTATACAAAATAGACATTACAATACAGAATGGAGTACACAATTTGACTCTAACATATCCCACTCTGTCAAGTTTCCATTGAAGTCAATGGTGCCAGGATTTCACCCCAAATGCCTAACTTGAGGCCACCCAACTTTGAATAAAATTGGCCATAAAGTTATGTAAGACAAGAACAGGAGGAAAAGCAATACCTTTTGTTGAATTCTTATTCAAGATGAGCCAGAATCAAAATGGGACATCCCTGAATTTTGTGGACATTTGGACCCAAATTGTGGGATTTGGGTCCATCTCCAATTTGCATCTGCCTGGTCCAGCACTGAAACAGGAACTTGAACCTAATAAAATCTTCAGGTTTTTTGGCTCCGTCTCCACAATTAATCTTTTTTCAGTGTTTGCATTTATAACACATTTGAAATTTTGGCATTTTGCAAGAATATAATAAGGGTTGTAATTAGAACATGCTGGAAGAATCTGAGCCAAAGTCAATAGTTATTTAAAAAAAAAAAAAAGAAAAAAAAGCACAAGCTTATCAAGTGCAGCAGTGAATTTTTTTTTTTTGGTCATTATTTATTACAGTAATTATCTAGACATTTTTTTACTTGTGATCTGCTTTCCAAAATGGTCTTGGCAAGATGAGGGATATCAGACATGAGGGAATACATATTTTCATTTCCCTCCCTTCCCCCCCCCCCCCCCAAAAGCATTCCCCATATTCCTAGAGTGCATGTAACACCGCAATAAAATTGGAGGGTTACAAAATTAGGCCCTGATCCAGCAATGGGAACTACCCAGATAGAAATCAGCACCTGCATGGTTCTTATTGCTGAATTGGGCCTAATCAAATAATAGGAATGACTGCCTGGGCTGTCATGTCTATGGGAATATTGGTGAATAGCCTACTGCAGTAAACAGAAAAGGAAATATCCCAAACAAAGGAACTGGTCTGATAAGCAGAATGTTGAGGTGTCTTGCAAAGTGTTAACTTCTAACAAGGAAGCTTAAGACTCAAATGCTGCAGTTCTGCAAACATTAATACAGGCTGCCATTAGCCAAGGGAAATACTTTGTGAGGCTTATTACTTTAATTGGTCCCTGTCATCTAGTTAAAAAGGAGAAAAGAAGAACTGCTCCTGACAAAAATTAAGGCTCTTAAAAGTGCTATTTCTTGCTGTAGCACTTCAAAGTGCTGTTTACAGCATTTTCTGAAATCTCCTAGATAGGGAAGAAATTAAGTTTAGATTGTTCACCCACCACATCCTAGTATTCTACGTGGTAGCAGCAGAAAGCAGTCATACCCAGAGACCACGCGCAATTGTGGGTGTATAATGAACTATTTGGGTAACATACTGTAATTTGTAACTAGCTAATATGTGTGGGTACCACTACCCCTCTAGTGGATAGAATCAGAAGTGCTAAACAGAGTGTTACAGGTCCTTTACTGCAAACAGTTAAAGAAGATTCTCCTTTATCTGAAGTAGTAGTGTTCTGTACCTTAGGAACAGGAAGATTTGAACATCGTTACACCTGTGAAGTTCCTAGATGGCTACAGATTTCTTAGGGTTTTTTTTATTTTTAGATTTATGTCTTTTTCTATTAAAATCTTCTTCTCTTAGAAAACATGGCATTCTTAGTGTGGGGACAAAAAAGGTGGAGTTCTATTCCCCACAAGCTTCAACACTTGTGAGGTTCAAGTTCTCACAAGCTTTTACTTCTGGAGCAGTGTTAAAAGCAGTTGACTGAGAGTTGGGGGTTCTAGGTTACTTTCCTGGCTGCCAGGTCTACCACTGACTTGCTGTGTGAACACAGGCAAATTATGTAACCTTTCTGTGACCTCCATTTCCCCATCAGTAAAATGGGAACAATACTTGCCTCATAACAATGCCTATTGTGATGCAGACCTATCTGTCATAATCACTTTGAAATCCTTGAATGAATATGTAAATTATTACTATGGACTATTGACCGTTCCATTTACAACGCAACCACCAATCAACGTTTATTGCAAAGTTGTTTTGTGCTATCCCCATCAGAATGCAAACAATATAAGTTCAATTACTGTATTAAGATTCACACACATTTATTCTTGTAAGTGGCACAGGTTTTTCATTTATGACCCTGGCTGCTAAAAAAATAAGTGCTGTTAATAAATTCCCTTCTGTTGCAGATTCTTGGTCGATACTATTAAGCCAAAGTTTGTATTCTGCTTTCTAGGTCACTTAAAACCTGTGGCAAAATTAACAATATATTTTGGTTAATTGTCCTCATCCAGGAAACATTGGCAGCTCCCCTGGGTCACTACAGCAATTTCTTTTATGTTGTAAAAATGCTTTCTTCCCTTAAGTGAAAATGCACCTAGTTTCATTATGTGACATTCCAATTCTACACTGATAAAGGCTACCTGTGGATTTTTTAAATGTTGTAAACAACTGTCACGCTTAAAGGAACCATACAGAGACTTACCTTTACTCTCCATTGTTTTGTGACGGCCTATTAGAAGCTTGAAACTGTTGTTTCATTACCTAATGCTCTTGCTCTCTTTCATTAGACAATTTGTCCTTCCTTTTTTTATGGAGAGGTCAATATGGCTGAGTTTGAGTGCCTTCCTTTTTTTTTTTTTTTTTTGTAATCTGCCTCACCTAGGGACATAAGTACAATTCTGGTGGGTAAGGGTTGCTAGTTAATGTGTGCTCCAGTTGCTGGCTGAGGCCAGGTTTACATTAGGAAATTTGGTAGGTATGACTCAGTCACTCAGGGATGTGACAAATCCACACCCCTGAGCGACGCAGTTAACCTGACCTACCCCAATGTAGACAGCACTAGGTGAATGGGAGTATTCTCCCATTGACATAGCTACCACCTCTTGGGGAGATGGATTACCTATGCTGACAGGAGAAGCCCTCCCATCAGCATAGGTAGTGTCTTCACTGAAATGCTACAGCAGCAGAGCAGCTGTGTTGCTGCAATGTTTTAAGTGTAGACCTGCCTTGAATGTTTGTCCAGTCAGAATGAGTACATGGGCTCAGGTGAAATTTGAGAGTCCTCATCAAGACATATTTGGAAATATTTATAATACAAATAAAATATGATCTATGATAAGCCGGGAAGGGAAAGCATCAGGATGATAAGAATGGGCAAAAGGAATGGAAAACTAAGATTCTTCTTTGTTACTGTCAAATATTAAAAACGATAAGCAAAACTACAAAGGTAGTAAGATTGAACATAAATAAAATAGTATCACCTTCTCGCTGCGGATTTCTAGGTGCTTTATAGAGGTGGATAGTCATTATTAGCCTTAATTTACAGATGGGAAAACTAAAGCACAGGGATGTTAAGGCAAAATTGTCACTTGCCCAACCCTAGCTCCAGGACCTGGGCTACTGCTACCTACATTGCAAGTAGGGAAGAGCAGCCTCCGTAAGACCACCACTTCATTCCCATGTAGGTAGGTAGTGTGGGGATGGAATGTGGGCAGAACCTTGACATGCACCAGCCACTACAGCTGAGCTAGCGCAGAGGGGGAATTAGTCTGTGCCAGGTAAAGGGGTGGCTCTGATTACTCCCTCACCCCACAGAAAGGGAGGGACCAAAGATTGTGGCTCTTGATTTGCAGTTCGTTCTCTGGTCTGCTCCAGGAGTTGTGCACTACCCCTTACTCAGGGCACATTGTAATGTTACAGTCTAGTGCAGTGGTTCTCAAACTTTTGCCCTGGTGACCCCCCTTATAAATTAAAAATATATATTTTTTATATTTAACACTATTATAAATGCTGGAGGCAAAGCAGGGTTTGGGTGTGGAGGCTGACAGCTCACGATCCCCCATATAATCTCGCAACTCCCTGAAGGATCATGGCCCCCAGTTTGAGAACCCCTGATCTAGTGCTAAGTGACTTGCCTGGGATCATATAGTGCATTAAATGGGAATGGAATCCCAGTCCCCTGCTCTAAGTACTAGCGGATACTGCCACATCTACTAACAGTGGTAAAAATGCTAAACCTAAACATTTTTTTTCTTTAGAAAAGGTCCCTCCAACAAAGAGAAGAAAAGGTAGCTTCAGTTCCTAGTTGTGCAACACACCTCCTGTGTCACCTTGGGCAAGTCAGTTTATCTCTGCATCTCAGTTCCCCACCTGAAAGGTAGGGACAACAATACTTCCTTTCTCCCACTCTTTGCTTGTCTTTAATTGTAAACTCTTCAGAGCTGAAATTGTCTCTATCTATCTATGTATGCAGTGCCTAGTACAATGGGACCCCAATTTCTAATATAGGTGTTACTATAATAGAAGTAATAAATAACTGGAGCTATGTTGGTAGGGGGCCACACTCACTAGACAGTGTCCTGGGAAACCCATTGTGGGAGGAAGTCCAAACTGCAGAAAGAAAAAGTGGGTACATTTTAATGAGAAGTACCACCCACAAAAACACTATATGGGTTTGAAGACTGACTCTCACAACCATCCTTTCATCACTCATGCCTCCTGCTCCTGGTTGCTCTTTCTTTTTGCATGAAGCATAAAGTTCTCTGCTGGGTTTGGGAAAGGAGAGAAAGATGACACAAAATTGGTTCAACTCCTTAAGTTGATGGGGATGATATCACCCTGGAAACAGGATCTGACTAATGTTGCTAATGTTGGGAATTACAGTGTCAGATGATACATGAGATTGTCCTACCTCAAAATTCCACCAGTGGATGATACAAAATTTCCTGGTTTTGCATAGAATCCACCAAAGATTTAGTTATTTATCTTATAAATGAACAAATGGCTAAATTAAATTTCTTGGAACAACTGGTAATTTAATTCAATTTCTATGTAATAATCCGCATGTAAATATGCATGCAAAATCTTAATTTTAGCCTCTTCAAAGTCACAACTTGCAGTATAGATAAGTTAATGGGCTTCAGCAGAGCATGAGATAAGCTCCAGAAATATAAAGTCCTTTAAGAGTGCCACATTTGTGCATCACTCAGCAACTAATTCCATTTTTAATGATCTCGCTGAGATATACAAACTACATTAGTTGTCAAATGATTTTTGGTATTTAAACTATTTCCTCTTTCTCTACCAGAGAGGAATTGACATTTTATGTCCCCTATAGGTCACCTGTTAATATTGCGGTGGAAAGAGGGAGAAAAGGAGGACAGATCATGCTAATCTTACCTGTTAATTTTAAATACATTTATACTTGTACATGAGAGATTGGTATAACTGCATAGTCTCACTTCTAATACACAGGACCATGTCACTAGAAAGGAATGCCAAAAGGTCAGACTAATGACAAATGTTTTTTTCATGCACTGGGTACTATTTTGGGGAATGGAGGGCTAGGTCCAAATTAAGAATAATTGCAATTAACTGAGTGTAATTTAGAAAGTAAAGTCTAGTAGAAGTTATGGTCAGTTAATGAGCAGTACAATAAGACTTGCAGAAGGGCTGTTGACTGGAAAGCAATTAATTGGATGTTTCAGTGTCATTTATCTCAGCTTCCTCAAAGCAAACTGATCAAGGAACTCCAATGACACCTAAAGTCTGGAAACAAGAGAGACTGAGAGACCTATCTTGCTCTGGTCAATATACTATAACTAGTTTGATATTAAGTATTACTGTCCAGATCCCTAAAAGTTTATATACCTAAACTTTACACATAAATACCTTCTGAGGATCCAGGCCTAAGAGTCTGTTCTCTCTAGCATTTACTTTCAGACCTGGTAAGCGTTTGCAGGATCAAACTCTAATCCATCTATACTGCTGAGACATCTCTTATAAATAGTATTCTAGCAAGTGTCTCTGTCAAAACTGAGGAATATTTTAATGGTAGAAATATGTACATTAATTATGCTGATCATCCAATTCTCATATGTGGCAATCTGGGTGAAACAACTCAGGGTTGAATTTAAATCCCACTTTAAGCCTTCAAATAGGGTTTGATAGTGCCTACGCCTTGTGGGAGATCTCTTCACAAGAATAAATTTCACTCATACGGCAGAACAGGCCCTGCCCTTAAGTCAAGTTCTGAGTCAGGATACAACAGAAGATATAATTAAATGGGAAGGAGGATGGTTAAAGAAAACAGCAATGAGAACATATGTTAACATAGGCCAGCTATACGGGTAGCTGAATTTTTGTCTTTGTGTGTCAAGGTTATAAGCTATTAATAGCAGTTGAATGTGATAAATATTTGAAGTGGCTGCCAGCTATCTATCTATCTATCAACTATCACTTGGCTTTTTGTAAAAAATAGCACTCAGACTTGCATGTGGGAGGTGGGTTATTTGTCACAATATCACTTAAGAAAAATCTAAAGGAAAATTTAAAAAGGAGAGAAAAATAAAAAACCATAAAAATAATGGCTTTAAGTGTTTATTTCCCCACTGTAGGTGGCCAGCTATATTACTGTGCAAACTGCACAGTCCAGAATATCTAGATTGGTTCTGAAAGAAGGCAGTTATCCCACTTTTTCCTGTACACACACTGAGCAATTTAGTAAAGTGTAAGCAGAGAGGAACCAGAACTACACATCACAAATCAACTGATTTCATGCCCTCCCTCTTCTCCCCCCCCCCCCCCCTGCAACTTATTTTAAAGATTGATCAATCAGGCTTGTGAAGTGGGAAAAGGAAGTGTAAGAAATTACAGCCCCGGCAAATCGGGGAAATGTACAGAGTTATGTTTCAGGTGAAGAGGAACAAGATGTTCAGACTCACAGAAAGTATTTGACTCACTGGCTGCATGAGCAATAGGCCTGTGTTTTGAATTGTCTATTCTTCAACTTGACATAGCGAGACAAAGGAATAATGCCTCCTTCAAAACCAGAGAGCAATTTTTTCAATGTAGAGTCCACCATGTGCCTCTTGCTTGATCCAAAACATGTAACGATCATTTACACCCCATCAACAGGATAATGGTATGTTGTCTTTGGAGGCTTTACAGCAAATGGTTACCATACTGCTGCTTCTGTTCTTATAGAAACCTGCTGCCTCCAATCAATTTACCATTGTCCCATTTTTAATCTCTTTTTTTCTTAGAGGCAGTACACTCAAAAAGCTTTTATGTTCTATTTATTATCCAACCAGCAATCCTGAGTCAGGAAAATAGCACCAGTTCCCCACATACCAGGCAGTATTAAAGCACAATTATATTTAGAGATTGTTTTAAAAAATGAAATGTTCCTTACAGTGTGGATTAGTGTTAATTGGCACTTAAGGTTTTTATTAATTTGGTATCTTATTTCTAAAATAAAATGTACATATTTGTTTAAACTAGCGTTAATGTCAAATTTATATAAACAATAGAGCAACAGTATTGCAAGGATTAATTAATGTTGATGATAATTTAGTGAAGGGGCAAGATAAGTATCTAAATAGAATGAAAATTTAGATTCTGGGCAGGGAGGTTAGTTTGAATTGCTGGATCAAAGAACATTCACCGTGTATACAAAATGGAAGAATTAATTGGGTGTATTCTTCCCCCATCTCCAAATGCTCTACGTTTCAGATATCAACCAAGGCCTGTAGACACGTTTGATGTGATATGGCAGCCATTTAATTTAATGCTAGATATTTTAATGCAATAAATTCTTGATCAGCCTTTAGGACTACTTTGCTGTAAGGTCCTGTATGTCTTTCTGAACCATATTTGCATAATGCTTATGTTAGTCTATGACTTCAGGGTGGATTATTGTAGGTACACTTTATGTGTCTTCATTTATTACTGCTCTCTTATTTCCTTGTGAGACATTGCTGCACTATTTTGGTTGGGTTTGATTTAGTTCTTATTGCCTTCTAATTTGAAAAGATCATATGGTTTGTGCAGTAAAGAGATAATGAACAACATGTTTTAAGATGTCATTTGAATAGCTCCAAAAGGATGTCTCAGAAGCCTGAAATAAGAGTAACAAGAACTCTGGCCCTAGTTCTGAAGAGACTATGAATCAGCAGGTATGCAAAGGTGACATCTATAACTCAGGGAATTCTGAAAGGTGTGACACAACTGTAATAGGCCAAAAAAATTGGTGTGTTGATGGGACAGAATGAGTGAGAGATCACAATGCCTATCAAGAGGTCTGATTTTCACAGGTCAGGTGGTTAACTCTTTCTGAAAGTCAGGAGCCTTTAACGTGTCTCAAGTTAGCCACCTAAACACACTGATCTCTTGTAAATCTTGCCCATGGATTCTCCTTTCCAGTTTCTATTTTGATTGTTTCCATGTTTATTTTTGGCTACTCTAGTGGCTTGTTAACCTTCTTGGAAAATGAGTTGTTATAGGTTTATTTTTAATAGATATCAGAGGTTTCATTAGCAAGAAGTTTTTTAAAAAATTCACAATAAAAAGCTATTAAAGTTGAAAGTGTATTTCAATGGAGTCCTGCTAATACCCATAATTGAGAGGTGAGCTTTCTATAAAAAAAAATAACTTAAAACAATTATAACAATGAACAATTATGGATTAAAACAATTAGAATATAATGAACAATGAAGACTTCTGTCCAGTTGTCTCACTGCCATCAAATGCCATAATACTAATAAAAATTTTTAACAACACACTCTTATTTATTGGTTCCATCATACAGTCCCACACTTTGTATAAACACATATAAAAGTTACTCGTTACACTGTTGGTGTTATGTAAGACCAAATAGTGAAGCGCAGAGAGCATGAACAAGAAGTGATACAGGCAATAATTTACAGTAGGCAGCATTCTCACAACTACAGTACACACCTGCTGAAGTGAAGAAACAGATTGACAGAGCCAGAAGAGTACCCACCTACTACAGGACAGGCCCAACAAAAAAAAGTAACAGAACGCCACTAACCGTCACCTTCAGCCCCCAACTAAAATCTCTCCAGTGCATCATCAAGGATCTACAACCTATCCTGAAGGACAATCCCTCACTCTCACAGACCTTGGGAGACAGGCCAGTCCTCACTTACAGACAGCCCCCCAGTCTGAAGCAAATACTCCCCAGCAACCACACACCACACAACAAAAACACTAATCCAGGAACCTATCCTTGCAACAAAGCCTGTTGCCAACTCTGTCCACATATCTATTCAGGGGACACCATCATAGGACCTAATCACAGCAGCCATACTATCAGAGGCTCATTCACCTGCACATCTACCAATGTGATATGTGCCAGCAATGCCCCTCTGCCATGTACATTGGTGAAACCGGGCAGTCTCTACGCAAAAGAATAAATGGACACAAATCACACATCAAGAATTATAACATTCAAAAACTAGTCGGAGAACACTTCACTTCCCTGGTCACTCAATTACAGACCTCAAAGTCGCAATATTCCGACAAAAAAACTTCAAAAACAGACTCGAATGAGAAACTGCAGAATTGGAATTAATTTGCAAAGTGGACACCATTAAATTAGGCCTCAATAAAGACTGGGAGTGGATGGGTCATTACACAAAGTAAAACCTATTTCCCCATGCTAATTTTTCCTCTACTGTTACTCACACCTTCTTGTCAACTGTTGGAAATGGGCCATCCTGAATATCACTGCAAAAAATTTTTTTCGCCAGCTGATAATAGCCCCTTAATTGATTACTCTCGTTATAGTTAGTATGGCAACACCCATTTTTTCATGTCCTCTGTGTATATATATCTTCCTACTGTATTTTCCACTGCATGCATCTGATGAAGTGGGTTTTAGCCCATGAAAGCTTATGCTCAAATAAATTTGTTAGTCTCTAAGGTGCCACCAGTACTTCTCATTCTTTTTGATGAAAAGGATAGTAAGTCAGTTGAAAATGCTTTTAAAGAACTTGGCTGCTTTTTTGAGGTTTTTTCAGTGTTTATATTTTATAACTAATTATTAAATAATTACAATCCATCTTGTTTTATTGGCTAGTTTTGGTTAGAACATAAAATTGGAATCCCTAGCTGCAGACTACAAAAACAAAACAAAAAAAAACAGCAATTTAAGAACTTTTGGAGATTCCATGTAAATTAGAATAAGAGCACCGCATCTTTCAGTGCTGAATTCAGGCTCTCTCAGGTTTCCTGGAACATGTACAAAGCATTACTAGAATGCTGACCTCATGGAAAAGTACCAGTCTCATGTTGAGAAACTAAAGTCTAAATGAGGCATCCCCTGCAGTTTCTGGTTCTTCTTCTTCTTGCTGACTGGGGTGGGGGAAGGGAAAGGAAAGCAACACTATGTCCCAGTAATGCTAAAGCAAAACTGAGTCATCAAGGTATTTATATACATAACATAAGAATAGTCAGACAAATGGTCAGTCTAGCCCAGTATCCTGTCTTCTGACAAAAAGAAGAACAGGAGTACTTGTGGCACCTTAGAGACTAACAAATGTATTAGAGCATAAGCTTTCGTGGACTACAGCCCACTTCTTCGGATGCATAAGTGGGCTGTAGTCCACGAAAGCTTATGCTCTAATACATTTGTTAGTCTCTAAGGTGCCACAAGTACTCCTGTTCTTCTTTTTGCGGATACAGACTAACACGGCTGTTACTCTGAAACTTGTCTTCTGACAGTGGCTGATGCCAGATGCTTCAAAGGGAATGATCAGAACAGGGCAATTATCAAATGATCCATCCCTATCATCCATTCCCAGCTTCTGGCAGTCAGAGGTTTAGGGACACCCAGAGCATGGGTTGCGTCCCTGACCATCTTGACTAATAGCCATTGATGGACCAATCCTGCATGAATTTATCTAATTCTTTTTTTTAATCCAGTTATACTTTTAGCCTTCACAACATCCTCTGGCATCAAGTGACACAAGATTACTATGAGCTGTGTGAAGTACTTCTTTATGTTTTAAACCTGCTGCCTATTAATTTCACTAGCTGACCCCGATTCATATGCCTCTAATCATTTTTGTTGCCCTTCTCTGTACCCCTTTTCCAATTCTAATATCTTTTTTGAGATGGCGTAACCAGACCTGCATGCAGTATTCAAGGTGGGGCATACCATGGATTTATATAGTGGCATTATGATATTTTCTGTCTCATTATCTACCCCTTTCCTAAGAGTTCCTAACATTCTATTAGTTATTTTGACTGCCGCTGCACACTGCACTTATGTTTTTAGAGAACTATCCACAATGATTCCATTATCTCTTTCTTGAGTGGTAACAGCTAATTTAGACCCCATCAATTTGTATGTACAGTGGGGATTATGTTTTTCCATTTTCATCACTTTGCACTTATAGGCATTGAATTTTATTTGCCATTTTGTTGCCCAGTCACTCAGGTTTGTGAGATCCCTTTGTAACTCTTTGTAGTCCGTTTTGAATCTATGGTGGCATTCTCAGAAATGCTCCCAGTTCCACGCGCAGGGCCAGGTAGGCAGGCAGAGCTTCAGAGTCTCAATGCATGGATGAGACGATGGTGTAGAGAGGAGGGGTTTACATTCATTAGGAACTGGGGAAACTTCTGGAATGGGGGGAGCCTATACAGGAAGGATGGGCTCCACCTAAACCAAAGTGGAACCAGACTGCTGGCACTAAACATTAAAAAGGTTGTAGAGCAAACTAGGAGATGGGGGAAAGCTGACTACTGCAGAGGAGCATGTGGATCGGACAGAACCTTTTCTTAGGGGAGAGTCTAATGATAGAGAATCTCCAGGTTATAGTCAGGAGCAGAGGATGGAAGAGGATAAAGTAGGGGCCAGATCAGATGATAAACATTCACATAAAAAAGAATCTGATACATCAGAAAAGGGCAGACAAATAAACAGTGACAAGTTTTTAAAGTGCTTGTACACAAATGCTAGAAGTCTAAATAATAAGATGGGTGAACTAGAGTGCCTCGTGATAAAGGAAGATATTGATATAATAGGCATCACAGAAACCTGGTGGACTGAGAGCAATCAATGGGACACAATCATTCCGGGGTACAAAATATATCGGAAGGACAGAACAGGTCATGCGGGGGGGAGAGTGGCACTATATGTGAAAGAAAATGTACAATCAAATGAAGTAAAAATCTTAAGCAAATCCGCATGTTCCATAGAATCTCTATGGATAGAAATTTCATGCTCTAATAAGAATATAACATTAGGGATCTATTATCAACCACCTGACCAGGACGGTGATAGTGATGATGAAATGCTAAGGGAAATTAGAGAGGCTATCAAAATTAAGAACTCAATAATAGTGGGGGATTTCAATTATCCCCATATTGACTGGGAACATTTCACTTCAGGACGAAATGCAGAGATAAAATTTCTCGATACTTTAAATGACTGCTTCATGGAGCAGCTGGTATGGGAGCCCACAAGGGGAGAGGCAACTCTAGATTTAGTCCTGAGTGGAGCGCAGGAGCTGATCCAAGAGGTAACTATAGCAGAACCGCTTGGAAATAGTGACCATAATACAATAGCGTTCAACATCCCTGTGGTGGGAAGAACATCTCAACAGCCCAACACTGTGGCATTTAATTTCAAAAGGGGGAACTATGCAAAAATGAGGGGGTTAGTTAAACAGAAGTTAAAAGGTACAGTGACTAAAGCGAAATCCCTGCAAGCTGCATGGGCGCTTTTTAAAGACACCATAATAGAGGCCCAACTTCACTGTATACCCCAAATTAAGAAACACAGTAAAAGAACTAAAAAAAGAGCCACCGTGGCTTAACAACCATGTAAAAGAAGCAGTGAGAGATAAAAAGACTTCCTTTAAAAGGTGGAAGTCAAATCCTAGTGAGGCAAATATAAAGGAGCATAAATGCTGCCAAATTAAGTGCAAGAATGTAATAAGAAAAGCCAAAGAGGAGTTTGAAGAACGGCTAGCCAAAAACTCCAAAGGTAATAACAAAATGTTTTTTAAGTACATCAGAAGCAGGAAGCCTGCTAAACAACCAGTGGGGCCCCTTGATGATCGAGATACAAAAGGAGCGCTTAAAGATGATAAAGTCATTGCGGAGAAACTAAATGGATTCTTTGCTTCAGTCTTCATGGCTGAGGATGTTAGGGAGATTCCCAAACCTGAGCTGGCTTTTGTAGATGACAAATCTGAGGAACTGTCACGGATTGAAGTGTCACGAGAGGAGGTTTTGGAATTAATTGATAAACTTAACATTAACAAGTCACCGGGACCAGATGGCATTCACCCAAGAGTTCTGAAAGAACTCAAATGTGAAGTTGTGGAACTGTTAACTAAGGTTTGTAACCTGTCCTTTAAATCGGCTTCTGTACCCAATGACTGGAAATTAGCTAATGTAACGCCAATATTTAAAAAGGGCTCTAGAGGTGATCCCGGCAATTACAGACCAGTAAGTCTAATGTCTGTACCAGGCAAATTAGTCGAAACAATAGTTAAGAATAAAATTGTCCGACACATAGAAAAACATAAACTGTTGAGCAATAGTCAACATGGTTTCTGTAAAGGGAAATAGTGTCTTACTAATCTATTAGAATTCTTTGAAGGGGTCAACAAACATGTGGACAAGGGGGATCCAGTGGACATAGTGTTCTTAGATTTCCAGAAAGCCTTTGACAAGGTCCCTCACCTAAGGTTCTTATGTAAATTAAGCTGACATGGGATAAAAGGGAAGGTCCTTTCATGGATTGAGAACTGGTTAAAAGACAGGGAACAAAGGGTAGGAATTAATGGTAAATTCTCAGAATGGAGAGGGGTAACTAGTGGTGTTCCCCAAGGGTCAGTCCTCGGACCGATCCTATTCAACTTATTCATAAATGATCTGGAGAAAGGGGTAAACAGTGAGGTGGCAAAGTTTGCAGATGATACTAAACTGCTAAAGATAGTTAAGTCCAAAGTAGACTGTGAAGAACTTCAAAAAGATCTCACAAAACTAAGTGATTGGGCAACAAAATGGCAAATGAAATTTAATGTGGATAAATGTAAAGTAATGCACATTGGAAAAAATAACCCCAAGTATACATACAATATGATGGGGGCTAATTTAGCTACAAGAAGTCAGGAAAAAGATCTTGGAGTCATCGTGGATAGTTCTCTGAAAATGTCCACGCAGTGTGCAGAGGCGGTCAAAAAAGCAAACAGGATGTTAGGAATCATTAAAAAGGGGATAGAAAATAAGACTGAGAATATATTATTGCCCTTATATAAATCGATGGTACGCCCTCATCTCGAATACTGCGTACAGATGTGGTCTCCTCATCTCAAAAAAGATATACTGGCACTAGAAAAGGTTCAGAAAAGGGCAACTAAAATGATTAAGGGTTTGGAACGGGTCCCATATGAGGAGAGATTAAAGAGGCTAGGATTCTTCAGCTTGGAAAAGAGGAGACTAAGGGGGGATATGATAGAGGTATATAAAATCATGAGTGATGTGGAGAAAGTGGATAAGGAAAAGTTATTTACTTATTCCCATAATACAAGAACTAGGGGTCATCAAATGAAATTAATAGGCAACAGGTTTAAAACAAATAAAAGGAAGTTCTTCTTCATGCAGCACACAGTCAACTTGTGGAACTCCTTACCTGAGGAGGTTGTGAAGGCTTGGACTATAACAGAGTTTAAAAGAGAACTGGATAAATTCATGGAGGTTAAGTCAATTAATGGATATTAGCCAGGACGGGTAAGGAATGGTGTCCCTAGCCTCTGTCTGTCAGAGGGTGGAGATGGATGGCAGGAGAGAGATCACTTGATCATTGCCTGTTAGGTTCACTCCCTCTGGGGCCCCTGGCATTGGCCACTGTCGGTAGACAGGATACTGGGCTAGATGGACCTTTGGTCTGACCCGGTACGGCCTTTCTTATGTTCTTAAGTATCTTGAGTAATGTTGCATCATCTGCAAATTTGGCCACCTCACCGTTTACCCCCTTTTTCAGATTATTTATGAATATGTGGAACAGCACAGGTCCCAGTACAGATTCTGGGGCGGGGGACCTGCTATTTACCACTTTCCATTCTGAAAACTGACCATTTATTCCAACCCTTTGTTTCCTATCTTTTACCCAGTTATTAATGCACAAAGGACCTTCCATCTTATCCCATGACTGCTTACTTTGCTTAAGAGCCTTTGGCGTGGGACCTTGTCACAGACTTTCGGATAATCTAAAAACACTACATCAAGGATCATCCTTGTCCGCATGACTTCCCTTTACAAAAGCCATATTGACTCTTTCCCAACATATCATGTTCATTTATGTGCCTGATAATTCTGTTCTTTGTTATATTTTCAATGAATATTGCCTGGTTATTGAAGTTAGGTTTTCTGGCCTGTAATTGCCAGGATTTCCTCTGGAAATTTTTTTTAAAATCAGCTATATGCTAGCTGTTCTCCATCCATCTGATACAGAGTCTGGTTTAAGCAATAGGTTACATACCACAGTCAGTAGTTCTGCAATTTGGTATTTGAGTTCCTTAAGAACTCTTGGATGAATGCAGGGCCGGCGCTTCCATTTAGGTGACCTAGGCAGTCGACTAGGGCGCCAGGATTTGGGGGGGCGGCATTTTGCCGCCCTTGGCAGCAATTCGGCAGCAGGGGGTCCTTCTGCGCTCCAGGTCTTCGGCGGCAATTCTGCGGTGGGTCCTTTACTCGCTCCGGGACCCGTCGCCGAAGTGCCCCAAAGACCGGGCGCGCGGCAGGACTCCCCTGCCGCAGAATTGACGACGATGACCTGGAGCGCGGAAGGACCCCCGCCTAGGGCGCCAAAAACCCTGGTGCCGCTCCTGGATGAATGCCATCTGGTCCTGGTGACTTATTACTGGTTAATTTATCAATTTGTTTCAAAACCACCTCTGTTGACACTTCAATCTGGGACAGCTCCTCAGATTTGTCACCTAAAAAGAATGGTTCAGGTGTGGGAATCTCCCTCACATCCTCTGCAGTGCATACACATGCAAAGAATTCACTTAGGGCTTATCTATACTGGCACTTTACAGCACTGCAACTTTCTCGCTCAGGGGTGTGAAAAAACACACCCCTGAGCACTGCAAGTTTCAGTGCTGTAAAGTGCCAGTGTAAACTCGCAAAGGTGATTTTTTTTATCACCATTGCTATGTCGCAACTACATAAGCCACGTTAAAGCACTGCTGCGGCAGCACTTTAACGTTGCCCTTGAAGACGTGCCATTAGTTTATCTGCAATGGTCTTGTTGTACTTGAATGCTCCTTTAGCACCTTGATCATCCAGTGGGCCCACTGATTGTTTGGCAGGCTTTCTGCTTCTGATATACTTGAAACAAAAAATTTGCTGTTTAGTTTTTGTCTCTTTTGCTAGTTACGCTTCATATTCTTTTTTTACCTACTGTGACAGACCCAGACCAGTGGGGTACAGGAGTCTGGTAGAGGGCAAATATACTGGTCACTGGATGAGTAGTTTTCTGTTCCCTGAGTGACCAGAGCAGGGGTTGCACTAGAGTAATCAGGAACCTGCTAGAACCAGTTAAGGCAGGCAGGCTAATTAGAATGCCTGGAGCCAATTAAGAAGAAGCTGCTAGAATCAATTAAGGCAGGCTAATCAGGGCACCTGGGTTTTAAAAGGAGCTCACTTCAGTTTGTGGTGGGAGTGTGAGGAGCTGGGAGCAAGAGGCGCAAGGAGCTGAGAGTGAGCTGCTGGAAGACTGAGGAGCACAAGTGTTATCAGACACCAGGAGGAAGGACCTGTGGTGAGAATAAGGAAGGTGTTTGAAGGAGGCCATGGGGAAGTAGCCCAGGGAATTGTAGCTGTCATGCAGCTGTTACAGGAGGCACTATAGAAAGCTGCAGTCCACAGGGCCCTGGGCTGGAACCCGGAGTAGAGGGTGGGCCTGGGTTCCCCCCAAACCTCCCAATTGACCTGGACTGTGGGTTCTTCCAGAGGGGAAGGTCTCTGGGCTGTTCCCCAACCCACATGGTGAATCTCTGAGGCAAGAAAATCTGCCAAGATAGAGGAGGAACTTTGTCACACTACCTAATTATACTTTACACTTGACTTGCCAGAGTTTATGGTTCTTTCTATTTTCTCCAGTAGGATTTGACTTACAATTTTTAAAAAATACCATTTTGCCTCTAGCCGCCTCTTTTACTCTGTTGTTCAGCCATATAGAAGAAAAATTCTCACATGGAAGTAAAGCTAGCATGTAGCCAGAGGGTGAAGGAAATGATTCAAGAAGGATTTGAGCACTAAAGATTAAGTAAAAGCTGAAACATATCTTCTGTGGTGGAGAAGTAGGTATGACACTGGAGAATAGGGGGGTTATTGTCAGTCACTCTTACCCCTGGTGATTCATATATGAGGAACCTTCAGAATCGCATTAAAGTCACTGAAAAGTAGATGAGAAATCCTACAAGAGCAAAAACACAGATCCTAGGGAAAGTAAGGAACAAAGAAAGTGAAGAGGACCCAAGACAGGTGTGCATACCTAGCTGTGACTGTGAAGGGAGGAGGAACACTGGAAGTTCTGGAGAGCAGCTATCCTGTTAGAGATTAGATGGGGGGGGGAGAGCAAATGCAGGAACCCTAAAATAACAAAAGTAATGGTAAGACATCAAAAATCCAGAAGGATAGATGCTGAGAAGTTAGAATCACGCACTGTTCCTTAGGTAGATGGTAGAGTGATTTGAGGAGAGAAGAAATGAGAAATATGTGTTTTATGCTGAATTCTCTCTTACTCCACAGAACCTTTTTACCTATTGTAAATATCAGTATAGATAGCACCTCGGCCAATCGATGGTGTTGTATCATTACTTTAGTCTTAATGTGTTGTCTGTTATAATGTGGTTGTATCTGATGGGGCGGGCAGGGTGGGGCGGAAGTGGTATTTAAGGAGTTTGAGTTCTGCCTGTGTGCGCTGGAGTTGTTACTTGCTTGGAGCATCCCAGTAAATCCATTGATTTCTATAAAGAAGTATTATACTTTATTTGTCTGTGGGAAAACACTGGCTGTGTTCACATGTTGTCTGTTATAAACCTAATGGTAAGCATTACAAGGATATTCCATACCTTTCTATTGTACAGATTGTGAGTGTTAATTATAAATAACCACATTGTAATGGAAAGTTCATATGGGGGTAAGGTTTCCAAACACACTGGTGGACTATATCCTATTATTACTATCAAGAGGGAAAAGTTTGCATTTGCTTGTCTAAGTACTAAATTAGGCAGATTTTCATCTATGATAACCTGAGTGTGGCTAACAGGAGATTAAGTGTTTGAGTATTAATTTTATTAAATAAAGGTATTAATATTAGAATTGGCCAGTTAAGAGGGAGCAGGGTTTTCTGGGACCCCTGCTGGCAAAAGTGAAGAATGCCAAGTTATGCAAAGCCAATTGATTTAAAAGTGCGGGAAGCTCATCCCTGTTGTTAATTTTATTAACCTAAAAAGGATTCACGGATTAATTAGAAATAAGGACCAGGAGATGAATTGGTGGTTCCCAAGAGAAGCACTAGTATGTAGTATTCTTGTTATATAATTTGTTCTAAACTCTTAACATGTAGCAAGTGGTTACACGAACCTGAATGTAATCCTAATTGCTTCTTTCATTCTTAGTTTAAAGTTTTTGTACAAATTGCTAATCATATTCCAAGCCTGCAACTGTCTACCAAAGACCTGAAGAGATAAAAGCAGAATAATTTTGAGCAGTCTAATTTGAGAGGAGGTTATACTACCATATTATTAAGATGAAACAACATTTTGCCTAAAATCAAGAATAAAACTGCTTTTCGTTGACTGAAGTCACATAGAAGTACTCTGTTCTGCAGGTGCTCATTCTCTCCTACGGGTTAAGCTTTAGTAAAAAGTGAAGTGGTGCCTGATTAAAAGCTGGGTTATGTTAACTTAAATATTTTTAAAGGGAAAATCAGAATCCAAGCCTGTATCTTTTGAGGGCTGGTTATTCACTGAACAGGCTTGGAGTGACATACAGCCCTGGTAATGGAAATCTGGTTTGATCCAGGGGACTACCTGGCACCTGAAAAGGGTGCAATAAATAGGCAGCTAGCTGTTATCTGATACATTTAGTTGCAGCATGGAAGGTGCCAAGGATCAAAAGGAGATCAGCTTTCCATCCTCATTCCTTCATGTGAGCTTTTGAAAGCTTTTCTCTCCGTGTGTGCATGGCTTCTTTGTACGACTCTACCTGTAAGTAGCATCCTTAAAACCCTATCACACTCCCTGTTTAAAAAAAATGTTAAACATAAAAGTAAAGCCTTGGAATACATATTGATAAGTTTAAAAAGCACAAAAATGCCTTGCAGGGAGTGTTTAAAAAAAAAAAAAGAGAGAGAAAAGAAACCTTTAGATCTTTCTTTCATCCAAGCTCCCAATGGAATGACTGAGAAACCTTTCTCAGTCATATCAATGCAAATATGTGATTGTTGTGTTTGAATATCGAACAAAACCAGTTATTATATATTCTTGGTACCAACAAGAATTGGGCATATTTTACTGCTTTTGAGAAATACTGCTACTGCAACACCGTAACAGCAGGAAAATTTGATGTAGATATTAACTACTAAGGGCCAGATCTAGCCCTTAAATTTTGTGGTCCTGTGAATAGTCCCATTGACTGCAGAAGGACTATTTATGAAAGAAGGTTCTACCCAGCATGAATAAGGCTGGCATAATCTGGCTTGTAGGGACCAGTCAAATCAATTCAGATAAAATAAGTCACAAGCATGTGCCGTAATTGAACCTGAAGGGGTGTTAAAGTTCAGTTCCCATTTGTGATGATCACTTCTCAGCTTTGTGCAACTCAGGGTTCTAGTTGGGACTGGAACAAATATTGTTCAGACACCATGAGATAGTGTCCTCTTGGTATGTCTAGCCTAATCAGAAGTTGGAAGTTTGGGACATTTTCAGGCCAGATCCAATGCCCATTGTGGTCAATGATTGTCCTTCCGTTGACTTCTATGGGCATTGGATTCTTCTTATTATTTATATTGTCATTATTTATTTGTATTGCTGTAGCTCCCAGGAGTGCTAGTCATGGACTATCAGACCCCAGTATGCTAGATGTTGTACAAACACTGACCAAAAAGACAATCTTAACCCCAAAGATCTTATAAGTATAAAACACAAACACATGGATACAGACAGATGGGGAATATGAAGAAACAATGAGATAATATTGGTCACCATGATAGGCAGTGTTCTCTGCACTCCAGCCACCCATTGTCAAGTTTTGTTTTGTTTTGTAGGCATCATGTCAAACAAAAACTTTAAGAAGGGATTTGAAGGTGGATAATGACATAGCTTTGTGGTGTTTTCAGGGTGCGTCTCCCAAGCGTGTTGGAAAATTTAACAAATGGGTGAGGGAGGCTTATGACATGGAACAATTGGAAGTGAGTGTTGACCTCTCAGTACTGAATGAGAGATGATAGGCAGGATGGGAATCAATTCTAAAGGGCCTTGAAAGTGAAGACAAGTAGCTTATGATTGATAAGATAGAAAAGAGGAAATCAGCGGAGAGATGCAAAGAAAGGGGTGCCTTGGTCAAAGTGACGGGCTCAGAGAATGATCTTTGTAGCAGCATTCTGAATGGATATGAACAGGACAAGATGGCATTTCTCAAGGCAAGAGAAGAGGGTGTTGCAGTAATCAAGACCCAAGAATGAGAGCCTAGGCAAGAGTTCTAGCTGTGTGGATGGAGAGGAAAGGCTGTATCTCAGGGCTTGTCTTCACTACCCGCCTGGATCGGCGAGTAGAAATCGATCTCTTGGGAATCGATTTATCATGTCCCATCGGGACACGATAATCGATCCCCAAATTGATGCGCGTACTCCACCAGCCCAGGTAGAAGTAAGCGCCGTCGACGGGAGAGCCGCAGCGGTCGCTTTGCCGTCGTCCTCACAGCGGGGTAAGTTGGATCAGATACGTTGAATTCAGCTACGCTATTCCTGTAGCTGAATTTGCATATCTGAAAAAGATTTCCCCCCCCCCCGTAGTATAGACATAGCCTTAGAGATGTTATGCAGAAAGAATCTGCAATGCTTTGACATAGCCTGTACGTGAGGACCTAGCGAGAGGTTTGAGTCAAAAATGACACCCAGGTTATAGGTCTTCGTGACAGGGAAGATGGTGGTGGTATTCACAGTGATCAAAAAAGGAGGTGGCAGGGAAGACTGGTGTGGGGGGTGGAGGGGAGGTGGATTAAGAGTTCAGTTTTAGCCATGCTGAGTTTGGGCTGATAGCTAGACATTCACAAGGAGATGTCAGAGAGATTGGCTGAAATTTTAGGTTCTCTCTCACAGAACCTGGTCTTCTGAGATTTATAGCCCATAACTGAGCATTTATCTGAACTGAACTGCCTTCTTGTGCAAAGAATGTTAGCCACATGTCTTACATTAAAAGAACTTTATCATATGGAAAGGACATATGGATCCTTTTGTCCTTGGATTAAAATAAAAGGGAGCAATGGGCAGTGCAGTTCCTGCTCCTCTGCTAAAAAGAGAGGAAGAGTACCTCCCTCTTTTTACTGGTTTGAATGAGCAGCATTCCTCCCATAATTCCGTCCTCCCTCTCCGTGACTGCTGCAGTGAGCTCTCCCTACTGTTTCAATCTGCTTAACCACTGTTTTTGTCTGGTTTGAATGCAGTCTATTTGCCTTTCAGTGCTGTTCAGTTGCTTATGTGTGAGGAATTGGTGGTTTTAATTAGAAATAGGCCTGAACCAAAAATGTTTAGTGAGATCATATATTCAGATGGTGTTTCTGTTCTTTTTGTGAACTTGCTTGTAAAATGTTTTGGAGCAGATGAAATACTATAGTGCACATCACTAAAGTAAGTGAATGGCAGCAGTTTTGCTCCAAATATTTAGCCATTGGAAAAGTCACTAGCAAAAAAGAAGCTGGGGAAGCAACTTTAAGAGTTAATCAAATTCCTAACTTCAAATAACATGGTATGCCTCAAAATATCCCTCTGGGTGACCTTTGGCAAGTCACTTCCCTATCTGTAAAATGGGGATAATAATGCTGACCTCTTTGGTAAAGCACTTTGAAATCTAAAGATGAAAAGGGCTATATAAGAACTAGGTATTAAGTAATATTATTACTATTATGTATTTATTATTGCTTCTCAGGCGTGTTATAAATGAATATCTGCATTTCTACCAGTTGCCTCTAAATAAGGAACCAAATCCTTAACTGGTGTAAATCAGACTACTCAATTGACTTCACTGGATCTGTGCCGATTTATACCAGCTCAAGAGGTGGACAGACACTAACAATGCCTGCACATCTACTTTCTTGGGTGAAAACTGGGTGTTATTCTGCATCAATTGCCCCTTCTCATCCAGACTGGCTAGCAGAAGAATTCCCAATCCCTTGAATAAATTCCTCTTTCTATCAAGTTGAATCCATATTACTTCCCATGAATTTATGTCCTGACCAGCACTGCAATCTATCTACATGCCATAACTTTTCCATGGAAAATTTGAGCTAATCACACATTCAGTGGTGTTTTCTTGCTATCTAGTTGAAAACAGATTGCCTCATCATTTCATTCCTATCAATAAAAAAAATTGTCATGCAAGAAATGGATCATCTTTGCTTCATTCTTCCTGTTTTCTTCAATTATTTTAATTTTTGTGTCAGCTGGACAAGATTAAATCTCAGGTAGTAATTTAAAAATAAATGAGACTGGATATTAGCTGCAGTAATTTTTTTGAAGCACACTGTGGGATGTTAATCTTTTATTATTATTATTCTGAGTTCCTTTCACTTTACATATGTGGCAATATTTAGGCCACTCTTTTGAAGCAAATCCTTCAGTGTGATTATTTCCTCATTGAAATGCTCTCTATTGTGCCTATTTGTTTGATGTGTTTTCCTTGTACCTTATATTTCTGATGGCTTTTGGGCAAAGTAATCATTATGTCTCCAATACTATTTCTTTTAATCTCCTGAAGATTAAGTATGTTTATTTAAAAACCTTTCTGATGGTGTCTTCACAAACTCAGCTATTTTATAAAATTGGAAATAATGAATCAGGGAGATGCAATTTTGATAATGCCATTTATTCAGCTCCTATGAGGCTAGCTAGCAAAAAAACTAGAGATATGTAAGTATCTGACATACATACAGTGAGAATAGGGAAAATATTGTAATTGTATGTAGGTTATGAAGCTCCTAGAAAGATAGTCAGCAAAAGAGCAGTTCAATTAATGACTCACATTCTTCAGGGACTGAATGACTCAGGGGACCGGTAATTGGATCAGGACTAAAGTCTTTCATCTCTAGGTCACCAGTTCAAACCCAATACAGATAAATAGTGACAAAATGTTGCTACTATCTAAAAGTTCTTTGGCAGCCTTTTTGAAATGACACTATTGGACATGTACCTAAATCACACTCGCTGATCAACAGAGAAACCAATAGAGCTGATCACATTTTTTTCATGAAAACTTGGTCCAATGAGGAATGGCTTTTTGATGAAACAGAATATTTTGTCCCCTAAATACTGGTTTTGTCAAAAAAAATCAGGTTTTGTTGAAAAACAGAAAAATATCAAAGTTTTTAATAAAAATGAATATTTTTGTTTTTGTTAAATTTTCACAGGAAATTTTTTCCCCAGCCAGCTCTAGAAACCAGTGACTGTGTTTGGAAACTAAATTACCCTTGTTCTCATAGTGGTGCTGCATGCGAGTCAGGCTTAAAGGCTTTATTGGTGTGATGATACATTTTGCCCCGCCATGGTACATACTTTGCAATTTGTGTTTTGTAACTGAAGTGGAAGACGTAGGGGTGCCCCAAAATGAGCAGCAGATCTCCTACACTAACCAGTGGAAACCATCTGCCCTCATGGAGCTGGAAGGGCCACACTTGTAATGTATACCTTCCTGTTCCAGCTTTAGTGAATCTGACCACTCTCTTTTCTCTAATTGCCAGCCTCTTATATTCTTCCCTTGCCTCTTTCTTTTTTCATGCCTCCTTTTCTTCTCTCATTCACTATCCTGGGCAGTGAAAGTTACCAGCAGATACAAACATGGGTGGATTTATTTAACAATCAAGTGAAAGTTAATGGATGAGAGTCCAGGGCCTCAACTGATGTTTTGGGGATTGGTCCTGCTTTGAGCAAAGGGTTGGACTAGATGACCTCCTGAGGTCCCTTCCAACCCTGATATTTTATGATGTAACTCAGTGTAGTTTCATTCAGTGGAGCTGTGCCAATTAATAGCATTCAAGGATCACCTGAGGTGTTGACGTAAATGAATATAGAATACCTGGGTCCCTATCATTACATTCAACATAAATGTCATACATCATTAGAATTATAATGTTTTGTCCCCACAAGATTGTAGCCTCATTTCTCTAAATCCAAAAAAGTAATGCAAGAACAGGAAGAAAATGTCCTTCATAAGACCCCTTCAGAAAATGTAGTTCAGTGGTTTGTGAGTAACAAAACTTCAGGATTTCTCAATACTTATGTGAAGGTACTGCTGAGGCTGATGACCGCACCAGCAGATCCAGCACCAGAGAGGGTGAAGCCGCTAGGGGGTTGGTCAAAGTGACAGGTGAGGTTCGGATCTGGAGGAGGCAGAGCTGTCTCAGGGAATAGGGAATTGAAGGGTCAGACAGAAGGTCTAGTTATGCTTTCCTGGAGAGTTGGGCTAACTGAAGAAAGGTTAGTAGAGCCCTGAGGAAGGAACCTGTGGGACGCAAGGGAGATCAGCTTGGTGTCCCTGGCCCCAGCGACTCCCCACCTACCGGTAGGTGGTTTGTGATGAGCTCTGGATGGAAGAGATTTCTCAGAGAAAGTGAAGGACTCCCAAAGCCACCCCAGTAACCAAGCAGCAAGGGCTGGTGCTGGGAGGTGACACTAGACACAAGTAGGTCATGGCACAATGGGTTTGTATATTTGTAAAGAAGTAAGAGGCTCCAGACAGACTGACATAGCCAGGGTAAGATGAGCAGTTTCTGGGTATAGAACTATTTATTTAATGCTTCTAGTTCCATGTTAGATTATATTTGTTCTTGGTGTAATAAATAAGATCCATTATTTTCATTAAGATGAGGCCTGATATGTGCTATTAAGTTATTTAGACACCTGTCTGCTGCTTCTCGAAGTGAGAGTACGTAGCAATTACCACAAGCTAGAGAGTATCTCTGGGTTTCCAGCTCCTGGAGAGAAGAGACTTAAAACCTTTTAAATGTAAATCTAAAAGAGGCAAGGAGTGAATATTGGATGGTGGCAGCAACGGTATCAGATAAAGAGTCACCAGGTGGTATATATGTGTTGCCAATCCCAGTTTTTTTTTTTTTAACCTTTTTAGTTTTTGGCTTTTTTTTCTGGCTTTTTTAATTTATAAAGGAAACTTTTTTATTTTTTACTTATATAATTTTTTTTAACAATGAACACATACACATTGCTATTATACACCTTTTTAGTAAAATAACTTTTATACAGAGCTTTGGAGCAACAAACCAGGACGAGCACACCCACTTTTGAGGATTCCACTTGGTACAACCTCTGGTGTCCAATAGCTTTCCTTTTTAAAACCTTAAATGCCTTGTCGGCTTCTGAGGACCAGTGAAAGGGGTTGTGATCTGCTTTTTTAATGCATTTGTACAAGGGTTTAGCCCACAGTCCAAACTTTGGGATCCATATTTTGCAGAAGCCTGCCATGCCCAGAAACGCCCTGAGCTGTTTACGATTGCTTGGGATAGGAATTTGACAGATAGCTTCCTTTCTTTTGTTTGAAAGCTGACGCTCCCCCTGCCTTATGTGAAACCCTAAGTACAGTACTTCTGGGAGGGCGATCTGAGCCTTACTCTGTGCTATCGGATGTCCTCAGAGTCCAACAAAGTTCAGGAGGCTCACAGTGGCTTTAAGGCAAGGGATTAGACCCACAGCGGCAATTAACAAGTCATTTACATATTGCAGGAGGAGGACCTTGTCCTCATTGTTCCACTTTTCCAAGTCTCTGGCCAGGGCCTGGCTGAAAAGGGTGGGGAATTTTTAAATTCCTGGGCCAGCACTGTCCAGCAAAGCTGCTTTTTAATTCTTCTTTTGTTTTTCCACTGGCTTCACTCTGGGGCTTGCATGGCTGAGGGCTCAATTGCAAAGGTTATTATTTACACATTCTTGGGGGGTAAGGTGAGGGTTATTTTATTTTTTTTTTTGACCTTCTTAGATGGTCTTCGCTAAATTGGCTTGATATTGTTCATAAGCTTCCAATCCCAGTTGTTTTAACCTTTTTAGTTTTTGGCCTTTTTTTTTTTTTTTTTTTTTTTTTTTTTTTTTTTTTTAAACAGCAGGGTCCTTATAAGGATATTCCAGTTAGGCTTATGGCTAGCCAGGCACCCCTCAAAGACCGAGATAAACTTGCTTGGGTTCGTGGAGAATTCCCCTGCCTGTGCGTTAAAGGCTGCTAGGTCCACGGGGTTAAAAAGCACATGCGTATAGACCTGCATAGTAGTGGCCTGATTCCTATCCGAGCCATGTCTGGACACCACGGTCTCGGTGATCAACGGATAAAATTCCACCGAGGGGACAATCTCTGGGCCCTGAGACACCATGTCTTTATATGGTGGGGGTGTGATAGCCGAAGGGGACACCGGACCTGCCATTACAGCTGTGGGGGGGTTCTGGGGACTAACAGTAGCTACTACTGAACCTGTCGGAGTCAAATTACACTTTTGCAAAATATTTGACCTATCTCTTGGCAACATAAACAACTGTACATACATATGTACATACATATGTTCATTCCATTTACCCGTTCGCTGACAAAACAGAAGTAATTGAAGGATAGTGTTATAATTAAGTGATTTTTCCGGTGGCCACCTTTCCTGGTCCTCTAGCTGATATTGAGGCCAGTCTATTGTACAGAACCTTTTCAATCTACTTTTAGTCAATGGATCCAATTCAAACACTTTCCAGTTCACCGGAGTGCATTCTAAGGGCGTACACCTTGCCCTGCCTGGAGTACTTTGTCCCTGGCCCATACCCTAGGGAGACACTGGGCGTCCCCAGGTCAAAACAGGTAAAAGTCCACGCCACTGGACTGTTTCTACCTTATCCAAGGGACCGGTTCCCCACCATCGCCCGCAGCTGCTTCTCCACTACTCGAGCGCATTACACCGTTGTGCCCTCCGGGGTCAACCAAACCGCGTCTCCGCCGAGGCCCCCATTGAAGTCACCAGTGCGTGCTGGGCATCGGTCATTGCTGCAATCCGTTGACCTCCGAGAGGGGTCTGGGCAAGGCTAAATTTCAGCCTCGAGCCCCACGTTGGGCACCAAAACTGTTGCCGGCACAGAGTGCCCAAGGACAGCAACAGCGGGGTCCGTTGCCTGGTGTGCGTCACACCTAAAAACACACCAGGGTGGAGAAGCAATCAAAGTTTATTTGGGATCCCAAAGTGGTGCTAGGAAACTGGCACGTCTCAAATCAAGCAAAAATCTGTCTGGGGATTGGTCCTGCTTTGAGCAGGGGGTTGGACTAGATGACCTCCTGAGGTCCCTTCCAACCCTGATATTCTATGATTGTCCTGTATTAGACCTTTGTAGGATTTGCTGGTTGAGTTGTGTTGGTTTCTTTTCTTTTCTTTTTCTTTTCTATTTTTTGGTGGGATAGCACTGTCGGGAGGAGATCTCCTCTCCGGAAACAATAATTTCACCACAGATGCTTGGTGGAACATAGCAGTGTCAGGATGAGGGTGAGGGATTACATCAGGAGGGAAAGGTCTGATGAAAGGAAAAAGAGAGAGCACATTTTCTGTCAGGAGGAGTTAGCTCATGCCTAGTCTGAGGTGATGTTAACAGAGGAACTTGGTGGGCAGGTCAAACAAATTCCCTAGAAGAGCTGTCTGCCTGAAGAGAGCAAGGACTTTCAGAGGGGTCGGGGGGAAGGTCTGTTGACTTGACTTGGCCAGTAGCAGTTGGGAAATTGAATGCAACAGTTAAGGGACGGTTGACTTGACCTACCAGCAATAGTGACTGTTGGGAAGTTTGAAAATACAAAAAAGAATGGACAGGAAGTGAGACCAGGTTGCTAGGCAACCAAGAGGGGTGGTTCGATCCATGTGAGTCTAGGCACACAAGTGGAACTTTCCAGTTTGTTGGACAGAAAAAGGGTGGAAGAGACCACTTGGCCCAGAGTCAGAGGGGGAGCGGGAATGTACCAATTTACCAGCCTGTCTGGAGGAGAAACTGACCACACTGCAGTGCTAGGCACAGGGAACAGAGCAGTACTGACTCATAGCAGCCTTTACCCTATTATCAAAAGAACTGAAATAAAATCTAAAAGGACTTGGAAATTTTTTTTTTATTTTTATTTTGAAGTTTGTTTGCAGGGCAGTGAGGGACTGCAAAATGCCAATGAACTACACCAACTTTAATATGGAGCAACTCAAGGACTTATGTTCTCATAGAGGTACAGCTTATGGGGATCATGATAGGAAACCACTCATCAAGGCTCTTAAGAGTTACAACCAGGAAGTCCAGGAAAGCCAGATTACTGAAGTGATAGGAAATGAGGACCAGACAAGGGTGGCAGGATGTGAGGCCAGCAAGGGCATGGGAGCTAGAGCGACTGCAGATCGAGGCAAGGTGAGAAGGATGTCAATATGAAGCAGAGGAGAGAGAGAGAAAAAGAACATCAACATGAACTGGCAATGGCCTAGTTATAGTACCAGGGCAAGGGGATATGAGTGGGGTGAAAGTGGATCCAAATTACTTCCCATTTATAAGAAAGAGGAAAATATTGATGCCTTTCTAATTGCATTTGAAAAAAATTGCAGACAATATTAATTGTATGAAGACATGTGGGCTCTCCAGTTAACTCCACTTCTATCAGGTAAAGTTTTAGAGGTATTTGCATGGACCGACATTTGGGACTGAAATGATTATGAACAATTGAAGTTGGCATTGTTAAGAAGGTATGAGCTGACGATGGACGCATACTGCTTGAAGTTCTGTAAAACAAACAAACAAAAAAACCCAGAGGATAATTATGAGCCACACACAGTAGAGGAAATAAGGGAGGTGGTCCTTCTGGACCAATTCCTAAGAGTTTGCCCAGAGGGCCTAAAGGTGTGGTTGGAGGATCGCACCCTAATTACTAGTAGAAGGGCAGCTGAGTTGGCTGATCAGCACATGAGTAACAGGCAGCACAAAGCATCAAATTGTGGGAGGAGGATTCACTGGTTACAAGGGGATTAATCAGACACAACACCAGTTGAGGGTACAGTCAGTTGGGTCTGAGAAGAAGGATAACTTTAGCCAGTCTCCTCTCATGAGGAAGATGAAAGAGATGTATAGGGGAAAACAGTGCTGGAAATGTCAGGAGGTAGAACATCTCTGTTATGCCTGCCTTAGCCAAAAGAGAAGGAAATGGGAGGCAGTAACACCAACAACTGCAACCCACATTGTCTATTGTATCAGCACTTCTATTCCAGAGAATTCTCATAGGTTCATATGCTCAGTAACCACTATGGGAAAGAGGTATCAGAGTTGAGGGACACAGGAGCAAGTATTTCCCAAGTTAACAACCATCTGATTTACCCAGAGCAGACGTTTCAGGGCCTGTGTGCCACAGTGAGGTCATATTCTGGACAGAAGGAGCAACTTCCCTTAGCCCTGTTATTCTTGAGCTGGGAAGAAAGAAAGGGAATCCAGCAGGTGGGAGCAGCAAGAGAACTGAGTATGGGAGTACTGCTGGGGAACAATCCACAATACCCATCTGCTGAAGTGAAGAAACAGATAGACAGAGCCAGAAGGGTACCTACTACAGGACAGGCCCAACAAAGAATATAACAGAACACCACTAGCTGTCACCTTCAACCCCCAACTAAAACCTCTCCAGCACATCACCAAAGATCTACAACCTATCTTAAGGATGATCCCTCACTCTCACAGACCTTGGGAGACAGGCTAGTCCTCACTTACAGACAGCCCCCCAACCTGAAGCAAATATTCACTAGCAACTACACACCACACAACAAAAACACTAACCCAGGAACCTATCCCTGCAACAAACCCTGTTGCCAACTCTGTCCACATATCTATTCAAAGTACACCATCATAGGACCTAACTGCATCAGCCACACTATCAGATGCTCATTCACCTGCACATCTACCAATGTGATATATGCCATCATGTGCCAGCAATGCCACTCTGCCATGTACTTTGGCCAAACCAGACAGTCTCTAGGCAAAAGAATAAATGGACACAAATCAGACGTCAAGAATTATAACATTAAAAAAACCAGTCGGAGAACACTTCAACCTCCCTGGACTCTCAATAACAGACTTAAAAGTGGCAATTCTTCAACAAAAAAACTTCAAAAACAGACTCCAATGAGAAACAGCAGAACTGGAATTAATTTGCAAAATGGACACCATCAAATTAGGCCTGAATAAGGACTGGAAGTGGATGGGTCACTACAAAAACTAAAAACTAATTTCCCCATGCTAATTTCCCCCTACTGTTACTCACACCTTGTCAACTGTTTGAAATGGGACACCTTGATTACCACTACAAAAGTGATTTTTCCTCCTGTTGATAATAGCTCACTTTAATTGAATTGTCTTGTTAGAGCTGATCCCCCTACTTGGTAAGGCAACTCCCATCTTTTCATGTATGTGTATATATATCTTCCTACTGTATTTTCCACTCCATGCATCTGATGAAATGGGTTTTAACCCATGAAAGCTTATGCACAAATAAATGTGTTAGTCTCTCAGGACCAGATAGCATTCACTCAAGAGTTCTGAAGGAACTCAAATATGAAATTGCTGAACTACTAACTGTGGTGTGTAACCTATCATTTAAACCAGCTTCTGAACCATATGAATGGAGAAAAGCTAATGTGACAACAATTTTTTAAAAAATCTCCAGAGACAATCCCAGCAATTACAGGCCAGTGAGCCTAACTTCAGTACCAGGCAATTGGGTGAAACTATAGTAATGAACAGAATTATCAGACATATAGATGAACGCAATTTGTTGGGGAAGAGTCAACATGTTTTTTGTAAAGGGAAATCATGCTTCACCAATCTATTAAAATTCTCTGAGGGGGTCAACAAACGTGGGGACAAGGGTGATCCAGTGGATATAATGTACTTAGACTTTCAGAAAGCCTTTGACAAGGTCCCTTACCAAAGACTCTTAGGCAAAGGAAGCATTCATGGGATAAGAGAGAAGGTCCTCTCATGAATCAGTAACTGGTTAAAAGATAGCAAACAAAGGGTAGGAAGAACTGGTCAGTTTTCAGAATAGAGAGAGGTGTCCCCCAGGGGTCTGTATTGGAACCTGTGCTGTTCAACATATTCATAAATGATCTGGAAATGGGAGTAAACAGGGAGGTGGAAAAATTTGCAGATTATACAAAATTACTCAAGATAGTCAAGTCCAAAGCAGAGTGCAAAGAGTTACAAAGGGATCTCACTAAACTGGGTGACTGGGCAACAAAATGGCAGCTGAAATTCAATGTTGATAAATGCAAAGTACAATTTAAACTAACTCATGTTAACCGAATATAACTGCATGCTCTTGCCTGCCTGTAAGATGAATTGTGTCAATAGCTAGTTCAACTGTAATTCTTATTAGCGACCATTGTCAGCATGATTCTCCTTTGTACTGTAGACAAAAATTACATTCCTTCTGAGCTGAATCCCTAGTCTTGCCTCTTTACAAGGAAGGGTTCCCCTTGCTCCTGCCCTTTTGACAGCATCAAAGGGTCCTCAGCCAAATCAGCATAAAGTAACAGACTTTATGTGACAACCATCCTACGGTGAAAGCCAAAGCAAAGAGCTTCTTGACTTATTGATGCTGTCATCCTTTATAAAGAAAGCACTGAATTGTTTCAGAGACAAGATGATGAGGAAGTGCATCTAAAACAGAGGAAGCAGCTAAGTGAAAAGGCCTGTGTGTGGTTTTGTCTACATTCCAGGAAGGTCTGGCTTCTGTGTTACCCCTAAAGCAAAGGACTTTTTCTGTGGGTGCAGACATCAAAAAAGGAACATTTGATAGTGCCTTGATAGCTAGAGGCAGTGCCCCTGCCTGATGACTAGTAAATTGTCATTATTGCTCATTTACATAGTAGCTCACACCCTGGAAGCAAGGCAGTTAGGTTTGTCTGATGCATCTCAATCCATTTCATATAAAAGCTTCCACTGATGAAATTGCTGCCACAGTTTTCAAGATGGAGTACTTCACAGCCTGGGGTGTATGTAAGGCTCATACACTGACATGTAGGAAAAAACAGCTAAATGGCTCCACTCTGAGACCTTGAATTATTGATTCCTGGAAACTGACCCTGCTGGAGGTTGCAGTTGGGCTGGTGAAAGATAAATCTCTTGATCTCCCTTGACATAATGCAAAGAGTCACCACCTTCTCAGGCTGTGTGGGCCACAATGTTGAGTTCCTGAGAAAGTCTGTTTCCATCATGGCAAATTGTGACTCTCCTGCTCTTTGGTACTGTATATATTCTATGAAGCATAACAGGACTTTTCCCAGATGTGGCAATTTACTTTTGTGAATACAGTAAGTGAATGACATTAGCACTGGGCATGGATAGAACTCAGAGAAGTTTGGGATTTCACAAAAATCCCCTTTTCACACTCCAGAGATTGAGAAGCATTCTACAAATGTATTGGAAAATGTTGTGTTTTTCCCACAGGGAACTTACTCCAGGCCAAATCCTCCCCAGCCCTAGCCTGAGTAATTAAGTTTGGTGGGGATATGAAGCAAGCACCCCTCCATGTACAGAGTGGTAACAGCCTATCCTGATGCTCCACCTACATTGGAGAAGGAGCCAATGGCCAGTATTCACATCCCCTGGCTTGCTCTGAAAATCCTGCTATGTGAGAAAGTGAAGAGAGTTTCAGTATCAGACAAACTATGGACCCCCTTGTGCAGGCTCCTCATTTCCAGCCCCACTTCTAAAGTCCTGATTGCACTGTAGGCAGGGCCCCAACAGCAATAGTGGAGGCAATAGAATTTGCCTGGCAAATCTGCCCTGATGATCACTTCAGTGTTTCCACTCCTCCTGCCCCCATTACCTACCACAATTCAGAAAAAGTTTTCAGGAGCTGAGATTAGTCATTACTAAAAACAACAATACTTAAGTTCAAAGTGGCAAGAGCCACAAAGCCAGAAAATAAGTATCCCATGCTCTCATATAGCTAACCTAATAGTGTGTACAAAAGCATTAAACATTACAAAAATGCTGCCAATGTGAATTATAACACATCAAATATGCTAATAATTAGTGCATTCACTAGTAGTGCTGGTCAAAAAATTTTCTACAGAACAATGTTCCATTCAATAATGCACTGTCGTCACAATAAAAATATTTTGTGGTAACAAGTCAATTTTTGGTGGAAAAAAAAATCAAACTGTTTTGTTTCAGTAGTGTTGAAACTTTAAATTTTGATAGTGTGGAAATGTTGCATTTTGACTTTTATATAATATTTAAATATGATATGGAATTTGTGTATATAAGTATATTTAATATTTTAATGTCATATATAAGTTGAAATTAAATTAATCAAAACAAAACCTTCTGATACTATCAAAACAAAATGTTTCAAAAATCTTACTAAAATCAAGACATACCACATCTACCACTTGCCCCCCATCAGCAAAGCTTGTTACCCTGTCAAAGAAAGTTATTAGGTTGGTTTGACGTTATTTGTTCTTGACAAATCTACGTTGACTGTTACTTACCACCTTATTATCTTATTGGTATCAGCAAATTGATTGCTTAATTATTTGCTCCATTAACTTTCCAGGTCCTGAAGTTAAGCTGACTTGTCTGTCATTCCTCAGGCTGTCCTTATTCCCTTTTTTATATATTAGCACAATATTTGCTGTCTTCAAGTCCTCTGGAATCTCTCCCGTCTTCCATGACTTTTTAAAGATCATCGCTAATGGCTCAGACAGCTTCATTAGTATTCTAGGATATATTTCATCAGGCCCTGCCGACTTGAAGACATCTAAATTGTCTAAGTAATTTTTAACTTGTTCTTTCCCTATTTTAGTCTCAGATCCAACCTTGTTTTCACCAATGTTCACTATGTTAGACATCCAATTGCTTTTTGGTGAAAATTGAAACAAAAAGGGCATTTAGCTCTTCTGCCATTTCCACATTTTCTGTTACTGTCTTTCCTCTCCCATTGAGTAATGGGCCTACCTTGTCCCCGGTCTTCCTCTGCCTTCTAATGTATTTGTAGATAGTTTTCTTCTTACCCTTTATGTCTCTAGCTAGAGAGCTCAGATCCAGACAAATCCCAAGTATTCAGAAACTATTTGTGGTATTTCTGTG
This sequence comes from Chrysemys picta bellii, assembly GCF_011386835.1. NCBI lineage: Eukaryota > Metazoa > Chordata > Testudines > Emydidae > Chrysemys > Chrysemys picta. The sequence continues at coordinate 123,960,540 of NC_088793.1, read as the reverse complement.
TATTACTTGACAGACTGTAGTTTTCATTATGCACCAATGAGAGTGTTTTCTGTTGCTCTCATCAAAAGCTTTCCTGCTGGAGATCCAGTGGAAAAAAACCAAGCAACTATAGCGTCCGAGATTTTGCTTGACAAATATTATTGTTCAATAATGATTTAGGGCCAGACCATGTTCTTCCATTGGGAAACATGTGTGTGGGAGGTCAGGAGGGAGGAAAACTCCACAAGATTTCCCATATGGAGTTTCCTCCTATTCTTCCATTGGAATGTAAAAAGAACGAGGAGTACTTGTGGCACCTTAGAGACTAACAAATTTATTTAAGCATTAAGCTTTCGTGGGCTAAAGCCCACTTACCCACTTCAGAAGTGGGCTTTAGCCCACAAAAGCTTATGCTCAAATAAATTTGTTAGTCTCTAAGGTGCCACAAGTACTCCTCGTTCTTTTTGCTGATACAGACTAACACAGCTACCACTCTCAAATTGGAATGTAAGTATCCCGCCACCCCAGAAGAAACAGATTCTGGCCCCCAATTTTTGTAGATTCCCCAATCTCCTAAAGTCAGAAGGCCATCTACAAAGATGCCTTGAAGCTGCACAATTCTGGGACTCTTTGTGATTTACTACACTTCATCAGTGCAAGCCCCCAAGACTCAGTTCAATGGAGGAGGCTCTACATGCCTGGGGTGCATTAATTCTATGACTGCAGGTTGCCAAGACAATGCAGCTAACTCTTTCTCCCACTACCCTTCTAACCCTGGATGTTAGCGTATCCCTGTAGCTCTGACTAAATACATTGTTGCTGCTGCTGCTATGTTTACATTGTCAATGGCAGGCAGGGGTGTAGCCCAAAGCATGCTGGATCTAGAGGGTGAAAAGATACTAGCCCTACAGTATAGTCATAAGGAAGATGTTAGACTAGTCCTTAATCCTTAAAGTGTAGCATAAACCATAGCATTCATACAGTCAGCAGTATTGTACAGTGCAATCATTAATAATAGCATTCCAAAGTACCATTTCCTGAGTTAACAAAAATATTATGGCTGACTTTTAATATCACACGTTATGGATATTGACGTGTGGAATGATTAATAACACAACTTTACTGCTTTTATTTTTTACTTCAATTTCAGTTCATATTTTAGTCAGGCCTATTAATATTTTCTGTGTGTAGGCAATCTGATTATATTGATATAGTTTAACTCCGAGAGAGAAATAAACATGCTATGCACTAAGAATCAATGCCTGACAGCACCACAACAACTGAGCCCCTGATACAGTGAATGTTATACAGTCAGTGATCTGTGATGTGGGCTACATGACTCCACATCACCCAGGAAGTCCACTGGCACAGAGGTAGGCATGGGGCAGGGCATGCTCCCTTCTACAGCTGGCCAGGATGGGTGGCTGGAGCAGAGGGGAGACATGAGGCTATGGCCCCTCCCCACCACCTTTAAGGCTGGCTAGCTTGGGCATTTCTTGCACTCAGGTAGAATTCAAGGACTGGGGCTTTGCCTGGCACCTGGACAAGAGCACTTGTGTGTCATTCTGCTTTGTACTTCAGTGTGGGAGAAGCACACATTTATAGGTTTAAATGATCTGAAAGAAAAGTAAAGCTAGGGAAAAAATTCTTTGTGGTCTGTCTGTGTACTCTCTTTAGCTATTTATAGTATTGTGAAGGTATAAGGGATACCATTCCTCTGGGGTCAGAAGCCTGCAACTAGCTAGCTGGCTGATTAGCCCTACCTGCTGCATCTGAGAAAGAGCTGGCACCTAATTAGCTGACTCTCATATAAAAGGGCAGCAGGAAATGGAGGAAGGGACCATAATACTTCCCAGAAAATTGAGGGATTGGGAGCACAGCCCCAATGGACTACTACTGGAGCTACTACAGGAAGGAGTTGCTCCAGAAACCGAAGGACCACTATGTGGAAACCTTTATTGCTGAGTCTCTGAGGTAAAAGCCAAGAAATGTGGTGTTACTGAAGGCACTGGCATGAGAGACAGGCTTCGGGGGAAGAGACTGCTTGGCCTGCACAAACTTCAGAGGGAAGAGGCTGCAATGTTTTGGATTAGTTTATTCATATGGCTTAAAATAAAACAACTACCGCTGCTGCAAGCTGCTTCCTTGGATTCCCATGGAGTGAGCTGACTTAGCATAAGCAAAGACTGGTCTGAAAGGAGGGGGGAGCTATAAGATAGGCCCCAACTCTTTTACAAGTAGGCCCATTACCATAGTATTTGAATGCTAACATAGATTACATAAGCAGACAGTACCCTCCAGCCCCTCCTTATCTGTCTTTCAGGTGGGTATGCTTGCATGTTGTTTTTTTTGTTTGTTTTTGTTTTTTTTCTTCCTACCTCTTCTCTTACTCCTCCTCTTTCTCCTTCTATGGGGAGGAGAAACTAAGCTATTCTTGGATTGCTGTTGAGAGAAAGAGATGGAAAAGAGATGGAACTTCCACTTCCACTCAGGTTCTGGTTTTAAAGCAAGCAGAAGAAGTGTACTAAACTACCAGGCCATAGCATCTCAAACTGTGAAATCCATGAGATCTCATGAACTATTGGTAGGCAAGGCTAAACCAGAGAAGTGAGGCCATCAAAGTAGGATTGTTAAACACTGGGGTTATGGCCCAATAATTACTTTGAAGATTGTATTCTGTCTACTGAAAATAAGTCCTCTCTTGTTTTCAGTTGGATAAGGTAATCTGCACTTCCTGACCCAACCTATTAGGTAATGTGTTTGTGTGATGTTAAACAGTTACTGTGTCACATATACCTCTAGGATGAGTCTCAGGCCTTGAAATAAAGGGCTCTTTAAATCGATTTCTGTACTCCACCCCGATGAGCGGAGTAGTGCCAAAATCGATATTGTCATTTTGAATTAGGGTTAGTGTGGCTGCAATTCGATGATATTGGCCTCCGGGAGCTGTCCCACAGTGCACCATTGTGACCGCTCTGGACAGCAATCTGAACTCAGATGCACTGGCCAGGTAGACAGGAAAAGCCCCGCAAACATTTGAATTTCATTTCCTGTTTGCCCAGCATGGAGAGCACAGGTGACCACGGATAGCTCAGCTCATCAGCACAGGTAGCCATGCAGGCCGATAATCGAAAAAGAGCACTAGCATGGACCGTACGGGAGGTACTGGATCTGATCGCTATATGGGGAGAGGATTCAGTGCTAGCAGAACTTCGTTCGAAAAGATGAAATGCCAAAACTTTTGAAAAAATCTCCAAGGGCATGATGGAGAGAGGCCACAATAGGGACTCAGATTAGTGCTCCGTGAAAGTCAAGGAGCTCAGACAAGCCTATCAAAAAACAAAGGAGGCAAATGGTCGCTCCGGGTCAGAGCCGCGGACATGCCGCTTCTACGCCGAGCTGCATGCAATTATAGGGGGGGCCACCACCACTACCCCACCTCTGACTGTGGATTCTGAGGTGGGGATAATCTCATCAGCTACACCTGAGGATTCTGCGGACGGGGAAGAGGAGGAGGAGGACGACCTTGCGGAGAGCACCCAGCACTCCGTTCTCCCCAACAGCCAGGATCTTTTTCTCAGCCTGACTGAAGTACCCTCCCAACCCAATATCCAAGACCATGACCCCATGGAAGGGACCTCAGGTGAGTTTACCTTTTAAAATATAAAACTTGCTTTTAAAACAAGTGTTTTTTAATTATTACTTTGCCCTGAGGACTTGGGATGCATTCGCATCCAGTACAGCTACTGGAAAAGTCTGTTAAGGTGTCTGGGGATGGAGCAGAAATCCTCCAGGGACATCTCCATGAAGCTCTCCTGGAGGTACTCCAAAAGCCTTGCCACAAGGTTTCTGGGCAGTGCAGCCTTATTCTGTCCTCCATGGTAGGACACTTGACCACACCATGCTTGCAGCAAGTAATCTGGTATCATTGCATTAGAAAGGCTGGCAGCGTATGGTCCCGGTGTTAGCTGGCATTCAAGCAACATCCGTTCTTTATCTCGCTGTGTAATCCTCAGGAGAGTGATATCGCTCATGGTAACCTGGTTGAAATATGGGAATTTAATTAAGGGGACAGAGGTGGCCGTTCCTACTGGGCTGTTTGCCTGTGGCTGAAAAGAAATCCTTCCCTGCAGTTAGCCAAGCGCAGAGGGGGGAATTGGCCCTGAGCTTTTCACGTTTGGCTAGCAGGGATCTTCCCTGTTACCAGCCATGCGGTGGGGGAGGGATAAAGCGATCATCCCAGAGAATTGGATGGGGGCGGTTAGTTTGTTTGCTGCTGCTGAAGGTTAACAGGAAAACTGCAGCAGTCAACGGGCTTTGCTTGGTATGTGGGAAAGGAGGGTGCAGAAGCTGAAAGACAATGGCTTACTATGGCCGCATGCAAGCTGAATTCTGTTGCCCGGACCGGCGTCTGTGATCTCTAACACCAAAGCCACAGGTACTCAATATTAAGATGGAAAATGCGACCTTGTACTGAAATCACATGTGCTATGTAATGTGAATAGTGTTGTTCACTATGAAAGAGTATAAGCATTGTTCTGTAAAATGTATCATTTAAAAAACTTCTCTCCTTTTTTTCAACCCTCCCTCCAGCAGCTGCAAATTTTTCAAGCCTCCCTCCTCCATCCCGAAGGCTATCTCAGATAAGGCAGCGGAGAAAGAGGACGAAAGACGAGATGTTCACGGAAATAATGGAATGCACCCGCAATGAAAGAGCTCATTTGAATGAGTGGAAGGACACGGTATCTAAATTTAGGAAAGATGCCAGTGAACGTGAGGTCATGAGGGACGCTCGAGATGAGAGGTGGCAGGCTGCAACGCTGGGGCTGCTGCGTGAGCAAACAGACATGCTCCAGCGTCTGGTGGAGCTTCAGGAATGGCAGCAGGATAACAGACTGCCGCTGCAGCTGCTGTATAACCTCCCTCCCCCCTCACCATGTTCCATATCCTCCTCACCCAGATGTGTAGGAACACGGGGGGGGGGGGGGGAGGCTCTGTGCACACTCCCACTCCACCCCAGTGGACAGCCCAACCAAAAGGATGTCATTATATTGAATTTTTTCAGTGGCCTTTTACTTCCCTCCTATCCTCCTCCCAAATCTCATCCAGATTACCTTGTCAGTTCTCTCCCTATGTTTATAATCAATTAATAAAGAATACATGATTTTTAAACGATAGTGACTTTATTTCCTTTGAAAGCAAGCTGGGGGAAGGGGGAGGGTGGGTTCCTTACAGAGACTGAGTCAATAAAGGGGGCGGGTTTTCATGAAGGAGAAACAAACAGAAATTTCACACTATAGCCTGGCCAGTCATGAAACTGGTTTTCAAAGCTTCTCTGATGCACAGCGCTTCCTGGTGTGCTCTTCTAATCACCCTGGTGTCTGGCTGCGCGTAATCAGCAGCCAGGCGATTTGCCTCAGCCTCCCACCCCGCCATAAAGGTCTCTCCCTTACTTTCACAGAGATTGTAGAGCACACAGCAAGCAGAAATAACAATGGGGATATTGGTTTGGCTGAGGTCTGAGCGAGTCAATAACGATCGCCAGCGACCTTCTAAACGGCCAAATGCACATTCTACCACCATTCTGCACTTGCTCAGCCTGTAGTTGAATAGCTCCTGACTCCTGTCCACAGGGCCGGCTTTAGGAAGTGCGGGGCCCGATTCGAACAGTTTTGACGGGGCCCCAGCAGGGATGACTAAAAAAAAAAACCCCACGTAAACAAACACGTGGGGCTTGTACTCACCGAGCGGCGCTCCTAGTCTTCGGCGGTGGGTCCTTCACTCGCTCCGGGTCTTCGGTGGCACTGAAGGACCTGCCGCTGAAGTGCTGCCGAAGACCCGGAGCGAGTGAAGGACCCGCCGCCGAAGTGCCGCTGAAGATCCAGAGCGCTGCCGGGTGAGTAAAAATTAAAAAGGAGCCTCTAGCCAGGGAAGGGATTCTTGGCCACTTGCCCCCACACCGGCGGCTCTGCCACTGGGCGCGGGGCCCTCTTAGGCGCGGGGCCCGATTCGGGGGAATTGGTGGAATTGGCCTAAAGCCGGCCCTGCCTGTCCAGGCTGCCTGTGTATGGCTTCATGAGCCATAACATTAAGGGGTAGGCTGGGTCCCCAAGAATAACTATTGGCATTTCAACATCCCCAACGGTTATTTTCTTGTCTGGGAAGTAAGTCCCTTGCTGCAGCCGTTTAAACAGATTAGAGTTCCTGAAGACACAAGCGTCATGAACCCTTCCCGGCCAACCCACGTTGATGTTGGTGAAACGTCCCTTGTGATCCACAAGTGCTTGCAGCACCATTGAAAAGTACCCCTTGCAGTTTATGTACTGGGTACCCTGGTGCTCCGGTGCCAAGATAGGGATATGGGTTCCATCTATTGCCCCACCACAATTAGGGAATCCCATTGCAGCAAAGCCATCCACTATGACCTACACATTTCCCAGAATCACTACCTTTCGTAGCAGCACCTCAGTGATTGCTTTGGCTACTTGCATCACAGCAGCCCCCAGAGTAGATTTGCCCACTTCAAATTGAGTCCCGACTGACCGGTAGCTGTCTGGCGTTGCAAGCTTCCACAGGGCTATCACCACTCGCTTCTCAACTGTGAGGGCTGCTCTCATCTTGGTATTCTGGCGCTTCAGGGAGGGGAAAGCAAGTGATGCATTTGGGGATGACTAATAACAATTTTAGTTACAAGATGGGGACGCATTGGTTAGAAGTAACGGAAGAGGAGAAGGACCTAGGGGTTCTGGTAGACCGCAGGATGACTATGAGTCGACAATGTGACGTGGCGGTGAAAAAAGCCAATGCTGTCTTGGGATGCATTAGGCGAGGTATATCTAGTAGGGATAAGGAGGTCCTGCTTCCGTTGTACAAGGCGCTGGTGAGACCTCATTTGGAGTACTGTGTGCAGTTCTGGTCTCCCATGTTTAAAAAAGATGAACTCAAACTGGAACGGGTGCAGAGAAGGGCCACTAGGATGATCAGAGGAATGGAAAACCTGTCGTATGAAAGGAGACTAGAGGAGCTTGGGTTGTTTAGTCTGACAAAGCGAAGGCTGAGAGGGGATATGATTGCTATCTTTAAATATATTAGAGGGATTAATACAAGGGAAGGAGAAGAATTATTCCAGCTTAGTACTAACGTGGATACGAGAACGAATGGATATAAACTGGCCGGGGGGAAGTTCAGACTTGAAATTAGACGAAGGTTTCTGACCGTCAGAGGGGTGAAATATTGGAACGGCCTACCGAGGGAAACGGTGGGGGCGACGGACCTGTCTGGTTTTAAGATTAAGTTAGATAAATTTATGGAGGGAATGTTTTAATGGTAAAACATAGTAGTCAAGGAAAGCCAAGCAATGGTAGGTAAATAGGGGTCGGGCTGGAGACTCTTGCCTATATGCTTGGGGTCTTACTGATCGCCATATTTGGGGTCGGGAAGGAATTTTCCTCCAGGGCAGATTGGCTGAGCCTCTGGAGGTTTTTCGCCTTCCTCCGCAGCATGGGGGAGGGATCTCTAGCAGGAGGGTCTCTGCCAATTGAAGTCACTAAAAACAGAATTGGGGACTTCAACAGCAGAGTCCAGGGAAGGGGTAGGGACGGTTTTATGGCCTGCAGCATGCAGGGGGTCAGACCAGATGATCATAATGGTCCCTTCTGACCTTAAAGTCTATGAGTCAAGTCACAAAGTTCCATGAAAGTGCCCTTACGCATGCAAAAGTTTCACAGCCACTGGGAATCGTCCCACACCCGCAACACTATGCGGTCCCACCAGTCTGTGCTTGTTTCCCGGGCCCAGAATAGGCGTTCCACATCTATAACCTGCCCCATTAACAGCATGATCTCCAAAGCACCGGGTCCCGCGGTTTGATGGAATTCCATGTCCATATCCTCATCACTCTCGCTGCCGCGCTGCCGTAACCTACTCCTCGCCGCCTGGTTTTGCAGGTTTTGGTTCAGCATAAATTGCACGATAACACATGAGGTGTTTACAATGTTCATGACTGCTGTCTTGAGCTAAGCGGGCTCCATGCTTCCCATGGTATGGCGTCTGCACTATTCACCCAGGAAAAAGGCGCAAAACGGTTGTCTGCCGTTGCTTCCCTAGAGAGGGGGGAGGATATACCCAGAACCACCTGCGACAATGTTTTTGGCCCCATCAGGCATTGGGATCTCAACCCAGAATTCCAATGGGTGGAGGAGACTGCGGGAACTATGGGATAGCTATGGGATAGCTACCCACAGTGCAGTGCTCCAGAAATCAACGCTAGCCCCGGTACATGGATGCACACCACCGAATTAATGTGCTTAGTGTGGCCGCATACATTCGACTTTATACAATCTGTTTCCAAAATTCAAATTATATAAATTCGGATTAATCCCGTAGTGTAGACATACCCTCAGTGATGGATGAAATGATTCCTATATATGTAACTTGCATTACAATCCAATTTGCAATATACTTCCCTACCTTATGGGAGTTTTATGTGGCATAATGAATTCTAGTTTGTAAAATACTTTAAGAGCCTTAAAAGAAAGGTGATATAGATGTGTAAGGTTACGGTATATTATATATTACTATTATTTATTCTGCAAATAACTTTGGGATTGAGACAAAGGGATATAGTCCCTAGTATGTGTAGTGACATCTTCTGGGCAGGGCCGGTGTAACCACTAGGTGAATTAGGCAGCCGCCTAGAGTGCCAAGATTTGGGGACGCTAAAAAGCGGTGTCCAAAAAATTTTTTTTACACTATTGCTGGAAAACGAATGAATAAAGAAAAGAGAAATGTTGTTGAGCTTGCATTTTAATTTGTCGTTTTTCTCTCATACATTACAGCTATAGCCTACGCGAGCTCTGCATTGCGGGCACAAGTGTACTACTTCACTATGGTACAAAGTGGCAATGACATCATTTTTCTCGTCGTGCATAGCCATTACACGTTCTGACAGGCTGTTTATAATGCTAAGTTTACTAGTTTTTGGAGGTTGTCGACTGAGGCTAACTTTTTGTTGAGTTGTTTCAAATCTAAGATTCTGGCAATTGCTGCTGCATCATTTCACTAATACTTTGTGTCGATTGTGTGTGTATATTAAGTATTTGAGTGTATATGTTAATCATGTGCGAATATACGTGTGTGGGTTGTTGAAATTTGTCATATTGATATTGTCAGTTGTTGTTGTATGATGGAGTATCTGCCATTCTAATTTTATAAATTTTATTAACAATAATTGGATATTCTAAAGGTAGAATAAAATGTAGTAGATTTTGATAGGAAGGAAGGAAGTATATGTGACTAAAAAGGGTGTATTTATTTTTATTAAATAGGAGACTAAATAATGAAATTAATAAATTGTCAAGCCGAATGTGTATTAATTCTAATGAACAATGCCATGTTATGCAGTATTCATTTTTGAAAGTTTGTAATAAGTGATGCTCGGGGGGGGGGGGGGGGGGCAGTGAAAGGTGGAAGTTTCGCCTAAGGCGCAACATATCCTTGCACCAGCCCTGCTTCTGGGGCCCTGTACATTGTTTAGACATGATGCAGTGGAAGAGCTACATTTTCTTTATTACGTATCACTTGAAGTCATAGGAAAAAGGTTCAGAGAAGGGCAACTAAAATGATTAGGGGTTTGGAACGGGTCCCATATGAGGAGAGATTAAAGAGACTAGGACTTTCATCTTGGAAAAGAGGAGACTAAGGGGGAATATGATAGACGTATATAAAATCATGACTGGTGTGGAGAAAGTGAATAAGGAAAAGTTATTTACTTGTTCCCATAATATAAGAACTAGGGGCCACCAAATGAAATTAATGGGCAGCAGGTTTAAAACAAATAAAAGGAAGTTGTTCTTCACACAGTGCACAGTCAACCTGTGGAACTCCTTGCCTGAGGAGGTTGTGAAGGCTAGGACTATAACAGGGTTTAAAAGAGTACTAGATAAATTCATGGAGGTTAGGTCCATTAATGGCTGTTAGCCAAGCCGGGTAAGGAATAGTGTCCCTAGTCTCTGTTTATCAAAGGGTGGAGATGGATGGCAGGGGAGAGATCACTTGATCATTACCTGTTAGGTTCACTTCCTCTGGGGCACCTGGCATTGGCCCCTGTCAGCAGACAGGATACTGGGCTGGATGGACCTTTGGTCTGACCCAGTATGGCCATTCTTATGTTCTTTTATTTTTGTAAGTACTTTTTCATAAGGACTTTTTAGCAACTCAAATAAAAATCAGCTTCATCAATTTAAGACTTTTAAGGCAGCAAGCACCAGCGTCCCTCTTTTGCCCTAGTTTTTACTTACTCTTTTCTCAACAGCTATACTCTAAGAAACACTCTGTTCAGTCAAGGAGGGACAAGTTTGGCTCCCTCCAAACAGCATCAATGATTTTCTGGACAGCTAAACCTCCTGCACTGCTAGTTTTCATATTTTTTTACAGCTCTTGGGCATGGTATGACACTTTCTCGGAGCACCCAGAACCATAAGTCACTGTTACCCTTGGGCCTCAGCAAGAGAGTGCTTTTGCTAGAGCTTAAACTGTGTCAGCTCCCTGGCACACCAGTTCGTCTGCCTCATTAGCATACTTCTCAAGGCTCTGCCAGTCTTAACCTTGACTTGACAGTAACATTGAATGAACCCCAGTTCCCGGAGCCCCTGGAAGAGCATTCCTCTGAAGCATCCAGCCCCTATCACTGGACACTCTGGCTCAACTGAGGGTGCACACCTCACTTTAATGTAACAGTGCAGTGCTGAATTTATGGTAAAACAATAAGTATATTAATAAAATAAAGAACAGATTTAGGTCATGCTAAGCAGAGATAATAGAAATAAAAAATGCTTATAAAAGAAGTCTAAACATGCTTTCTAGAAACTAAAACTTAACATGTTCCAAGCTTTGTCTAAAGCAATGTTCTCACCTACTATTACATTCAGTGTCGCTAACCCACATAGTTGGGGATCCACAATTCATAGGCGCAAAGAAGTATTTCCTGAGTGATGGTTGCCAGAAATGGCTTTTTGCTTCTCCTTATATTTCCCAAAACTCATCGTTTTGTCCTCAAAGTCAGGATGACCTGCTACTGTTCTTCTTTTCCTATTGGCTTCCCATCTCACCGTTGACTCGTATGTAAATCAGTTTTCCATTGTTTTGGCTCCACAATGCTTCTCTTACATTAGACATCGGGAGATAACCTGTTTCTTAGTTTGTTTGGTCACAGACTTTAAAGTAGAATAGCAGTAGGTATCCATAAATTCCTAATATAGTGTTAATATATACATTTCACAAATATATTAATCACCAGTGTGTCACTGGCTTTCATAAAATCTTATTTGATACACTTTTATAATATATATATAATATAATACAATATTATATATAAGTAGTTGAAAAAAATGCTTATTCTTTGGGTTTCCGATCCCCTATTCTCTCCCTGGGTGTCTGGACCTTGATTGTCACACATGGATACTAGAGCTGCTCCATTCTAACAACCATTTAATCCAAATCAGTGAAGACTTGTCTCTGCTGGGAAACGTATCCATTGCTGACAACAGGTGAAGCTGAGTTGGTGCTGAACGTGGTTTAACAGAAAGTTTTGCCAATGACAAACTATGTTTAGTAGTAATCTTCCAATCATTTGGTCATTTGTCCAATCATTTGGTCATCTTTTATAGCCCCTTCCAGAAAGGCTAAGTGCCATTTATCACTTCTTCAGTCACGCCAACAAGAAAGGATTTGTGTAAGCAAATCACAGCACCTTTGTAGAGCCCCACTGAAATCAGTGTGGATTCAATTAGTCACAGCATCATTGCCTTAGATTGTAAAACCCTAAAGTCAGGGACTGTCTCACTATCTGTACAGTGCCTTCCACAACGGGGCACTTATCCTGCTTGGAACTTCTAGATACTATTGCAGTATGATAAATAATGATATAAAAGAATGCAAAACTGTTTTGGAACAAAGGGCTAAATTAATTCCTGCTGTAATTCCTCTGACTTCAGTGGATTTATACAAGGCATGAATTTGGTTTCTTGAGCCTTTGTACCTGTCTCAGACTGGCACACAAGATGAGAGAACTGAAGTGCTTATGAAGTATTCTCTTGGGGCACAGTATGCCCTCCTGGGGAAGGAATTCATCTTTCAGTGTTCTTTCTCTGATTGTTCCCTGATTTGTGCTAAGAGTGACTGCAGCATCCTAATAGAATGCTGGGCTCTACAGAGAACACACAAACTTCATGTAAATAACCTTTATTTCACTCTTTGTTGAAGTCTTTATGAAATGTGCTTTTATTCATATTAATGAGAACTAATGTTTTACTAATTTGCTCATTAAAAATCCCATACAACACCACTGATAATTCTCTTACCACATGGGGTTTAGCTCACTGTAAAGTAGAGTGTGTGTGTGTGTGTGTGTGTGTGTGTGTGTGCGCGCGCGCCATTTGAATGCAGTGTATTTAAGAAATCCAGACTTTAGGAGAAAATCTCTACAGGATATCAAAGCAAATTCACTCTAAAAGGTTTTGCTATGTCAATAGATGTAGCACAAGCGCTGCCTGTTGTTTCACAAACAATGAATTTTCTCCAGCCTATAAATAATGTAAAGGCAAGTCTCGGGATTTTAAAAAAATTCTGCTAGCTTCAGGCTACCTACCCAGCATGCCTTCTTGTTTACAACTACAAATACAAATGTATATTTTATTTGTTTTTCAGTCAAAGCATTAGCTTTTCAGACTTCTGAAATTAACCTCTGGTGCATATCAAGCATGGCCTTTTGAACAGTTTTACCTGTATAGAGTTTAAGCAACATGACTATTGTAGAAGGCATGCTCTTGAATTGTTGAGAGTTAAGCTCCTCAGAACTTAAGGGTGCAGCTGGAATGCCTTCTAGAACTAAAACTAACAAGATATTGCAATCAGCATACACCAGGCACTTGGAAGACACCTGCTGTTCAGGTAAGCACTCCAAAAGTAATCTAAAAATGTAAGAGGAAAGGGCATAGTAATTTAATAAACTAAAATTCCATATTTTGATTTCTGGATTTAAATAGGGCAAACAATTGTGATAGTGAGGGTCATTAACCATTGGAAGAACTTATCAAGTGTCATGGTGGATTCTTCATTGCTGGAAATTTTTAAATCCAGATTGGAGGGTTTTTTGTTTGTTTGTTTGTTTGTTTTGAAACATGCTCTAGTATAAATGGGAATTAATTCAAGGAAGTGCTATGTCTCAGTTATGCAGGAGGTCAAACTAGATGATCACAATGGTCCCTTCTGGCCTAATCTATGAAAACATGGTCACAAAGAGAAATGGGTTTGGAATCTCAGTCTCATGTCCACAGATGTTGCTCCATGTAAGAAACTCACAACAATCTGGTATCGCTGGCACTGTGTTTGTAGACTTTATTTTTTTAACTATTGTAAGCAGAGTCAGGATGAGCTCTACCCTGACATCTGGTGGTGAATTATGGCGAGTGTGGAAAAGAACTCCAGGGGCTGATCTTGTTTGCATAGGCGCACCCACCCACCTGGCATGAGACAACAGCAACTGATAGTGGTTACTTTGGATGGGGTGGGATCCCCAGTTTCTCTGTTATTGGGGCAGGAGGAATAAAGTGTTGTTACCCTGATTATGTGAATCAGAACAATGAAACTGTTTTATGATAGAGTGTCTCACCATCACCTAAGTAGCACTCGCTAGACAAGGGACATGGGTTCCACAACCCAGTGAATTGAGAGAGGATGGGGACAGGTATTTCTGCCTGATGGTATGGGCCCCCTTTGAGGGCTTGAAACACCAATTGCACTATCTTCTCTTTCCAGTGTTGAATATCAGAGCTAACTTTGATTCTATTAGGAGTCTAGTTACAGGCTGCTGAGCTGAATTCACTTTGGGTGAATGGTGCACTGGTGCTCCCCTACTACAAGCTGAAATCACAAAAGAGCTAAAATCACAAAAGAGCTAAAGTTATTAAGAGCTGAGATCACTGAGTGCTGTGTTAACTAGTGGGGGCGCCTGAAGCTATATTGCTAAGCGGCTGGCGGAGCAGTTTGCGGAGATGTCTGGAAGAGCAGTGAGCGGCTGGGAGCCTTGAGGGGACGGTTGGAGCAGCCCAAGGAATGGTGAGCGGAGCCGTTTGTGGAGACGGCTGGAGCAGCTCGTAGAACAGAGCAGTTCGTGGGACGGCAGGAAGTGGACTGGCTCGTGGTGAAGGCTGCGGCGGAACCCCACGGAGAGATGGCCGGCCGGCCTTGGATCACGTAAGGTGCCCCTTAACACCCTGCGTGTCCCCCTTTTACTCTGGGGCTGCACTGACCAGGGACAGAGACTTTGGGGGTTTTTGGACTTTGGGGACTCTGGGTGATTTGCTGGATTCAAGAACCAAAGGGAAAGGACACGGCCCAATTTGCTGGGGTGGGTCTTTTGCTCCTGGTTTGTGTTATGAATCCTGTTTGTGGTGTTTTTTCAATTTAATGCTGATGTCATTTACCTCATGTTATTAAACATTTTCTACTACACTCAGACTCTGTGCTTGCGAGAGGGGAAGTATTGCCTCTTAGAGGCGCCCAGGGGGTGGTATGTAATTGTCCCAGGTTACTGGGTGGGGGCTCAAGCCGGTTTTGCATTGCGTTATTGAAACGGAACCCCTAGATACAGAACCCGGCCCTTGTTGCTGCCAACTTAGATGGGCAGAAGGGTTATATTTTTGGGGGCTCATCAGGATTCCCTGGGTCAGTACCCCTTGCAAGCACCTGTTGAGTGTTCCACTGCATTGGGAAACAATTGTGGTTATATTTTGAGGAAATTACTGTTTGTATAATAGCTAATATGTCAGGTTTGTTGGGCCCCGGCCCTGCAGCCTCTAGCTCAGGGGCCGCAGCCTCAGCCAATGATTGGGCAAAAGCACTGGGGCAAATATTGGAAAAGGTTGTGCTGTCCCATGCTACGTCAAACTCTTGTCGTGAGTTAAGGTTATTTGCTGGGGCAGAGGAGTTCGAACCCTGGTTGGAGCATACCACTGAAATGCTGCAGGAGTGGGCCGTACCTGATGCAGAAAAGCGAAGATATCTAATAGAGAGCCTTAGTGGACCAGCATTAGATGTGATTCGCACCCTGAAGCTCATTGACCCTGGGGTCAGTGTGAAGGACTGCCTAGAGGCCCTTGATCATATCTTTGGGAGCGTAGAGGGCCCTGAAGACAGTTACTGTAAGTTCCTTAATTCCTGAAAGCAAAATGGCGAGAAGATTTCAGCCTATATACAGAGGCTGGAGAGACTGCTTCAGAGAGCTGTCATGAGGGGAGCAGTGACTGCTGAACAGATGGATCGGACCAGACTGGCTCAAATTGTAAGAGGAGCTCAGTATCAGAACATGATTCTACTCCATCTCCGGCTAAGAGAATGACGGGAACATCCCCCAAGTTATTCCCAGCTGATAAAGGAGGTCAGAGAAGAAGAAGAAAGGCAGGCTGCCAGCGAGTTTTGGGAAGCCCAAACATTGGAGCCAGCCGGCACAACGCCACTGCAAACAGCCAGTGTACTGATGGTGAGCACCACAGAGGAACTTGCCCAACAAATGCAGGTCCTGACAGAACGGATAGCTGAACTGCAAAGCACCATTGACCGAGCTAAGACTTCCAGGAATAAGGAGCCTCTGACTGTGGCGATGGAGAAGTCAGCATTTAGAGCCACCATCCCACCTGGGCGAAGGGGGAAAGGACAATTCTTCTGCTACCGATGTGGTCAGGATGGACACAGTGCTGCCAAGTGCCATAATGAAGAAAACCCCTCCTTAGTGTATGGAAAGCTGAGGATCAGTTGGGAGAGATCTGGTAGCTGCCAGAGGGTCCGGGGACGGGGATCACCCAGGCCTGCAGGATTTGAAGATTCCCCCAGAAAAGACCATCCAGGACTGATAGGGCCTCGAGCAGAGGTCACGGTGAGGATTGAAGGGGTGGAGTGTAAAGCCGTGCTTGACACTGGATCTCAAGTGACTATTATATTTCAGTCATTCTACCAATAGATGCTTAGGCACCTGCCTATACAGCCACTGACTGGCATTGGTCTGTGTGGCCTCAGCATGGATGAATACCCTTACCAAGGGTCTGTCATAGTGCACCTGGAATTCCCAGAGGAGGTTGCTGGGGTAAGAGAAGAGGTGAACACAGCTGCATTAATATACCCTGACCCTAAAGGGACCTCTGATGTGTCTGTGCTGATAGGAACCAACTCCAGTCTCTTCAAGGTGCTCGCGGATTACTGCAGACGACGGGCTGGGGACCAGTACCTGAATACCCTGATGATCCATATGCTTTGTGCTGAAGCCTATAGGAAGATTGAGAGTGCTAAAAAGGAGACATCTGAGCTACCGATTGGGGCACTCAAGTACATGGGCACAACCTCCTTAGTAGTGCCTGCAAGGACGGAGCAAGAAGTGCTTGTCATGAGTACCTGGCTGAAAGGCAGTAAAGGGGCATTAGCAATGGTAGAGCAGCCAGTTGAAGGAGAGCTCCCGGAAGGAGTGCTGGTCCCCAGTGGCGTCATAACCCTACCTGCTGAAGCCCAGGAAAAGGTGACTATACTGATTGCTAATGAAACAAGTTGAGATGTTGTTGTGAAGCAAGGACAAAAGATAGCAGACCTCTTCAAGCCTGAATCAATTGTAAAACCCCAGTGTGAGACTCAAGTTCCGACAATAAACCCAGCAAAGTTTGACTTTGGAGATTCACCATTGTCCGAGGAGTGGAAAGATCGCCTGAGGAGGAAACTTTGTGAAAGATCCAAGGTGTTTTCATTGCGTGAGTGGGATGTGGGATGTGCAAAAGGAGTAGAGCACAACATCAGACTACATGACTCTCAACCTTTCAGGGAGAGATCTAGGAGGATTGCCCTCTCCGAGATGGAAGATGTGCGACAACAGGAGCTGGCTGCGAATGGCATCATTACAGATTCCCGCAGCCCATACGCCTCACCCATTGTGGTGGTCCGTAAAAAGAATGGGAAAATCCGGATGTGTATTGACTACCGCACCCTAAACCGCCGTACTGTGGTTGACCGGTACACAGTGCCCCGAGTCCAAGATGTCTTAGACTGGTTGCTGGGAAGCCAGTGGTTCTCTGTGTTGGATCTTCGGAGTGGATACTACCAGATCCCTCTGGGTGAAGAAGATAAGGAGAAGACAACCTTCATCTGCCCATTAGGGTTTTATCAGTTCGAACGCATGCCTCAAGGGATTTCTGGAGCACCTGCCACATTTCAATGTCTTATGGAAAAAGTTGTGGGAGACATGAATTTACTGCAAGTGTTAGTTTATTTGGATGTCCTGATTGTGTTTGGAAGAACATTGGAGGAGCATGAAGAAAGACTTCTTAAAGTGCTTGATAGGTTGGAGGATTATGGTTTGAAGCTTTCAATTGACAAATGCCAGTTCTGCAGGACCTCAGTGAAGTATGTGGGTCACATCGTGTCCCAAGTGGGTGTGAGTACTGATCCCGATAAAATAGAAGCACTCACTACATGGCCATGTCCAAGTAACTACAGAGAACTCAAGACCTTTCTTGGGTTTAGTGGCTACTACCGCAGATTTGTGAAAAACTATGCTACGATTGTAAAACCTCTGAATGATCTTACCAGGGGATACCAGTCCAGCAAGAACTAATCTAAGACCAAGAATAAGGGAAGGTCCCCAAAGCCTCCTGTGCAGAGACACTATGGCCCCTTTGAACCATTTGGGCCACGGTGGGATGAGAGATGTGAAAAGGCTTTTCGAGAAATCATTACATGCCTAACTCATGCTCCGGTCCTAGTCTTTGCTCACCAATGCAAGCCGTTTATCCTGCATACAGATGCCAGTTTGGAGGGTCTGGGAGCAGTACTGTACCAGGAAGTGGAAGGAAAACGTAAACCTGTAGCCTTTGCCAGCCGAGGACTGTCTGATAGTGAAACTCGCTATCCCACCCATAAGCTGGAGTTCTTGGCCTTGAAATGGGCCATCACTGAGAAATTTCGAGACTACTTGTATGGTGCTCAGTTCCAGGTGTGGACAGACAACAACCCACTGACCTATGTGTTAACATGTGCTAAGCTGGGTGCTACAGGGCAAAGATGGGTGGCCGCTTTGGCTAGCTATGACTTCATCATTCAATACCGATCAGGGAGAAGCAATGTAGATGCAGATGCATTGTCCCGGCGTCCACAGGCACCAGGAGTTGCTGTGATACCCACAGATGGAGTGAGGGCTATTTGCAGTGTGAGCCGCCGAGAGCCAGAGGCCCATGAGAGTCTTCATGGATGTGCTGCAGAAATTTTGGGCCTGTCCCCTGAATGCGTGCCTTCTGCTTCAGTGAACTATATTGCATTGGACCAATCTCCTTTGCCCATGCTCAATGTGGCTGACTGGCAGGAAGCCCAGCTGCAAGATACTGACATTCGTGATACACTACTTGCCAAAAGGGAGGGGCGAAGCCCAGCTGTGGTTGTCCCACCTAACCCAGAGGGTAAACTACTATTGAGAGAATGGACCAAACTAAAATTGATTCAGGGAGTGCTACACCGAGTGACCACAGACCCTTTACAAAAGCAACGGGCACAGCTAGTGCTGCCAAAAGAGTACAGAGCCCTGGCCATGAGGGCCCTGCATGATGACTCTGGACATTTAGGGATGGAGAGGACCCTGGAACTTATTCGTGGTAGGTTCTATTGGCCTCGGATGGCTGAAGATGTTCACAGGAAACGTGAGACCTGCGCTCGATGTGTTCAAAGGAAAACTCTGCCCATGAGGGCTGCATATCTGAAGAACATCACCAGCAACAAATCTCTGGAGCTAGTATGCATTGATTTCTTGTCTTTAGAAGTAGACAAGAGGAATATTGGGAACATTCTAGTAGTGACTGACCATTATACGCGATATGCGCAGGCATATCCCACACGTGATCAGAGGGCCACCACTGTTGCTCGAGTACTGTGGGAGAAATATTTCTCAGTTTATGGATTTCCAGCCCGGATACACTCGGATCAGGGGCAGGACTTTGAGAGTCACCTTCTGAAGGAGGTGCTGAGGATAGCGGGAATTAAAAAGTCTAGGACAACGCCTTATCACCCGAAAGGTGATCCTCAGCCAGAGAGGTTCAACCGAACCCTATTAGATATGTTGGGGACTTTGCGTCCAGAGCAGAAGGCAACCTGGAGCCAACGTGTCGCATTTCTGGTGCACGCCTACAATGCCACAAAGAATGATGCTACAGGAGTCACTCCATATCTCTTAATGTTTGGGCAAGAACCAAGATTACCCATAGACCTGTGCTTTGATGCATCAGAGGATGGAGATAGCTATGAAACTCATCAGCAATATGTATCCCGACTAAGAGAAAAGCTGCAGGATGCTTATCACTTAGCTACATCTGTGGCTCGGAAGAACGCAGACCGCAACAAACACCGATATGATGCTAGGGTACGTCTGCAAGAGCTCCAGCCGGGGGACAGAGTCCTGCTGCGAAATTTGGGTATTGCTGGCAAACACAAGATAGCTGACAGATGGAAGGCAATACCTTACTTGGTGATGGAAAAGCTAGGAGACCTGCCTGTCTACAAGATCAAACCTGAAGAGGGTCCAGGGCAGACAAAGACAGTGCATAGAAACCTTTTGCTCCCTGTGGGGGAATTGGTAGGCACCCCTTATGAGATGGGCCACAACAGGGCAACCGGGCAGAACGAAGGTGATGGACCAATGCTGCCCTCCAATGTGGACAGCCAGCCCCTTGCAGCTAACCTACCCCTATGCAGCACATCCGAGAGTGAGTCTGAGGAGGAAGACACAACCATGGTGTATCCTGGGATGGAGAAAAGATTTCAATCTCGATCAGCTGAATCAAAAGAGAGCTCCTCCTCTTCCGCCCTAAACCCCATGGCAGATGTATTTAGGCCCATTCCTGACACCCCTGAGCCACTGATGGGACCCCCATGTGATGTATGTAATGGTATGTAATTGTCCCAGGTCACTGGGTGGGGGCTCAAGCCGGTTTTGCATTGCGTTATTGAAACAGAACCCCTAGATACAGAACCCGGCCCTTGTTGCTGCCAACTTAGATGGGCAGAAGGGTTACACTATTAATCGCTTCTCCTTAGATGCCATCTTTCAGAACACCATAATAAATATTAATACTTTATATTGTACTACAGCATAATTTTAGACACTAAGGATATGTCTACACTACGAGAGTAGTTCGATTTTACTTAAAGCGAATTTGTGGAACCGATATTACAAAGTCGAACGTGTATATCCACGCTAAGGACAGTAATTCGACTTTGTGAGTCCACACTAACGGGGCAAGCGTCAACATTGGAAGCGGTTCACTGTGGGCAGCTATCCCACAGTTCCCGCAGTCCTGCTGCCCATTGGAATTCTGGGTCGAGCCCCCAATGCCTGCTGGGGCAAAAAATGTGTCAAGGGTGGTTTTGGGTAACTGTCGTCATTCAATCGTCACTCCCACCCTCCCTCCGTGAAAGCGCCGGCGGGCAATCAGTTCGCACACTTTTCTGGTGATTGACAGCGCGGACGCCATAGTACTGCGAGCATGGAGCCTGCTGCGATCATCGCTGCAGTTATGACCTTTGTCAACACCTCGCACCTTATCATCCATCTTTTTCAGAGGCAGATGCTGAGAAATCGGGCGAGGAGGCTACGGCAGCGCAGTGAGGACATTAAGTCTGAGAGGGGCATGGACCTCTCACAAAGCACGGGACCCCGCACTGTGGACATCATGGTAGCAATGGGTCATGTTGATGCTGTGGAACGGCGATTCTGGGCCCGGGAAACAAGCACGGACTGGTGGGACCGCATAGTGCTGCAGGTCTGGGATGAATCACAGTGGCTGCGAAACTTTCAGATGCGTAAGGGAACTTTCCTGGAACTTTGTGAGTTGCTGTCCCCTGCCCTGAAGCGCAAGGACACCCTGATGCAAGCAGCCCTGACTGTCCAGAAGCAAGTGGCCATAGCCCCCTGGAAGCTTGCAACGCCAGACAGCTACCAGTAAGTCGCCAATCAATTTGGAGTGGGCAAATCTACCGTGGGGGTTGCTGTGATGCAAGTAGCCAACGCAATCGTTGAGCTACTGCTCTCAAAGGTAGTGACCCTGGGAAACGTGCAGGTGATCATAGATGGCTTCACTGCGATGGGATTCCCAAACTGCGGTGGGGCTATAGATGGAACTCACATCCCTATCCTGGGACCGGCCCACCAGGCCACCCAGTACATTAACCGAAAGAGCTACTTTTCAATGGTGCTGCAAGCTCTGGTGGACCATAGGGGACGTTTTACCAACATCAACGTAGGATGGCCGGGCAAGGTTCATGATGCTCGCGTTTTCAGGAACTCTGGTCTGTTTAGACGGCTGCAGGAAGGTATTTACTTCCCGGACCACAAAATAACTGTTGGGGATGTGGAGATGCCTATAGTCATCCTCGGGGACCCAGCCTACCCGCTAATGCCCTGGCTCATGAAGCCCTATACAGGCGCCCTGGACAGTGAAAAAGAACTCTTCAAATACCGGCTGAGCAAGTGCAGAAAGGTGGTGGAGTGTGCTTTTGGATGTCTGAAGGGGAGATGGATAAGCTTACTGACTCACTCTGATCTCAGCGAAACCAATATCCCCATTGTTATTGCAGCTTGCTGTGTGCTCCACAATCTCTGTGAGAGCAAGGGGGAGACGTTTATGGTGGGGTGGGAGGTTGAGACAAATAGCCTGGCTTCTGATTACGCCCAGCCAGACAGCCAGGTGATTAGAAGAGCCCAGCGGGACGCGCTGTGCATCCGGGAAGCTTTGAAAGCTAGGTTCCAGAGTGAGCAGGGTAACCTGTGACTATTAAGTTTGTTTAAACAGAAGCTGAACCTGCCCCCATTTCTTTACCCAGTTAATGTTGACTATCCTCTCCAGTTGCCAACCCCCTTCCCCCCCTTCCAACACACCTTTAAAAATAAAATAAATGAAACTTTGTTCATTAACACCGTTTTCTTTATTAAGGATTTCGTGGTAAAGTTTTGAAACTGGGACGCAGACTGTGGTGGGGAGCGGGTGTAGTGATGGAAAGGATGCTTCTAAACTCGAGGAATGACAGTCTCCTGCTCCTAGAGCGGTCTGCAGTGGTGGACTGGTTGTTTCAACGGAGCCTGCCACCCCTCCTTTTCGGGACTCTGTGTGTGGGGGCTATGTGACTTTGTGGCAGGGGAGGGCGGTTACAGATCCCCTGCTGCGTAGCTCTGTCATCCAGGCTAAGAACCGCTGCATAAGATCTGTAACCCCCCTCACCCCCCCCCCCGCAAACTCACATAGCCCTCCCACACAGAACATGAAAACCACCTCCCAGACTGACCAGGGTGCCTAGTGACTGCAATGTGTGTGTGACCTTCTGCTGAACCTGCCCCCATGTCTGTACCCTGGTAAAGGTGACTCTCCTCTCCAATTACCAACCCCGTTCCCCCCCTTCAAACACACTCTCCTCTAAAAGAACATGATGGAAACAGTAATTAACAGAAATGTATTTTTTATTAACTACACAGTTAAGGGATGAAACTGGGACAGGGGCTTTGGTGAGGTGCTTTTGGAGTGAAGGAAAGGACTTATCAAATCTTTGGGAATGAGAGCCTTCTGTTACTTGAGCAGTCTGCAGGGGTGGAGTGACTGTTTTCACGTCCCCTGCCGCACCTCCTTCTTGGGACTTTGGATGAGGGGGGATGGGACTTTGTGGCGGGGGAGGGCAGTTAGAGAGAGAATGCAGTGGGGCTCTGTCCTCCTGCCACCAGTCCTGCAGAACATCTACAAGGCGCCGGAGCGTGTCCGTTTGCTCCCTCATTAGTCCAAGCAGCGTTTGAGTCACCTGCTGGTCTTCCTGCCGCCACCTGTCCTCCCGTTCGCTGTGTGATTGCTGGTATTGCGACATGTTCTCCCTCCACTGGGTCTGCTGTGCTGCCTCGGCTTGGGAGCAGCCCATAAGTTCTGAGAACATCTTGTCCTGTGTCCTTTTCTTTCGTCGCCTGATCTGCGCCAGCCTCTGGGAGGGGGATGCAGGGGTAGCTCGGGAGACACTCGCAGCTGTGGGATGGGAAAAAGGGAGTGAATTCCTCCAGAAAGATAGAGTTTTGCGAACAATGAATATAGTCTCTGTGAACAAGGCCATGCACAGCACCTATCACATGCGCACTCAGTACAAGGTCGAATTTTTGGCCTTCCCATTGAGTGCCTGGGGTCTTGCTGTACAGACCACACAAGCGGGGCCAGACAACACAATTCAGCTAGCAGGCGGACATGGTAAGCCGTAGACTTTTGGCTGCTTAAAGCTTAATTTATAGCAGTGCCCTCCTTTCACATTCCAAGCAACGCTCCTAGCGTTGGCCAGTTCCTGCTGCCAGCAATCCGGCCAGCATGAACTCTGCCCCTGTCCCACCCCCCTCGCGGCTGTCCCCGGGAAAGATCCCTGCATGCTGCCCCTGTCACGCCTCCACCACGTGGCTGTAAACGGCCAGTTACAGTTATGTAAAGGAACAAGCAATCAGTCCTAATACTAACATTCCCCTAATTCAAAGCAGGTCACCATGAGTGATATCACTCTGATGAGGATTTCAGAGACAGAGAAAGTCCGCATGCTGCGTGAATGCCAGCAAGCACCAGGGCCGTATGCCGCCATGCTTTGCAAGGCAATGATCCCGGAGTACTTGCCGCTAGCCTGGCGCGGAAAAGTTTCCTACCATGGAGGATGCAATAAGGCCACTCTCTCCAGGAACCTGATGCAAAGGCTTTCACAATACCTCCAGGAGACCTTAGTGGAGATGTCCCAGGAGGATTTCTGCTCTATCCCCGGACATATTGACAGAATTTTCCAGTAGCTGCACTGGCAAGGACTAGAAACTAAAGCGCCTAGGACAAACTAATCATGAAAAACCCATTGTTAAGTTACCATTCCTATTCTGTTCAAAATAAATGTTTAAAACACTTACCTACTGATGTTTCCCCTGATTCATGGCCTGGGTTACCACCTTGGGAGGGTTGGTAGGGGATCTCCGTGAGGGTGATGAGTTGAAAGCGCTGCCGACTGCCTCATCCTCCTCATCTCCTTCCTCGTCTTCCCCATCCATGAACATCTCAGAGGAAGCGGCCATCGACAATACCCCATCGTCAGAGTCCACGGACAGTGGTGGGGTAGTGGTGGCAGCCGCACCTAGACTGGAATGCAGTGCCTCGTAGAAACGGCATGTCTGGGGCTGGGATCTGGAGCATCCATTTGACTCTTTGGTCTTCTGGTACCCTTGTCTCAGCTCCTTAATTTTCACGCGGCACTGTGTTGCATCCCAGCTGTATCCTCTCTCCGTCATGGCTTTGGAGATCTTCTCGTAGATCTTCGCATTCCGTCTTTTCGATCACAGCTCCGAAAGCATGGACTCATCACCCCACACAGCGATCAGATCCAAGACTTCCCGATCAGTCCATGCTGGGGCCCTCTTTCTATTCTGCGATTGCATGGTCACCTCTGCTGGAGAGCTCTGCATCGTTGCCAGTGCTGCTGAGCTCGCCACGATGTCCAAACAGGAAATGAGATTCAAACTGGCCAGACAGGAAAAGGAATTCAAATTTTCCCGGGGCTTTTCCTGTGTGGCTGGTCAGAGCATCCGAGCTCAGACTGCTGTCCAGAGCGTCAACAGAGTGGTGCACTGCGGGATAGCTCCCGGAGCTATTAGCATCGAATTACATCCACACCTACCCTAATTTGACATGGCCATGTCGAATTTAGCGCTACTCCCCTCGTCGGGGAGGAGTACAGAAATCGATTTAAAGAGACCTCTATGTCAAAATAAATAGCTTCGTTGTGTGGATGGGTGCAGGGTTAATTCGAGTTAATGCTGCTAAATTCGACATAACCTCCTAGTGTAGACCAGGCCTAAATAGTTTACTCCTAGTTATATAAAGACCTCCAGTTTAGGGAACTGAGGGAAGCTGGCAATAATTCATCTGAGGCTTGGATGATAGGCCATCCTTCTTGCTTGTTTCCTTTTTTAAATGTAGTTCTGATGGAAGGTAACAGGTTCTAGGCTCTGAAGTTCACTGAACAGGTACAGCAGGGAGGCAGAAGGCTAGGGAAGTGGGAGGCAAAAATGCAAACTTCCCCACACTGCTGGACTGCAATATGCAACAATCTTGATCTAGAGCAGTGATACTCAGGTTACGGCCCTCAAGTCTCAAGTAGCTCTTTAATGAGTCTCCTCTGGCTCTTTGCAGCACATGATATTAAAACACTGTGATTTAATTATTAACCAGTCTAAGTTATTAACCAATCAGGATGCTTCTACTATGTTATTAACCAATTAAATTATAAATTTACACTAAATTATTAACTTATTTGCTGTGACAATAATATATATATGAAAACTAAATATTTCACTGTCACACTGTTTAAATATGAATAGTACTATAGCAAATGAAACAATGAATTCACACTATTGTGACTCTCTTGGATAATGTTGATTACTAATTTGGTTCCTGAACCACTGAGGTCTGAGTATCACTGATCTAGAGGGACCTGCCCCATCACAACAGCATTTAGCTAGAACGATTGGTGACTGGTCCCAAAGATGAAGTGGGAAAAACCAGGGACCAGTGCTTGACCTTCATTAATTTTTGGAGCAAGATGTAATTTTTATTTTTTTCCCCCTTCCCCTCTTCCCCACCCCCGCAAAAAAAAATAACCCATGCACAATTGATATTCCCTATGATCTATTCAATGTTTTTTCATCTGCATAGAAATGTCACTTATCTGACACAAAGTGATCAATTTGAAAACCAGTGCAAATATGAAACAATGGGGCAGAGATAATCTAATGTAGGAGACTGATGATAGAATGGAGCCTTTCAGCTCCAACTTGCCAGTTTCAATCTGGACCAGGATGGTAGTCATCTCTTTGCTGGCCAGTGATGTATTTGAAAGTGTCCATCCAATTATTAGCCAAGTTTCCAATTTTTAGTTGACCACCAGCCCAATGAATGACCTATGTTGGACAGACTCATTAGAGGCAAATAACTGCATGGGCATGGAGACTGACCTTCCTTCTCACCCCTAGAGGTGGCCTTTTCAGATTCGAGTGGAAGTGCACTGATGGAGAAATTAGGGTTGTACCTGTTAGATCAGCTTTGAGTATTGTCAATCTTGCATCTTTCATAAGCGAATTCAGTGGTTAGGAAATAAAATGTGGATCTGTGTTATCTGAAATCATGGCAGATGAGCAGCATGGGTTTATGAGACTATATTTAGTAAGAATCCCCAAAACATCAGGGAGTGGGTTAGCTGATAAAGCTATAGTGCCCCTGGTGATCCATTTTATGGTTTCTGTTATGGGGCTTAAAAGCATTTCATGCTTAATCTATAACCTAGTCTCTAAATATCCATCTGAAGTATTACTTCCTTACTACCCAAGTCAGATTTTGTGTTCTGCAAATGGCTCTACAGGAGTATCGTAAACACATAGCTGAAAAAGCCTGTGCATCTTAAGGTCTCCATCCTTGGTCTCCTCTCAATATGTTACCAGTAGAGATTTAGAACATTTGTCTTTAGTCTTCGCATGAAAGCATTTATAGAGCCAATATTTGTTCTCTTCATCTTTGACCCAACAGTATCTTTATCTTAGGTTATCACATGTTAAGCAATCCAAAATGTTTTAAAGGTGAAGGGGACTACTACATGTAGTGTACTGTATTCTATTTGTACATATTTGACAATAGTCATTCATTAACATCAAAACTAGGGCTGTTAATAGCAGTTAACTCATGCATAATTTAAAAAAATTAATTGCAATTAATTGCAGCTTTAATCACCCTATTAAACAATAGAATACCAATTGAAATCTATTAAATATTTTTGGTTTTTCTACATTTTCAAATATATTGATTTCAATTACAATACAATATGAAGTGTACAGTGCTCACTTCATATTTTTACTACAAATATTTGCACTGCAAAAAATGATGAGATATTATTTTTCAGTTCACCTCATACAAGTACTGTAGTGCAATCTCTTTATCGTGAAAGTGCAACTTAAAAATGTAGATTTTTTTTTGTTACATAACTGCATTCAAAACCAAAACAATGTGAAACTTTAGAGCCTACAAGTCCATTCAGTCCTACTACTTGTTCAGCCAATTGCTAAGACAAACAGGTTTGTTTACATTTACAGGAGATAATACTGTCCGCTGCTTATTTACGATGTCACCTGAAAGTGAGAACAGGCGTTCGCCTGGCATGTTTTTGTAGCCGGCATTGCAAGGTATTTACATGCCAGATATGTTAAACATTTGTATGCCTCTTCTATGCTTTGGCCACCATTCTGGAGGACATGCTTCCATGATGATGACGCTTGTTTAAAAAAAGTGTTTGTTTAAATTTGTAACTGAACTCCTTTGGGGGAGAATTGTTTGTCTCCTGCTCTGTCTTACCCGCATTCTGCCATATATTTCATATTATTGCAGTCTTGGATGATGATCCAGCATATTGTTGTTTTTTAAGAACATTTTCACTGCAGATTTGACAAAATGCAAAGAAGGTACCAATGTGAGATTTCTAAAGATAGCTACAGCACTCAACCCAAGGTTTAAGAATCTGAAGTGCCTTCCAAAATCTGAGTAGGACAGGGTGTGGAGCATGACTTCAGAAGTCTTAAAAGTGAAACACTCCAATGCAGAAACTACAGAACCCGAACCACCAAAAAAGGAAATCAACCTTCTGCTGGTGGCATCTGACTCAGATGATGAAAATGAACATGCGTCAGTCTGCACTGCTTTGGATCTTTATTGAGCAGAACCCATCATCAGCTTGGACGCATGTCCTCTGGAATGGTGGTTGTAGCAGAAGGGACATATGAATCTTTAGCGCATCTGGCATGTAAATATATTGCAACACTAGCTACAACAGTGCCATGCAAACACCTGGTCTCACTAATGACATTGTAAACAAGCGGGCAGCATTGTCTCCTGTACATGTAAACAAACTTGTTTGCCTGAGCACTTGGCTGAATAAGTAGTAGGACTGAGTGGACTTGTAGGCGCTAAAGTTTTGACATTCTTTTATTTTTGAATGCAGTTATTTCTTGTGCATAATTCAACATATGTAAGTTCAACTTTCATGATAGAGATTGCACTACAGTACATCTATTAAGTGAATTGAAAAATATTTTATTTTTACAGTGCAAATATATAATCTGCGTTGAAATTGAAATCAATATATTTGAAAGTGTGGCAAACATCCAAAAATATTTAAATAAATGGTATTCTGTTATTGTTTAACAGTGCGATTAATCACGATTAAGTTTTTTAATCACTTAACTGCCTTAATCAAAACCATTTACTTTGTGTGCCTACAAATTATCCTTTATTGTATTTCCATTCAAAAGGCATGCACCCTGTTCAAGAAACTAAAGAAAATACCCTATTTCCTCCATCCAGTTTATAACTTATTGTAGGTCACTGTGACTCATATTATGACAGGCCAAATTCAGCAATGATGTGCACATTAGTGTAAATATTGGGTTTCAGTTACAAATTGAAGCTAGTTTAGAAAAACGGCATATCTGGTGAAGTAGTGGAACTTCCCCCAATTTGTCATTCAGAAGGTGTGTAAAACCAAGGTAATTAACACTAATCTAGTACTCGTTGGGACCAAATTCATCCCTGATAGCAAACAAGTGCAGTATCCTCTTGAAGTGTTTGGCTGAATTTGGCCCCAGAAGTGAAGTCAATGGAATTATTCTCGGTTTATTCCAGTGTCACTAAGACTGGGATCTGCCTTTAGCCATACAAAGCTATAGCAGAGGCTGAGGTAATAGGAACTTTTCCCCACTGTCCTGCTGATGCACCTTAATCCTGACAGCATGACCTATTCTTGCTCCAAAGGATTCACAGCTATAATTTAGTCACCATGCCCATTCAATCCTTGGATTATCCACGGGGAGGTCCTGTTCAAATTATTGTAACTCTCAGTATATCAGTATGAAAGAGACAACTGTCAAACAGCTACAATTGGTTTAGGACACCATAGCTCATCTCTTCAGCAACACAGACTGCCAGAAGCACACCACTTCAGTTTTCTGGCATATCTGGACAGATTTGAGTATTTGGTTTTCATCTACAAAGCTGTCCATGGCACTAGCCCAATGTACCTGACAGATAACCTCTTCCTGTATGACGACTTCCCCCAACAGCTACATTTCAGTGGAGTCATGGACCTGTCCACGGTGGTAGTGAGACTCATGTGTGTTGAAGAGACAATGTTCTCAGCAACTGATCCATGAAGTTGGAATTTATTTGGGGGAAGAGATCATGAACTTCAGAGCAAAATGCAAAACTAGCTTCTTCAACCTAGCCTTCCCACAAACTACAAAAGCCAACCAGCTAAAAATAAAGTTAAGGGAGAAGAGAGAGAAATATCTTGTGTACAGTTCATAATTTTTGGAGGCTGTCAGTCACTACAGCAGTACACACTTTATAAGACAGTTATGTAGATACCACCAGTACTGGTGGTGTTTTAGGGATGTGCACAGCTGACTTCTATAGCCCAGATTCTGCACTATTAAAGTCAATGGGAGCTTTGCCATTGAGCATAGGATCAAATCCTAAATGAACTGAATTGAAACTACTAAACTACCTAACAGCCATGAGATGGGGAAAACTTTCAGGTACTAGCATTTGGTTTCTTGAAAATTCAAGAAGCTCATATTTATACTTCCACTATGAAGGAAAAAATCAGACCAAATAAATCCACAATTGCTTTCTTTCTAAAAGCACACTTTTTAAATATTTTTGAATCATAAACAGTTTGGAAGTCCTGAGGTCAATCTATACTAATGTTGTTTTCTCCTTACAATACATGGAATAATCCTAAATAAATTGTGTAGCCATTATCTCTATGCTTATTGTTGCATTGATGTCAGAACTAGAGAGAGAAAGGTGGGTGAGGTAAGATCTTTTCTTGGACCAACTTCTGTTGAGGTGAGAGACAAGCTACTTTCGGGGGGGAAATAAATAAGTTGGTCCGATAAAACATTACCTCATTCACCTTATCTCTCTCATATCCTGAGACCAATATGGCTATAACAATGCATAAATCCATGAAAAGGCAACTATGCAATACATTCAGTAGCAGGGAGGCAATGAAATATTTTTGTGTGTGGGTGGGAGATGTGATTTAGACCCTTTTTATATATACATTTGAAGCTTTTATATATTTGAAGATATCTCTGTGAATAAAACACTTTTCTCTTGTCAACTCTGCAATCAAGTCTCTCTGGCTTAGCAGACTAATGTTCTCATCTCTTAGACATCCTGGCTCTGTAGGGTGTCTGCCTCTTTGTTGCTAGTGTTGAGCAGGCAAACTTGCACATTTCAGTCATGCTGGCATTTGTCTCTGGAAGGCCTGAAATAAATGGTATTTAATATTCCCTTTGGCCTAAATATTAGATTGAGCTGGAATCAGGGCACACATATGTCAACCAAGCTGGGAGCCTTGAGACAGGATTGGTTTTTTTCACCATAAGTGTCATTGCAAACAATGTGGGTTCTTATAAAAATGTTCAAAGCACATGCCGAGAACTAAATTAGCCAGTACAAACAAAATATTAAAATGAAAACTTTAGGACTGAATAATTTGAACAGCAGTGCTGATTGCTGGATCATATATGACCCTAAGAACAAATAATGAAGGTGAGGCAGTATTGCCTCATTTGAACTAGTTTTATTAAATATTCTGAGTCCCTTCAAAGGGACTGCTGAGGTAAATGGCACGGATGTACTGAAACTGCAGAATGATTTTCTGTAATGCCTTGAGGGAGAGGACCATCAAAAGCTGCAGTGTCAATCTGTATGAATAACTTTGAAAATATAGGGGTAAGGCAAGAATGTTTTACAGTTTTTATAGCATGTCTGTAAGGTTTCCATAGTGCTAGCCATATATATAGGGGAATCTGCATTAACATTGCTACCTACAACTACTGTGATTAGTTAACCACAGTTTCGGAAGTGATGCTTCCTTGCTTTTTGTGCCCTGAGGGAAGTCTCTGTGCATTACCCTGCTGTCTGCTTGAATTAATCCTTTTATAGCAGAATAAACCTGACCATGAAAAACAAAGAATGTTTTCAAGCCAGAGTACCTGTGTAGAGACTTCTGTTTATAGTGAGTCTAATTCAAGGGTTCTCATCCTTTCTTGTACCATGATGCTGCACTCACCGACTTGTGACCATTCTTCCTAGGAAGCAGCACAAAGGATTCTAGGATGTCTTCTACAGTGGTGTGTTTCAAAGGAGATGCAGAAGGAATTTGTACAGTGTTGATTTCTAAGCTAGTGTAGGCAGGGAAAATGTTCTAATCTATAATTGTAAAGTACAATGTAAATTTATGGTACCATATACATTATCTATAATAAGAGAGTAACGTTTCACAAACTGTAAGAGCGTGAATAGAGGTAGACACTATATCTCAAAAAGGTTCACAGAAGGGCAACAGAGTTGATCAAGCATATGGTATGGCATCCACATGTGGCAAGACTAAAAAGATCAGAAAAGAAAAAGCTAAAGGGGGGATATGATAAACGTCAATACAGTCATGAATGGTGTGGAAAAAGTGAATAGATAAGTGTTTGTTTACCCTTTCAGAGAATACAAACACCAAGGGTCACCTGCTGAAATGAATAAGCAGTGAGTTTAACACAAACAAGAGGTAATACTTTTTCACACACTGCACAACCAACCTGTGGAATTCATTACCATGGATGTTGTGATGGCCAAAAGCAAAACTGGGTTTTTTAAAAAAGCACTGGATAAGTTCATGGACGATAGGGCCATCCATGTCTGGCAGCCACAATGATAAGGGACCTAACCTCATTCTCAGAGTGACCCTAACCCTCTGTCTATAGGAAAGGCCCTATATTTATCTTTTGCATTCATACATAGCCCAACTGCAGGTAATCTGAGATTCACAGGAAAAACAAAGGGAAGAAGCATCAGTGGTCGTCAAAAAAAAACAAAAACAATATTATTACGCTCTCGTGTGTGTGTGTGAGAAAGAGTCAATATAGCATGTAATTTAAAATACCTGCCCATATTCACATTTTTTAAGTAACTGTCTGGTTTCATATCACTTTAAATATAAAGTTCAGCTGATCAAAGCTCACAGCCGCAGCAGCCCCCTCCTGGCATCTGAACTACTGAGTATTCTCATCATGCTAGAACACAACAGGTGGCAGCCAAGCAGAGCATACTGGCCTATTGCCTTAGCATTGTAAATGATCCCAGTATCATGCAGAGCTGTTTCTTTCCCTTCCCAGTGATTCCGGACACTTTTCCGCTGTTCCAGCTGCTTTCTGCATAGCTATTATTGAAGGACTGCAGAACTGGAGCACACATTCACAGCCATGGTAGATCTATAATTTTGTACAAATAAGTCAAACAGCAGTCTCTTTGTTTGAATTCATAGCTTGGGAGCCTGATGAGGTTGGGAGACTTGGACAGGAATGTTTGAGAAGCTTTATGATTGACTTTTGTTATCTAGCCCTAGTTATCTGCAGCCTGAAGAACAGTTTTTATTAACTTCAGTGCAGTCTACACTTATCAGCCCAGCATCAAGGATGCAGAATTGAACCGTTCCATGTCTTTCTGTTACAGGGGATGTAATTAGTGCCTGTCTAAATGTGTAATGATCCAGTAAAATACATATAAATAACAGGAAGAGCATACCCACAAAATTGTGTTTAAACTTCAAAGTTGTTTAAAGGGCAGTTACCAGGAACAAGTCCCAAATTTGCCTTTTCCCCTTTTTCTAATTATGTAAATATAGAGGTGTGTTTAAAAAAACCAAACACAAAATGATTTACTGCTCATTTTCTTTTTTTTAAAAATTGTGAAATAAAATCAGTGTCAGCGCCAAACCATTGGGGAGCAACCCTACAATAACAAACCAATGTGCATGGCCAATGAAGGAAAACGTGTTGCAGTCAGGAAGCAGATTTCAATTCCAAACTTCAGAAGGGTTATTGTTGCAAGATTATCTTTTAAACTCCACAAAATACCTTAATGTTTTTAACCTGCACTACATAACTGAAGCATCTCCATTGCTGCACCATTTCTCTCTACAACAGATAAAGAGCTTGAGTCTGATCTCAATGATGTCAGCTTCGCACAAGTGTAATTTATTGCTGACTGGGAATTTTTTGACAAATTTTTAGTCAAAATAAACTTTTTGTGGACTCGTGCCAGTTTTGAGGAACTTTAATCAAGAAAGGTTTTCAGGTCCAGGATGGAATTGCTGGGTGGGAGCAAGGGGCGGGGGGGGAAAGAGAGCGATTTCCCTCTGCCACCCCCCCTACCCCTCCCCCCATAGCTTGGCTTTCAGGTGACACATCTGGGATGGGGGAGACCAGAGTTCAAGTTCCAGCACTTCTTCATTTAGGCAGTGTCTCTCCCATCCCCACATAAGGGCCCTGATCACCAGGCAATAGGCAGTTCTGGGATCTTTCGCTCCTTGAAACTCTTTGAAAGGTTTTGCCTTTGTCCCAGTGAGAGATGGAAGAACCATTTCCCATCCAGGTCTAGTGTAACTGAGTGGGCTTCCACAGTAGCTTCTTACTTCCACTGCTCTTAGGGCCACCCACTTGAGAGCGATGTTACATCCACATGCGAAGCAAGTGTGTTACAGCACTACTCAGGAACGGGGTATATGGGTATAAGGTAACCAGGGCTGCTCTGCTGATGTACCTAGCAATTCGCCTAGGAACAAGGGCATAATCAGCTGGCTTCAGTTATGTCCAGGACCCCCACATTTCAGTTCTTTTCTGGAGCAGAAGTTGGAAGCTCTGCTGAACATGCTGTCCCATGAGCCATCTTATACAGTCATATAATTCAATAAACCTCTTCTTGGCTACACCAAATTCCCTGTTCCCTTACATGGTTCAGACCAAGAGTGTAATCTTTTGGATAGGTACACTTTCTGTTTGTTTTGTATTTCCCTTTCTGACCAGCAGAACATGTCATTTGCCTTGTTCAGAGAGATGAGTAAATGAATATTAGATAAGTATTGAGCCAAACCTTGGCCTGTCCCTCAAACTGAGCCCAAATCAAACCTTTTCTGAGGTTCAAAGAAGTTTGAACAGCTTTGAGAAGTAAAGATGTTCTGATTTTGGCTCCATCTAGAAATAGAAGTTCCTGAAATAAAATGAAACAAGCTCTTCTCCTAGGATTTCCATCTCTTCACCTCTTCTCTTTTTGCCCATCGTACATAGATTACACTGATATTCCAGTTATGAAAGTCATTGCAACAGGTTTCAATGGTGCCCAGTCATTCATAATATCTGCCTTTGAGTAATGTCGAGTTCTTTTTCCTTATTTCTGATATTTGTTGTTTGTGTATAGACACTTCAGTGCATTCATCCCCTTAGTCTTCATCTTGTTTCAGAAGAATTCCATTTTCTGTTTTACATTGCATTTTAGAAGTACATGTCATATTATTTGCTATAGGGAGTGCAGGGAGTTTTTGCTTATGTAGTTTAAATTCCCCCGAATAAGTCTTGTCAGTTTTGATGCCTGGAGGTTGATGCCCCTTCTGCCTAAGTGGAGTCTATCTGAACAGTCATCTTTTATCTCAGATATCACTCCAGTACTCTAGGGATCAGATTCTCAACTCAAATTAACTGACATAGCTCCATTGAAGTCAGTTGAGGGTCTGGCCCTAGTAATCTAAACTACTTTTCTCTGCACAATTGATGCATTCAGCAGTTGAGTTCCCCCTCTTCTCTACTCTTCAGTTGTGTTTGGCAACACAAGGATGTTGAAGATGATCACTTCTTTCTTTCTGCATGTCATTTGCTCTCATGTGGGCTATAGTAAGTGTGACTTCCCCAGGATTCACAATACACTCGACCCTCTGGTCTCATCTCTTATCCTGGGCATCAGATTCCCACATGCCGTCTTGTTGTTTTTTATCACAAATGGCCAGCTCTTCATCATAGGTATCACTAATCAAGAGCAGAGGCCTCTTCTTTCTTTTCACAGCCGGTCACTCTTTGTTCCTCGGTTGGCCCACTATTCATATTTGGCTGGCACACTGTTTCCTCCTTCATTTCATGGGAAAAATCTCTATTGCAGGTGACTAGATTGAAAGGCTCTATAGCATTTCTCCTCTGAGTTTCCCTAGATGCTCACACTGGCCCCTCTTTTATTTCCCTACCTCCTTCAGTAACCAAGGCTTAAAGTGAACTAAGCTATAGGGAGAGGTTGCAAACCCAAACAAAAATAGAAGTAGACACCACTGAGGAGGGTCTGAGACAAGTCAATCAATGGCAAGGGGGCATTTATAAAAATATGCATTTATTGAAAAGTACAGTGGAGTCGCATCTTATGTGGGAGTTAGGTTCTAAAGTCAGCGCGTAAGGCGAAAATCGCATATAGTCAAAATTACCCTTGAAAATCCCTTAAATCGCCCATGAAGTACAGTTTACATGGTTTTGTGTACAGTATACAACCCTGTACAGTAATATGTATAATGTATACAGTAATGTACAGTATATAATAAAGAGTACATATGCAAAATATAATTTTACTGTACTGTATTTTTAATTACATAAGAGAGAGAGAGAGATGAAAGAATAAACAGTGAACCTAACCTGGATTCTTGCTAGTCTACAACGATGATGACGCTATTGTGGGGTCGTCAGGGCTTGATGTCGATCCAGGAGATGATGGGCCAGGCTCATAGGCTGCTGGTTGTTTTTTCTTGAAAAACATGGTGATCAGCAACTGTCGCTGTTGTCTCTTGAGCTGCTCAAACATTTCTTGATATGATCTCAAATCGTCCATAATACCACGTGTTATTTTGAGGCTTCATTCCATAGAGGGATCGTATTCAGAAATTAAATCATTCAAGTGTTTTGCTGCTTGGAACACTTCAGCAAATTTATGAAGATTCCAAGTTGCTGGCTCTTCCTGTTCGTCATCATCATCATCTTCGTCTTCTTTTACGCGCCACGTTGGAGACCGACATACTGTCTCTCAATAAGTCCAATACAGCCAGTTTTTCCTCCAGCATTGGAACAGATCACTGTTTCTTTGGTTGAGCACCAGATGAAGTAGTTGGCTTGCATTTAGGGGCCATGTTGTACGAAAAATATGTATTTTTAAACACTAGAATCACACTCAGCGCAGCAAGATGCTCACACTATGAGAGGCATGCAGGAATCGAGACCGACCGAGGGAACAGCAGATTCACATCTCCTATCTCACGCTCACTCTGGGGTATACACTCATCGTGCACGTATAGTTGAATTCGCATAAGTTACATGCGCGTATGATGTGACTCCACTGTATATAAATGAAGTGCCCTAAGGATTTGTTACAAATTAGTGATGCTCAATTGCTAGGTAATAACCAACTTAGGCTTTGTATAAGCTCAAAGAAGTTCTTTCTTGAAAGACAGCATACAGGATAGGGCAGTGGACTGGGACTCCAGC
This sequence comes from Chrysemys picta bellii, assembly GCF_011386835.1. Lineage (NCBI taxonomy): Eukaryota > Metazoa > Chordata > Testudines > Emydidae > Chrysemys > Chrysemys picta. Next base: position 123,924,047 of record NC_088793.1, on the reverse strand, counting down.
ATCCAAAATTCTGAGTTTCTGGCAAAAAAAAAATCAAAATCTGAAGTATTTTGGCTGAAAAACAAAATATTTCAATTTGGAAATGCAACTGTGGTGCCTCATGGAAGTTTTAGTTCAGGTGGCTCATGCTAATGTAGTAGGAAGAGGGCCTGAAATATAAGCCCATGTATCAGAGGCCTGGTATGAGGCTTGAGGCCTGGGCTAAGGTAGTTAAAACCTTGCTGATATGAAACAAAGTCAAGTTGTAAGCAAGAGGCAGTCCCTGCTCACAGAATCTGGCAAGCATAGGGCTGATATTGCAAAAACACATATTCCTAAGAGGTGCTAGGCATAAAGCACTCATGCAAGCACATTCCAGAAGGGTACCAAAACACCCTGAAAAATACATTCCCCAAAGATAACAAACATTCTGACCCATCTGAAGGATAAGGTCAGGAAGACAGCATAATGAATATAGATGTTTTGATCAAACCTACAGGTACAAGGCAAGGGGTGGCACCCTGATACGTCAAGGGTGATATGTAACTTGTAAGTATTGGTGTATAAAGATGTATCTCAGAGGGAGTGTCTTTGTCCAGCCAAGGGGGCAGTGGAAAGTCCCACCACTGACTGAGCTGCGTCCATTGTCACGGGCATACATGCGCTAGTGTAACTGTAGACATTTATCCAGGGAGCTAGGACTGTGCTTTGCTGACAATAAACCTGACCAAGTGCCTTTGCACCTTAATGGATTTTATAGTCATTGGGCAGTTCGCTCGAGATCTGCTGTGCCAGCTATCTGTGCAGAGCTGGGACAACACATAGGGAGAAGACACACAGCCAAACATCTGATGACAGCTCCCAGGTTCTACTATAAGGCCATCTTGGTCAGACTATATCTCCCATGAGCTACCAAAGTTTCCCCTCTTGGTGAGGTGTGGAGTTGCATCATCGCAGTCATAAGGCCACAGTGCATCTTTGGAGATAAAATCTGGCTGGGGTGCCTGGCTCATAGAGAATGAGAGGTATTATAGCAGCATTTCAGACACTAAATATTTCTTTTTGATCAAAAATGTTTGGTTTTTGGTGTTTTGGTTTTTCAATTAAAAAATTAACTTTCCACAGAAAGCAGAGATTGTCAGGGAAAAAAAATTGATGGAGAATATTTGATCAATACTAATTTGGTCTCTCACAGTGCTCCTCTACACTAACTCCTTCTATATTATGTCCAAAAAACTTCCTTTCTCCGGTACCAGGAGGAATGACTGTTGCCTTGTATCTCAATGTATTAGGTTCATCAATGGTGGACCTATTGACCAGTCCCACAGTAGTTTTGAGAGGATGGGAAGCAGGCCTTTATTTGCTGAAGACCCACAGCTGTGGAAATCTCTCCCCACAAAATTATATCACTGGCAGTCTTCAGGTCTAGGCATAAAACTAGTTTGTTTTTTTCCCCTCTGTATTTATTTACAGTGTGAGGTTCCGTGGTTGTTGCGAGTTTTCAGCCTTGGTTCAAAGCTGGCAATTCATCAGGCATGTTGCCTACTAACTGTAAATGATGTGGTAGGGCATCCAAATGAGTGAGTGAGTGTGTGTGTGTGTGTGTGTGTGAGAGAGAGAGAGAGGATGATTGATGTGTTAGGCATCCAAATCACTTCCCAGGTGTATCAGGTGTATGTGTGTGTGTGTGTGTATGTGTGTGTGTAAATTAAAGGTTTCAATTCTTGTTGAGACAATATTTTTTAAAAACAATTACTAGTCCTGGTGTAAGAGCAGGGAAAAGGATGAACTTCAGAAAAACCACTGTATGGACAATAGCAACATGTAGGCGTTCATCATGAATCCAACTCTAATTTATTTGCATATTTTAATTTCTAGTACACACCAGCATCTCAGCCATACAAGTATGTGCTCTGTAGTTTTCATGAGTGCTAGACTCTATGCACATCTTTAGCATCACTCATCTCCCCAATTTTCTGCCCGATTACGGAAATATGGGAAGCATTTTGTGGGGGTGGCACATAAACCCAGTGGCCGTTTTCATCATTCTGTCAAAGGCAGGGAAATAATCAAAGAGCTACAGCAGAAAAACAAATGGCCAAATATCTTTTGAAGCAGGAGGTTCCAACTCATTGGAACTCTGTTTATTACAGGACATATGCCTGAGTGATTCTTGTAACAGACAACTGTGTCTGACTATGGAAACAAGTATAAAATCACCTGTGATGCCTGAGGCCTGATTTACTGTAATTGTGTACAATTGCTAGAGAACAAAGAGAATAAGAATGTAAGGACTTTGAGGCTAATTCCAGAAGGATTCCTTTAAAAAAATATCCTAGTATTTGTCTGAAGCTATTAATGTGCAGCACTAATTAGTTCACCAAAATAGCAGCAATGTGTAAATAGTGCTGTTGAATCAGCAAATGTGTTAGATTAATACATAAAATCCTAGCGTTAGGAATCTTGTGAGTCACTTACCCAGAAACCAGACTTCCACAATATTGCTATGCTTTTTCCTTTTGTCCTGGGCTATTTTCTAATTGTTAGAGAAAAATTAATCCGTTTTCAGGGAGGATGAGCAGTTGACTAACCGCACACAGAAAAGAGAAGTTAGATACCCAGATGTGTTGTTTACATGAAGGATGACACTAGGGTGACCAGATGTCCCAATTTTATAGGGACAGTCCCCATATTTGGGGCTTTTTCTTATACAGGCACCTATTACCCCCCACCCCCATCCCGATTTTTTACATTTGCTGTCTGGTCTCCCTAGATAACACACAGAGCAACAGCACAATTTTTTTAAAATTTCCATGTCTGGTAATACTAATTCTACCTCACATTTTTCTAGAACTTTTCATCTGAAGATTCCCACACTGAAATACCAACTATACTCAGATTACTTATGGGTATGTCTATGCTGCAATGAGAGGAGTTATTGCATCACAGGTGATATACCCATGTTAGCGTTAATCTAGCTCTCATGGCTAAAAATAGCAGTGTAGTGTCAGAGGCATGGGCTAGCAATGCAAATACACACCCAGCATCCCTGGTGTCCTTGTACAGCCTGTGCTGAATCCCACGCCACCCCATCTACACTTCTCTTTTTAGCTTGTGCTACTGTGGGTATGTGTACCAGTGCTGCAGTCACCCCTCAGATTTTAGCACAGGCATACCCTTGATAATAGATACACCTACTACAGCTGAAGTGCAATCACTTTGGGCCTAAACCCAGCAAATGCTATGCAACAGTCTAGGCCAACAGGTGAAGAAGAATATTGTGCCAAATTCTGCCTTGATATACAACCTGTCTAACACCATTGTCTTCTTTGGAGTTGCACTGGGTATTAGCAAGTCAAATATAGCTAATTGAAAGAGTTTAGTGATCAGAGGATCACACTAATCAAAACTAAATGCCATTTGACATGTTTCTCAGGCTTTCAGGTCTCTGAAGTAGATTAGGGTTTTTTGTAATCACAATATATGTGTTTAACCCAGTGATCCCAATGAAATGACATTTCCGGTTTCAAGGGTGAGCTGGTACTGATTCAGCCCAATATAAGTGAGAAAGTATATTTACTTGCTGTCTAATGTTGTGTTTAAATTTCATGGTGCTGTATTTATGATTACTATTGACAGATATATTTGGTTAACTTCTTACTGGTTATGAGTAATGTTTGCAATGCATGTTGTATAAATGAGGAGGGGAAAGGTCAAGAGTGCAGAGCATGACATTTAAATCCAGAGTGACTGGTGTGCTGGAGAGAGAGTGAAATGGGGAACATTGGAAATGGAAGAGCAGAGTAAGGAAACGAATGGTGTAAGAAGCCTTTTTCTGACTTCTCCACACTGAATATCTCCTATCAAGAACACACAATGTTCAGAACCCAATTTCTATGCCTACAAACACCTTTCATTTGGGTGTTTTTGAAAAGATTAATAGTCAAGCAAAGATGCATGCTATCCTGCAAACTCGGGGTCTGTTCTAAAGCTATTTCAATAACAATTGTTTTGTTTTACACTGTGTCCTATTTCTCTTACTTTTGCTCCCCCCGCCTCATCTGCATATTTAGGGCCCGTCTGCCTCTTCTTCCTTGCCCCGTGGGACTCATCCTGGGACCCTCTTTCATTTCAGCTATACCAGTGACTTTATGAGCAAGGGCTGCAGTAAATTCTGCCCCTTTGTCTTGTCCCTGGCCAAACCTTTGCAGCAGTCCCTTGGACACAACTCACTGTGCCTGTACATGTAACTCAACCCGCCCCAATTAAAATATATGGAAAACATTTTGTTTCCCAAGTGTCTTCTATTGTAGTTATTTACTCCTCCCCCATTTAATACCCTGAGCCCCTCTCCCTTATTTTTAATTTGTCAACCTTTCCCCCGGCATTGTATGTGTGTATTTTAAGGTGGTTTTGCCCCTGTTTATATAGCTGAACTCCCGTAGCAGCACTTCATGCAGGGATGTTCTGTATAAATAAAATGAGTAATGGTGACAGGGAGGTCTGGTTGTTAGATTTGAAACATTGTCACATGAAGTGCCAGGAAGTTATCTAACCCATCCCTCTCTTGGACCTCATGGTAAGCTATTATAATGCGCTTCCAGTTCCTTAGTGCCAGTTGCCTCCCCCATCTTAGTTCAAAGGAAAGAAAAAGAGCTATGTAACTTTTTTCAAATGAAAATAATGATGTGCTTCTTCAGGTTTTGCAGAGAAAGCCCATGTTATCTAGCCTTTCTTCTCTTGTACCAATGAGCAAACCGGACACAGAAAGTCTGTTTCTCAGAGGTAAAAATCCCATTTTACTGATTTGTATTAAAATGTGCAGGTTTTGCCTCTGGGTTGCATGAGGGTCCATTAATTATCCTGCTGTCTCTGAACCTATCTCCAAACAGTAGGGTGACCGCCTATTTTTAATAAAATTGCAGAGTTACAATTTTCCAGCTCACTGAGTTGCTAGTGTTTAAATATATTCAGAGGCCAGTGCCAGGCTGCCCTGCCTCCCCAATGCTGAGCTGTATTGAGGAGAGAGACTAAGAAGGGAGCATATGGAGACAAAGAAAGGGAGCAGAAGAGGAAAAGGAGAGAGAACATAAGTGAAGGCTGATGAACCCGCTAAATTACATAGGGTTAGATTAGAGTGATAAGGTGGGTGAGGTAATATCTTTTTATTGGACTAATTTCTGTTGGCGAGAGAGAAGCCAATAAAAGATATTACCACACCCACCTTGTCTCTCTAATATCCTGGGACCAGCACAGCTACATCTACACTACATAGGGCTAGACTGTACCTTTAGGCACAGCACTGGGCAAGCTGCATCACTCCAAGAATAGCACAGAAGGCACTGTATTCCAGAGACATCTTTCAATTCTTCCCATGCTCTCCTCTTGCTCCAGAGGGAAGAAAATTACTACAGCCCTTATTCATAAATTCCAAGGCCAGAAGGGACCATTGTGATCATCTAGTCTGACGTTCTGTATAACACAGGCCATAGAACTTCCCCAAAATAATTCCTAGAGCAGGTGTTTCAGAAAAACATCCAAACTTGATTTAAAAATTGTCAGTGATGGAGAATCCACCTCGACCCTTAGTATATAGTTCCAATGATTAATTACTCTCACTGTTAAAAATGTACACCTTATTTCCAGTCTGAATTTATCTAGCTTCAACTTCCAGCCACTGGATCATGTGACACAGTTCTCTGCTAAAGTGAAGAGCCGATTATTAAATATTTGTTCCCTATGTAGGTACTTCTAATCTGTAATCAAGTCATCCCTTAACTTCCTCTTTGTTTAGCTAAAACAACAAGGAGTCTGGTGGCACCTTAAAGACTAACAGATGTATTGGGGCATAAGCTTTCGTGGGTTAAAAAAACCTCACTTCTTCAGATGAAAGAAGTGAGGTTTTTTTACCCACGAAAGCTTATGCCCCAATACATCTGTTAGTCTTTAAGGTGCCACCGGACTCCTTGTTGTTTTTGTGGATACAGACAAACACGGCTACCCCCTGATACTTTGTTTAGCTAAATACACTGAGCTCCTTGGGTTTTGAAGAGTACTTCGTTGCTGTGTCTGGCCAGCTACTCTCACCAATGAGTGGGGGTGTAGTAGAACAGTGTGCACCTTTAAGGGCCTGCAGAGCAGGGCTGCCCAGGGGGGGGCAAGTGGGGTAATTTGCCCCAGGCCCCGGGCCTCCCAGGGACCCCCACGAGAATATAGTATTCTATAGTATTGCAACTTTTTTTTATGGAAGGGGCCCCCAAAATTGCTTTGCCCCAGGCCCCCTAAATCCTCTGGGCGGCCCCACTGCAGAGCCAGGGAGCAGCAAGCCCTGACCTAAGAACAAGCCCAGCAGGCAAGTGTTGGGAACACCCTGATCCAGCTAAGCAGCAGATAATGATTGGCTTTGATCCCCAGCTAGAAGATATAAGTGAGGACTCACGTGTGTGAGAAAGAGACAGGAGAGACAAACGCTTCCCTGAGCAGCAGTAAGAGCATGCTGTAATGTGGCAGGTAGCTTCCTGGGATGGGCTGTACAAACCTCACACTGGGCCACAAGGGGTTAAGGACATACTTTGGGTCCAGCTAGCCCCACCCTGCCACACCTGCCCCAAATGTTTCATCTGGTGGAGGAATTAAAAGACAGGGAAACAGCTCACTTGGTAGCAGACCTGCAACAATGCAATGAGAAGGCTGAAATGTCTAAGATAACTGCTCCCAAAGGGTTGAACATTGGTAATCCCTTTTAATTTTCTAGGTTTGAACTAATACAGCAGGGGAAAGCCTTGGACTGAGCTGGCTGGGAAGGGGGCAAGATAGGAAGTGACCCAGAGAGGGCAGCCTTGGTTGCCAGGTTGCTGTTAGACCCAAAGGGCCTGGTGGAATAGGTGGGGCTGGGCTCATCTACCTACAACCCACCTGCTGGTCCCCGGTTGTAGCCCTGGCCACTAGGCCAAACTTTCTGACCACCCCCTGAGTGAGGACCATCACCCCCAACCCCCTGAGACTAAGAGAGGGCCAGGACCCTGGAGCTACTACAACCCTGCAGTATAGTCCAGGTTAGGGCTATCACTTTTGTTACTCTTCTTTCTTAATTTTTATTTTTATTTTTTGCATTTATGTGGCAAAAGAATAAAAAAGCCTGTGCTGAAAGCTAAAACAGAGTTGGGTGTGACTGAATGTTTTGTCCCCAACTTGGTGGACAGGCCCACCAGACTACAGGAGAACAGTGGGGGATAGTGCAGATCCTAAGCTCTGCTCCCTCCTTGACTATTTGCTTGTTGGTAGGAGTATCTGGAGAGTAGGGTCTGAACTGTGTGGTAGATCCAAAATCCAGATGGATTTTGCTTTGCCAAGTGTGTGGGAGGGTGCTTTGTGAATTCTATCACCTTGGTTTGGCTGACTAAGACAAGGGCATAACTGAGTCCATAGTTTTCTCGCTAAATATCCCCTATTGAAATAGTTTGCCTTTGGCAGAGTGCTTCCTCTAAAATGAAGAGATCTGCTATCAGTTGGGAAGACAGAACAGAGGGCAGTCAAGCAGGAGGGAGAAAATTGATGAGAAGGAGAGAGAAAAGTAATAAGGTTATTTAAATAAGGAATAAAAGAAAAAAGTGACGACACCTGCAGTCATGTTACTATAGTTTGTCATCCTGATAAATCTGAGCAAAATTTCCTACTGCCCTTACTCTGTGTAATATGGCAAATGTTTTAGGGTTGAATTATTTTATTGATACAATGTCACATAACCCAGGCTCAATCAGTTTAATCAAAGGTAGATTAGCACAATACAGAAAGGCCAATACATTACCAACCAATCTGGAGAACAGTTTCGCAGCACTGAGATATTTCAGTTTGTCCCAAAGTGCCAGGTCAACTCTACTCATACTATCCAAGATTTATACACCAGTTCGTTCTTGTTGCTTATCTTGTTTTGAACATAGCATTTCAGAAGTCAGCACTGAGCCCTTTTTTGTTTGCAGTTGTCATGGATGTGACAAGTGGAAATGTATGAAGGGAGTCACACTGGAGCATATTGTTGCTGATGACTTAGTGATATGTGTGGAAGATTGAACAGTGGCAAACACAGTTTTGTTTAGGCAGGATTTAGAGTAAACATTGGTAAGACTGAGGCTTTGATAGCTAATAGAGAACAACCCACCATAAAGGATACTGAAGGCAGAGAGCTTAGAAGAATGAGAGAATTTAAATAAGTGGTGCCCTCCTGAGTGATGTCTAGCCTCTTATCAAAGCTGCTTGGTGCAAGTGTTGGAAGCTGATCCTAGTTCTGTGATAAAAAGATACCAATAAAGTTAAAAGGCAGAGTGTATAAAACTGTAATTTGACCCATCCTAATCTACAGAATAGAGTCCTGGTCAGCCTTATACTAGAAATCCGTATTCTCTGCACTACATAAATGAAGATGTTGAGACGGTCAAATGGTTGGACACTCCATGATAGGAAACAAAATGAGATTGTGAGAGGGTGTAATGTGGGTTGCCTCAATTGAAGACCAGTTGTGGGAGGCTAGGATGGTCTGAACAACTCCATCAGAGACCCATCAGTTATAGGAGTAGGATGGCCTTTGCAATGGTCATGGACAGAAGATGACTAAGGAGGAGTCCAAAGATTTGGTATGTTGTCCAGATATCAACGGACCTTAAAAAGACCAATCTGCATGACAGCCAGGTGTACGATCATGAGTTTTGGAAGAAAGCTATAAAAGTCACTGATCCCAAATAAGGAAGTAGCAAATGAAGAAGATTTCAGAAGTCAGCAAAGCTTAGAGACATCTGTGCTAGCTGTACTTTGTACAGAGTGTGTGTTAGTAAAGCATCATCAGCAACATCCATTTTATCCTGGGGGTTTTGGTATGTATTCTCTACCTAGCACTGAAGTTACATCACTTCATATTTCCCTTGGTTGAACAACTTAGGATAAGTAAAAAGAATTCTGGGAAAAGTTTAACATGAATACAATTCATAGATATACAACTTTGCATAAGTACATAACATTCAGAAACTACATGATTATACCTTTCTTGTTTACTACTAGTTATTTTCTTATCTTAGGCTTTGTCTACACTAAAAGCTGGAGGTATGATTCCCCTGCTAATGTACACATACTCTTACTAGCTCTTATAGTATAAATAGCAATGTAGCTGCAGTAGTACAGGTAAGGGTGGCATAGCTGTGCTGGTTAAGTATACACCTACTGGTTTCAGGCAGGTTTGTACTCTGCACAGCCCATCCATGCCTTTGCTGCTGCTAGTAATGTTACCCTAGTAACAGTGCTATTTATACTCCTGCTAGTTCCATGATAGCTAGCGCAAGTATTTTTACATAAGCAGAGAAATCACACCTCTAGCTCCTAGTATAGACGTAGCAACTCTGGGCTAAGAGAACAAGGTCTTTTAGCTCAGATGGTAGGATCTCATGTATTAATATCCAGAGGTCCCAGGTTCTATCCCTGCTGCTGACAACTCACCCATGGGCATCTATGCTATGCATGTATTTGCCAAACTGCAGCTACAAGTATGTTCTCTCCCAAAACTGCTCAGGCAGATCTGAAAGAACATTTTCTTCTCTTCCTCGCAAGCACACAGAAATGGTGTCAAACATTTCAACATTGGTGTCTGGCTTCATAGTTCAGTTATTTTTTGTGTAAAGACATTTGGAGTTTGACAGACTTTATAATGCAAATGCAGAAAAGGAATCACCTAATAATGTAGGCTAGAAACCAGATGAAAGTATTGGGGTAACTAATTGCTATATATTCCATACAACTTGTATGAAACAGCAAGGGACCAGCAAACCACATTGCACAGGATTATACTGATGGCCTAGGAATAACACTGGAAATGCAGAAGAATATTTTTAAATCCTATTGAGTAATTCTATAACTTTTTTTTAAAAAGTTAGAAATTTGGTTATTAACTGAGGGTTTAAATGAAGGTTCTTCCTCTTCCCTTCCCTCCTTCTCCAGAAACAAAACCGTACTTACCAAATGACTTAATTGAAATACACAACTTAGTAACTGAGCAATTATGCTTTACAATTTCCTGTAAACACTTTGAATTCTATTGTCCTTTTTGGCCAGGTAGGACCAGAGTGTGATGAAGCTGGGTACAGGAGAGCAGGTGCTTGCTTCTGCTTGAACAGCCTCACAGAGGATGGTCAAAATGGCAGTGCTTCCCTGAGCATAGGGCTGCTCAGGGCTGGTACCACTGCCTGACCTAGACTCACCAGAGAGGCAAGGCCAAAGAACCATTTATTCTCCAGGCAGCCAGCAGAGCCACTCCCATGTGGAGCCACCATGCACTCAGTCCCACAGTTACCTGACTTCAATGGGATGTGAGGGTATTCAGCACGTTGCAGGGTCGAGCCCTAAAATGCTAGGTAGCAGCAGTGAGAGCTTCTTTGCATGGTTCTTCCAATGCACTTCTACCTTAACCTGCAGGTATCACCCTATAAGAGAGAGAGAGAGAGAGGGTAGGTCAGTGTCCACACCCATTCATTCCTTAGCAAGACTGCTAGCAAAAGTGCCAGCTCTCAGAAGTTGCAATGTTGGCACCTGTTGTTTAAAATCTGCCTGAGTGTTATGACTTCATCATATTCCTGGAGGCAAACCACTGCCCTGCACGCATCCCTGCTTACTGTAACTGTCTGCTACCATACAAAGATGCACCAAAGATGGTGTGTGTGAGCTGCTTGGGATAGATTTATGATATAGTCACAAAGCGCCTAGGAGTCTCTCATTTATTTTAAGACAGACTGATATTGCACATCTCTTTGAGGGTGACTAATGTTGAAGGTGGATGGCTGTCAGAGATGCAGTTATTTTTTCATTTTTGATAAATACACAATTACAATAGTTCTAGTTTTAAGGTGTGGTGGTGGGTTTTTTTTTCCAGCGGTTGACAAAGGTTAGCTGTCAAAACACTGGCAAATGATGCCCATTTCCAATCCCAATTCTCCCTCACAGTTACATTTATAATGAAACACAAAATCTCAGAACAGTAACGGAAGAAACATTTAGCATCTTAAAAATGAGCTTTAGGTTGCTTTGAAAAATCTGGTGGCCCATTATTATGCAACCTTTCTAAGAGATGTATAAAATTTCTGGCATATTGTGGTATTATTATGCAGTATTCTTCTGAGCCTTGCTCAGAAATGTGAATAATCTGTAGCTGGAGAGACTGAAAGATGGTATTACAGATCAAGAAGAACTGTTGTATTTGGAAGATTTTTCTTGTGTGAGAAAATCTTCAATTTATGCTATAAATAGAAAATGAGGCTACTTGACCAAAACATTTTTAAAGGGATTCTGTCAAAGCTGGTGGCGTAAAATTTGACCTATTTTGTTTTTTCTTTAAACTCTGAGATTCTGCAAACTCCCCATCTCCACACACGCACAAAAGGCCTCAATGTTTTCATTGTACAGGGCCAGATTCTACCCTTTTAATTCACATTACATAGCACCTTCTTCTGCAGTCGTTACTATTTAACATTTATATCGTGGTAGTCCCTAGAAACCTCAACCAGGCCTCAACCCCATCATGCTAGGTGTTGTACAAATATATAACAGTAGTCTTCAACCCAAAGAGCTTATAAGTAGCATTTTTGATTGAAATGGGAATGTTCAAAGCATGGTGCTACTCAATATGAGTAAGGGTGACAGAGTCTGACCCTAAGGGTATGTCTGTACAGCAATCAGGAGGTGTGACTGAAGTATGTGTGGACATACCCATGCTAGCTTTGATTGAACCAGCTTGCTAAAAATAACTGTGTAGTCATGGCAGCTTGGGCTAGCCACCCCAGTACGCAGGGTCTCAGGCAGGATTGTATTCAGGCAGCTAAACCAGGATGCCATGACTATGTTGCTATTTTTAGTGAGCTAGTTCAATCCAAACTAGCTCAGGTATGCCTACACATGCCGCAATCGCACTGCTGGTTGCAGTATCGATGTACTGTAAGTATCAGCCTCTGAGAACCCATGATCAACCCCACAAATGGGTATACACACATGCTGTAGAGGGAGATGGACAGATTCTGATACAGTGATGTAAATCTGTTGTAATTCCTTTAAGGTTGATGGAGTTACTCTTGATTTTACACCGGGGTAAATGAGATTAGAAACTGTCTCCAGTCTGATAAGGGAGCAGACTTCCATTTCAGGCTTCCAAGGGGCTTACAGCAGTAAATCAAACAATTTTTTTAATTATGAAAAATGTTTCCAATTTTTTTAAAGAACATAAAATAAATTAACAAATGGCACTTTCAAGCTACTGTGGGTGTAATAATTACAAATGGATTTAAATTACGTGAAGCACAAATTGTTCATTGCATTTTTTTTTTCCAGTGCTAATATGGCTCACTGTTTCTGGCCTCTCTGCAGGCAGCATCTTTGATGGATGCAAGTTAAATTTTGTGCCTCTCGAGAGGAAGAAGGCAATTTCATTGCAGTTGGGTCTTCTGCAGACAGGAACAGCTATAAAATCATTAGTCATACCAGTTAATCACAAAAGTCCTAACTGCATTAGTGGAAGACTGAGCAGAGACAGATTGCTACTGGTTTTGGTTATGTTATCTACTGTCCATATTTATCTCTAATATCAGACAAGGCTTTACTGACGTCACATAGAGATTCAGAAATCACATGCAAGAGGAATTTTCTTCCTGTAAGATTCTCCGTTTAGATAGTTTGAATTTCTCTATTAGATTTTCTTTTTAGTGGATCTTATTAAATATTTCCCTGCAATTGTTAATACATCTCATTTCTAGCAGACTGATTATTATCTCTTTTCTTTCTCTGTACTTTTAAATTTCTTGAACGCTTTGGCTGGGTAGCATATTTTTCTTCTTCTAGTAGCTAGGCCATTGCTATTTCCTGCCATTTCTTAACTTTTGCTTGTGGAAACATTTTTTTTTCTCGCTTCTGAGCAGAGGACGATCATACAAGAGGTCTGTCCTTTCATGTACAGAAAGCTCATTGAAGGAGAAGTCTGCACAGAGCCCAGCACAATGGATTTGTGATCCTGAGTGGGGCCTCTGGATGCTACCATTATATAAAATAATATCAACTTGAGGAGGGGGTCATGCAATAGCAGCATGCAAGGGGATGTATAGAACTCTTTACTACCACCAGGCTATTTTAAGGTCATTTAATCTATTTGTTGTACTAGTATTTTGAGTTTCATCCCAAGATCTCAAAGCACTTTACAAGCCCCATGTAAAGGGTTAGGTTGTCCTCACTCCTTGTGTAGGTGAAGGAGGAAGAAAGGGCCTCAGGAGCCTTCCTTCTCCTACTATGACCTTGTCCCCATAGGCAAAGGCCAAGCCAGCCACTAAAGACTCTTTCCTGCTGTTACTCCTGGGAGTGTAAATCACCCCAGATGAGGCAAGCACATCTGCAGTGGCCAGCACAGCTGGCAATGCAGGGAGAGGAGCACTTTGCATTATCCCAGAACTGGTGCAGCAAGCACATTTCCTCTATGTGACAGGACTCTCTGAAAGAAAATTTGTCTTTTGAGGTACATTCCTACCCAGAGTTCTTCCTGGGATAGCTCATCTCTACATTGCCCCAATGCAAGCCTATGTGTAAATGACATCATCTAGCCCAAAATGTTGTTGTAACCATTTAATGGATAGGTAAGCTGAGGGGGAGAGAGGTTATGTGACATGTTTGATACACGTAATCTGCCTAAAATCAAAACAGCAAAGGCCTTTGGCACCATATGGGTGAGCTTGCTGTCTTTGCATATCGAAGAATTGAGTTTAAAAGGCCTTGCTGAGGCACTGGATCTAACACCATTCCCCAGAAATAAAGAAGGTAATAACATACACACTGCACAGATGGAACAAGTCAGAGAAGAAGTATCCCCAATTAAACATACAAAAAGTACTTTCATGCAGTAGAAGCTGAAATGATGACCATAGGAGATAAAGTGAATGCAATGATACAGGAGAAACTTGTACATAACTGCAACATTAATTACCTAATGGGGCAAAACTGGTAATTCAAAGCATTGCTGTAGGTAGTTTAAGCTAAGAATAATCAAGTGAGCAAGACATTGAGCTCCAAATATCTATTTGAAAAAAATCTGCTTCCAGTTTATTTCTCCTCTTTTGCTACTTGTGTTTGTTCAGAACCTCTGTTTTTCACAAATTTGTTTTCCTCAGAACTGGCCCTTATGTAACAGACAGGTCTAGAACACGATTCAGCTTGTCACTGTCTTTCTCTTCTTTGCTTACCCACATCTATTTCTAAAGTTGTTTTGTATACAGTCACTTTCTGCTAGATAGAGATGTAAGCAGGGTCTGAATTAGCTCTCCCCTGACATCAAGTGATAAGCTGGGGAGGACGACTTCAGGAGCCAAGCTTGTTTGCATGGACACACCCACTCTGCCTAGGTGAGCAGCAAATGGAGCTGCTTTGCCTAAATGATCACTTTTGGAGAGTGTTGGATTGCAAATCACTTTGTTATTGGGTGCAAGGGTAATAAAGGATTGTTATTTTTGTTGTGTCAATCAAGGGCAGCAGAACTGTTCACCCTCAACTGAACTGTGCTTGGTAGGTAGGGGTCTCAAAGCCTAGTAGAGATCAGAGGATTGGGAGAGGTATTTGTGCCTGGTGGTGTGGGCTCTGCTGAAGGGTCCTAGACACTATTTGACCCTCCCCCTCTCCACTGTGTAATGGTAGAACTAATTCATCATCAGCGATCCCTCGAGGTAAAGGATGATCTCTTTCACAGGTTTTATTTTTCATGGGTACTTTGGTGACTGAGCAGTCCGACCCTTGAGCCAGAGGCTCGTTGGCAGACATTGCAGGTATTGTTGGAAGAAAGGACTGGGCCACAATTGTTGCATGATAGTTGTCTTTCCTTTCTTTTCTGGGTTTTTTCTGCGACCGGGGCAAGACAATTTTCCTCAAAAGTGGATGTTCCCTCTCTGACAAATCTTCCCCAGTTATCCCTATCTTGGGCTGCTGTCTCCCACTGTGTGGTGTAAATGCCACATCTTTTGATGTTTATCTTGAGGGTGTCTTTAAAGCCTTTCTTTTGGCCTCCCTGTTTCCTTTCTCCTTTGGGCATACAGCTGTTGTTTTGGTAAGTATATGTCAGGCATGTGCCCACTCCACCTCAGCTGGTGCTGAATAATCTGGGCCATAACATTGAAGATGTTACTGACATTAGTGTGATGATCCTCCCACTCTGTGTTGAGGATCTTCCGAAGAAAGTGCTGTTGCTAGCATTCCAGGTTTTTCTGGTGTTTTCTGTAGGTCACCCAAGTCTCACAGCCATAGAGGAGAGTTGGGATTACCACTGCTTTATAAACTAAATGTCTAGTATGTGTTCTGGTGTTGAGATTGTTGAACATCTGGCGAGACAGTTTGCCAAAGGCAAGGCTGGCACAGTGGATTCTGTTCTGAATCTCGACATCTATGTCTGCCCTCTGTGAGAGATGGCTGCCAAGATAGGTAAAGTATTCTATATTTTCCAGTTCTTCTTTTGTAAATGTAGATCTTCCTTGCTGGGTCTGATGATTGACTGTGGACTGGCTGGTGGAGAACTTTTGTTTTGATGATGTTTAGAGTTAGCCCTATGCTTTTGTAAGCTTCAGAGAACCTGTTTGTAGACCCTCCTTGGAGTGTGCAATTACAGAACAATGATCTGCACACTGGAGTTGGTTATTGTTGCTGATATTACTTTAGTTCTGGCCAGGGCCGGCTTCAGGGTTTTTGCCACCCCAAGCAGCCCCTCGCCCCCAAAAGCCGTGATCGCGATCGGCGGCAGTTCTACCGCCGCTGTTTCATTCTTCTGTGGCAATTTGGCGGCAGGTCCTTCCCTCTGAGAGGGAGTGAGGGACCCCCCGCCAAATTGCCGCCGAAGAGCCGGACATGCCGCCCCCTTCCATGTGCCACCACAAGCACCAGCTTGCTATGCTGGTGCCTGGAGCCAGCTCTTGTTCTGGCACGGAGACGAGAAAGGTTGAAGAGGTTGCCATCAGTCCAATATTGGATGCCAGTGTCCTGTGGTAGATGGTCTTGGGTTAGTGTTTTCATAGCTGCTAAGAAAATGGAGAAAAGGGTGGGTGCCAGTACACAACCTTGTTTTACACCAGTTCGGATGACAAAGGGCTCAGAGGTAGAGCCACTGCATAGGCTGGAGACAGTCATCTGGTCGTGGAGGAGTCTTACAATAGCGATAAATTTGCTTGGGCGGCCAAACTTTGACATGATTTTCCACAGAGCCTCATGGTTGACACCGTCAAAGGCTTTAGTCAGATCGATAAGGGCCATATACAGCTCCTGGTGGTGTTCTTGACATTTTTCCTGGATCTGCCTGGCTGCAAAAATCATGTCGCTGGTGCCTCGTGATGGTCTGAAGCTGTGTGGGGACTCTGGAAGTACTTTCCCTGCAAGAGGGAGCAGGAGATTGGGGAAGATTCTAGCAAGAATCTTCCCCATGATGGAGAGGAGGGCAATGCCTCGATAGTTGCCACAGTCAGCCCTGTCTCCCTTTCTGAAAATGATGATGATGTTAGCATTACGTAAGTCGGCAGGGATTTCTTCAGTGCGCCAGATTTTGAGGAGCAGCAAGTGAAGCTTGTTAGTCAGTTTCTCACCTCACTTTCAGTACTTCAGCTGGTATGCCATCAGGACCTGGTACTTTATTATTCTTCATTTGTTTAATTGCTTTGCAGACCTCCTTGGGTGTCAGGTTGGCAAAAGTTTCCAAAATTGCGTGCTGAGGGATGGAGTCATTGGTGTTGTCAGTCACAGTCGATTTTTGATTTAGAAGCTTTTGGTAGTGTTCCTTCCAGCGCTCTTTGATGGATTCATTATCTTTAAGAAGGGTGCTACCATCCTCAGATATGAGGTGTGAGGCCACATGACCTTGGTCCATACAGGGTCTTTATCTCACAATGGAAGCTCTGCATTTCATGTCT
Source organism: Chrysemys picta bellii (assembly GCF_011386835.1). NCBI lineage: Eukaryota > Metazoa > Chordata > Testudines > Emydidae > Chrysemys > Chrysemys picta. The sequence goes on along the minus strand of NC_088793.1, from coordinate 123,907,122 downwards.
GTCAGCGAATGTTTGGATTTCTTTTGCTTTGTCCTCCCGCCTTTTGTTTTTTGACCTCTCAGATCCTCCTTTGAACTTCAGCTTTGAGCTGATGGAAAGAGCTCTGTTTCTGACTGGATAGTGGTTGGTTTTGCCAGTGGCAGAAAGCTTTTTCTCTTCTGCTCCAAAAGGGCTGTAATCTCAATGTTGTTGTTGTCAAACCAGTCCTGATGGCAGTGGGTAGCAAGGCCAATGCATTTCTCGCACGTCTCATGGATGTTCTGTTATAGGGCTTCCCAGTCTTCAGTGACACTTGTGTTGTCATTTCCAGGTGTGCATATGGTCAGTTTTTCACTGAGGAGTGTTTGGAAGTTCTCTTGGTGCACTGAGGATTGAAGTCTTTGGATGTTGTATTTCTGTGTGTGTGATCTGGATTGCTTTCTATGTTTTGGTGCAATCCTGATGGACATGTCAGATCTCACCAGGTGCAGTAGCATAACTCGGGGGGAGCGGGTCAGTGGCCATTCCCCCACCGAGCACAAGTGGTGGGAGTGGGTGGGGGAAAGGCGCCACCCGCTGCAGCGCTTTTACTGACGGGGCGGCGCTCCAGGTCTTCGGCGGTACTTCGGCGGCGGGCCCTTCACTAGCTCCAGGTATCTTTGGAGGCACTGAAGCTTCGTAGCAGAAATGCTGCCGAAGACCTGCGGAGCGAATGAAGGTCCTGCTGCTGAAGTATCGCCGAAGATCCGGAGCGCCGCCCCATCAGTTAAAGTGCCGCAGCTGGCGGCGCCTTTTTTTTTTTTTTCCCCTCACTCCCCTGTTCCCTCCACCTGGCTACGCCCCTGACCAGGTGGTGGTCAGTCCAGCAATTATCAGCTTCTCTGATGACACAGGTGATTTGGACATCTCTTAGATCCTGTGTTCTTACAATGACATAGTCGAGGAGATGCCACTGTTTTGAGCGGGGGTGTTGCCAAGTTGTTTTGTACTTGTTGCTTTGTCTGAAGATTTGTGATCACGAGGTCATGCTATGCACATTTGTTAAGTAGAAGGATGCCATTGCAATTGGTCTTGCCCACTGCTTCCTTCCCAGTGGTGCTACTCCATATGTTAGAATCTTGGCCAACTCTTGTGTCCCCTAAGAGGATTATCTTATCTGTTTTTGGAATGGATGACAAAATTTTATCAAGGTCAGTGTAGAAGGATTCTTTCTTTTCTTCTTCAGCGTCAAGTGTTGGCACATATTCACTGATGATGGTGGCAAATGACTTATTGACCAGTTGGATGCAGAGGGTCATAAGGCACTCATTGAGGCCAACAGGGAGCTCAGTTCGGCAATTGACTAGAAGGTTCTTGATTGCAAAGCCAACACCTTGTATTCACCTGTCGCTTGGTGGTTTTTCATCTGGACATCTTGTTTTGCTCAGAGCAGCGATGTTGATGTTGCACCTCAGAAGTTCTTGGGCAACAATTGCTGTTCTGCATTTAGGTCTTTCACTTTTTGATTAGTCTAATAGGGTACAGACGTTGCAAGTTGCAAGGAACATTTTTGGTTTTCGACAGCATTGGGAGTGATCCCTCTGGACACGGTTATCCAATCAGGTATGGTGGGATAGCCTATGTTTGGGGAACCTTTTCTATCCCCTTCCCCATATGGGGTGAGCAGAGGAGTTCCTACAAAGGCCTGCTCAGTCATGACCACTGCTGCCGAAAATGCTCCCCTATCCCAGTCCAGAGGCACATGATGACCATCTTGCAGTCACCGCCTGCATGTAGGTCTGTGACTAGGGACTCCTGGTGATAACTTCACCTATCCCTGTCACCACTCACTCATCGCTGCAGGACTTTTAAGGGTAGGAGTGGGGAGAAAGTTCTTCCTGTGAAAGAAACCTGTGCATGAGTAGTTTAATATGCGGGAGCTGATGCGCACCACCAGTCACACCAATCTTGCCAGAAGAGGCATCTGTGTTCAGTGGCAAGGAGATCCAACACGACTGGGGGTTTCTCCTCCATTGCAGCCTTCATCCGCCTTCTCAGCCATTGAGAGGTGATTTTTGCTTCATCCGCATGTTCTGCCATTGAAGTCTTATACTGGGTTGTGTTGGGCTGCACTTTGTCTGGTACCTTGCCTTTGACCTTACTGCCATGGGTGACCCTAACAAGAGTACAGGACTCCCGGCGGCATCACTTTTAGGATCTTAAGTATACGCAAGCTTCTCCACCACATCAAAGTGGCAGCCCAAGGAGAAGGGTAGAACTAATTAAGACTCAATTGGGTCTTTTGTTGCAGATCAGTAGAGCTGATACCACTGAAAATCAGGTCTAAGCATTAGGCCTGCTGTGGGACAGTGTCTCATGAGAGACTGTCCAACTGCACTAGCAGTAAGGCTCCCCCACTAACAGCTGAAATCACTGAAAGTTGTGTTAAGTGGTGGGACCTCAAGACATGCCAGCAGAACAGCTGGCGGAGCGAGCAAGGTGCCTTCTCTCCTTCCCTCTTCTCCCCCAACCCCGCAGGGTGGGAGATGAACTCGTACGAAAGCACCTCTGAATTCTGGGTCTCCACTGACCCAGGACAACAACAGTGAGAGGGGTGCAGTGGAGGGAGAAGACAGGGGCATATTAAAGGAACTTTTGTTTGTTGGATGTTCCCACAAGGTGAGAACCTGAGGCAAAGAACATTGCCCAATATGCTCTGGGGTGGCCAAACCTGCCACAGTAAATTTTAGAGAACCTGAAAAGCTCAAATTCAGCCAGGAAAAGGGCTACTAGTGTAGGTTAGTGAAGTATGGAATCTCAAATTTTCTTTTTCAACCACAATGCAGTGTGACAAATCAGTAGTCCCTATGATTCCGTGATGATGTACACCATTGCCATATATAACTTCATGGTGATAGCAAGGTTAGAACTCCTTTCTCCCTTCTCCAAAAGGCATAGGCCTTTAGCACTTGAGCTCAAGACAAATCTCTCTTAGGAACTTAGGTCCCATGACAAATAATTGAGTTGTTCTGATTTTCAGTATAGTCAGTTCACAGAAGAAATTTGTGCAATCACTGGGATATGAGTAGCCCAGATTACACTTTCCTTTAAAAAAAAAAAAATCCTAATGTGACACTACCTAGTTTTTTTCCAGCTAAGGCAATGCATCTTCTCTTCTCACACTTGTGCACCGGATACGTTATTGGTTACATTAAGTGCCACGTTTCGGTGGTTTGCATAGTCCCTGAGTAATGATTAAGTACATCTTTTTAAAAAAATAGAAATTGACTTTACACTTATGTTGATGTACACTTCAGTTGCCAAGAAAAGAGCAATTTGGCTGAAGGCACCAACAAAATCTGCTCGATAGCTGTTCATTGGCTACAACACAGAGAGCTGATTGCCTACATACTGTACTCCCTTAATTACTGAAAAAAAACATTTCAAAAAGATTAATAACTGGTAAAGTTGTTACACCCACACTTGGTGACTCAGACACACATAAGGCCTGAGGAGAGATTTAAGCTGTGTGGGCCACACAGATACATGCCAATACTTAGTCCAATAAAGTTGTCCTTTTGGCAATATGAAAGATAATCTTGGAGGAAGATGATGACAGGATCTATCTAGTAGGCTCCACATACTGTGATACAGCAAGTTATATAGGAGTACCTCCTCATTGGGTTCACATTAAACACTGCGAAACAAACCTTTCTGTCTGATGTCAGTGATGTTGATTAAAGTCAAATAATATTTAGTCCAGGAGTTGTGCTGTGCTGCTGCTAGAGAGGATTCTACGAATAACAAGTGTCCATTTGGTTTAGATGAATTTTCAGTCAGTATTTTCTGAGAGCAGAACTAAGGCAATCTGTTCTTAGTCAGATGTGATGCAGGCAGGTGGTGATCAAACAGGAGCTGTAGCAAATGTAGTGCAGATGATAGTTGTGCTGCTGCTGACTGATGAATTTAATAGGCAGCAGGATTAAAACAAGCAAATGGAAGTATTTCTTCACACAATTTCTTCAGTCTGTGGAACTCTTTGCCAGAGGATGTTGTGAAGGCCAAGACTATAACAGGGTTCAAAAAAGAACTAAATAAATTCATGGAGGATAGGTCCATCAATGGCTATTAGCCAGGATGGGCAGAGATGGTGTCCCTAGTCTCTGTTTGCCAGAAGCTGGTAATGGGTGACAGGGAATGGATCACTTGATGATTACTTGTTCTGTTCTTCCCCCCGGGACACCTGGCATTGACCACTGTCGGAAGACAGGATGCTGGGCTAGATTGGACCTTTGGTCTCACCCAGTATGGCCATTCTATGTTCTTTATATGAATTTAGGGTTGCGTGTGACACTGGTGTTCCTGAAGCTGTAGTGGCAGGGTAGATAGCCAGCATTAGACATTCATGCTGTCTGATATATTTACATGTAGCATTTCTCCTTTTATTTTTCCTTTGGGCCAGAATCTGCCACCCTTTCTCACACTAAATGGTACCTTTCTCTGTGAGTAGTTTCATTAATTTCAGTGGGGTCACACTAGCAATACAGTTGGCCCTGGGTGTTTTAGTCATATACAGCTTACCAGACAATAAGTGACAACTATATAGCAACTTTTGTCCAAAAATCATAAAGTAATCCCAACACTTGATTACTAATGGGTCTGCTCCTGCTCCATACAGTTCAGTGGCAAAATTTCTATTGACTTCAGTGGTGCAGGACTGAGCTTGATATGCACAGGCACCACGTCATCAATTAAGCAACATAGCCACATCTGGGGTAGAATGGGTCTTTTAAACAGCATACAACAATGTTACACAACAGTTCAGGGCAGGAATGTGAAAATCTTAATGCCACAATGTTAGTGCTAAGTCAAATTGGCTGGGAATTTTGTCAGAAGATGCTGATTCATCAAAACCAAAACTTTTAGTGGAAATGTATCAGTTTTGCCAAAACTGATACATCAGGAAGGCTTCTGAAATCTAGGATGGAATTTCTGGTCAAAATGAGAGAATGAGACCACAGAACAGCCAAGTGGTCAGCACTCACTCATTCCAGCTGAGTGCCCTAACCTCCAGGTTATTGGCTATTCTGGGATGTCTCCCTGCCCAGTTTTTCATAGAAAAAATTGAAAAGGTCTTGATTTCATCCAGAGAGAAAGCAAACCAAAGGCCAAAAACTTGAAATTTTTCATGAAATGGAATTCTTGTTTTCTGGCTGGCCCTAGTGCTCGCAGCCTTCTAGAAACAGAACCAAGGCAAGGCTGAGGGAGATTGGACAAGGAATGTAAACCCCAGGAGTGGTATCAAGCCCAGCTCTGCAGAGGTTCCTTACACAGCCACATGTAGGTGGAGCACGAAGAAATAATGGTAGGTCAGGTAAGGAGAGAGTGCAGGGTCAGAGGATGCTCACTTATATGGATTCTTCAGTGCTTTTCCCATGTGAAATGGGTGGCAGGGTAGCTTCTATGGAGCGGCTCTGCTGTCGCTCTGGGTGTGTGCGAGAGCCTCTAAACAGGCCATAGACGATTTATTTATGCTGAGCACTGGGGAATGAATTAAGTAGAATGCAGTTACCCAAGTGGAATTTGGACAGGACACCATGATTAACAACACTTTCTCTTACGAAAAATGCCATCAGGACATTAATCAGTGACACTCTGAGGAAGGAAGTCACAATGTCAAGCATCACTGACTGACTAATTCTATATTATTCCCAAAGTTCTATTACATCACTCCAAGAATTATCAGTTAGGTGCGATGGCTTTCAAGGTGGGATAGTGCTCAAGACTGCAGCTGTCTGTTCTTGTTCTACACAGGTAGTTCACATATTCATTGGGTACCTGCGATCAGCTGAATACAGTATTTTAATATTCAGCCATGTCGTATACATATAATGTATTGCCTAACATAATCTCTAAATGCACTCATTATTTTAAATTCCAGGCTAATTGCCAGCAAAGCAGCATACAGTATGTATGATTTAGTGTGTGGGTGTTTGCAGATATGGCTAATATTTTTCAAATCTTAATATATCTTTTGAAATTGGCAGTCTCAAATATGTTTTCTTAAGATGCGGGTTGTCTGCATTTCTAATACATCTGGTTTTGTTTGTACATCATTTCATAGGTCATGTTTAACCTAGTTCTGGGGAGCATGTGCCACACTACAGAGATTAGGTAACGCACATGGCTTATTATAGCTATATAAATATTTCCCATATAGTAAAAAACTCTAGTATTTTCTGTTTTACAGTTACCAGTGAGACTCAAGGTATCTCTCAGGGTAGGTCTACACATATGGGGGTATGTAGAGTACAGATACTGCATGCCCAGCTAGCACAGGTATAAATAGTAGAGTAGATGGTGAGGCACTGCTTAGGCATGTAGAGCGCCTTACATGCCTGAACCCTAGGGTATGTACCCTACACAGCTCTCTACACATCTAAGCAGTGCATCCCACATCTTCATTGCTACTTTTAGCAGTGTAGTGTCCCACTGCCTCTCTGCTGCTGGAACCTTTCCCAGCCTCAGTGAAAAGCTCCGGCAGTGAGGAAAGCCTCTGGCAGAGGGGAGGCAGCAGGGAAAGTGACCTGCAACTCCCCACTGCAGAATCCTTTGCCACTGTCAGAGACTTTCACTGATGCGAGTAGCTACACATACCCTACACACCGCCGCAAGCATAGACAAGGGCTCACACTCAGATATGCCTGGTTTTTCTTTTCAGTTTGATATCTGTTGCCATTTTTATCATCTCATTGTTTTACTATTATTATTTATGACTAGAATCACAGTGCTTGGGAGACCTAGTAATGGACCAGGACACTGATGTGATAGGTGCTGTACGAACACAGAACAAAAATGTAGTCCATACCCCATTCATTCAAAAAGCTCTTTGGGGTAACTCTGTCTGTTAGACACTAAGAAAAACCCATTTTGAAACATGCACAGAGTTGGGAATTGAATATTACCCAGATGCACAGTTGCCAGTAGCCCTGGTGAATAACTTACCAACAATAATTTAATCAATGTGTTTAGTCTCTTTTTCTGTTTATGAATTTAATTGATGAGACTGTAATATTTTCTACTTTATTCTTTACTTGAAATTATTCTAGTGTGAATGATTTCTAGACCCTAGCTTGTTTGTGAATAGTTTGGTGTGAGTTTTCAGTATTAAAATTTGGATTGATTGGTCTGGATTTGACATTTGGTCATATGGTGTATCTCTGTTCTCTGTCTGGTTAACTGTATCTCTTAGAATCATTTTTTGGTGCATATATTCAGGATTTCAAATTCACTCTCTGCAAATATTTAACAATATTGACTATTTTGTTGAGTGTTCCTGCCAGCAAACTCTTCCACCAAAGGAAGCCAACATAAAACAGGCACAAGCACATTCAATTAAAAATCTGAACCAATATTTGTAGAATTCTGAGAAAATCATGTGTTCAAGTTTTTTTCAGCTGATGAGATCACAGCTTTCATCCAAGTCATGTTGCTATTGGTATTAACTACATCACAGAATAATCATATACTATGCATTTATGTCGCCAGAAGCATACAATATTTTATCCTTGTAAATTATTGCAGCCCATCCACAGATTGCCTTTGGCACTATTTAAATACTTGAACACTTAACACAGGGTGCATATGGCCTTCTGTGGGCCTCTCTGCACAGGGATGAACTTCACCCTACAAGACTGAAAGATTCCTATACAGTGAATCCTACAGCTCCACCTTTTCTGTATCCATAAATAGATGCACACAGAATGGTTTTATTTTCACCTGCATATTGCCTTCCTGACTTCTAGATACAACAGAGGCGCACACAAAATGCCTCTGTGTTAACATGAATTACTGCTTAGCTATTTACCCAGTTATTTTGCTTTGAAATTATTGGTGGCAGCACAGATCTGTTTCTCTCTGCTCTTGCCCAAGATTTATAGATCTGCTCCTGGATCCCACCCTCCATGTTCTAACCTGAAGCTGAGCATGGCAATAATTAAAAGTGGACAAGTGTGCCAAGCTCAAGGCAAGAGGTTAATGAGGAGATAGTTTTCATTTTAAATTTTTGTATGTTGAATCTTTATCAAAGGTTGGGTTTGTCTTCACTAGCGAGTTAACAGGAGACAGAGCTCAAATGTTCTTGTTAGTTCTACTCTAGTCCGCACACCAAAGCTGTGTCACTTGTGTGTCACTTGTGTGTGGGAGTGATTAGGGATATAGGGTAGGCTTGGAGTGAATTTTCCTTGGCAGCCATCGGCATAACCTATCTATTATAGGAGCATAGGATAGCTCTGTTGCCGGCCTAAAGGGCCCGAGGAGGCAGCAGCGGGGTTCGTTGCCTGGTGTGCACTGCACTAATAGACACACCAGGTGTGGAGAAGCAAACCAAGTTTATTTGAGATCTCAAAGTGGTGCAGGGAGACAGGCACGTCTCAAATCAAGCACAGCACATATAAGTAAGTTTTCCCTTTTATATTCCAAGCCGTTTCTGTGCAAGCCTTTGTCTATTTCTCCCCCTGCCCCTCCCTTCCAGACAACAGTTACAGCAGGTACACGTTGTGCATGTTAGAAACTTTCCCATTAGCATGCTTATCTATGGCCTTGTAGATTCATGCGCATGCAGTCTCTCCCCCTCCTTCTTTCCCCCGCATTATCACTACAGCGTTTGCTAGTGTGAACAAATCTGCAGCTGTCTGCTAGAAAAAGCTGACCATTACATATTCTGCTTCAGCCTGCTTCAGCATATAAGCAGTTAGCATAGAAGTAGGTGAAAGTTCACAAGATGGAGTCACTGTGGTTCACTTAGACCCAGAGCGCAGGAGTTTCATCGGCACTTATGGCCTTCCACTCCCCCGAGTTACCTGGTAGCTATGCCTAGTGACACCAACAGCTCTGTAGTAGTCCTCAATTGTTATGTCAGTCTTCCAGTGCTTTACTACAATATCCTAGGCTGCCCTGCCCTGTGGTCTTTTCTTGCCATCTACGTATACCCCATTTTGTGACGGGATGTCACCTTCCACTGCATATTGGCCTGCTTGGCATTCATTCCCCACATTTGCACTCAGGTTCCACCAGCAGCAACTCTACTCATCCATCTCCAATACAGAGCTCTGTTGTGTGAGAATGTAACCAAGAAGTCATTGTATCTGTGTGCTGCCAGCTGGCCAGAGGCCAACACCTAGGTACTGGTAGATCTCTGGTGAGATGCTAATGAGGCCCACAACAGTGGGAGAAAGAAGCAAAATGCCAAGCTGTATGATGACATTTCAATGAAGCTGGCTGAGCGTGGAATCCAATTAATTTGACCTCAATGTCAGGAGAAAATCAAAAGGATTAAGATGCTCTTCCAGAAAGGACCATAGCTCCCAGTCTGGTCATTCCCCAAGGATGCACCTGTACTATGATGAGATGGATAATGTCATTAGCAGTGCCCCAAGTACAGACCCCTATTTTACAAAGGGAAGTTTAAGGGCTCCAGGTAGGGCCTTGGGTCAGGTGGACAGCAGGAAACATACAGAGCTTGAGGTCAGTGAGTTGGAGTGAGATGAACCACCGACTTGTATTCCTGTGCCCAACCAGTTTCAACGTGGCCCCAAGAAGGACCAGTTCCAGGATGAGACAAAGGCAGTGGAATGGCCTAGGAGTAGCTGTTGTGTTTGTCATTGACATGCTTCCTCCCACCCCCTCAAACAGGCTACTTAATCCCTTCTCAGTCTCATGGAACTGGGGATGGGCAGCCTCCCCACCCTTCATGGTGTCTCTCCAGGAGCAGAGTTGCTCATTCAACCTCTGCACCTCTTATAGCCCAAGAAATTCCTACATGGGATCCTGCTGCTTTGACCCTTAAATATTAATTGTTAAAAAAATAGCTAGGCTCCCTTGAGATTGAGTAGGTCACAACATCCCAGGCCCCAATTCTGCAGCCCTTATTCCACATCCGTTGACTTCAAAGGAACTACTTGCAGAATTGGGATCCCAAAGCATAAGGGGGGCATGTAACTCTGGGGTGCTTTTTAATATTGAAAGCCCAGAGCAGCAAAAGAGTTAAGTTCTCAATGCTCTAGATCAGTGGTTTTCAACATTTTTTTTCATTTGTGGACCCTTAAAAAAATTCAAATGGAAGTGCAGACCCCTTTGGAAATCTTAGACATAGTCTATAGCCCCCTAGGGCTCTGCGGACCACAGGTTGAAAACCACTGCTTTAGATAAAGGAAGCAAGCCCAGTAGCCACCTTCATGTCCCCTTGATGGGGTGAGTAAGTCAATAAGGCTACTTCCAGAAAAGGCCGAGCAAGCCTACTGCTTCCAGACCTCTGGAGGTTAATCTATCACAAATCATGATCTTGTCCAATCTCTTGTGTTGATTCATGATGAACAGTGAAAGCAATTCGTTCTGCACTATATTTCCCAGCATTATGCTTCAGCCAAGAAACATTTCTGGCTCTTAAGAGAATGCTGGTTTAACACACACATACACCCTTATATAAGAAAGTCAAATTAACACTGGATTGGTCACTGATATCTTTAGGCTACATCTGGCTGTCAATTACACCACTGTAAATCCAAAATGACTCTTTGAATGTAATAGTTATTCTTCTTCAAGAGATGTCCCTGTGGGTGCTCCACTCCAGGTGTTGGTGCGTCCCTGCGCCTTTGCTCAGAGATTTTTTGCAGCAGTACTCGTACTGGCCACGCATGCGCAGAGGCCGCCCCCCCCTCCCCCCCCCCGCTGTGAGTCTAGGTTAATAGTACGCATGCGTGGCCGGTCTCCTTAGTTCCTTCGCTACCATCCCCGGCCTGAGACGGAGCTCAGCAGACTCGTTAGGAAATCCCTCACTCTTGCTACAATTACCCTTCTAGTAGTTAGTTTGTTGTTAGTGTAGTTAATTACCTCTTTTATCTGTTACAAAAAAAAAAGTTTTTTCTGTCAGCCGCAGCCGCTTCGGCCATGCCTGGCTCCACAGGCTTCAAGCGCTGTTCTACATGTAAAGAGGCTATCCCGCTGTCAGATGGCCACTCACCCTGTATAAAATGTTTGGGGGAAGCCCACATTCCTCAAAAATGTGCCCACTGCAGCAAACTTAGTTCCAGGGCACGGAAGGACAGGGAGCTTAGACTTAAACTGCTCCTCTTGCAAAAGTCTATCAGGTCAGTTTCAGACCCAGGCGCTGAATCCGGCTCCGCTGCCTGCCACAGCCCCCCCGCCTCAAAAAAACTGAAAAAATCTACAAAGAAAGGGCAGCCTTCTTCACCAAAGAAGGTTATGAGACACAAGATTTCTTCAGGCAGATCAACAGTCTCCCTGCCTGTGTTTCCTCGCCTCAGCAACTTTGATGAGCCGGGCTCCTCGGGAACCACGTGAAAGACGCCTGAGGCTGCGGCGGTGGCACAAGGCTCCAGTGCCGAGGCTTCAGGCTTTCAGTTGCCTGCCTCTCTTATGGCACCGTTCGGCACCGCAACGGACGAGGTGCCGACATTTCACAACATGCCTGATCCACCGCAGGCTGATGTTGCCCGCCCGGCACCGACCACGTCACCAACAACCGCAGAGCAGACTGACAGGGAGATCACAAGCAAAACCCCTGCTCAGAGGAATGTTCCCTCACGGCAACCTCCCCCTGCACAGCTTTCACCTCACGCAGGAGCCTCACCATTTCAATTTACTCAGACAGAAGATCTATTGGTATCACCTATCCTGCAGTCTCCCCTGATGAATGCCTGTTTTTCTCCAATGCCTGAATCAGGATCTGAACAGCCTTCCTCCAGTGAGGAGGAAACTGATCCACAGGAAGTTTTTTCTCCATATCAAGACTCCCACTCCCAGACCCCAGTCAATAGAGGTTATAAAAAAACTACCTCATCCTATTCTCAGGATCCTGCCCTCTGGGGGGTGAACCCCTGGATGGCACCACCTATGCCCTACCCACCACCATGGCAATATTGGACACCATGGGCATCGTACCCTCGAGAACACGTGCGCTATGGCAATTCGACCAGGCGCAACACTGGTCTGGCGCCACCACCTGACGAATCTGCCAGTGACACAAGACACCTGGCAGCACCATCACACAGGTCCAGGATCAACCTAGTTCTGCTCCTATTCCAGCAGAGCCGGAGGTGACGCCTGAAGAAGACTTACTTCCCCTTCCTCCAACCCCGTCGGATGACTATGCAAAATTCCAAGACCTCTTCAAAAGAGTTGCCAGTGACTTGAGAATTAACTTGGAGGAAGTCACTGAACAACAGCATGAGCTAACGGACATCCTACAGCCCTCTTCTTCCTCTAGGGTGGTATTACCAATCAACGTAGCCCTTTTAGAACCCGCTAAGTCCATCTGGCAGACTCCAGCTACAAGCCTACCTACCTGTAAACAAGCGGACAGGAAGTACTTTATCTCTTCAAAGGGCTCTGAATTCCTTTTTACCCACCCGGCACCAAACTCACTGGTAGTAGACGCAGCAAACCAAAGGGCCAAACAACAGTATTCCTGGTCCACCCCATCCAACAAGGACAGTAAACGCTTGGACCTCTTGGGTCGTAAAGTATATGCATCCTCGACCCTACAATTTCGTATAGCTAATTATACTGCAGTCCTTGCAAAATATGATCACAAAAACTATAATAAATTCATGGACTTTATTGACGACAGTCCAGAACAGAACAACAATTGACAGCTCTGGTTTCTGAGGGACAAGTCATATCACGTACCGCTCTTCAAGCGGCCCTCGATGTAGCCAACACTGCAGCAAGATCGACCGCCACAGCAGTGGTCATGCGACGAGGTTCATGGCTCTCCTCCTCTTTCTTTCCTCGAGAAGTTCAGAGCACCATTGAAGATCTTCCCTTTGATGGTGAAAAACTTTTTGCTTCTACCACGAACGACGTGCTTCATTCAATGAAGGCCTCAAGGGCAACCCTCCGGTCCTTAGGTCTCCAGACACCTATGACCAGAAGATGGCAATATAGATACCAACCATACCAACGTCCACACTATCCCGCATTTACACAACACTCCCATAGACCACAGAAGCAACAACAACAACACCAACATCAAAGACCAAGATTCCAGCGTTGTTGTCCCAATTCTGCAGGGGCGCCTCAACCCCCTCCAACTAATAGGCAGATTTGAAGCCTTGGTCGAGGGTTTAGAAAACAGTGTTCCCACTTCAGCCAACACACCTATCTTTGGACACCGCCTATGACCGTTCTCCCACCAGTGGCACAACATTACCTCCGACAAGTGGGTCATAGAGGTAGTTACAATTGGATACGCCATCCCCTTCCTCTCCTTGCCACCCACCCACCCACCCTCCCCGTCCCTCTTCAGGGACCCCTCTCACGAGCAGCTACTCCTCCAAGAAGTGCAACATCTCCTTCAACTGGGAGCAGTAGAAATTGTGCCAAAACGACACAAAGGGAAGGGTTTTTACTCCCATTATTTCTTAACAGAAAAGAAAAATGGGGGATGGCGACCAATCCTCGACCTCAGGCGGACCAACAAATTTGTCAAAAAGCAAAAGTTCAAGATGGTTACTCTCACCACCATAATCCCAGCGCTGGAGCAAGGCGATTGGTTTTCTGCCCTCGACCTACAAGACGCCTATTTTCATGTGACTATACACCCAGCCCACAGACGATTCCTACGTTTTACTCTTGGCTCAACCCATTTTCAATACAGGGTTCTCCCCTTTGGACTGTGGATGGCCCCCCATGTTTTTTCCAAGATCCTAGCCGTAGTTACTGCCTACCTCAGGAAACAAGGGGTCGTAATATTTCCTTACCTAGATGATTGCCTCCTCAAAGCTTCAACGTTCGAAGAAGCTCTCCAATCCACACGGCTTACCGTCAATTGTTTCCTATTTCTAGGCCTGCAAATAAACAAAAACAAATCCACATTATGCCCCACCCAACATCTGCAGTTCATAGGAGCATACCTCGCTTCCCGGACGGGATTGGCATCTCTCCCACCTGACCGCTTCAACTCCATAAGCCAACTGGCCACAAAAATTCGCAACAGTCCCCAGGTGACTGTCCGAGACTGCCTACAAATACTAGGTCACATGGCCTCGTTCACTTTTGTCGTCCAAAATGCACGCCTCTACATGAGGTGCTTCCAAGCGTGGTTGGCCACGGTTTACAGACTGAATGTGCACTCTCTAAACAAAACTCTCTCCATACCTGCCCTAGTCAAAGATTCTCTACACTGGTGGACAGTTCACTCCAACCTCTGCTCTGGAGTCCCCTTTCTTCAACAGGCTCCATCCCTCATACTGACTATCGACGCATCTCTGACAGGGCTGGGGTGCACACATGTCTCACCACACAGTCCAGGGGCTATGGTCTTAAACCGAGACCTCCCTGCACATAAATGTCCTAGAACTTTGAGCTATTCGCAATGTGTGCCGTCACTTCCTGCCATTAATCAAGAATCATCACGTACCGCATAATGACAGACAACATTGCATGCATGTTTTATGTAAACAGGCAGGGGAGGAGCTCGATCCCATTCGCTGTGCACAGAGGCTATGAAGCTCTGGAATTGGTGCATTGCGAACAACATCCGGGTATCGGCTGCCTATCTTCCCGGAGTAATGAACACCACAGCAGACGAACTAAGCAGATGCTTCCCATGGGACCACGAATGGGAGATAAACGAGAAAACCATCACAACGTATTCCGCATTTGGGGTTACCCAACCATAGACCTTTTTGCAACTACAAAAAACAAGAAATGTCCTAATTTTTGCTCCAGAGCAGGACTGGGCAAACATTCCCTGGGAGACGCATTCATGATCCCATGGCACCGAAACTTACTCTATGCGTTTCCCCCGATACCAGGCCAAGGTGATCCTAATTGCCCCGTCGTGGCCCAGACAACCATGGTTTCCATTTCTCACCAGAATGTCGATTCGACCACCAATTTCTTGCCTCTCATCCTGAACCTCCTATCACAACAACCCGGCTGCTTTCTCCACCCCAACCTGTCCATGCTTCACCTCAAAGCCTGGTTCCTACATGGTTCTCCCAAAGCGAACTAGATTGCTCTGAACAAGTTCAAAGAGTGCTCCTACATAGCAGAACACAATCTACTCACACCAGTTATCTACGAAAGTGGAAACGATTCACAAATTGGTGTTCAGCTAGACAACTTTGTCCCACGTCGGTATCTCTCTCGCTCATACTTGACTATCTCTTGGACTTTAAGCAATCCGGCCTTTCTTTCAGCTCCATCAGGGTCCATTTAGCTGCTATTACAACTTTTCATGACAAAATTGATGATACTTCCGTCTTTGCTCATCCTATCACCAAGCATTTCCTCAAGGGACTCCAAACCCTATATCGACATTAAACCACCTACCACCCCATGGGCCCTTCATCTAGTACTATCTTGCCTAACTCAACAACCATTTGAAACCCCTAGCCACGTGCTCCCTTTTACACCTTTCAATGAAAACAGCATTTTTAGTGGCAATTACCTCTGCCAGAAGGCAGGAGGAATAGCAGCTCTTATGGCAGACCCACCATATACGCTATTTTTCAAAGACAAATTTCTTCAAAGATGCACTCGTCATTCCACATTAATGAGCGATACACCTACCGACCTTTTTTCCGAAACCACATGCAAACTCGTTCAAAGCCTCAATGCATACACTAGATGTACGCAGGGCCTTGTCCTTCTATTTGGATAGAACCAAACCTTTTAGGAATTCTTCTAGACTTTTTGTCTCCATCGTGGAGCGT